>NC_090646.1:582202882-582802882 GCF_040937935.1 Hyperolius riggenbachi
GACAGAAGCTGTTACATGCCTAGAAATTACCGCTTTAGGCAGCAAAATAAAACAAGTAAATCAGCCTGGATATGAATGTTTTGCACTGTACACAAACATTTATTTCATCATGTCACATGTTGCCTCGGGTACACTTTTAGATTGTAATACTACCTTGTATCTCTTCCTACAGATGGATGTTCTAGAAGAAAAGCTGAAAGCTACTGATTTATTTGAAAGCTTTAACAACATTTATGAGCAGCTAAAGCAATCGGGACAGATCAGCACTCTGACCGTGCATGAGATGTTGTACGCCAGCATTCAGGAACAGGAGAACATTAGGAAGAACAAGATATCAGTTCCTATAGTATGACTTGTACCGATGGGACATTTCACAGATGTTCTGTGTACAGTGGGCGGGGTCTATACTTGTCACACAAGATGCAGGCTGGCAGCTTGGTTCAGTACCTTTCTCACATGAGCCTACTGACCGTGTAGAGGAAATCTTCCTCCTCATAGTTGCTGTGGAAAGCCTCCTGGACTCCCCCATCCAGATCTCCTGTAAAGTGGATTACACTGGATGCACTCAGCAAATGAAAAGCCTCATCTACACGGTAAAGTTTTCCATCATCTACGGATCTATTAGATAGATCTAGTAAGAAATTGCATCGTGTGTAGACGTCCAAATTGTTTCAGATCAATTTTGCGATAGATTTTGCTTTGATAAGTACCCAAAATCTATTGAGAAATCGAAAACAATCCAATTGGACCGGTTGGAAATGATCTAATAGATCTGTCTAATAGATCCGATTTGATTGAAAATTGTACTGTGTAGATGAGGCTTAAAGGTAGCCATATATTTGGCGATGATGGGCAGATTCGACCAAGACACAAATCTCTCTCTGATTGAATCTGATTAGAGAGAGATCTGTCGGCTGCCCCCACACCGCAGGCCGATTCCTGATCAGTTTCATGCTGCAATCAATCCGGAATCGGTCTCGTGTGTGGAGGGACAAGCGGAGGCCGCAGACAGGTAATGTATACCTTTCATGGAGCGCTGGGGGTTTCGCTGCATCCGTTGATCGTCCCAAAATGACAATGTGACCAATTGGCGGCAGTGATTTTCATCCAATTTGATTATAATAATCGGATGGTCGATCGGCTGCCAAGTCGCCTGATGTATGGCCACCTTAAATGTTTTGACAACAATGTAGTAGTACAAAACATTGTCACTGTCGACTTTGCTCTAAAAACCATTACATGCCTGGCTGGCTGTTGTTCTGACCCTCTGGATCACACACCCAGAATGGGAATGCAGATCAGGCGCTCTGACTCCACCCCCTGCATGCTTGTACCAGCAGAACAGTGCAGTAGAATCCCTTTATAGTAAACTTCAAGGGACCAGGAAAAGTAGTTTACTATATCAGAATTGGTCATACATTGGCTATCATTCATGAAAGTGCTGTCGGTATGGAGAATCAGTGCGGGGAAAACACCTTCTGGCTGCTCATTCATAAAAATGTGTTCAGGTGCGATAGCAGTGCGGAGATTTCCAGAACTAGGCAGGCGGTAGGCTTGCGGAGACACGGAAGCTGCTGAGTTGATACATTTACTTACCTACCTCACACCGCTTGCGGTAATCTTTATGAATTAACATTTTGTTACATTTTTTACAATAATCACCGCACAAGGCGGTGATTTATCACTCTGCTCGGTAATGTCAGCTTTTCATGCGGAAGGAGCCTTTATGAATGCAGAATTTGCTACGTGTTGGGTAAAGTCAGCTGTTTTAAGCATTTCCGCATGCGGAAATGCTTTATGAATGATAGCCAATGCATATTTATACACAAGCAGTTGCTGATCTGAATTTACTATATCAGAGTTTACTATAATTAGATTTTACTGTATATATTTTACGTTCTGCAGTGTTAGACTTGCCCTCCAGATATATTAGCAAACCTCACCACAGACCAGGGGAAGAATCTCTGTGCAAAGACGGACTTTGGCTAATTATACCAGCCCGATAGCCAACCTCACCACAGACCAGGGGAAGAATCTCTGTGCAAAGACAGACTTTGGCTAATTATTCCAGCCCGATGGCCAACCTCACCACAGACCAGGGGAAGAATCTCTGTGCAAAGACAGACTTTGGCTAATTATACCAGCCCAATGGCAAACCTCACCACAGACCAGGGGAAGAATCTCTGTGCAAAGACAGACTTTGGCTAATTATTCCAGCCCGATGGCCAACCTCACCACAGACCAGGGGAAGAATCTCTGTGCAAAGACAGACTTTGGCTAATTATACCAGCCCAATGGCAAACCTCACCACAGACCATGGGAAGAGTCTCTGTGCAAAGACAGACTTTGGCTAATTATACCAGCCCAATGGCAAACCTCACCACAGACCAGGGGAAGAGTCTCTGTGCAAAGACAGACTTTGGCTAATTATACCAGCCCGATAGCCTACCTCACCACAGACCAGGGGAAGAATCTCTGTGCAAAGACAGACTTTGGCTAATTATACCAGCCCGATAGCCAACCTCACCACAGACCAGGTGAAGAATCTCTGTGCAAAGACAGACTTTGGCTAATTATACCAGCCCAATGGCAAACCTCACCACAGACCATGGGAAGAGTCTCTGTGCAAAGACAGCCTTTGGCTAATTATACCAGCCCAATGGCAAACCTCACCACAGACCAGGGGAAGAGTCTCTGTGCAAAGACAGACTTTGGCTAATTATACCAGCCCGATAGCCTACCTCACCACAGACCAGGGGAAGAATCTCTGTGCAAAGACAGACTTTGGCTAATTATACCAGCCCGATAGCCAACCTCACCACAGACCAGGGGAAGAATCTCTGTGCAAAGACAGACTTTGGCGAATTATACCAATGCAAACCAATTTCATATAATAAAAGGTTTTTCTATTTAACTTGAGTTTTTGTTAAATGTGTAATTACTAGACTGTTCATATTAAACTAAACACAGCACCTGGGTGCTCTTAAAGAGAAACCGTGACCAAGGATTGAACTTCATCCAAATCAGTAGCTGATGCCCCCTTTCCTATGAGAAATCTTTTTTCTTTTCTCAAACGGATTATCAGGGGGCTCTGTATGGCTGATATTGTGGTGAAACCCCTCCCACAGTGTGATGTCAGGACCAGGGTACTTGTTGCATTGTGAGAAATAACAGCTGTTTCCAATTGCCAAAAAAAGCAAGCAGCAACTACTTCCACTGACATCACCTGCCAGCAGTAAAAATGTCACCATGTGGTAAATGTCAGATTGTAAATTAGGGAAAGATTTTACAATGGGAAAACACTAACTAAATCATTTATACATAATTATTGTAAAAATTAAGCACTTTTTTCATTACGTTATTTTCACTGGAGTTCCTCTTTAACCACTTGCCGACCGCACACTCATACCGTGCGGTGGCAGCTGCAGATCGCAGACTAATCAGCGATCGCTACGTCACTCTGTTCGGCCCCCTTGTGGCGTCAGCCCGCCGGCGGGCTGTAAAAGTTCAAACTGCCCAATAGAACGCGTATAATACAGTTTGTTTACGTAACAAACTGTATTATACTGCCTGCCTCCTGCTGGTGGTCACACTTAGCGGTCGACCACAAGCGAGGAGAGCAGGCACAGTATATGCGCACACACACACACTTTAGGAGCCCCACAGACCCCCCCGATCACCCGCAGCACCCATCAGACCCCCCCCCCCTGTACCCCTCTGCAGCCCGCAGCTTAGACCTAACCACCCCCCATATCACCCATCAATAAATCCCTGTCACTTCTATCCATCAGATCAGACCCCCAACTACCCCTTAGGGGTATCTGATCACGCCTCCAGATCTCCCCCCCCCCCCCTGTATACTGAACCTATATCTCCCCTGCATCTGTCTATCTCCCCACTGATCAGCTACCAATCACCTATCAGTCACCTGTCAATCATCCCTTGTCACCACCTGTCACTGCCCCCCATCAGATCAGACCCCCCCAACTGCCCCTTGGGGGCTTCTGGTCACCCACCCACCCTTTCAGAGACCCCCCCCCCCCCTGATCACATCAGCAATCCATCATTTACATCTGTTTTTCCCTGTAAACACACACACTTCTTACCTGTCAATAACCCATCTATCACCCCCTGTCACTCCTATCCATCAGATCAGACCCCCAACTACCCCTTAGGGGTATCTGATCACCCCCCACCCCTTCAGATCTCCCCTTCCCTGTAATTGCCCGCTGATCAGCTGTCAATCGCCTATCCGTCACCTGTCAATCATCCCTTGTCACCACCTGTCACTGCCCCCCATCAGATCTGACCCCCAACTGCCCCTTAGGGGCTTCTGATCACCCACCCCCTCAGATCCTCCCCACACCTTCCTAGTGCATTGCTTGGGTATATTCTCCCCCCTGCCATTGTGTATCTTATCTCCTGTCTGTAAGGCTTGATTGTGCTTTGTTTGGCTACAATTGTCTCAATTGCCCTGTGATTGTCACGTAATTGGTTTTTGATTGCTCAGTGATTGGCTTCAATTGCCTCGAGATTGGGTTCGATTGCACCAATTGCCCTCTGATAGGCTGTTTTGCCCTGTGTCTCTATTGTCTCAATTGCTCTGTGATTAGCATCGATTGTCGTGTGATTGGCTTCGATTGTCACATAATTGGTTTTTGATTGTCGTGTTATTGGATCCAATTGCTCCTTGACTGCGCAGATTGCTGTAATTGTGTTGTAATTGCCTCGTGATTGTTTTTGATTATTTGTGATTGTTTCTGATTGCTCTCTGATCCCCAATCCCATCACTATCCTAGTGATCTGAAAACAGTGATCAGTGAAAACTGTCACTTTTTTAGTATCACTAGTGGTAACAGTAAGGCCAGTTAGCTAGGCAGAAGGGTTGTTAGTGTCAGTGCTCAGCCCACTGCACCACAGTCACTAATTAGCGTCATCACTATCGCTAATCAGCATTGGTACTATATAGTATCTGTAAGTGATCATTAGTGATCACAGTCAGATCTATATTAGGGTCACTAGGATCCACAAAAAAACGCAGTGTTTGCCCGATCAGACCTGATCGTTCGCCTGCACTGCGTTCAGCCCGCCCCACCGCAGTGACAGAAATTTTTTTTTCTGATCACTGCAAAAAAACACTGTACACTAGCTGTGGCACTGTAAACATCAGTTTTGATTTTTTTTTTTTTTTTTAATCAAAACTCAGTGACCACAGCTTTCTACTTCTCAAATACTCCTTTTCGCTAGGTAGGTGCTCTTTTTCCTGGGTAGTCTCAGAGGAATACCTCCTAAATTTAGCTGGCCACCATGGCAAAAAAGAGGTTTTCCAATGAAGACATCTACAGGTACACGGACCAGTCGGATGAGGATGATTGGGCCGACTTATTCGACGAATCTTCTGGTTCAGAGTACGATCCTGTAGACAGCAGTGGCTCTCTGACCGATGGTTCCGATGACGAGGTTGAGGTCCCGGCTACAGCCAAGCGTACCACACCCCATGTCACTGGACTGCAGGTGGCGGAAGATCAGTCTCAAGGGCAGCAGAGTGGTGCTGGCACTGATCTGATTTTTCTTGGTGAGGCATGCATCAGCAGCGCAGCATCTCCTGGACCTATCAACACCAGTACTACCGTAGAAGACCCTGGTGAAGTGGCGAACACCAGCCTGGTAGTAGAAACTGGTTCGGTGGTAATTGCATTAAGACCCGATTCGCAGCCACCAAGTAGACGGGCCCGTACTCCCATTAGTTTCCCAGAGGTGCTGGCAAACCCTGATTGGCATTCCCCTGATCTCGCCGCACCCGTACTGCCCCCTTTCACCGCCCAGTCTGGAGTCCAGGTGGAGACAGTTGAACTAGGATCGGCCCTAGACTTTTTTGAACTGTTCCTCACCCAGGATCTCTGAAAGGTTGTAATAATGTGCTGCTTAAATCACCCCGATATTAAAATATATACAGCACATCACAATTTCTTAAAAATGACATCATTGCTTCAACTAGTCAGCAGCACATTCCTCCAGACAGTGCTTTACAGATACATTAATAATTAACACTCTAGAAGTTCCAGGCACCTGAATACAAAACCTGTATTTCAATACCCAGTTGGTATATTACCATACAAGCCACTGTGACAGAGATCTGAAGACTCAGACCTATTCATGCATTGTTGTTAAAAAACCTGGTCTATTGAGAAATTAACACATGTAACAAAGTCTACCTCTGCCAGTTGTTTACAGAATAACAAATCCTATTGTCTCTGCTGTCTGTACCATGTCTATGCTATTGTTTCAAATATTTTCTATGTGCACTCCGGTCTAATCTGGTTTTTCCCTAACATCAGGGTGTATATAAGATTGACCTGTAAATAAAGATTTCAGATGCTGTTCCACCAATTTAAGTGTTTGTGGTTCTGTATCTCCCAGCTGGAAGAGAGGGTATTCACTTGGATTGGGGGAGAACTTTAACCTGGGTTGCAGATTATTCTGCTAAGTCATCTTGTAGCTGCCTCCGCTGAAATTGAGCTAACAGTTTGGTGTCGAGAAGTTGGATCCGCCATATACAGTATCGGGTGAGTAATTCTATTTTTTGATTACCACCCTATACTGTCAGAGCGGATTAATAGAACCCGGAGGGAAAGTGCTTCTGTAGCGCCTCTCCCAGGAATCTGATATTCCTAAAGTAAATAGCGGGTCTGATGCCCCAATTAAGAAAGCAGTACTGTGTGTCTAAGTGAATATTCTCTCTAAACCTTGTATATTGTTGTATAGTCGCTTAAGTGAATTTTAGTTATATAAGATTGCATGTTACTGTATAGATTTGTGTAGATTGTATGTGAGGTTAAGCTGAGATTGAAGGTATAAACTTGTCCACAGAGGATAGTTAAAATTCAAACCATAAATCGGGTGTAGACAAACCTGATTAGAAACTATAGAAGAATCACATAAGCTGGAGACCAGGTTTGCCAGTAAAGTCTAATACTGACGTCACCATCCCTAGATAAACCTTCAAACTCAGCTAATCTCACTCTATTTTTTTTTAGCTTAGCATAATGGGAAAGTCTCAAAGGTAAGGGGACTCCCAAGGGTTATTTTTGATTTATGATGTATCATATTCTGTGATGCTGTTTAATGCGGATATATAGATTTGTAAGTTTTAGAAAAAATCATGTTCCACAATTTGCTTTGAATCTTATTTCTGACTAACTCTATTTAGGAGTTTCATTTTTTTTCTCGGAGACACTCAGCAGTTGCAGGTGTCTCTCTGGACCAGGACATTTTGAATGGGCATTGCGGCCGCAGGATAACTTTTTTTATCAGTCCCTCCAAAATGTTCTGGCCTGGCTACTAGATGTTTCTGAGCCTTTTCTTCTAATTACTATAAATGTGTTTGTCTATCTCCTCTCACTGTAGTTTCTGTGGAACTGTGATTTAAATTGCTTGTGTATGACTGGTTGCACTTTTTCAGCTAGGTTGTACTTTAAATATGCATCTCTGGACATCTGCTCAGAGTTGTTGCAGGTTTCTACCCCCTCCCTCCATGTATTGGGAGAGACTTGTGTTAATGCTTTTGTTTTTTCTCTTTCCTCTTCCCTGAAAAGACTGGGGGCAATGAGGAGAGTGTCAGGAAACAGAAACAAAAGAAGATCCCAGCTATATGTTGTTTGTCTGTTTGTGTATGTGTCTGTGCACAGAGAGTATCCAAATATTTTTTTTAGAGTTAGGAATAAACCTCTTAATTTAATTGATCGTTTTTTTCTACAGTCAGAAAAGTCAAAAGCTAAATTATTGTTGGAGTCTAAGGTATGCGGACTGTGGTTATGTAAATGTGCATGTGTTGTCTTTCTTTGTCTACTATAGGAGAGGGTTTGTAAATTGTCTTGAGGCAAGGCAGGTGAGATTGAATGTGTAATTGGTTTTCACCTCATATAATGAATGACCCATGCACAAAGTTGCTGGCCATTGTGATGTTTTGAATTTAGTGTTTTGCAAAGGAAACAATTTATTTCGGGTGAACCAGATGTAACATGTCTTAAAATTTGTAATTTAAAGTTGGTTATAAAAAATTAACATACGGAAAGGCATGTTCCATCTGGAGTTTTTTGTTTTTCATGTGGGTTTTTTTTTTTTTTGTCAGGTATTTTTGCATATACCTGAGAATTCAAAGCACACAACAGTTTTGCTGTCAATGGGTGAATTAGGTTTGTAAATCTTCCAGTAGGAATTAAGTTGCTGTGAATGAAATGTAATCATTTTAACTTGAGCTTGCACTCATGCCGATATGAATGTAATGTAGAGATTGTGTCCAAAATCATATTGCTCAAATTACTAGAAGTTATGCTCATGCCAGGTTTTCTGTTCATATTGCCAAGAATAATGCAAACAATTGTGTGAATGTTTGGGTACGTGTAGAATATTAATGGTGATGAGTCCCTTAAGCAAAGTGACATACTTATATTTTTTCACTTGTAATTGTGTAAAATTCTAACAAATGCTTTTACAGCAATTTCTTTGTTGGTTTCTGGTCTGTCTCTGGTTACAATCTGAGGGGTGTGGGAAACAAACCCTGGTGTTGGTGCATTTGGGGAGGGTTTTGAACAGCAGACGTTGGCCCCCTGTACCACCTACTGTGCACAGGGTGAGATGGGGGGCCAACTAAACCTGCAAGTGGCTGAATCACACAGCCTCATAACCCGGCCCACATCAGTGTTCTAACATGCCTGGAGAGGGTGGAGACAAATGTCATGTAAAATACTTATTGGTTGATTTGATTGTAATTGTCTCCATATGTCTGTTTGTATTGATACTGTGCTGTATAAAGCAAGGTCAGAGAAATGTGTTTAAGTGTCAGAACTCTATAGTACTAGGATTTACAGACAGTATGATGTTAGTAAAAGAAATTTGAATAGAGAGAGTAACCTTTGTCAAAAATATTGTTACATAGCTACGCATGTGGTAAATAGGTTGCACACACCCACTAAGCTGTTTAACTTCTTATTACCATTGAGGACCTCTACGTAACTGCTTTGATTGAGACTGAGCTATCAATTACTTGGCTCATGCAGTTTGACAAACCTTGAACTCTTGTCTGATTCATCTTTACTAATTTGCCTGCACAAGTGTTCTTTATTACCTGTTCACTTGGAGACCTGCCTGTGATATCACCTGATTATGGAATACTTTGGAGATCATCTGATATGATTCTCCTGCACTGATGCAGCCCTAGAAGGATGACCCTCTGCTGTAAGGATGAGCCCTTCCTGCACCTGCCCTCCTCCTGTGTTGGTGATGGCTGCTTCAAGCCTTTCTTTTGTGTCATCCTTTGGGAAGAACTCCGCCTCTGCTGTTGCAACTGTGAGGTTTCTCAACTGGGATGAGAAGTTGAGTCTGCCCTTCCCTGCCTTCTACAACCTGGCTGCAATTGCTACATCCTTGTTATAAATCTGTTTCCATTTCTTTTGTGGGTGCCCAATGCCATACAATGAAACTGCTAACAAAAAGGCACTGGGTGTAGCCACGGTGATTACACGGCCAGCTCTCAGCCGCCACTGTCTGTTTGCCCCGAGACAGTGAGAGCTTGGCAGAAAAACATCTGCATTCATCATGAGGGCTTGTGGTGATGAATTCACCGTCCTCCTTCACCCTTCAAATGAACAATATTCTACTCTGCAATAATGAACTGACATTTCCTGGACCCACTCGAGGATCATTTTTTTTTCCAAAATGCATTAAGGAGTTCTAACCTTATGGGTGAGGTGTGGCTTTAGGCAACCTGTTACAGTTTACCACATTCAGTTTTCCATTAAGTTATGCAGGGCTAGATTAGGATGATATACTAGCAAAGCTAACTACTGTTAATTCATCGTGTAGTTGTGTAACCCTTTAAACTGTATATTGTATTTGTGTACCAATGACAACACTAACTCATTGATCTCTAACATACATAGAGCTGTGCATAGTATCTAAGTGATCCCGCCCTTTCCTTTAGAAAAGGTTGGGATCAAAGGTTGGGTTGAAAGGTTGTAATAATGTGCTGCTTAAATCACCCCGATATTAAAATATATACAGCACATCACAATTTCTTAAAAATGACATCATTGCTTCAACTAGTCAGCAGCACATTCCTCCAGACAGTGCTTTACAGATACATTAATAATTAACACTCTAGAAGTTCCAGGCACCTGAATACAAAACCTGTATTTCAATACCCAGTTGGTATATTACCATACAAGCCACTGTGACAGAGATCTGAAGACTCAGACCTATTCATGCATTGTTGTTAAAAAACCTGGTCTATTGAGAAATTAACACATGTAACAAAGTCTACCTCTGCCAGTTGTTTACAGAATAACAAATCCTATTGTCTCTGCTGTCTGTACCATGTCTATGCTATTGTTTCAAATATTTTCTATGTGCACTCCGGTCTAATCTGGTTTTTACCTAACATCAGGGTGTATATAAGATTGACCTGTAAATAAAGATTTCAGATGCTGTTCCACCAATTTAAGTGTTTGTGGTTCTGTATCTCCCAGCTGGAAGAGAGGGTATTCACTTGGATTGGGGGAGAACTTTAACCTGGGTTGCAGATTATTCTGCTAAGTCATCTTGTAGCTGCCTCCGCTGAAATTGAGCTAACAATCTCCTTGACTTAATTGTGGCTGAGACCAACCGTTATGCCACACAATTTATAACCGCCAATCCAAAAAGCTGCCACGCCCATCCTTTTCGGTGGAAACCACTCCAAGTTTCCGAACTTAAAATTTGTTTGGGCCTTCTCCTCAACATGGGTATTGCCAACAAAAATGTATTGCGCTCTTATTGGTCTACACGCCCAATACATAACATGCCCATGTTCTCTGGTGCCATGTCCAGGTCGCAATTTGAGATCATCCTGCGCTTTCTGCATTTCAATGACAACAAAACCTGTCATGCAAGAGACCACCCAGCTTACGACCGGCTCCACAAAATTCGGCCCTCATAGACCACCTGTCATCCACATTTGCAGATGCTTATACCCCTGAACAGAACATCTGTGTAGACGAGTCCCTCGTACATTTTACCGGGCGCCTTGACATCAAACAGTACATCCCAAGCAAGCGCGCCCGGTATGGGGTGAAACTGTATAAGCTCTGTGATAGGGCTACAGGCTATACATCTTGTTTAAGGGTCTATGAGGGAAAAGACTCAAAATTGGAGCCGGTCGGATGTCCTGACTACCTGGGGAGCAGTGGAAAGATTGTGTGGGACTTGGTGTCACCCTTGTTCCATATGGGGTACCATCTTTATGTGGACTTTTACACAAGTGTGGCCCTCTATCAGCACTTAAAGTTAGAAAGAATCCGATGCTGTGGCACCGTGCGGCCTAGTCGCCGGGGCTTCCCCCAACGGCTCGTTAACACCAGACTTCAACGGGGGGAGAGGACCACCTTGTGTACCGATGACTTGCTCTCGGTGAAATGGAAGGACAAAAGGGATGTTTACCTTCTGTCTACCATTCACACAGACACGACAGTACAAATTACACGGGCAACAGAGGTCATTGAAAAGCCCCTTGCCGTCCACGACTATAATGCCAACATGGGAGGGGTGGACTTCAATGACCAGATGTTAGGGCCCTATTTAATTTCCGGGAAAACCAGACGCTGGTATAAGAAAGTGTCTGTGTATTTAATTCAATTGGCGATGTACAACAGCTTTGTTCTCTACAGGCGGCCACACACCATACAATTTTTTAAATATCTGTTCAATTTAAGAATTGCAATCAATTATTCTGACTGATTGTAACATTTCAAAAATCTGACCAATATACCACACACCTGTGTTCAATTTTTTCCCCAATTATGATAAAAATGATTGGATACTCTGACAAAATTGCTAGGGTGTGTATATTAATAAATTGGTAATCTAACACACACCATACAATATTTAGAGAGATTGAAGAAAAATATCTGGCATTCTGGATCGATAAAAATCGAAGAAAACGGGAAATCCGATCGGATTTTTCAGTCGAATGAAAAAAAAGCTTTTGTTTTTTTCGGGAGATCCGATCGTTTTTATCGAATTACTGTAAAATTGGATAATTTTATTGTATCGTGTGTGGCCACCTTAAGGCTGGGAGAACTGGATCTTTCCTTCAATTCCAGGAAGAGATCGTTTCTGCACTCCTGTATCCAGGAGGTGCCAGAGCCCAACCCCCAAATGCAACTAGCCGGCTGCATGGAAGGCATTACACCTACCCGATTCCCAGTACCCCAACTCAACGCAACGCAACCCCAGAAAAAGATGTCGTGTCTGCAGCAAGGCTGGAATAAGGCGTGACACCCCCGTTTACTGTCCCTCCTGTCCTGACCAGCCTGGCCTATGCCTAGGGGAGTGTTATGAGAGGTACCACGAGAAGGCACACTTTTAGAACCTAGGGAACTACAGACACAGCAGTAGGCACACAAGGGTCTCTCAGTGCTATTTCACACTGGCGCGATGCGTTAGGGCAAATTGCCTAGCAAAAGTCACACTTTGCGGTCCCCCCCTACGCCGGAAGTGCTTGACTTAACGCTAGTGCATGCCTACGTTACTGCGTGGCTTCTGCGGCAATTTGGGTCAGCCCGGAAGTCATGTTAGTCTGCGGCGACGCAGTTAATTACTAGGCCGAATGCTACTCTTGTGGTATTCCCTGAAGGTCTGTTTTGGGCGAGACGGTGCGGCGGGCTCGACCGACCGGATAGGCCAGTATGCAGTGTGAAACCAAACATCAGGTTTTGAGAGATCCAAATACACTGGCCTGCCAGAAACCTCTCCTTTCACTTGGGACAGAATGCATAATGTACTTCGCCACATATCTGTGCGATTTGCACTTTGCACATTGACCCAGGTAAGCAAAAAAGTTAATGTTTGGTTACCAATGTTATTGCTTGGTTTGAACATATTTAACCACTCCTGTACCACGTGTTTTTTTTCTGATCGGTGCTGCGTGGGCTCTCCAGCCCGCAGCACCGATCAGATAGCAGCCAGGCCGATCAAACTTCCCAACCCCCCCCCCCCCCCCCCCCGGGGATGTCATGCTGGGGGGGGGGGTCTGATCGCCGCCGGCTGCTTTAGCTTGCGGGGGGCTCTTCAAAGCCCCCCTCCGCAACGCTTCCTGGCCCCCTTCCCTCCCTCCCCCTGTGAGCGGCGCAGGACGGATTTCCGTCCTGCGCCTGATGGGATAGGCTTTAGCCTATCAGATGCCGGAGATCCCCGGCCAATCAGAGGCCCCGGCCAATACATCCCACACTTGTTGAGGGGGGAATTATGCTGGCTACACGGTATGGGGAAGGCGGCAGCACTTCTTATACGTATTGGGCTCAATTATGGTAGCTGTGTGAGGTGAAGAAAACAGTAGTCGGGAAAATACCTCATTGGGCCATTCCCCAGCCTCTGGTTGAAAAAAAATGTTGGGGGGGGGGGGGCAGCAGCAGATGGATTGTACAGAGTTTGGAGCACTTTTTCTTTTTTTAAAACAAAATGGAAGCTGGGGGAGAATTCGTTGGTCAGATCACTTTTACTTATTTCAGCAAATATAGGGGCCCTGAACACAGAACAAGCTGAAAAGGCTCCATGTTATGTGACAGATATCACAATTCTGTCACAACACTACATTTATCATGTTGTAGAGGTAGGTCTAATTATGTGAGGTAAAAGACATGCAAACACACCCCCTTACTTCTCTTCAGAATTTAAGTGTGAGGTATTTCACTACTAAATATCACACATTTTTGTCGAAAATTACCTCATGGAATTACTTGAGGTAAAACTTTACTTAAACTACCAGAATTCAAAAGTTGATTTTCCTCATGAGGTAAACCCAATTCCATGAGGTAATTATTTACTAAATGCTACCAGAATTGAGCCTAATGGGAGGAGTGGAATAGTGGCTGCATGTGTTAATTAAGGTGCGGTTTGGTATAACCTGGGACACCATGATTTGCAGTTCCGCCTCTGCTATATGGATATTCTAATGGCTGTTCTCAACCAGCAGCCAAAGGAAGTGGTGTTGGAAACAAGTGTATGCCCAGGGCAGTGCTATGCTCCCTTCCACTATGGGCTTTGTAGTGGATAGAATAGGATTAATGTAATATAAAAGACTGAAGGGATTGTAGTCAGTTTCAGTTCATTTGTATACTGCATGTGAAGAAATGTCGAGCTCATTTTCATTATGATTTAGACCTTGCGCTTAGAGGTACAGCGGCCGTGTAAATTGAGGAAAGGACAGAACACAGCCCACCTGTACATTCACTCTCTCTTCCCATTTCTTTTCATTTCTCCACAGACAGTTGTTATCAATTCCATGCTGAAGTTCTGCTTTCCTCCTTTCACTTCCTTCTCAGTCCTTTGTTCTGATAGAGTTTCTTCTTTCTTTGAGCCATGTGGTCTGTGGCAGTGTGTGGGGATATTCTACATGCATGACAGGAGTCTGGAGTGTTAAAGCTGCAGACACAACACATTGTCCACAGCTGATAGATTTTAGTGACTGATATAAGGTGGCAAATGGCTAAAGTGGTAAAATTCAATATCACAATGGTCTTTAGAAAGCGCTACAGTCTCTTGCTTATGATGTACCTGAGCTGAAGCTTGGGTACAAATTGAGATACTTACCTAAATAGGAGGAAGCCTCAAGATCCTATTGAGGCTTCCCTCCCTGCTGACATGTCCCCCGTTGATGAGCGCAGCCCCCAGAAGATTAGCGACAAGGCTCCATGCTACTGCTCATGTGCAGCCGTGTGCGATTGCCTACTGCGTGGCCATGCTGCAAGAGGAGGAGCTGTGCTGTGGAGAGGGCCTGAGCTCAGCGAAGGGGGACATGGGACCACAGAGAGAAGCCTCAATAGGATCCTTAGGCTTCCCTCTCTTTTTGAGCTTGGGATCACTTTAATCACGTAAAATTCAAAGCAATATATGGATGCACTATTCCTCAGGTTAATACCAAAGAAATCAATGCAAAAAGTATTTATAGCGCATAAAAGTACCCTTGCACAAAAATCTCCTTGAGCAATTCAACATCCTTCTTATGCCCTTTAATCCAGGGTAGCTCAACCACCACCAGGGCACTTGTTGGGGAACAAACTCGCCCAATCGGTGTGACCATTGTTAGACCGGTGTATATGCGCTCTATACCAGGAAACCTTAGTACATCAGGGCCCAGTGGATAATACGCCAGTGTTTACAGGATGACCTCAAATGAAATAATTGCCCTCATAGTATAATTATGTTATGTAGCTTAACATTTTATTATTAAAATGTACTCGCATGCTGTAGATTTAACACTCCTAGAGATTGCCTGTACGGGCTCTCCCCCCGCTGCCTGCTTGGTCAGGCATCGCCATGCAGCTGTTGGCATTTGCTCTGCAAACTCTCACCATCCTTCGATTTCTGGCTCCGCTGGTCTCCGCTGTGTACTGTACTGAGGTTTCCCTGCAACAAAGCGCACATTGACCAGTCTAAGGGCTGGTGCTCACCAAGAGCGCTTCTGAACACTTTTAAAAGCGCTAGTGCTATGAAAAGCGCTTGGCTAATGTATTTGTATGGGACGGATCACACCAGAGCAATGTGATTTTTTTTTTTTCCCAAAACGCAAACGCAGATCCTGCAGAGCTGTGGGGGCAATTACACCTTGATGTTAATTATAGGAAAAGTGGAAAAAAAAATTTTCAAAAGATCATCTCTTCTAGGTCAAAGTGTAGAAGAAGTATAAAATTGCTAGGCGTAAATAGAAAATCGCTAGACACATGCCTGGAATTACTTTTAAAATTTGCTTCAAAAAACGCTTAGTTTGCGTGTACGTTAGAGATTTTTGGTGTGCATTATTAGCCCTAATGCCTGGTACACACTAGGAGATTTTCTGGCAGATAATCTGCCAGATTGATTATTTCCAACATGTCCGATCTGATTTCTGATCGATTTTCCATTCACTTCTATGGAAAATGGATTGGGAATCAGATCGGACATGTTGGAAATAGGCAATCTGGCAATATATCTGTCAGAAAATCTCATTGTGTGTACCAGGCATTACAGTGGTCACACCAATTGGTTGTTCCCTGGTAGTTGCCTTGGTGGTGGTTAGCTATCCTGGATTAGAAGGCATATAACACATGTGCAAGGAAACTTTATCTTGTGCAAGGGGACTTTTATGGATGAGCACTATGACTACTTTTTGCATTAAAGTGATGAAATGATATCCAGAGTTGATCTATCCTGGTCTGTATATTTACCAGTACCGGTCATGTGTGCCATTGCCGTATATAAATTCATTTGTGAAAATTGCTTCATTAGCTACAGAAACTCTGGTAGCAAAAAACAATTAAGGAAATTATAATTTTTTTATTCATTTCTCATACTTGGCACTTGCATACAGCACTTTACTGAATACATGATAAAATGCACACCTTACTGTTCCTAAAGGTTTGTACACACAAGGGAACCTGAAGTGTTTATAGACGTGTGCTTCACAGTAACTGCTAACGTGTGCGTTTTGCAGTAACTTACTGCATGCAGTGTGTTACCATGCAGTGCGTTACAATGTTGCATGCCTTTATATTGCAATGCACTCGCTGCACTGTGAATGTCCCATAGGTGGTGCATTACAGTGCGGCAAGCCACTTTACAAAGCGGCCGTTATGCCGCGCTGCAACGCACCACTGTGAATGTGGCCTGAAGGCAGTGGCGTTCCTACTGTAGTGCGCAGGGGGGTGTGGCGCACCGGGTGACAGACTGCTAGGGGGGTGTCGCCACGACCCCCCACAGCAGCAGAGCAGGAGGGGGGAAGCAGCGCTAGAAGGAAGGGAAGTGGCGGCAGCGGTGGGAAGGGGGGAAATACCCCCCCCCTCCCTCACCTGGGACCCCGCCTTCTGCCTCTCTCCCCCTCCATAGAGTAGCGGTGGAAAGTGCGGGCTCGGCGGCGGAGAGACATGCACAGAATTACTCACCACTTCCGCTTTCCAAGCGCCGGCAGCGTCATGTCGTCACAGGTCTCCGCCTTCAAAGCCGCCCACTGTGCTTCCTGATTAGCCCACCGCTGCCGCCACTGCCTCTCCTTTTAGTGCTGCTTCCCCCTCCTGGTGCATCTATACTGGGGGCAACTATACCAGCTATACTGGGGGCAGCTGTACTGGGGGCAACTATACTGGGGGCAACTAAACTAGCTATACTGGGGGCAACTAAACTAGCTATACTGGGGGCAACTATACCAGCTATACTGGGGTCAACTAAACTAGCTATACTGGGGGCAACTATACCAGCTATACTGGGGGCAACTATACTGGGACAGCTATACTAGCTATACTGGGGGCAACTAAACTAGCTATACTGGGGGCAACTAACTAGCTATACTGGGGGGCAGCTATACCAGGCCAGCTATACTGGGGGCAACTAAACTAGCTATACTGGGGGGCAGCTATACTAGCTATACTGGGGGCAACTAAACTAGCTATATTGGGGGGTAGCTATACTGAGGGCAACTATACCGGCAGCTATACTGGGGGCAACTATACCAGCTATACTGGGGGCAGCTATACCAGCTATACTGGGGGCAACTATACCAGCTATACTGGGGGCAGCTATACTAGCTATACTGGGGGCAGCTATACTAGCTATACTGGGGGCAGCTATACTGGGGGTAACTATACTTGCTATACTGGGGGCAACTAAGCTAGCTATACTGGGGGCAACTATACTAACTTCATTGGGGCAACTAGTTTCACTGGGGACAACTATATTAGCTTCACTGGGGGCAGCTATACTGGGGGAAACTACTAGCTATACTGGGGGCAACTATACTGGGGCAACTATACTAGCTAATACTTTAAATTACAGTTAGCTCCGCCCTCATCTGGTCATGACCACGCCCATTTTGCCACAAAGCATGCCACAGGTTGTGGCCACGCCCATTTTTTTAGGGGGGGGGGTGTCTTTTAATACCCAGCACCGGGTGCCAAATGCCCTAGGTACGCCACTGCCTGAAGGGCTGGTTTATTAACAATTGCAATTACTTGAAGTTACCCTTATCCTAGTCCCCCCATCTGTGGTGGAGTAGGATAAGGGTAGAGGTTTAAAAATTGTTCCAAACACCTGAATTACATGACTAGCAGCAGTCATGTGAAGGTCAGGTGCTTCTAGTCTACAACAATGTCCTTATGCAACGCCAATCACAGGGACATTAGACAAGAGACAACCGCACTTATTCATTTTAGTAAATTGCCTTCCAGGTTACCATGAAGGATTTACAAAGATCTGGTTATTATGGCAGCACTGAACCACCATGGGTTCAAGCACTGATCAATATACAATCTACAAAATATACAATAGGCTGGAGTATTTATGAAAGAGGGTAGCTACATTTCCATATATTGTGCTGATGCGATGATAAAAAGTAGAGTTTAAACACACAGTTCTTCGTGGACTACGCGTTTAATATGCTGAACGCAAAGCAATTCTTAACAAATTTACAAAGCAAGAAACATCAAAAATATTACTAAAAGGTCAAAAATTAAGCAGAATTAATCACTGCAAAGGGCAAGTAGAATGTGAACAGTTAAGTTACCGGTATCTATGGAAACCAGATTTCTGCAGTCAGATAAGTGATCATGGCCCTTATTCAATTCACTTTTGCTTCAATTCACAAACTGCTGTTCAGTAAAAAAAAAAAAAAAAAAAAAGTTTTCACAGGTGCGGTATTTCCGAAAAAGACCTGTGCATAACATTTACATGCTGTTCCCCTTCAGCTTCTACGTAGCAATCCCCGCATTCTCAGATCCACAGGTTCTAATAATCTAGTCATACCCAGAGTCCACTTGGAAACTTTTGGTCCCAGAGCCTTCTGTCATGCTGCTCCTACGTTTTGGAACTCCTTACCTCAACAGATCAGGACAGCTCCATCCCTGAATGTGTTTAAATCCAGACTGAAAACCCACCTGTTCAGTTTGGCATTTGCAGAAATATAACTTTTGTTGTGTGAATCCTACTACCAATTACTGAATCTGAGAGAGCCTAAGCGCTTTGAGTCCTATGGGAGAGAAGCGCTATAGAAATGTTATTGTATTGTGTTCTGACAGCATTAGGCTTCTTTTCCACGGACTGTTGACAGGCAGTGAAATGCCTCTCAAACTCTCACAACTGCTTACTGCTGCCTGGCAACTGCTTGTTGCTGCCTGGTAACTGCTCACTGCTGCCTGGAAACTGCTTGCTGAGCACATAGCTCAACAGTCCATGGAAAAGAGGCCTTACAATAGTAAAAGGCATCCCCAGAATTCCTTTAGTTGTACATGTTATAACAATGTTGCTCTACTCCCTGTGAATCTGTCTATTAGCCTTTATTAGCATTGTATTTAATAGCCTGTGTTTAGATGAACTCTCAATAAACTTTGCACATGCCATGCTTAGATGATTTCCCCACTTGCTCCTTGGCATCTTCAAACAGGAACCTTAAAAAGCCCAAGGTGGGCTAGAAAAAAAATAGTCTACCTGATCCACAGGGCTGAGCGGATCAGATAGCGCAAAAAAAACGGCGCTCCTGTGGGATGCAATGGCCCACTTTCACTTTCGTGACCTACAGGTCACGATGCTGCATCGAGACACAGTGTGTCTCTCGCAGGGAGGCGGGGGAGCGGCAGGGGGCACAGCCATGGAGAGAGCGCTGCCCAATGGTTTACCTCCGAGATGTTCTGCAATGTTTACCTCCGAGATAGCAACAAATATTGTCGCTAATCTGAGGGGCTATAGTGCGGCGGTGGGGTCAGAGGCATGTCAGGAGGTAGAGAACATGCCTCTGTGTCCCATCTGACCCCCCCCCCCCCCCCCCTCAAGAACCACCTCAGGTTCTGAAGGGCTGCAGGGGAAATCTCTCTTGTGCCGCTCTCTCCTCTGCTGCCTGGGGGGTAAAGACGCTTGACCCTCCCGAGAACATGTCGCAGGGTATCAGATAGAGATGTCGCGACCCTCCGATTTTCGGTTCACGAAACCCGTTCGTGAACCTTCGCAGAAGGTTCGGTTCGCCAAAAAGTTTGCAAACCGCAATAGACTTCAATACGGATGCGAACTTTGAAAAATAGAAAAAATTATGCTGGCCACAAAAGTGATGGAAAAGATGTTTCAAGTGGTCTAACACCTGGAGGGGGGAATGGCGGAGTGGGATACATGGCCAAAGTCCCGGGAAAAAATCTGGATTTGACGCAAAGCAGCGTTTTAAGGGCAGAAATCACATTGAATGCAAAATTGCAGGCCTAAAGTGCTTTAAAACATCTTGCATGTGTATACATCAATCAGGGAGTGTAATTAGAGTACTGCTTCACACTGACACACCAAACTCACTGTGTAACGCACCGCAAACAGTTGTTTGCGTAGTGACGGCCGTGCTGGACTGGTGTGCACCATGGCCAGAGTGCAGTCCGTGGCAGTTTTCCAGCCCATATGGTCGCCGGGCTGTGGTAGCTCAATGATAGAACAACAGTGACTGTCCAGCTGATCAAATTTGGTCTGTCCACAATGAAGCAAGCAACAACCTTATTATCTTCTTGTATGTAGGTAGGCATAGGTAGGAGTCCCAGTATAGGTAGGTAGGCTTCGGTAGGTGTCCCAGTATAGGTAGGTAGGTGCCTCAGTAGTTAGCTAGGCATAAGTAGGAGTCCCAGTATAGGTAGGTAGGCATAGGTAGGTGCCTCAGTAGTTATCTAGGCATAGGTAGGAGTCCCAGTAAAGGTAGGTAGGCATAGGTAGGTGTCCCAGTATAGGTAGGTGCCTCAGTAGTTAGCTAGGCATAGGTAGGAGTCCCAGTATAGGTAGGTAGGCATAGGTAGGTGCCTCAGTAGTTATCTAGGCATAGGTAGGAGTCCCAGTATAGGTAGGTAGGCTTCGGTAGGTGTCCCAGTATAGGTAGGTAGGCATAGGTAGGTGCCTCAGTAGTTAGCTAGGCATAAGTAGGAGTCCTAGTATAGGTAGGTAGGTGTCCCAGTGTAGGTAGGTAGGCATAGGTAGGTGCCTCAGTAGTTAGCTAGGCATAGGTAGGAGTCCCAGTATAGGTAGGTAGGCATAGGTAGGTGCCTCAGTAGTTATCTAGGCATAGGTAGGAGTCCCAGTATAGGTAGCTAGGCATAGGTAGGAGTCCCAGTATAGGTAGGTAGGCATAGGTAGGAGACCTAGTATAGGTAGGTAGGCATAGGTGCCTCAGTAGTTAGCTAGGCATAGGTAGGAGTCCCAGTATAGGTAGGTAGGCATAGGTAGGGATCCCAGTATAGGTAGGTAGGAGACCCAGTATAGGTAGGTAGGCATAGGTAGGTGCCTCAGTAGTTAGCTAGACATAGGTAGGAGACCTAGTAGTTAGCTAGGCATAGGTAGGAGACCCAGTATAGGTAGGTAGGCATAGGTAGGTGCCTCAGTAGTTATCTAGGCATAGGTAGGAGTCCCAGTATAGGTAGGTAGGCATAGGTAGGAGTCCCAGTATAGGTAGGTAGGCTTCGGTAGGTGTCCCAGTATAGGTAGGTAGGCATAGGTAGGTGCCTCAGTAGTTAGCTAGGCATAAGTAGGAGTCCCAGTATAGGTAGGTAGGCATAGGTAGGTGTCCCAGTGTAGGTAGGTAGGCATAGGTAGGTGCCTCAGTAGTTAGCTAGGCATAGGTAGGAGTCCCAGTATAGGTAGGTAGGCATAGGTAGGTGCCTCAGTAGTTAGCTAGGCATAGGTAGGAGTCCCAGTATAGGTAGGTAGGCATAGGTAGGTGCCTCAGTAGTTATCTAGGCATAGGTAGGAGTCCCAGTATAGGTAGCTAGGCATAGGTAGGAGTCCCAGTATAGGTAGGTAGGCATAGGTAGGAGACCTAGTATAGGTAGGTAGGTGCCTCAGTAGTTAGCTAGGCATAGGTAGGAGTCCCAGTATAGGTAGGTAGGCATAGGTAGGGATCCCAGTATAGGTAGGTAGGAGACCCAGTATAGGTAGGTAGGCATAGGTAGGTGCCTCAGTAGTTAGCTAGACATAGGTAGGAGACCTAGTAGTTAGCTAGGCATAGGTAGGAGACCCAGTATAGGTAGGTGTCCCCGTATAGGTAAGTAGGTGCCCCAGTAGTTAGGTAGGCATAGGTAGGTGTCCCAGTATAGATAGTTAGGCAGGGCCTGGCTGGCACAGTAATAACAATTACCAAGGTCCAGCTGCAACAGATAGGGCTGTATAATGTCAGTGAGCAACACACACACAAAAAAAACACATCTGGAAAACATTAGCTCTCAAAAGAGCTGTTGGGGGGTGCTATTTTAGCAATAACAATCAGCCAGGAGCAAGCCAAGACCAAGAGCCTAACTAATCTTTCCCTAGGAAAACAAGTCTGCAGCAGCTGTCCCTAGTCTGTCTCTAGCAGGCACACGAGTGAGTGTAATGGCCGGCAAGCCTGCCTTATATAGGGGGGGGGGGGGCTTCAGGGCTTAGTGTAGCCTGAATGACTACAATGTGCCTGCTGACTGTGATGCAGAGGGTCAAAGTTGACCCTCATAGTGCATTATGGGGCGAATTGAACTTCCGCAAAAGTTTGCTTGGTCCAGGCGAACGCGAACCCCCAAAGTTTGCCTGGAACCGTTCGCCGGTGAACCGTTCACTACATCTCTAGTATCGGAGAAGTAGCAGGAGCAGGGCAGCCATCAAGGGGGGACAACTGACACTTCAGTGAGGGGCCCAGAGTGCCCTCCAAAAATGCTGGAAGGGCCGCATGTGCTGGCTGCGGGCCTGTGGCTTACTACCCAGCAAACCGCGTTCCAGCACTGAGAGAAGAATGACATCAGCTCTTGAACGTGGGGAACAGATGAGTGAGCTCACTACAGCAGACTTTCTATACTGGGGCACCACCTATATCTGGCTACAGGCTACCTATACTGGGCCACCACCTATACCTGGCTACCTATACTGGGGCTGGAACCACCTAAGCTACCTATACTGGGGCACCACCTATACCTGGCTACCTATACTGGGGCACCACCTATACTTGGCTACTTTTACCTCCACTTTTTGCCACATCACGCTGTGCATGCCACTTTCTTCAGTGTCGGAGCCATGCACATTTTTTGCTGCAGTGCACTTCACGCACAGACACGGCTGTGGGGTGGCTAGTGAGCGGGCTCAGCAACCAGTGGGTGGGCCCAGGCCTGATGATGTGTTAGGGGCCCCAAAATTTCTGAGGGCGGCCCTGAGCAGGAGAGAGGGGCTGTTCTTATTGACTCTGCTTCTGTTACTCATGGGATATCGCACTCTGCAGGAATGCGGAAGCTGTTTTTTTCGACACCAAAGAGCTGCCAGTAATTACCAAACTTCTAACTGGGCTTTACCACATGTTCTTATCTTTATGAATTGACATTTTACTGACATGTCACAAGTCGGTAATTTACCTCACTGCTCGGTAATTTCAGCTTAGTCATGTGATAAAAGACTTGATGAATTTACATTTTCCTAAATCCTTGGTAAAATCAGCTGTTTTTTGTTTTTTTTTATTACCGAATGCGATAATGCTTTGTGAATTAGAGGCTTTGGGCCATATGCAATTCACTTTTTCACCTGAGTTTTCTCCTAGGTGATATTTTTAAACTTGTCAATAAAATGCCTTTTAAGCCACCAGAAACCAAGAAGATTAAAAATGATCTCCTAGGTGAAAACTCAGATGAAAAAGAGAATTGCATATGGCCCTTTTTCTCTTATACGTCCTCCTTTTATTATACTTTCACACCTTCTAAATAAATGCCTTTTAAGCCAACACCAAGCAAGAAAATACTCTGCATAATTTTGATAGTACTTTTTTGGCCTACTTTATGCTACTTTTTCAACTGCAGAGTGCTGGAAAGTTGTTTTCAACAGAAGATGAAAATGATCTAATAGGTAAAAAAGTGAATTGAATACGGGCCCATTTCTGTTAGCATTAGCTTACTGAATCAGTCTAGATGTGTCTAATCGGATAACATTGTTTTGTTGTTAAAGTGACACTTAAGCGAAAAAAACCAAACTCATATCATGAATTGGTTGTGTAGTATGGATATTTAATAGAACATTAGTAGCAAAGAAAATGTCATATTTGTATTTTCAAGTATATAGCTTTTTTTTTTTTTTTTTTTTTTTTATTATAACATTGCATCATTCTCTAATAATTGCTGTTTCCACAATACACTCAGCATTTTAATTGATGTCACAGAGCAGGCTAGTGACCCTTTTAACTTTTCTCTGCAGAAAAACCATAACATAAGAAGAAACAATGAGAGATGCTTGAGATAAGTGCTTTAAAAGCCAGTGCTTTATAATGTCACAGAGCTCACAGAAGCTCTTTTTTTTTTTGCATGGATAACAACAGAAGTTTCTTAACTCTTTCTGTACTGGAAACAACATGAGACTCATATCTGTGCTAATAATGCTTTATTTCTTAGCTGTACTACACATACAATTCATTATATCATAAGTTTATTTTCACTTCAGATTCCCTTTAAGGGCTAGTGCACACCGGAGCGGTTCTGGAGCGTTTTTTAAAACGCTTGCAGGGGAAAATCGCTTGGCTAATGAAAGTGAATGGGATTGTGCACACCAGAGCGGTTCGTCTTTCCCCTAAACGCAAACTCCTGTCCTGCAGCATTTTTTAGATTTCTGAGGCGTTTCTGCCTCAACGTTAAAGTGTAGGGAAGTGGAAAAACGCTCTGAAAAACACTAGATCAGAGCGGTTTTCCAAGCGTTTTTGTTACAGAAGCTGTTAAGTAACAGCTTTACTGTAACAAAATATGACATCTGCTACAAAAAAAACGCTCCAAAAAACGCTAGGCATGTTTGGAAAATCTCTCTAAACATGCCTAGAATCGCTCTGAAAATCTGCTTCAAAAACCTCTAGTGTTTTGCAGATCTGCTAGAGCAGAGGTCCCCAACCTGGGGGCCGCGGCCCCCTGGGGGTCCGTGGGCAGATTTCTGGGGGGCTGCGGCGGATCTGGCCTTTCTCCCTCTCCCCCCAGCGGCCGCCGTTCCTGATACCTTATGAGCGGACGGCCGCTTTTTTCCTTATATTCCCCATAGCCCCTCTCCTCTTTGAAGCATCTCGTATTACAGCAGCGCTTGCTGTGCGCATGCTGTAAGGAGGGAAGGAGGCGGGCAGTGTTCCCATGGTAACGGCGATCGCCGCTACAGGAAGCCGCTGCCCTATTTCCTACCCTTCCTTACAGCAGCCGCGCGGGAAGCGCTGCTGTGATACGAGGTGCTGCAAGAGGAGAGGAGCTATGGGGAATACAAGGAAGCGACCGCCCGCTCGTAAGGTAACAGGAGCGGCGGCCACATGGGGGCTGTGCGGGGGAGAGGAGAGGCTACACTGGGCTAACTGTACTGGCGACACTGGGGCAGCGATACTGGGCTAACTATACTTGCTATTCTGGGATAACTATACTTGCCATACTGGGCTAACTATACTTTCTATTCTGGGCTAACTATACTTGCTATTCTGAGCTAACTATACTTGCTATTCTGAGCTAACTATACTTGCTATTCTGAGCTAACTATACTGGCTATTCTGGGCTAACTATACTGGCTATACTGGGCTAACTATACTTGCTATTCTGGGCTAACTATACTTGCTATTCTGGGCTAACTATACTTGCTATACTGTGGTAACTGTACTAGCTATACTGGGGTAAATATACTTGCTATACTAGGCTAACTGTACTTGCTATACTGTGGTAACTGTACTAGCTATACTGGGGTAACTATACTTGCTATACTAGGCTAACTGTACTTGCTATACTGTGGTAACTGTACTTGCTATACTGGGGTAGCTATACTTGCTATACTAGTCTAACTGTACTTGCTATACTGGGGTAACTACTGGCTATACTGGGGTAGCTATACTTGCTATACTAGGCTAACTGTACTTGCTATACTAGGCTAACTGTACTTGCTATACTGGGGTAACTACTGGCTATACTGGGGTAGCTATACTTGCTATACTGTCTTAACTGTACTTGCTATACTGTGGTAACTGTACTTGCTATACTGTGGTAACTGTACTTGCTATACTGTGGTAACTGTACTTGCTATACTGTGGTAACTATACTTGCTATACTAGGCTAACTGTACTTGCTATAGTGTGGTAACTGCACTTGCTATACTGGGCTAACTGTACTTGCTATACTGTGGAAACTGTACTTGCTATACTGTGGAATCTGGGAAAAAAGGGGGGGGGGGGCTGCTGCCGCCGTCACACTAGCCATGCCCACTCACCCCCCCCCGCCCCCAGGGGGGCCCCGGAGAAAATTTTGGTCGGGATAGTGGGCCCCGGGCTCAAAAAGGTTGGGGACCCCTGTGCTAGAGGTTTTTGGTGTGCACTGGCCCTTAGACTGTTCTAAGCAGATCGAGTCCAGGTTTTGTCAGACCTCGCTTTATGCTTTCAGTAGTCATGTAGGTTGTTTAGTGTTTCTGTTTTTGAAATACAAGTAATCAGAAACAGGTAATCCAGAACTTTCTTTATGTTGATTAGGAGTTACTTCTTCTTTCACTCTGTGATTTGGATTTGTCCTTTCTGTTACTCCTTGTGTCTGTAGATCATGCTTCTCTTTCTCATAACTCCTCTTCATGGTGCTTTGATGTTCCTCAGGGTCATCTTCTGAGTCAGAGGGGATGGCTTCCTCATATATTTCCTGAGTGTCCGTTGGCTCCTCCTCCTCATCTTGTGAGGAACCACCCTTTATACTGTCCCCATCTGACATGTGACATGTCTCTTTAACTCTTCGATTTCTGGACAAGTCAAAAGGCTCGTTTTGTTCCACACTGCGCAGGACAATTGATTGGGAGAGGCTTGCTCTTCCTCTACTCAGACCTAGAGATAGAAACAGATGGAATCATCAGGGGTTTTATATTGAAGTCATTCACATTTTGTATTGCATAGCTCCCATCTGTCCCTCTTTTGGAGGGACAGTCCCTCTTTGGGAACAAAGTCCCTCTGTCCCTCTTTCTTCCTCATTTGTCCCTCTTTCAGAACTGATGTAACGATCTGTGTAAATATATGTATTTTTGTACTGAACAATGTGTTCCATTGACTCTAAACTTTATTCCTGTCCTTTAAATTGATATATCTTTTATTTTCAAATGTTAATATGAAGGAAAATGAATCAGGATAGAGAGGAACAGTGTGGTTTGAATTATAAAACAACATACTTTTCCTATGAAATCTTTATGGTATGCGTGACAAGGGGTGTGCCGGGGGCGTGATTAGAGGAGTGGCTTAAGTGTCCCTCTTTCTTATCTCAAAAAGTTGTGAGGTACGGTATTGTAATTATTTTCCAAAAAGTCAAAATGGTTGTGACTAAAAATGAATGTACCCACCATACTAGAGAGATGAGTGACAATCAAAAAAATATCTTAACATTCTCATTAACTAAATGAGGGAACTGTACGCTGAAACTAGCAAATCACTAAATGTAATTTCTTGCTAAATATTTGCTATAAACAATCAATTCTGCAAAGATGTTTTTTTGTAGTGTCATGCTATGAAAATGTCCAATGCAATTTGAAGCTAATTACAATATTCCACAACTGACTGTAAGCCTACGTTGCACTACATTTATAGTCTGGAATCCGTACACTGTTTTGCACTAGTTTTCGGTACAGACGGCACAGTTGCACTCCACTCCTTGCATGGATAATTAGCTGCACATGCCACAAACTACTGTTGCTTATTTTGGACACTTGTGCAAACCACTCGACTGGGACTAGCGACACTCGCAGTTTTGACAGTGTCTGTTAAGGTGCGTATACACCTTTGACTTACGTCGCCCATCAGGGATCGGGATCCAATTCCCTTAGGTGACATAGCTGATCTGGCCAGTAGAGACAGCTCGTTCTGTTGCTTTGCGGGTGGGGGGGGGGGGGGGGGGGTAATGGAGCATGTGTGATGTCACAAGGTGGGCAGCATGAACAACGAAGTTGGTTGGGTGAGTTGACCTGCCGTGTGGATAGCTCGCGGGTTGGGGGCTGCGGTACACATGTTGGACTATCGACTTAGACGATCGTTATCGGCCGCTTCAGCTGACTTAAATCAAGCGTGTGTATGAGCCTTTGTGATCAGTGAGGAGTAGCTCAGCTTTTCAATTTACATTTTCAAGGTAACCAAACTAAAGTACAATGTGCCTTTAATCATAATTTGTAGAGATTCAATTAAAGGGTTGTTTAGTAATTTAATCTCTACAGGATAGGAAACTATAAGCTACATGTGTGCAACTATTTTATATTTCCTTGTTTCAGACAAAAGATTGTCCTGCACCAGTAATGCACAACCATTGACCAGCAGCTTAAAAATTGGCCATACACAATCAGATTTTGAACTGCCACACATCAAAATTTACCAACTCTAAAGTAAGGTTCACAGTGGAAGTTGCATTGCGTTCCCTGTGACAGCAGGAATGCAATACAACGAATCGGGAAAGCAGCACAGCGAATGAAAAGTATACTTCACTGTACTGTTAACACGGGCGTCATGGGGTAAGAGCACTGCATGCAGTGTATTGGGGTGCTACACTCTGACAGAACGCACACGTAATGGCTGCACTGTAAACATGGCATTGCTCTTGTATCGCAATGCGATAGTTTGCATTACAATGTGGCCATTACGACGCACTGCAATCCCCTACTGTGAACTTAGCCTTATGTAAAGTGAAAACCTACCTACAACACATTCAACTTTTATCTAATCTGCTAGACCTTCTAACTACACAACTGTACTTATAACATTTTGTTAATATGTCAGCCTGAAGACGAGAGCTTTAGGACTTCACAAGCGTAATGTAATGCATGCTTGGAGGAAAATACTAAAAGATAGTTGAATTCTCTTGCAGCATTCATCTGTGTCAGCAGCTTCCTGTAGGCATAGTCATGTGACTACAGACCATCGAGAAGGAAAGACTTAATAGTTTCAATACAAAAAATACTTTTCTAGCTATTTTATGCTACAGGAAATTGAGGACATTTCTTTATAAACACGTATGTGGTGACTGTAGTCCTGCTTTCACAGTTCAGTGTATTAGTAGAATGGTTGGTACAGCTGAATTCTGAATGTGTCGAAATTCTAAAATTTCCATTGGAATTCCATATTTCTGAATATATTTTCACGCAAAACAGAAGGTTAAATATGGTTAGTGCAAATGTTTAAAAATATGTTCACAATAAGTTATAATTTTGCTTGGAATGTTTTTTAATAAATTGTTGGAATTCTGTGAATTCCACATTCCGCATTTGAACTTGAATTTCTAAATTCCACAAAATCTGCATGTTCTTCCTTAATCCTAATACAATCAGGTCCATGAAAAGCAGATTAAAATGTTTTTGTTTCTCTGCAGCTACCAGAGAAGGGGGGGACCTGTCTCCAAAACAGAGCGATGCCAAAGCCCCTCCTTCATTTCAAGGGTTCCATCTCAACCACTATAGGAACAAGGACTCTTCAGGCCCATTTGATTGGCCCACTTCTAAGATGCATGCAAGTCTGATTTTTCTTTTTTTTTACATCTTGGGGCCAATGCACACCAAAAATCGCTAGTGTAATCGCAATTGCTAAGCGTTTTTTTTAAGCGATTTTTCAGAGCGATTATAGGCATGTGCCTATTGATTTCTTAGGTATGCCTAGCGATTTTTGGAGCATTTTGGTGTAGCAATTTTTTTTTAATCTTACAGTTTAAGCTGGACGTGAACAGCTTTAAAAAAACAAAAAAAAAAAACGCTTAGAAAATCACTCTGATCTAGTATTTTTCAGAGCAATTTTCCACTTTTACTATACTTACATTGAGGCTGAATCTCTTCCAAAATGCTGCAGGACTCGCGTTTATGTTTGGGAAAAAAAATCACATCGCTCTGGTGTGATCTATCCCATTCAAATACATTAGCCAAGCGCTTTTCGAAGCGCTACGTCTTAAAAAGCGCTTAGCATTGCTCTTGGTGTCTGGGCTAGCCCTCATTGACCATCTCTATACACTATTGCTATGCAAAGGTAGCACACAGCTTTGCAGAGACGCCAAAGTCCCATTGCCTAGAGATAGTACTCTGGTCCACAGCCCACAGCTTTGCAGAGATGCCCAATTGCTAGTACCTAGTGACAGCACTCTGGTCCATTACACACAGTTTTGCAGAGATACCCAAATGCTAGTACCTAGTGACAGCACTCAGGTCCATTATCCACAGCTATGCAGAGACACCCAGGTGCCAGTGCCTAGTGACAGCACTCTGGTACACCCCATATTATCATACAAGATCACCATAATGGAAGCAGGATTGCAGCCGCTGTTTACCTTTAGAATGATATCCTCTTTCAGTGACTCCGTGTTTGACCTTCATATGCCGGGTGAGGTTGCCTTTCAGGGTGAATTTGCTGGAGCAGTATAAGCACTTGTAAGGCTTGCTGTCTGAATGGAGATGCATGTGGCCCATTAGATTGTGCATTCGGTTAAACTCCTTCCCACACAGCTGTGGAAACACAAACACTGTTGTAAAGTGTTATATAGAAGAAATGGTTACACATCTCTAAACATCGCAGTTATCTAAATCTTGTTCAGTTTATTATGAGCCGTGGCCCATCATGCAAAAAAAAAAACAACCTAAGTAGTTTCAGGTGAGATCCTTGTAAAAGGTAGCAGGAAAAAAGAGCGCCGGCTGAGGGTGGACGAAAAGAGCGCCGCCATAGACTTTAATGCAATTATCGATAATACGGTGAAAGAAGCAGAAAAAAGGGCGCTGCGATAGATAGCGTTAACAACATTACAACATTATAGTTTTTGAAGTATGTTATCGTTTTAGAAGCTTGCAACGTTATAGTTTTTGTCATATTATTTTGTTTATATGTACAGATTTTACGTTATCATAGATATTATCGTTACTATGTGTAAAAGGGTGTTTCTGCAGAGGGAGTGGTTAGGGTTAGTCACTACCAGGGGGAGTGGTTAGGGCTAGTCACCACCAGGGGGAGTGGTTAGGGTTAGGCACCACCCAGGCGGCAGTTAGTTTTAGGCAACACCAGGAGGGGTGGTTAGGGTTAGGTACCAGCGTGGGGGTGGTTAGGATTAGGCACCACCAGGGGGTAGTTAGTGTTAGGTGCCACCAGGGGAGGGTTCTGCGTGAGGGTAGGGTTGGGTTAAGCTCTAATGTTGAATTACGGAAAGATATTTGACGTTAATATCTTTTCATTATTATTTCTCGTCTGTTTTTACAACGGTAATTATCATTAACAAAGCTTGACAACTATGTTTATCATTATCAAATTTTGTTAAAAAAACTGCACCATTTCGTTATCAAGTTAGGCCCTTTTTTCATGGCGCCCTTTTTTCATGCATACTTGTAAAAGATTTAAAAGCCCATGCCACAATGCAGTGATGTATCGTTAATGCTATATGTCCAGATCTCTGTAAGGTGGGTGTGGAGCTTCACCAGAGTTTTTGGCTTTGTATGGCCTTCATCAGGCTAATGTATATAGGATCTTTATTAGAATTAGAATTAGCTGGAAATGAATTTAAAGAGGAACTATAATCAAGGATTGAACTTCATCCCAATCAGTAGCTGATAACCCGATTACCGTGAAAAATGTTTCCCAAATAGATCATCAGGGGGGTCTGGGTCTGATGTCAGGACCTAGGTCCTGACAGTTTCCTGTCCGTGAGCCTTGTTGCATTGTGGGAAATAACAGCTGTTTCCAGCTGCCAAGCAACCAGTATCTCCCTCTTTGCACATGTATATCTATTAAATAAAACATTTTTTAGCCTATCACATTGCTAGGGGGTGTGGTTATAGATAATGGCAATTGGTGCTGTCTGTTTTTTTCATGTCTGCCAGTAGTAAAGATGATTACATGCCCCATGAAGAGATGGACTAGTCCAAAACCTGTCACTTCTGTCAGATTTCTACTACCTACTGTAAGTTACAGCATTATAGGAGAAAAGAAATTTATGGCTCGTTTTACTCTGGAAAAAAACGTACTTCTTATATGTATATGTTTGCACATATTTTAAATTTTACAATTTTTCGCCATAGTGCCCCTTTAAGGCTCTGTTCCCACTTGACCTGAGAACTGACTGTCCATTCACCGTTCATTGCCAAACCGACAGTGAACATCTCCTATTTTATAAATAGCAGCTGTTCACACTTGTCACTCTGCAATGGATCCGCGGGATCTGTGGCGTTAAGCGGTATTGTTTTTGAACAGACTGCGCCAGGACTCCGGTGCATACAGACACGGACATTCTGGTGCCCTAAACTCTCCGTCAAAGCTGCAAATATCAATGTGAGCCAACAGAACCATACTGCAAGTATGCTGGCTGCCCCATTCTCTTGGGGACCCAGCCATCACCTCTTTCCCCTCCTTTCCCCTACCTGGCGTCTCTGCACTCACATCCTGTAGCTTTGCTGACATCCATGCTAGGTTCATAGAGAGCTGGTTGGGAGAATTGAATGGGACTGCGCAACAAGCCGCCTATTAGCACACTGTAGCCTCAAGTCTTGCGCCTAGTGTGCCTAGTGCTAAAACCAGCCCTGGGCTGAAAGACTCGATACAAGTATTATATGAGTACTGCTTACTTTCATTGTTTAATCTCTATAATGGAGAGGTTGTCTTTTCCAGACAACTGAGAAAGACTAAAATTCTGTGTTACTTTTACATTTCCGATTGCTTGTACCTTGGCATATTTTCTACGTATATCTGTTTATGTCTTTCTTTATCTGTCACTGTGAAGAAACGCGGAAGAGCCGCCGCTGTAAGTCAGCGGGAGGCGGCTCTTTCTGCGCATGACATAGCGGAACGCAGAAAAACCGCCGCGTCGGACAGCGCGCATAGGCCTGATGCGAGTGGTTTGTCCCAGCACGGGGAGGCCACCGCCGGTGCTGATAGCGGTGTGACCATCCCCGCGCACAGGTCAGCAAATACATTACAAGACAGTACTGGTGTGGCTGGGACTGATAGTCCACCAAGGTTCAGAATGACGCGTGTGCGCGCAGCGAGGCAGGGTTTATATAACAGTCAGAAGTAGGTCAGCTGACCAGGCTGGTCAGCTGACAATTGCAGCACCATTCATTGGTCCAGCACTGAGGGAGGTGCTGGGCAGCTCTTGTGTATATATAGTGCTGGCTGTTCAGTTGCTGGTTGTCTGGCGTTGCGATCACAATGTGGTAGCACTCAGACCTGAGTCAGATCCTAAAGTGTGCCGGGACCAGCTGGAGCTGTAATCCTACACTTAGCTAGATTCTATAGATAGTCTAAAGTACTAGTTTGATTGTGATTATCTGTTATGACCTTCTGCCTGCCTGACTATTCTTCTGAACTCTGATCCTGTACCTTGCCATTCTGATACTGGTTGCCGAACCCCGGCTCGTCCTTAGACTCTGCATCTGCCTCTTGATTTTGTACCTCGATATTTCTGATACCCTGTTACCGAACCCTGCCTATACTTTAGACTCCGCCTCTGCCTTCTGAATCTGTACTTTTATCTGTCCGTGTGTACACGACCTGGTTTGTCCGACCTCGAGAACTAACCTCACAGCTAGAGGCAGTTCCTAGATCTGTTAGTGACACCCCCTCCTGGGTGTCGCCTCCGTTCTGTCCTTCCTACCTTCAGCCTGACTCCTCCCCCGGGAGAGTCCAGGTCTACGGAAGGAATCTGCATTGGTGCAGTACTCTCTGCCGTACGGAACTTGGTTCTGAGGCTCAATCCTCAAAGTATTACAGTTGCACTCAGGTGTCCAGAGGTTAGCTTATATATCTGATTATCGGTGATACTGTAGATCATCTATAATCTGCTATATATCTGTATTCCCAGTGATACTGCAGATCACCGGTAATCAGATCCTCTCTGTGTTACACTGATCGTTACAGTCACATGTGCAGATACAAGTGTAAATATAATTGGCACCTCTACACCATTACATTTAATTTAATCTCTAAAAAGGGAGGATTAAAATCAAAAATATATTATATAGTGGTTAGTGGGAAGTGTACAATACTAAGCGGAGTCACAGGAAGGGATGAAATCCGGGCCGAGGCGGAGGCAAGAAAGGCTCCAGCCTCAGGGCGCAGTGTAGGAGGGGGCGCACAACTGACTCAGCTATCATTCCCCTACTGTTTGAAGCAGAGAGAAATAAGAAAATGGGATACATGGCAGTGACTGCAAGCCAGATAACTAGAGATTAAGGTGTTAGGGGAGGTTGGTGGCCCTGGGGCACCTCTTACTCTAATATCAATCAGTGTGTGACGGCTGGGGTGGGAGGGAAGGAGGGGTGTACTTTGGTGTCTCAGCCTTGGCTGCTGGAGGACCTTGTCCCGGCTCTGGGGCCAGGACACGCAGACGTGGAACAAGGAAGTAAGGGTGCGCGGCGCACTATCTCTGGAATCCAGCGGGCGGTACGATGCACCTGAAAGCCACCCAGATGGCTCACAATCAAGGTTGAACCCGTAAAAGCTCTGAGCGTGTTTTATAGATTCTAGCATGTGAGTGTTTAATCTTAATTTTAAAGGGACCCTGAACTGAGAAAATAATCGGAATATGGACTTACCTGGATCTTCCTTCAGCCCCCTGTAGTCCGTGAGGTCCCTCTGTGTCTTCTGGGTCCCCTCCCTGGTCCCGCTGGCAGCTCCGTTAACCCAGCGACTTCAGCTGAAGTCAATCACGCACTCATTGGCACATGCCCAAGAAGACTGAACCAAGCATGCACAGGAGGCTTACGCCGATGGGTACGTGATCGACTTCGGCCAAAGACGCGGGTTAATGGAGCTGCCAGCAGGACCATGGAGAGGACCGACAGGACACGGAGGGAACTTGTGGGCTACGGGGGGCTGAAGGAAGCCCCAGGTAGGTCCATATTGTTTATTTTCTCAGTTCAGGGTGCCTTTAATTTATGGTTTTACACTATGGAGGCTGTTGGCTTATATTTTCTACGGTGAACTGCACATGAACACCCCAAATTAAGATCTGAAGAGGAGTCTCATAGAGCAGTCTCCCAGTCTCATAGAGGGTCAGTACATAAGGGAAAGTGTTCCACCTTGAGGATGTGGTGGTGGTGATTCACTAATTGTGGCAAACCTGTGTCACGGACCTACTTACCTTTTGGGACATACCTAATACCAGATTGGTCTCTTTTTGCATGTGCACTTTGTTGTTTAGCATTGTGTTATTTGAGTAAAGCTAAGCGCACCTCCATTGTGGACAAGCTCATTAATTTGCATGTATATAGCTGTGTCTGTTCCAACATCTTGTAAGCAAACAGGATTGAGGTCTGACGATGGTTGCAGAGCTGAAAGCTTACTCTTATTTTTTAAAGTTAGCCAATAATGGTATCATCAAGATTCAAAACTTCTATATTATAGTGGGAAGTGTGACCTGCATAAAACAGCACCATCCATTAGAGCGGGGATGTCAAACCAGTCCTACGAGGGCCGAGGTCCTCACACATTTTTGAAACAGCTAAAATTAATTGATGGGACTGAATCAGGAAAGGTGTGGTCCATCAGGTAGAACACACTTCTCCATTTCTCTGTCCATCCTAAACACTGGCATGGATCTGTCCCTCCAGGCCTGGAGTTTGACACATGTGCATTAGAGGGCAATGAACAGCATATTTTCTAAGTTCAACATTGTTCAGTGCCCTAAGTACAAAAAAAAAAAAAAAAAAGGACAAGGAAAAAGTAATAAAAGAAAAAGCACAGACAGACATGCAAGGAATGTTATGTAGCACATCGGCAGGCACCTGACATCAACGCTCTGCACAACACCATTCTTCCCTTCACATTCCCTTTGAGAACCAAGCAATAAAAACCAGAGGCCTGCAGAGAGTTACAAAGGCTGCCGCTGGGCCGTCTTCCCTCAGAAGAAGGGTGTTTCTTTCCTTAGAGTGCCAGAGAGAGAAACCCAGAATGAAAATGACTGTAAACTGTCCAAAATGGACCGTGAGAAAACAGGAAGCTTCGAGAAGTATAAGAGAAAGCAAGATGAAATCTGTGTGCAAGGCAATCCCGGGAGACATGCGAGCCATTGTTATGAAGGCAGTTCAGTGCCTTATATCCTTCCTTCTCCTGAGGAGGAGCTGTATGCCAAAATGCTGCTATCTGGTCATTGCCTTAATCCTGCTGAACACAGGCCAGATAAAGAAAGTCAACGCCACCTACTTCGCTTTGAGTTCTGTGCCATGTTGGCAGGGGGTGCTCTAAAGCCAAAACATATTTCATTTGTTCTCTCTCCATTATTGAAGATGAAAGCAGAACATGCAGAGTCTGACAAATGGAGTGTTATCGCCTCACCAGACAAGTGTGACTTGGGAACTGGAGGCTCCTCTGTGTTCCCCTGTAAGCAGTAATGGTCACTAGACATCAGGGGACACAGGCAGCGCTAAGGCACAAGCTGTTCTGAGGAGAATTAGGAAGGAAACACTTTGTTACTGCGCTGTAATTTATTAGTATGTGTTCCATCGTCTGTACAGCAGGAGGGAATCACTGATGTCTGTGGTACACAGAAATGTAGGCAGATGGAAAAACAATTAAATAGAAGTGGTGTACTGGTTAGTAGCACTCTCGACTTGCAGCGCAGGGTCCCCGGTTCGAATCCCAGCCAGGGCACTATCTGCACAGAGTTTGTATGTTCTCCCTGTGTCTGTGTGGGTTTCCTCCAGGCACTCCGGTTCCCTCCCACATCCCAAAAACATACAGAAAAGTTAATTGGCTTCCCCCAAAATTGGCCCTAGAATACGATACATGCACTACACGATACATACATAGATACGTGACTATGGTATGGACTAGATTCTGAGCCCCTCTGAGGGACAGTTAAGTGACAAGACAATATATACTCTGTACAGCGCTGCAGAAGATGTCAGCACCATATAAATACTAAATAATAATAATAAAGGGTACTCCATGCTGATGAATACTACCCTGTGATTTTTAAACACAATCGTACTGGGGTCTTTTCAATTCCAGGCTTGATATAAAGTTTACTTGATGGGAAAAAGTGCTTTTTCTGCCAAAGCCCAGTGGCTCCATGCTACTACTGTGCAGGCATAATGCTTCTCGGGGTCCCAGCGCTGGATCCGTGGTCGGGAGGAAGATGTGGGAAGCCCTCCAGAGGCTTCCCTCTACCGAGATACATATTATTATTATTTAGTATTTATATAGCAGGGGTGTCAAACTCCATCAAGGGGCCAACATCTAAAGCCAAGTCTAAGTCGCGGGCCAAATTGTTTATTAGGATTTAACATTTATTGAACAATCTCAAACTAAGTGGCATAAATATAGCAAAGGGGGGGGGGGGAGTAGGGGGCCCTCTGCCCCCTTCTACAGAGTAGTGCAGTTTAATATTTACCTGCCCCACTGCTGCTTTGGCAGAAAAGGATCCAGGTGCTCCCCAATATCAGCACAATGAAGAGTATAAAGGAGGCACCAGGATGCCATAAGCACCCCTTAGATTCAGGACAGTTACAGGGGAATTGTAACACCGTGTTTACCCGAACATAGGACCTCCCCCAAAAACAAGGCCTAGCTTATATCTCAAGCATGCTTGAAATATTAGACATCCTTACAATAAGACCTAGCTGGCTGCCCAATGTCCTGGGCAGGGGGCAGGGGGCTGCCATTGTGGACCAGGTCCCCTCTGGTAACAGGGAGGGAGGAAGGGAAGGGCTTTACTGGGCTGGGGGTTGCCACTGAGGACCAAAATGATAAGCCCTCCCCAAAAATAAGACCTACCACATTATTTGAGGTTAAAAGTAATAAAAGACAGTGTCTTTGGTTTGCGGAAGAAGCTGGAAAGATGACACATACTGTAAATGGCATTGGGAAGTTGAAATTCACTACGGGGTACAATGGAACCGTGGGGGACAATATGAGGGGGGCATTGGAATGCTGGGACAAACTATGAGGAGGACATGGGACATGCAGGAGGTGGGGCTAACTGCTCCACTGTGTAAGAAAATGGTCGGGACAGTAGCTGCTGGGGGGAGGGGGGGCAGGACTGCGGGTGGGGCATGCAAATTCAGGACAGTCTCACCAAATCATGACTGTTATGAGCTCTGGAGTAGAGTTGGGCCGAACCTCCGATTTTAGGTTCGCGAACCGGGTTCGCGAACTTTCGCGTAACGTTCGGTTCGCGTTAAAGTTCACGAACCGCAATAGACTTCAATGGGGATGCGAACTTTGAAAAAAAAAAATTATGCTGGCCACAAAAGTGATGGAAAAGATGTTTCAAGGGGTCTAACACCTGGAGGGGGGCATGGCGGAGTGGGATACACGCCAAAAGTCCCCGCTAAAAATCTGGATTTGACGCAAAGCAGCGTTTTAAGGGCAGAAATCACATTGAATGCTAAATGACAGGCCTAAAGTGCTTTAAAACATCTTGCATGTGTATACATCAATCAGGGAGTGTAATTAAGGTACTGCTTCACACTGACACACCAAACTCACCGTGCAACGCACCGCAAACAGCTATTTGTGTAGTGACGGCCGTGCTGGACTGGTGCGCACCATGGCGAGAGTGCAGGTTTTGGTGGCTGGTCGCCTGGCTGATGTAGCTGAATGACAGAACAGTGACTGTCCAGCTGATCAAACAGTACAGGTATACAGTGGCGGGTTCACTGAACACAACAGGTATGCAGTGGCGGGTTCACTGAACAGAACAGGTATACAGTAGCGGGTCCACTGAACAGAACAGGTATACAGTGGCGGGTTCACTGAACACAACAGGTATGCAGTGGCGGGTTCACTGAACAGAACAGGTATGCAGTAGCGGGTCCACTGAACAGTACAGGTATACAGTGGCAGGTTCACTGAACAGAACAGGTATGCAGTGGCGGGTTCACTTAACAGAACAGGTATACAGTAGCGGGTCCACTGAACAGAACAGGTATGCAGTGGTGGGTTCACAGAACAGGTATGCAGTGGCAGGTTAACTGAACAGGTATGCAGTGGTGGGTTCACTGAACAGGTATGCAGTGGTGGGTTCACAGTACAGGTATGCAGTGGTGGGTTCACAGTACAGGTATGCAGTGGTGGGTTCACAGAACAGGTATGCAGCGGTGGGTTCACTGAACAGGTATGCAGTGGTGGGTTCACAGTACAGGTATGCAGTGGTGGGTTCACAGAACAGGTATGCAGCCAGGAACAAGCTAAGCCTAACTAATCTTTCCCAATGAGAGACAGTCTGCAGCAGCTCGCCCTACTCTCACTAATGCAGGCACACGAGTGACCGTAATGGCCGCCGCTGCCTGCCTTATATAAGGGGGGTGGGGCTCCAGGGGCTAGTGTAGCCTAATTGGCTACACTGGGCCTGCTGACTGTGATGTAGAGGGTCAAAGTTGACCCTCCATGTGCATTATGGGGCGAACCGAACTTCCGCAAAGGTTCGCCTGCGGGACGCGAACGCGAACCACGGAAGTTCGCATGGAACCGTTCGCAGGCGAACCGTTCGGCCCAACTCTACTCTGGAGATGCTAATAATTCCAGCTTTCATTCATATTTAATGCAAATCCAGCATTGGGAATGGGCTTATCCAAAACTAACAGAAGATGCATTTAAACGTCCCAATACCAAGCATACAATCTGCACGCAAGACAGAATTATTAGGATCTCATTAAAACTGCAGGAATCTTTGCACAGCATTGACTGGGGAATATATGACCGTAATTCACACCATGCATTGGGTGGAGTTCTCCTTTGAGTAGAGCTGGGTCCATATACTGCTGGATTCCATAGCTATCGCATTGTGTGCTATGGCTACAAGTAACAATGCCCTTGCACAAAATAAATGCCCTCTCACCTTGCATTTGAATGGCTTGATATCAGAGTGGACAATCATGTGTGCCTTGAGTGTCTGTTTCTGGACGAAGCTCTTGAAGCACAGATGGCACTGGTAGGCTCGGATGTTGGTGTGGATCAGGATGTGCCTCTTCATATTGGCCAGGAGGGTGAACTCTCTGCCACATATCCCACACTTATGCTCTTTCACACCCTAAATTCAAAAATTAAAATACATTTATGCAGTCTACAACCTGACCCTGCATTGCAAGCATTCCAATATAATCAGAAATGTTTCTGCTGTTATAAATCTTATCTCAGTCAGCCTGGCTCTTTTCTGGTACATTGCCGGGGAAAGTGAAGATTGTTATCTCCCCTCCCACATTCTTACTCCTCAATAATTGGCTGAGGGCAGTTCAGTGTGACATGAGGATGAGAAAAGAAATACACCTCACCCCTCTGCAGAAGCTTTTGAAATACAATCTATTCTGTGCTCACATGTATTTACAAAGCAAGCTAGATATGACAGTGCAGTTTCTAGGAGAAAAAGAGAGTAAGGGAATGGCTTCAGTCAGAGGCAGTAAAGAAGGAAATTGCCTGAAACAGATTTCTCTTTATTTTCCATATAACATTAACTGAAATCAAAACGTGGACAGTACAATAATGTTGAGGGGCGCTGCCAATGTACAAGCAAGGCACGCCCCCGCTTTGGGCCTCACTTTCTGCCCTTCGGCCTGCCCTGTGCTCTGCACGGCGCCCGCAACTTACCAGCATTCCATTGGCGTCTCCTCTCACCGCGCTCTCCTCGCTCTCTCTTGTTGCCGAGCCCGGGTGCAAGTCGGGTCTCCATGGTAACCATGGCGGTAGGAGCGAAGCCGGGCCAGGCTACAGGAGAGAGGGAGGAAAGCGCTGTGAGAGGAGTTGCTGATGTAAGTTTCTACATGACTACCTATACCTACACCTATACTACCTATACTGCACCTATAGCTCGCTACCTATATTGGGGCTCCACCTGTACCTGGCTACCTATACTGGGCACCTATAGCTTTCTACCTATACTGCTGGAAGCATCTGTACCTGGCTACCTATACTGGGCACCTATAGCTCGCTACCTATACTGGGGCTCCACCTGTACCTGGCTACCTATACTGGGCACCTATAGCTCGCTACCTATACTGGGGCTCCACCTGTACCTGGCTACCTATACTGGAACACCTATAGCTCGCTATCTATACTGGGGGCACCACCTAAACCTGGCTACCTATACTGGGGACACCTATGCCTGGATACCTATACTGCAGGGGGGAACAAAAGAGGCACAAACTGAGGTGACACAGAGGGAGACCAGAGGGGGGCAAAAGAGAACGGATTCAGGTTAAGAATGGACCTACAGTCCCTATCTCATTTGTTAACTAGGGAATACCTGTATTTTGCTAGTATAGTATTTGGCTCCACCAACATCATGTTATAGCGATGGCCACTTTTCCACCGCAGTGCGCTTCGTGTGCTGGTCCCTGCAGGGAGGGTGCCCCAAATTATGGGCTGCTTGGGGACACCAAAACCTTAGCTGCACCCTTGCATATGTTTATAAGTAGAACAAGTATTCATCTACTTATTTATGTGTTGTTGTTTTTCAGGGATAATATGGCTGTCCCTGCTGCTTTAAAGTATGAGAGTTCAGATTAGCACATTATGCCTCATCTCCAATTTTGTTGAAATTTCAAAAGTTATTTAAAATAACGTAAGTTAGTTCACATGGGCAGATGACTTGGGTGGTTTAAAGAGGAACTCCAGTGAAAATAATGTAATAAAAAAGTGCTTAATTTTTACGATAATTATGTATTAATGATTTAGTCAGTGTTTGCTCATTGTAAAATCTTTCCTCTCCCTGAATTACCATACTAATTATCACATGGTGACATTTTTACTGCTGGCAGGTGATGTCAATGGAAGGAGATACTGCTTGCTTTTTTGGGCAGTTGGAAACAGCTGTTATTTCCCACAATGCAACAAGGCTCCCACAGTGTGATGTCAGGACCTCTGTCAGGCGCTGACATCACACCAGTGGCGTGGCTACGGAGCTGTGGGCCCCGATGCAAGTTTTGCATGGGGGCCCCCAAGCACTCTTTACATAACAATTGACACGGCACACCAAAACCTGCCAATGGCAACTACAGTGTCAGAGGTGCAAGAAGGGGATGGGGGACAGTTTGTTAATGATTACCATTATTCAAAGCATCAATAGAAGTGATTATTATGATGAGCACAGGACCAATAGAGAGCTAATACTGCAGTTGAGGGAGGGCCCTTCAGGACCCCTTTGGCCCAAGGGCCCCGATACGGTCGCAACCTCTGCAGCATTAATCATTAATTAACAGCCTCATGGTATCTGTGTGGTTGGAAACACTTAGAGCCCTTTTCCATTGCTGAAGTGATGCAAATGCGGCTACCTTGCTACATCGCATCACTTCCACTGCCGTTCTTGTCACTTCCAAGTGACGTCGGGAGATGCAGAAGTGTATGGGCCCGTTTCCACTATGAAGTGATGCGAGTGCTGCAACCTTGCCGCATCGCATAATTTCCACTACCGTTCGCATCACTTGGTAGCTGCAGGACCAGCGACGCACATCTGCGTCGCACATCTGCGTCGCCGGCTAATTAATCAGGAAACAGCTGCTCGCGCGAGCGGCTGCTTCCTGTCAATTCACGGCGGGGGGCTCCGTGAATAGCCTGCGGGCTGCCGATCGCAGCTCGCAGGCTAAATGTAAACACAAGCGGAAATAATCCGCTTTGTTTACATTTTTACAACGCTGCTAACAGTAGCAGCGTTGTACTAGATCAGCGATCCCCGGCCAATCAGCGGCCGGGGATCGCTGTCACATGACAGGCAGGAGCCTGTTAGAGGCTGCACAGGACAGATCCGTTCCTGTGCAGCCTCCGATCTCCGGGGCAGGGAGGGAGAAGAGGGAGAGGGGGAATCCTGCCGTGGAGGGGGCTTTGAGGTGCCCCCCCCCCCCCGCCAGCCACACGCAGGCAGGAGCGATCAGACCCCCCCAGCACATCATCCCCCTAGTGGAGAAAAAAGGGGGGCGATCTGGTCGCTTTGCCTGTTATTTGATCTGTGCTGGGGGCTGTAGAGCCCACCCAGCACAGATCTCAGAAATCAGCGCTGGTCCTTAAGGGGGGGTAAAGGCTGAGTCCTGAAGTGGTTAAACAGACAGAGGTTAGGTCCCAAAATCAACTTCTACAGGTGTGAGTAAGGTCAAATTTGTGCATGTGTAGCCAACTGCAACAAATTCCATCTTTTTTAAGAGACACCTTTAATGACGTACAGTGGAATGCATTCATTTATTCAGGAAACCCACTTTTACGGTCATTTTCCTGGTTTCAGCATCAGTAACACTTCCTACATCTACATATTGCTGTACAGTATATTGGTATGTAACCTTGCCCTCCCAGCGCTGCTTACTTTAGGCTGTTTAGCTCTGCGGAATTCATTCTGGGAGACCAGGTATATTTTCTACTGGCTTTAGAACTCAAGTAAACAAACATTACACAAAGATTAAAGATGCCATCACCTGTGACAAATGTAAGAATGTAGATTGGGGTGAGGAAAGATTTTACAATGGGCAAACACGGACTAAATCATTTAGAAATTACTATTGCAACAAAAATAAGCAATTTGATTCATCGCATTATGCTCACTACAGTTCCTCTTAAAAGCGGACCTGAACCCAGGACTTCCTCTCTGCTCTAACAGAAAAGCAACTTCATAATATCCTTTATAGAAAACAATTTCTTTGTTACTGCTTTCATTTTTCCACAGAGATGCTGCTGTTTAGTTACTTCCTGGTTTCACAGAAGAACATACAGCGTTAACCGCCAGTATTTACACATAGCCTGTCTGAATAGCACAGATCACACAGGTGGCAGCTCAAATTGTAGTGATGTATTACTAGTAGATAAGGAGAATTAGATAGCCTGTTATCTCTAAATATACAAACAGGGTGAGTTTGTTTTCTGAGTTTTACTTTCTCTCCACTGGAAAAGTTTAGGTCCTCTTTAAAGTGGACCTGAACTCTTCCACAGGACAGTAGGAAAACATAGAAATGCAAGTATTTGTTATATATGTATCTAGAGAGTTTATCCTGTCTTATTCCCCCCCCCCCCCCCCCTTGTGTCTTATCACAAGTTGTGATTTGATCTCTCCCCTGTGTCAGCTGACTGCCACAGCAGATAAGCAGATAAGCTTGTTTAAAAAGCACAGGATGTGAACAATATGTCTTCTTCCATGAAAGCAAGAAGTACGAACAGTGCAGATTTATTGCAGGATTTGTATCAGCTGCAGCAAAGACATGTTATTCTGTAGAGGTTATTATGCTGTTGAGTACCTTTTAGAGCAGAGAGGGATTCTGAGTTCAGGTGCGCTTTAAAGGACTTACGAGGCGAAATTAGGAAAAAAAGTTAATCACCTGCCTCATCTTTTAAGGCACGGAGGACGCCGTCCGCGCCCTCCGTGCCGATCCGCCGGGTCCCCCCGCTCATTAGCCCCCCGGGCCGGCTCCCGACCCCACGACCCGGGTCGGGCTCTCCTGCCTCTTCAAAGATGGCCGCTTCCTCTGGGCGCGGCTGCGCAGCTCTAGGGCCACCCCCCCGATCGGGCCATTTTAGGAGAGGCAGGAGAGCCCGACCCGTGCCGTGGGGTCGGGAGCCGGCCCGGGGGGCTAATGAGCGGGGGGACCTGGCGGATCGGCACGGAGGGCGCGGACGGCGTCCTCCGTGCCTTAAAAGATGAGGCAGGTGATTAACTTTTTTTTCCTAATTTCGCCTCGTAAGTCCTTTAAGGAGGATTACCCATACTATGCATCAAAAAGGAGGAGCTTAACCACTTGAGGACCCACCCTTTACCCCCCCTTAAGGACCAGCGCTGTTGTAGCTGATCTGTGCTGGGTGGGCTCTGCAGCCCCCAGCACAGATCAGCGTGCAGGCAGAGCGACCAGATCGCCCCCCTTTTTTCCCCACTAGGGGGATGATGTGCTGGGGGGGTCTGATCGCTCCTGCCTGCTGGGTGTTGCGGGGGGGGGGGCACCTCAAAGCCCCCCTCCGTGGCGAAATCCTCTCCCTCCCTCTCCTACCTGGCCCCCCCTTGGAGATCCGGGCTGCACAGGACGCTATCCGTCCTGTGCAGCCAGTGACGGGACGTCCCCTGTCACATGGCGGCGATCCCCGGCCGCTGATTGGCCGGGGATCGCCGATCTGCCTTACGGCGCTGCTGCGCAGCAGCGCCGTACAAATGTAAACAAAGCGGATTATTTCCGCTTGTGTTTACATTTAGCCTGCGAGCCGCCATCGGCGGCCTGCAGGCTATTCACGGAGCCCCCCGCCGTGAATTGACAGGAAGCAGCCGCTCTCACGAGCGGCTGCTTCCTGATTAATCAGCCTGCAGCTGGTGACGCAATACTGCGTCGCTGGTCCTGCAGCTGCCACTTTGCCGATGCGCGGTATGAGTGCGCGGTCGGCAAGTGGTTAAGTATGTGCACTAACACGTCAGAAATCAATTGTACCTTATGCTCATCCAATACAGACCGTGACACAGCCCTCAAATGTGCACATAATAAAACAAAAAAAAGCTTGGGCTCTGGGTGTCAACAAGGAATACAAAATGTATTGAGTACAATACTGACAAACCTATCTCCAAGAACAATACTAAGCAATCAATTGTAATCAACAACACAAAAAGTTAAAAACAAGAACACAGCACTTCAATCGCAACACGTGTGTGGTGACATAGCAATCATGCATCCATCACTTGCCCGCGCATTCACCTCAAAGTGCACCGTGCCCAGTAGCGTGTCCAAAAGTTGGGGGGCCCCCTTAAAACTTTTTAACAACAGAGATTGTAATCCACTCACAGCAGTGACTCAGATCGTTTGTTTATGACAGTCACATCCCGTTTTATTCCCCGATTGCGCAATTTGGTAAAGGCTGTAACATGGGGAGATCTCACCAACTTAACCGCTTGTGTTACTCCCATCCAGTAACGCCGCCTCACGTGGACCCAGCTGATCCTGAAGGTCCTGTCACCCCTGCTCAATCGCAGCAGGGGATTTTCTAGTGATGATTCACCGGCAAAGAGAGAGAGCACAAGAGCAGTAGCGGGCACACGCTGCTGTGAAGCGGTCAGCTGACCGAAGCTCCGCCCACGACGCGTTTCGAACCACCCAGGTTCTTTCTCAAGGTGTGGCTCGTTCCTGATGCGTCACCCTTTTCACTGCATGTGTCACGCCCATCCCCAGCGAGAATTGAGAGGAGGAGGAGAACAAAGGAAGAGAGGGAGGAGGGAGGTAAGACCGCGCGTCCTGGCCAATCCCTGAATATTTCACACCCTGCATCATCATAACATAGGCAACCCGGGAAGGCTTTACGTACTGCAGCAGCCTGAAGCAGCAACAAGATTCAGCTGTAAGGCCTGGTGCACACCAGAGGAGTTTTTCGGAGCGTTTTGAGTTTTTAAATCTGCTGCTAATGTTATTCTATGTGTCTGTGCACACTGGAGCAATGAGGTTTTGTAAAAAACCCCATAGCATTACATTGGGAAGAGCTTTTAGAGGTTTCAAAACCTCTTCCCAATGTAATGCTATGGGTTTTTTTTTACAAAACCTCATTGCTCCAGTGTGCACAGACACATAGGATAACAGTAGCAGCAGATTTAAAAACTCAAAACGCTCAGAAAAACTCCTCTGGTGTGCACCAGGCCTAAGGCCTGGAACCCACTGAAATCAGCAAACGCAAAACGCAACCGCTAGCGTTTTGTCTGAGCGGTTTGCAAGCGGATTCATGCGTGTTTTTGGTTGTGTTTTGCAACATTGTATTTTTTTCCCCAGCGGGTGCCTAGCGTTTTGCGTTTTGCGTTTTTATCCTGATTGGTCCTGTGAATTATTTTTCATTTTGTTACAGTGTGCTGAACCGCAAAACGCTAGCAAAACCGCTCAGTTTAGGTTTTGCTGAGCGTTTCTGCTAGCGTTTCAATACTTTACATTGAAGCGCTAACGCTCCCAAAATGCTGCAGGTCCTGCGTTTGCGTTTCTGGGAAACGCAAACGCTCCTGTGGAAATTGCCCCATCCATTAACATTAGCCCAGCGTTTTGGCAAACTGCTAGCGTATCGCAGTGCTGCCAAAACGCCGTCAAAAGCGCTCCTGTGGGTTCCAGCCCTAAGAGTCCATAGCAGTGCATACATCAGTCACCATAGTTCCAATTATTTTGGTTTTTCTCATCATAATTGCTTTCAGGGTACTGCCCCTGTGCCATCCGGTATCCACATCTTCCAAAAAGTTCTGGGGGTTTAAGGTCACTTCGCATTATTACTTTTTTACTTTTTTTACATTACATAGCTTCACATTACCCATCCTAGTAGGCATCAAGGAAGTTCATATTATGTTCCCATACGTCTTCTTCCACACTAAGTGCAAGCTTCAGATGCGTATCTTTATCGCCATGGAACGGTACAATTTAACACACGGTGCACTTATATCATTCACTGCGGAACCAGGCGATATCCACACCACAATATAAGTGATACAACTCAAAAGAGCAATCTATCACCAACATTAGTCATATGGCCACATGGAGTGCCACAGGGTCAGCCATACCTTGCTGATTTTTGGAAAGGTGAGAGATCCAATTTTGCATTCAAAGCTTGAATATCCACATTGATTCTTTGCAAAGTAATACTTCATCAAAATCGCCCCAGCGACTTGAGATATTAAGCTTGTATATCCCTTTTACAGTTGTTCCCCTTAACCTATTACCATGAGCCTCTCTATAGTGTTCTGCAATGTTGGTCTGACCTTTCCCCCCAACAATAATAGCCAAGTGCTCCAATACCCGTTCTTTTAGGGCCCTTTTAGTTTTCCCTATATATTTAAGATGACATGGACACTCGATCATATATACCACCTTCTCACTATCACAGTTTATAAAGGATTTTATGTCATACGTAGTGTCACCTAGTCTATTCTGAAAGCTCCTAGTTCTATCAATGAACGGGCAAAGTTTGCACCTGCCACATCTGAACATACCATTTGGCACACGTTCCTGTAGCCAAGTATTAGGTTTGGCCTGTATCTCACTGTGAACCAGGCGGTCTCTGAGGTTGGGGGGAAATGCCAGGGAAAAAAAACACATATTTAAGTAGATAAATACTTGATTACTTGATCTATTTACATCACACATGTATTGTACTGTCCACGTTTTGATTTCAGGGAGTTGTATATAGTAAATGAAGATAATTCTGTTCCTGGAGGGAACCGTGTCTTTTGCCCACAGTTTGAGGCTAAATGCTGATGTCATTTCTTCCCTTAACTTTTTTTTTCTTTTCTCCTCCATCGCTGAGTCACCTCAGCCTTGCTTGTAAACACAAGTGAGCAGAGGATCATGTTTCAGCTAGGCAGATAGGCAGGGAAATAAAGGGAAGAGGAGGAGTAGATTATAGATAAAAAGAATCCCCAGCATGCAACTGAATGGCAATGGCTATTAAAGGGCCAGTGCTTCTAAGGTATGTGATAACTCCAAACCATAACAGCAGAAAAAGTTTTGAAAGTTTTGAATGCAGGATTAGCATCTTTATCATTTAAAGAGACTCTGTAACAAAAATGTCAGCCTTCTTTCTTCTATCCTATAAGTTCCTATACCTGTTCTAATGTGGTCTGTCTTACTGCAGCCTTTCCTAGTTGCACAGTGGCTGTATTATCTCTGTTATCTAATCTAATCTTCTTTCCTCTGCTGGCTTTGTTGGCTCAGGCAGCAATGTGCTGCTCTGCTGTGATAGGATAGAAGTTATGCACACCCTCTCCACGCCCCCTGCAGGCTGTTTATGAGTCACAGACTGAGCTTCTCTGAGCCTGTCACATGCTGGTTAGCAGCCATGTATTTTGTTTGTAAACACTGCCTAAAACTGGCAATTACAAACCAGGATTGCAGCAGGGAGTGGCAGAAACAACAATGAGGGGCTCAGGAGAACATAATGAATAGAATGGTATGCTTTTTATTGTAAGAATTTTAGAGTACAGATTCTCTTTAATACACTCAGACCAGTTGCTATTGAAATTTGATTTTTATGGTGACAATCCCTCTTTAAGTAGAAATGTACTGTTTAAATGAAGCAAACATTGAATTTCATGCCCTGGATCTGGGGCCCTTTCATGCAACCCTGGTATAAACTAAGAGCTTTCTGGTTCTGCAGCTACAGACAAAGGCCTTTGTCATTCATATAAGTACTACACCCATGCATGGTACTGACCTTATGTGTCAGGGAATGTTGCTTGAGATGATGTGGCTGTACAAACTCCATGCCGCACTCTGAGCAGATATAAGGCCGGATGTCCTTGTGTTTCATCATGTGGTTCTGAAGCTGGCTTGGATATTGGAATGTCTTATCACACTCAGTGCAGTTGTATTGTACAGGACCCCTGTGGACTGTTAAGTGTCTTTTAAGTTGTGCCAGCGTGGGGAAATCCAGGCCGCACTCCACGCAAATATTTTCTCTACCGCTCTCATGCTTTGCTTCATGAACCTTCAACTCGCTTGGGTAGGCAAATCCCCGACCACATATCCTGCAGTTGTATGGCTTTACGTCACTGTGCTGCATCATGTGCCGCTTTAGATGGCTGGTTTGCGTGAAAGCTTTATTACAGACTTGGCACTTGTGGGGCCTGGTACCCTGGTGAGTTAGCATGTGGGTATGCAGGTGGCTTAGTTGTTTGAAGAGTTTTCCACAACGAGAACAAGCATGGGGTTTAATGCCACTGTGTCCCAAAATGTGTGTCACCAAGTTGTATTTGGAGGTGTATGACTTGTCACACATGGGGCATTTCCATCGCTTCTGATCTCCGACCTCCACGTAGAAACTCTCATCTATCTGAATGTTGATGTCCACCCTCTCCACCTGATGCTTCTGGTCCTCAACATCCTCAGGTTGGGTTTCACTCTTGGCACCTCTCTCTGGTTGACCAGTAGGAAAGCTGTGATGCATATGAAGGTTTTGTGTGGGCGCAGGGTATGGAAACATCATATCAGGGTAGCTTCTGTGAAGATACGGGTATGAGGAGTTTACATAGAGGGGTCTTGGGGGCCACATTAAATTAGTCCTAAAAGTTTCTCTCTTTAGGGAATTTACCCAAAAGTGGTCCATTGTTCTGTAGTACTGTAGGCCAATATTAGATAGCTCAATCATTTTGGGGTTGTAAGTTGACAGAGGAGGTAAGTGATAAAGAAATGGAAGAGATGAAGGGATAAAATGTTTTTCCTCACTGATTCTATTTTTAGCGTCCTCAATGTCATGGGGGTCCATGGAAGGTGACCCCTTTCTTCTGTGTAACCCACTTTCCAAATCTTGAACTCTATGCCGATTGTCAGATGGATGGTCATACTGGTAATAGGGGAAATGAGGCGGGTAGCCTCCATCAAAAGGAGATAGTCTGCTGCACTTTATAATGGAAGGCATTGCTTGTCTGCAGTGGGGAATAACCAGTGGATTCTTCATGTCAGCACTGAAACATGCAGTGTAGTCATTTAATCCATATGTGTCTTTCTGCATTGTCCAGCTGCAAAGATAAATGCGCAAACATCAGGGCTGCATAATAACTTGGTGCTCTATAATATAATAACACAATATAATTGCAGAAAAGCTCATGCTAGTCACTTTATGTTCTTGACGTAACCTAGTTAAAGTGAACCTGAACTCTTGCACAGGACAGAAGGCCAACAGAGAAATGCTCCCTGTATGTATTTAGAGAGTTAAGCCTGTCTAATACCCCTTCATCTGTGGCTAATCACAACTGTAATTTGATCCCTCAGATGTGTCAGCTGGATGCCTGGCAGAGCAGCTAATTTGTAAACACAGTATGTTAACCCTATGCCTGCTTCCATGAAAGCAGGAAGTAGACACACTGTAGACTTAATGCAGGATTTTTATCAGCTGTAACAAAAAATATTTTTTCTTTAAAGGTTATTAAGCTGTTGCTTATCTTTTAGAGCAGAGAGGAAGTTATGAGTTCAGGTCCGCTGCCACAGTTCTGATCAAACCCTAACTCTAACTCTAGTTATATATGTTCCTAGTTTAGTGTAGGCATTCCAATGCAGAGGTTATTTTTATTTGTGTAGGAGCTCGTTCATAATTTGGTCATTAAAAAATGCTAAATCTATTATATTCATCATTTATAAAGTACCTGGTAAGGTACTCCCTCTCCTTCCATATCATGTAGCACAATCCTCCATAGCTGCAAGCTGTGATATCATTAGAGACAACTCTCTCTGTGCTGCACATTCTTAGCAGTCGTGTTACCCACAGAACATACTCCTAACTCCTTCATCTGGACTGTTTCAGGTCTTTAACCAACAAATTAAAAACAGTAATTTTAGCTTTTAAACCCTTATTTCTTAAAATGTTTACCATGTTATCAGATGGTATGTTTCGCTCTGTGCTTTCGGTGGGTCTTTAAAGTGTACCTGAACTGATATGTGGCCGTGATTCTTATGCATAACTTGGCTAGACATTTTTTTTTCTCTCACTGAAATGGTTAAACATTCAGTCATGCAGATGACAGTTTCTCCCTAGTTGAACCTAGTCGGACTATAGCTTAAATTACACCTGTAGGGAGAAACTGCCCCTAGTGGGTACTTGCCTCGGGAAGGGGAAGCCTCTGGATCCTATTAAGGCTTCCCCCAGTCTTTCTCAAAAGCCCAGATCTAGCGCTTGCTCCTCCAGAGAAACGGCCACCACAAATTTAATATCTGTGCGCCTCGATCAGGAACAGTAGCTGCTTGCTGCTCAGACTCCGGCGGAAATAGCCAAACCCGATCAGTTCCGCTCTACTGCGCAGGCCCAGGTTGTTGCTATTTCCGCCAAAGCCCGAGCAGCAAGCAGCAACTGCGCCTGTGCAAGGCGCATACAGGTAACCCAGCAGCGGTGGAAGCGTAATGTGCCTGCTTGATATGCTGGACTTTCTGAGGTGGAGGGGGGGGGGGGGCAGTGCTGGATCTGGGGTGCTAAGGAGGACAAGGGAAGCCTCATTAGTATCCAGAGCCTTTTCCATCCTGAGGTAAGTACACACTAGGGGGACTTTTTTTTCACTACAGGGACTCTTTAACTCTCACCAGGCTCGGTCCGCCCATGATGCGAAGTGAGGCGACTTTCTCAGATTGCAGAAGTCTGGGGGCAGCACCAGGCAGAAACAGGTGAAGAGAGTGCCTGGCCAACCTATACTGGGGTCAATAGTACCTGGCTAACCTATACTGGGGGCAACTGTACCTAGCTACCAATACTGGGGGCACCTATACCTGCCTACCTATACTGGGGGGTTTTGGGGGACTCACTGCAGTTATAATGTGCAGTGCTAATTGTGGGGTGCTGTGCGATCATTCCAATTTGGGGGTGGTGCATCCTCACAAGTTTGCCGCAGGCAGCAAAAAGTCTAGACCTGGCCCTGGCTCTCACTGATAACTAATTACGGCCATAAAACGGTTGCCTGGAACAGAACAGAACAGCTTCTGCGTGCAGGGAATAGATAAAAACAGTCATTAGTTCATAGATTGTGGCTCTCAGACACTATGGCCTCGATTCATAAAGCATTCCCGCATTCGGAAATGCAGAAAACCGCTCACTTTACCGACCACACAGCAAAATATGTATTCATAAAGGCTTTTTCCGCATGAAAAGCCGACATTCGCGAGCAGAGTGATCAATCACCGCCTTGCGCGGTGATTATCATAGCAAAAGTAACAAATGTCAATTCATAAAGATTAGAGGTAGCGGTATGCGGACGGGTATTACCGCTACCTCTGATGTGGCGAGAAGCATGCGGAATACAGTGCAGTGAATGGGACAGACCTCCCAAGCAGCTGCAGAGAGAACACCGCACGGAGGGACTCCGCCTGCTTCTCCTGTTTCCGCATGTCTCCCGACAGCCTAACGCCTGCCTACAGCGGAATATCTCCGCACGCCTGTCACAAGTAGCAAAATTTTTATGAATTACCACCCTGAAGGCGGAAATACCGACAGCGGTGTTTCCCCGCTCGACGTTACCTTCCCGACAGCACTTTTATGAATCGAGGCCTAAAATTCTGTGTCATTCATCTGAGACTGTAGAACATTAAACTTACTTTTTAACTTTTAAACCAAAAAAATAAAATAAAACTGGGATTCTAAAAAAGGTCATTTTTAGGAGTAGGAGGATAGATTTTTTAATAAACAATTGTTTATCTCATCAGTTTATTTTCAGTTCAGGCTTGCTTTAAGTCCACATGCAGAAGTGGTTAATATTATTCAGGATTTTTATTTTAAATTTGAATTATTAGAAAATACAAAATACGTTTTGTCAACCATCGAATTTAGCAAAGTGCTTTATGTTTCATAATTTTGTGTGCTCAGTAGGATCATGATATCCAGTAGAACAGTTCTTCCAATCCGCGTCATAGCTTATTAAGAATATTTCCATCCCGGAGAACTTAATGTTACTTTCATTTCCTGATACTCATCTCAGGTTTCCTGGATTTCAGAATGTTAATGCCAGCTATAAAACAAGTGCATGCTGCCAAAACAAAGCATATCATTCCCTCTAATGCTTGTTGGATTATAACACATTACAACACCTTCACAAACAGGGACGTAGCAATAGGGGGTGCAGAGCTTGCGGGCGGCTGCATCGGGGCCCTTGGGCCAGTGGGGCCCAGTAGGGCCCTCCCTCAACTTCAGTATTAGCTTTCTATTAGTCCTGTGCTCATAATAATCACTTCTATAGACACTTTAATTAGTAGTAATCATTAACAAACTGCTCCTCACCCCCTTCTTGCACCTCTGACACTGTAGTTGCCATTGGCAGGTTTTGGTGCGCCGTATCAATTGTTTTGTATAGAGTGCTTGGGGGGGGGGGGGGGCAAATGCAAAACATGCATCGGGGCCCACAGCTCCTTAGCTACGCCACTGTAAATGTGACTCTTAAAGGGAACCAGAGACGAACAGTATTAAAAAAATGAAAAAGCTTTTATACATACCTGGTGCTTCCTCCAGCTCCATAAGACTGGATTGCTCCCACGCCGCCGTCCTCCGCTGCCTCTATCACCGCTACCGGGTCCCGTTACTTTCGGCGGACGCGGCCAATTGTACGCAAGAGCAGGGTCTCCCTCCAAATCCTTACGCATGCGCCTGAGTAGTATGGAGGCGCATGCGTAAGGATATGGAAGGAGTCCCTGCTCTTGCGTACAATTGGCCGCGTCCGCCGGCAGTGACGCACTGTGCTTGCGTCGACTGGCTCGACTGGCCAAAAGTACGGGACCTGATACCGGCGGACAGAGGCAGCGGAGGACGGGGGCGTGGGAGCGATCCAGGGTTATGGGGCTGGAGGAAGCCCAGGTATGTATAAAATCTTTTTTCCAATGTCTCTGGTTTTCTTTAAGATTGATCCTTACCATTCTGCAAAGCATTAGTAATCAGTGTAAGTAGGAGCTTGAACTTCACAGCAGTCTCCACAAATCTGTATATATTAGCAAGGAACATCAGTGTGCAGAGAGAAGTGATGTGCCTGTAAAAGCTCCACTCTGAGCACATACTTTGTCCAGGCCCCGTGAAGGCACTCAGTGGTAGAGTCCATTTGTATTTGTTTATAGACTCTTTGTTTACCTGATGTAAAATAAATCTCTTTTAAACAGAGCCAGATTAAAGGTGCCCATCTGTCAGAGATCAATGCTGCAACGTTGCTGCCCAATCGATATCTGGCTGGACGTCCCTCAAAGCGGTGTGGTTGGGTACATGGCAGTAGCAACATTTGATTTTGGGATGACCAACAGTAGCAGGGCCAGTTTAACCTCCAATGGTGCCCCTTGTGCCCCCAGCAAATTCAGCCCCCAAGGTCCCCCGAGGCAGCAGGAGGCGTGCCGGCGGATAGGTGAGTGCATGTGCCCGGAGGAAACCCACACAGACACGGGGAGAACAACTCCATGCAGATGTTGCCCTGGCTGAGATATGAACCAGGAATCCAGCGCTTCAAGGCAAGAGTGCTGTACACTACGCCACCATGCTGCCCAGCTATAAACTAACAATAATGATGACCACCAAAACTGGAAAGGTTTAAAGTAAACTAAGCACGCAGGCAACCGTTCGGGTTGGGGGGGGGGATGGGGAGTGACAGCAAGCATTCATAGCACTTTGGCTCGGGTTCACATTAAGGGCTGCTTTACACTATATATTGTGGTTTGCCTGCTTAATGTAGAAGGTATTTGCGATATATCAGCTTTAAGTGTGTAACTTTGGTTGCCCACAATGCACCTCTGCTGAATTTACAAATGATCTCTTTATGCCCCTGAAGCCAGGCCTACATCCAGAACCGCTGGTGTATAGCAAGCCTATAGCTAATACATTTTACAGAGCCACATCAACCTCACATGCAGAAAGCCTGTTCCGGACAGACAGGTGGGTAAACGGTTTTATGAATGGAGTAAAGTATATACAAAATGAATGGGTATCAAATAGGCATTTCTGATTCCCTGGATCCCTTTTTTAATCCGGCTAGAATTATGACTATTATACACTGCTATCCAAATGATGATGATGTTCGATGAAGGTCATGCTCTAGCCTGACAGTTGTTAAATTACTGTATATACTCATGTATAAGCCTAATTTTTCAGCACAAAAAATGTGCTAAAAAGTTACCCCCACGGCTTCTGTGAGTCAGAGGAGCAGAACAGATGGCGAAGCAGGTATGTTACTGGCTGGTTTTGCTAGTGGCTTCCTGTTGTGTCTGTGCCCCCCCACCCTCATCCCCTGCAACATGGTGTGCAGAGTGCGCTGCTCAGGACTACCTGTGTCCCCTGGCTTGTGAAGTGGAGTGTGCAAGCAACATTTCAGCGGTGCAATGCTTGGGGATTCTAACGCCTTCTAGTGGGGCCTTGAGACACAACTGTATGATCCTGTGGCACATCTGGATATGTGGATGGAGGCTGACTTGTACTGGGGCACATCTGGCTACTGGAGAGGGGGCTATACTGGGGATGGGGCTTATACGTGAGTCAATCACTTTATCCTGGTTTCTGAGGGAAAAGTGGGTACCTTGGCTTATATGCGAATATATACGGTATGTATATACCGTCAGGTAGTTGTCCCAAAACAACACAATGGAGCAGCTCACATAACAATCAAATTTTATAAATTGAGCTTTTTGAAAATTCAGTTAGATGTAGGGAAAACTAACTACTACAAGCAGTTTTCTGATTCTTTGAACTATTTTTACTACAAACAATAAAACAATCAGAAAACGTGGTAAAATGTATATTATATATATATTTTTATAATTTCACTTGTAAGTTTGAGCTGTATCTCAACCCACATGCTAAATCACATTAAAAAAAAACAATAAAAATCGAATATGTTTGTCTCATCCTAAAATATCATTCCTACAAATTGTAAACGATTTCAAAAGAAATTAGTGCAAAATGAATACTCACATTGAAAAGGCAATCCCTTACTTACAAACTAGTTCTGTTCTGGAGGTTGGTTGTAATGCCTGGTACACACCATGCTCAAATCGATTATTTCTAAGAGGTCCGATCTGATTTCCAATCTTTTTTTGTTCGATTTTGTATAAAAGTGATCAAAAAACGATCGGATCTGTTGGAAATAATCCATTCAACCCGTCTATTTGACAGGAAATTGCATGGTGTGAGCCAGGCGTAAGTTGAATTTGTTTGTAAGTTGAGTCAAGGGTTATTATATGTAGGGAAATATGGATACATACATGTGGAAAAATGCTGGATTTTGGAGAAACCTGGATTTGAACGTATAGAATAAACCATTTTTGATTGTTCACAATGTGCTTTTAATGTATTTTAAACTACCAGTACTTACAATACTGTAACATGTAACTATAAAAATAAGTAATAACAAAAACAGTGCTGTATATTTTGTGCGTAGAGACTTAGAGCGAGTTGTAACTCGAGACGTTTGTAAGTAGGGTACTTTTTGCATGTATGAATTATCAATAATGATCATGTATTGGGTGTCTTATGAAAACTGCAGGCAGTCACTGCATTGGACATGTACCTGCTGTAGACATAAACACACCTGCAGCTATCTGCATAGATGACACAAGTCTGAAGCCACTGCTTATGGACAGCAGGAAAAAATGTACATGAGCAGGATGGAAACCTGAGGGCTTCTGCACTGAGGATGCTGCGGGCAGCTTGTAAAGGACATGTGGGGACTGCCGATGCTTGGAAATGTTTATTTACCATAATGATGCTTTATTTAATAAGAATGAGTAACAAGAAAAGCATATGAGTTTTTAGTGGGCAGCACGGTGGCTTTAGTGGATAGCACTTAGTGGATAGCGCTTGCACCCTTGCAGCGATGGGTCCCAGTTTGAGTCCCAGCCAGGGCACTATCTTCACAGAGTTTGTATGTTCCCCTCGTGTCTGTGTGGGTTTCATCTGGGTACTCTGGTTTCCTCCAACACCCCAAACATATACATATAAGTTAATTGGCTTCCCCTAAAATTGGCCCTAGTCTACAATAGATGTATGACTATGGTAAGGACTAGCTTGTGAGCTCCTCCGAGGGACAGTCAGTGACATCACTTTGTACTCTGTACAGCGCTGTGGAACATGATCATTTGGGACCACTAATGCTGGGTATACAGTATGGCTATCATTCATAAAAGTGTGTTCGGTAAAAAAAATCTGTGCGGGAAAATACCGCATTCGGTATTTTAGACTTCTGTGTGCTCATTCATAAAAATGTTTACAGTTGCGATAGCAGTGCAGTGATCTCCCAAACTAGGCTGGCGGTAGGTTTGCGTAACATGAGAAGCTGCCTGAGTTGATACATTTTCTCCCTGCAGAGACAGCCTTACAATAAAAGAGGCAGCCCCAACTTACCTTTAGATGTGCATTTTTTTTAAACTTGCCTCTGTTGGCCCTGAATCTGAGCTGAACCTGTCTATTAGTCTTTCTAAACCAGGGGTCTCAAACTCAATTTACCTGGGGGCCGCAGGAGGCAAAGTCAGGATGAGGCTGGGCCGCATAAGGAATTTCACAATCGCGGCGCATCGCTGCCTCTGCCTGCCCCTCTCACTCTTCCTTCACAGAGAGGGGCGGGGAGAGGCGGCGATCCGTGCGCGATTGACGTCAGGAGGGGCAGAGCTGAAGCTGAAAGCTCTGCCCCTTCCAGGAAATGCCGGCGGATTACATGGGAGCACTGAAGCGAACTATAAGGAAGCTTTTGCCGGAGAGGGCCACAAAATATTGTATCGAGGGCCGCAAATGGCCCACGGGCTGCGAGTTTGAGACCCCTGTTCTAAACAATCTATTTCATTGCCACAGCTTAGAAGAACTTAAAGAAATGTTACACATGCAGGCTTTCTGATGTGAAATATATCTGAAAACAGGTACCCAAGAGGTTAAAAAACACAGCCTGGTTATTCTGGAAAGCCTTTTTTGTTCTGCTCTCACTGCTGCTGCCTGGGAGGTCTGTCTCCATTAACTTAGCTGTTATCCGCATGCTTATTGCCTCTTCCAAGGGAGCGGTATTCTCCATCCTGACACCGCCTGCTCTAATCTTTATGAATTGACAGCTAGTGACGTGTTGCGATAATAACCACACAAGGCGGTAATTTATCGCTCTGTTCGGGAATGTCAGCTTTTCATGCGGTAACAGCTTTCATGAATGGACATTTTGCTAAGTGCTCGGTAAAGTCAGCTGTTTACAGCATTACCGCATGCGGGAATGCTTTATGAATTATAGCCAATGAGATTTTTCGGTCGATTTACTGTCCGATCTTATTTCCAGTCGATTTTCCAATCGATTTTCTTATCTTTTCTTAGCAATTTCCATTCACTTCTATGAGAAATCGATCAGAAAAACAAAACGAAAATAATACATGACAGAAATTATCTATTGGACCGTCTATCTGCTGAAGAAACTTATGGTGTATTCCCAGCATAACAGACAAAACTCTCCAGACCAATTTGATCAGATTCATGTCAGATCCCGTCAATCTGATCAGATTGGTTAGGAGATTTTTGTTCATCAGTGGGGCCAATCGACCATTTCTGATTGTTCGTATGAATAATCATCTGTAAAAGATCATTTGGCAAATTGTATAGTTAGCGGCCACCTTTAAAGAGAATCTGTATTGTTAAAATCGCTCAAAAGTAAACATACCAGTGCGTTAAGGGACATCTCCTATTACCCTCTGTCACAATTTTGCTGCTCCCTGCTGCATTAAAAGTGGTTAAAACAGTTTTAAAAAGTTTGTTTATAAACAAACAAAATGGCCACCAAAACAGGAAGTAGGTTGATGTACAGTATGTCCACACATAGAAAATACATCCATACACAAGCGGGCTGTATACAGCCTTCCTTTTGAATCTCAAGAGATCACTTGTGTGTTTCTTTCCCCCTGCAGCTATCATCCACTGAAGTGTCAGGCTGTTTCTTCCTGCAGAATGCAGACAGCTCTGCCTGTATGTAATTCCTCAGTATGTGAAAGCCCAGCCAGCTCAGAGGAGGATTTATCCAGCTTGTAAAAGATAATAGAGCAGAGAGAAGCTGCCCTAATCTAAATAACACACAGGCAGTGTGCATAGAAGGGCCTGGAGGGGGGAGATGCATCACAGAACCACAACACTGAAGAACTTGGCAGCCTTCCAGACACAGGCCGACAAGTCTGACAGGAGAGAGATAAGTTGATTTATTACAGAGATGGTGATAGTAGAAAGTGCTGCAGTAAGCCAGAGCACATTAGAATAGATTTTGGAACTTGTAGGATGGAAGAAAACCAGATGAAATTTTTGTTACGGAGTCTCTTTAAAATGTACCGGAGCCGAAGCTTGTGTACCAAAAGAGATAGTTACCTAAAAACCTCAAGATTCTATTGAGGCTTCATTTGGCATTCTGCATCCCCCCCCCCTCCCCCTCACTGAGCGCAGCACCCCGGAGGATTACCGACAACAGATCATCGCCAATCTTATTGGTGCTGCGCACCTCTTCTGGCATCAGCGTGGCTGCGCATGTGCAGTAAGCTGGAGCTGCTCAACCACAGCTTTGGCTCAGGTTCTCTTTAAAGGACCTCTCTTGTGAAAATCTTACATTTTAAATATATGTAAACATACACAAATAAGAAGTATGTTTCTTTCAGTAAGTAGTAGAAATCTGACATTACCCACAGATTTTGGAGTAGTCCATCTTCTCATGGGGGGCTCTCAGGGTTTTCTTTATTTTTAAAAGCACATCGTGAATGGCAGTTGCTCTGTTCAACTTCCAAAAAAGTGTGCAGCTAGCAAGGAGGCTGGCCAGCATCTTTGTATAAATCTTTTTCAGGGAATGTCTTTATAAAGAATAAAGGCCATGCTGAGAATCCCCCATGAAGAGATGAACTAACCCAAAACCTGTCGGTAATGTCAGATTTCTACTATGTACTGTAAGTGACAGCAACATAGGAGAAAAGTAATTTATGGCTCATTTTACTCTGGAAGAAATGTACTTCTTATTTGTATGTGTTTTAAATTTTAAGATTTTCGTGACCTCTTTAAGTAAAACCTAGCACATAGTTTACTAATAGTTTAATCATTTTTTGTATGATAGTTTAAATGGTACCTAATGTGTGACATGGTGGGAAAACATGCATATATATAGTACCAAGAGTGTAAGAGTTAACAGTCCAGGGCTCTGAATGACAGTTTCTCTCCAGGCAGAGCAATAGACTGTAGAGTAAATCCCACTGATAACTAGATACAGGCTAAAGCTGGACATACACTATACAATTTTTTTTGCCCAATTATAGACATTCGATTAGACAAAAATGTCTAATTAGGAGGAAATTTAAGTGGATTTAAGTAAGTATTTATGATCATAAATATGATCAATATTACAATCGAAACAATGAACTGCGATGTTGGTTTTTGGTCATAGTTGATCGTAATTACAAAAACAAAATTGTATAGTGTATGGCATGACTCTTAAATGGGAGGGAGACAATTCTGACTGAAAGGAATATATAAAAAGGTCAACAGCCCAAGGTTGTAAAACATCTCAAACTGTCATCATTTTTTTTTAGCTTTATAACACAAAATAAGACTGGGATTTCAATGAAACCCTATTTATGAGTAGAGATATTGATATACTTGTTAATCTCATGTGTTTATTTTCAGTTCAAGTTTGCTTTATATCTTTAAATCATGCATGAAAATAATGTAATTCTTCATTGGCTATAATGGGCACCGGCAGTTTAGGTTGGCTCAGATTTTCGTAAATTTGGGGCAACGGCGATCTGCCACAGAGCAGCAACAAAACAACTAGACCATAATTAAAGAAACTGGATGCGAGAGCCATGTGGACGGTGGCATTGTTGACTTCCTTTAAGAAAAAATGCAGCTTGCATGGCCATTGGGCTGATCCTCCTGATTCTAATTCCACCACTAACCCAGAGTATGCATATCAGGTGTTTTGACTTTATTCTGACTGACTGCATGCTTGTTCCAGGTATGGGACTCCAGGGATGACTGACATTTGTTTTTAAGGCAAATAAACATGGCAGCCTCTAAATTACTCTCCGTTTTTGCTTTCTCTTTAAATACAAATAAACATTTTTAATGTGGTATTGTCATCAAAAAATGTTTTCCTCTAAAACATTTAACACAACAAAAAATGAATATGAAACAGTATGAGACTGCTCTGATGTCTTCTGAACACATATTTTCACCTCACTGAAGCTGACTGATCACTTTGCAGGACAAAATATCAAATGTACTCCTAGAGAAGTAATTAGTGAGCAAATAAAGGAGATAAAGTTCTCTGTTACCCCCTGAAAACAGCAGAACCATGTCTGCCTCGTTCTCACAGTGTATACACCAATTCTGGCTGGCAAATGCAGGCTTTTCAATTAGCAGGTAAATGAAGTGTAAAGCATGAGTTTCAACCTTGAAACCCAGTCAGATGGTTTTAGTTGTTCATTTTATGCTGTTTTTTTTAAATACTTTAGACTATAGATGAAATTTGATGATAATACAACTTTAAGAAGCATGCTGAAATTCTGGTAAATAATTAGTAGTTTATTAAACACGTTATGCAATACTTCCTATAGAACAGCTTGTCCATTTATGAAATAATTACTAACAACAACTGTAAAATACAGTCTTAAAATAATATTCAGAAAAAAATCTATCTATCTATCTATCTATCTATCTATCTATCTATCTATCTATCTATCTATCTATCTATCTATCTATCTATCCTGATCACTTAACACCTTAATGCCATTAGAGTGTAAGCAGGAAACCTACTTACTGATCACTGAGAAGGGAGGGCTATGTCTTCTCACTGGCTCCCTGAATGCCCTCTAATGAATCTGATGTCCTTTCGCTCTCTCTGAAAGCCTTAGATCAGAGTGTAGAGAGGACAGTGCAGAAAAGTAACTTAAGAAGGAGAACAGGAACAATCATCTGCTTCTCCTTTTTTTCTGAGATGAGTACCTTCGGAAAGAAGGAAGGAAGGGAGGAGAGAGGAAGTCAACAACCCTATGTTTCCCTGCGAAAAAATAAGGAAACAGCAGATAGACATCTTTTTCTTCTAAAAAAAAAATAATTGGCAGAAGAAGAGAACTGAGAAGGAATTCTAGTGACATTCCAGTCCTGACTATGGAAGGATAAGCACACAGTGCAGAGGACAGGACGAGTGGTGGGAATCCTCTGACTCAATGCAATTTTTTCTCAAGAGTAAAAGGGTGCCTAATGATGTACAGTAACCATCAATGTCCAATAAAATTTCAACTTATGTTAGTCTAGTATACCGAGTGAAAGTTGACTTAGCAGGTCATGTCCTTCGGACTCATATTAGAAGCAGCTTGCCACAGTTCCAAGGGGGGCGGTCCTCGGAACTGTAGAAAGCTGCTTCTAAGATGAGTTGACGTTGGTCAGACCCTTTAGGTTAATATGACTCACATAGTCTTTGGTTCGCAAAACGTATGTGGTGAGCTATTTGGGTTAACAGAATAAAAATAATAAGGTGGTGGCCACGCACATCCAGACCTTCTATAAAGAAGTGGTCATTTATAAACACATTGCTTACTCTCCAGTTTTTATATTGTACATGGAAACTTTAAAAAAGAGAGTTAGTTAGATACTTACCTCAGTAGGGGGAATCTTCTGGATGGTCCAGTGGCTTCCCCAGTCTCCCTACACCCCTACTGCACTGTGCCGGGTGCCTCTGAACAATCTTCAACATTAAAGTTGAAGATTGCCCGTGGCTGCACTCCCCTTAATGTACAAGTGTGGCTGCACTGCACAGGCATAAAGTAGGGCCCACGCCTGCCCAATTGTACAGAACCGCTCGTGCATGGCTTCTTTTCTCTGTGTATGAGTAGCTCCGTGCTACTGCCGAGCACTTACCCACTGGTGCCTGCGTGGTGCAGCTGCACTCATACAGCACGGCCACCAAGATAAGGAGTGTCCCGGCCATCAGCAGAGGGGTCGCAGAGGATCAGTGAAGTTTGGGTCCTCCAGGAATTTCCCACCACTGATGTAAGTATATACCGTAATTTTATAATAGCCGTAATTTTTTTTGTAAAGTTACATGCTTACTTTAAGACATGACCAAAACATGTACAACATCATATATAGATAGAGAAAGGGTCTGCGAATAGAGATTGTAAATTATATGCTAATATGCAGTTTTGCATGCAGATTTAAAGGACAACTGACGCGAGAGGGATATGGAGGCTGCCATATTTATTTCCTTCTATGCAGTACCAGTTGCCTGGCTGTCCTGCTGAACCTCTGCTTTTAATACATCTGTCCATAGACCCTGAAAAAGCATGCAGATCAGATGTGTCTGACAAGATTAGCTGCATGCTTGTTTCTGGTGCTATTCACACACTACTGCAACCATATAAATCTGTAGAGCTGCCAGGCAACTGGTATTGTTTAAAATACCACTTCGGGTGTCCTTTATTGCTAATTGTGTAGCGTGGAACTACAGCAAATGTTCTTCCTGACAGTTTGAATTGGCCTAAAGGTGGCCACAATTTTTTTACATTTTTTTCAGTTCGAGAATTACAAGCAATTTTTCTACATAAACTTTTGAAACATCTGACCAATGTATCACACATGTGTGTACAATTGTTTCCCAATTATAAAAAGTGATTGAAAACTAAAAAATATAATTAAATAAATGTCATGAGTCTATAAATCAAGAAATTGACAGAAAAAGCTGTGCATGAGCGGCTCTGTGCTGCTGTGCAGGTGTGCGGACCATGCAAGAAGGGTGAGCAAGAGGAACAAATAGAAACCTCTGGGCTAGCCACAGAGGCTTCCCTCTAAGGCCCCGTTCACACTTGCCTTTTGGCAAATAAACGGACCGGATCCTGATCGGATCCTGACCTGATCCTGATCAGAACCGTACGGTTCCGATCCGGATCCGGTCCGTTTGCATCAGGCATGCATCAGGCTGCCATCCGGATCCGTGGGAAAAAAAATAGCGAAATTTGAAAAAAAAATGTTGGGGTCAGCAGAAGGTGCACCTGGTGCACGTGTAGAATCAGGTTCCTCCGCTGTAGGCCTCACCTCCACCTCCGACATTCTGCCAAACAGCTCCAGCACGTCAGTCACTGCTGCTCCACTCTAGACATGCTTGGCCCATGTGTCCCCATCCGAAATGGCTGCTTGGATACGCATAGGAAGTGGGATAGAACGTCAGGTTTTTGTAGGCAGTGTGTTCTGTGCCTTCCGTTCCCCATTGGTTTCTGTGTTTCTGATGGTGCTGTCAGGCTCAGGTCCGGCTTCGGTCCGGGTGCGTGGGCCGGAGATCCGGACCCAAAAAATAGCGCATGTTGGAAAAGAGTCCGGAGTCCGGATCCGATCCGGCTCCGTACTGTACGGAACGGACACATGTGAACGTCCGCATAGACTTTACATTGCTATGCGGAACGTACGTTCCGTTTGTACAGTATGCGGTCCGGATCAGATCCGGAGAATCCGGATAGCGAACGCTAATGTGAACCGGGCCTAAGGTAAGTATGTATCTTTTTCACATCTTAACGTCACAGGTACACTTTAAATGAACAACATGTTTATGCAGAATCACCATTTTGTTTTGTTTTTTTTTCTTCTTTTTTTCTTTCTTTCCAAGTTGCATTATGGTTTGCAAACAATTTTAATACAGTAGAATTACGCTTATCCAGGAGTCAACTAACCAGCAGCTTCACCAACCAGCAAAAATCACCTGCAGTACTCACAGTGATGAAGGACAACTTCTTAGGCTTTTTGTGGGCTCTGCTGCAGTGGTGCTCAAATACCCCTTTTTAAAATTCGAGTTTGGTCGAATTCGAATAGTAAATTATTCGAGGTCAGTCGAATATTCGAGTCGAATAATTTTTACTATTCGATTCGACCTCGGACTTCGAGCTGACTATTCGAGTCGGTATTCAAGCTCATTATTCGAGCTGACTATTCGAATTGGCCTTAAATAGCTTCCAACACTTGTTTTGAGGGTGAATGATGCAAGAAACATCTTTTTTTCCAAGTAACAACAGCAAGTGATTATGTGGGGATGTTCCTTTAAAAAAAAAAGGTGGAAAGAGAAGTTGTGTCCAGAATTTTGTTCAGTACTGTATATACTTCTTCTTCTTCTTCTTCTTCTTCTTCTTCTTCTTTATCTTCTATATCTTCTTCTTCTATATCTTCTTCTATATCTTCTTCTTCTTCTTCTATATTGTCTTCTTCTTTTTCTTCTTCTTCATCTTCTTCTTCTTCATCTTCTAATCTTTATCTTCTTCTTCTTCTTCATCTTCTTCTTCATCTTCTTCTTCTTCATCTTCTTCTTCTTCTTCTTCTTCTTCATCTTCTTCTTCTTCTTCTTCTTCTTCTTCATCTTCTTCATCTTCTTCTTCTTCATCTTCTTCATCTTCTTCTTCTTCATCTTCTTCATCTTCTTCTTCTTCATCATCTTCTTCTTCTTCATCTTCTTCTTCTTCTTCTTCTTCTTCTTCATCTTCTTCTTCATCTTCTTCATCTTCTTCTTCTTCATCTTCTTCATCTTCATCTTCTTCATCTTCTTCTTCTTCTTCATCTTCTTCTTCTTCTTCATCATCTTCTTCATCTTCTTCTTCTTCTTCTTCATCTTCTTCATCTTCTTCTTCTTCATCTTCTTCATCTTCTTCTTCTTCTTCTTCTTCTCCTTCTCCTTTTTCTATATCGTCTTCTTCTTCTTCACTTATTTCTCTTTCCATTTTTTTTTTAAAGAAATGCAGCTATTTTTGAGCGTAACAAATAGCTGGTGGGCGCACGCATGTTGGAAGCGCCATTGTATGTGCTCCCTGGCAGTGGAAACACACAGACAGCAGGAGGTAAATTCAGCAGCAGAAGAAGGAGGATGAGTGTGTAGCAGCAGGCAGTCAATGAGGCAGGCAGCGTGACATAATAGCCCTGGTACCTAGCGGTGATACCAGGGCTGTAAATAAACACAACAGGAGGTCCCAGACAGCGGCCGTGCAGCCCACATCGTGTCCAATACACAACTGGGACAACACAGTTTTCAACCCGGGCACCTCAGAAAAATTAAACCTTTTTTTTTTTTTAATGGTTTTTTTAGTTTTGGTTTTACAACCAATTACACAGATATAGCTATTATTTGACGTAATAGCTGGTGGCAGAGTGGCAGCAGAAGGTAATTCTGTGTACCCTGGCAGTGGGAAACACAGACAGACAGCAGCAGCAGCAGGAGGAGGAATGGAGGAGGAGCAGTGTGAGTGTGGCAGCAGGTAGGCAGCGTGACATAATAGCCCTGGTACCTAGCGGTGATACCAGGGCTGTAAATAAACACAACAGGAGGTCCCAGACAGCGGTCGTGCAGCCCACATCGTGTCCAATACACAACTGGGACAACACAGTTTTCAACCCGGGCACCTCAGAAACATTAAACCTTTTTTTTTTTAATGGTTTTTTTAGTTTTGGTTTTACAACCAATTACACAGATATAGCTATTATTTGACGTAATAGCTGGTGGCAGAGTGGCAGCAGAAGGTAATTCTGTGTACCCTGGCAGTGGGAAACACAGACAGACAGCAGCAGCAGCAGGAGGAGGAATGGAGGAGGAGCAGTTTGAGTGTGGCAGCAGGTAGGCAGCGTGACATAATAGCCCTGGTACCTAGCGGTGATACCAGGGCTGTAAATAAACACAACAGGAGGTCCCAGACAGCGGTCGTGCAGCCCACATCGTGTCGAATACACAACTGGGACAACACAGTTTTCAACCCGGGCACCTCAGAAAAATTAAACCTTTTTTTTTTTTAATGGTTTTTTGGTTTTGGTTTTACAACCAATTACACAGATATAGCTATTATTTGACGTAATAGCTGGTGGCAGAGTGGCAGCAGAAGGTAATTCTGTGTACCCTGGCAGTGGGAAACACAGACAGACAGCAGCAGCAGCAGGAGGAGGAATGGAGGAGGAGCAGTGTGAGTGTGGCAGCAGGTAGGCAGCGTGACATAATAGCCCTTGTACCTAGCGGTGATACCAGGGCTGTAAATAAACACAACAGGAGGTCCCAGACAGCGGTCGTGCAGCCCACATCGTGTCCAATACACAACTGGGACAACACAGTTTTCAACCCGGGCACCTCAGAAAAATTAAACCTTTTTTTTTTTTAATGGTTTTTTTAGTTTTGGTTTTACAACCAATATAGCTATTGTTTGACGTAATAGCTGGTGGCAGAGTGGCAGCAGAAGGTAATTCTGTGTACCCTGGCAGTGGGAAACACAGACAGACAGCAGAAGGGCAGTACACAGCAGCCCACTGTAGGTGTAAAATGTGTGGCTGCAGGCGACGTAATAGTCAAAGTGAACCAGGCTGGCTTAGTGAGCAGGAGCCAGGAGGTGGTAAAGGGTGGTAAGGCACATTAACGATGGTTCTAAGTTCCGGCAGCCAGTTCATGTCCCCCTCTCGCCGACAACAGGGGCCAGGAACTCGCCTTCCACCCACGCCTGGTTTATCTTGAGAAACGTCAGTCTGTCCACAGACTTGTGAGACAGACGTGAGCGTTTCTCGGTGACCACGCCACCAGCTGCACTGAAGCAGCGCTCGGACAGCACGCTGGAAGGGGGGCAGGACAGCACTTCCAGGGCGTACTGCGCCAGCTCGCTCCAGATCTCCAGGCGCTTGACCCAATACTCCATGGGATCAACAGGGGCATCGCTGTCAAGCCCGCTGTAGGACCCCATGTAGTCAGCCACCATGCGGGTCAGGCGCTGGCTGTGACCGGAGGAGGATGCTGCTGCATGCACCTCCTCTCTAGTCACTGCTGCCGGAGCCTCTACAGTCCTGTAGAGCTCGTGGCTGAGAGACAGCAGGTCTGTGGGGCGCTTGCTGCTGGATGCAGGCACCTGCTGCTGCCTCTGTGCTGGCTGCTGGACAGTGGGGGTGGAAGGCTGGGGGAAGGCTTCCTCCAAGCACTCAACAAGGGCCTGCTGCAAGCTCCTTATTTGTTGCGCTGGGTCTCCTCCTGCAGGCGGCAGGAACTGGCTCAACTTCCCCTTGAGGCGTGGGTCCAACATCATGCTGATCCAGATGTCCTCCCTCTGCTTCATCTGGATCACCCTGGGGTCCTTGCGCAGGCACGCCAGCATGTGCGCTGCCATTGGGAAGAGGCGGACCACGTGTGCTGGCACATCGATGGCAGTGCTGTCCTCATCCTCCTCCTCTGCCTCATCAGCCTCATCCTCTCTCCACCCCCGCACCAACTCAGCTGTGCTGTGCTGCTCCCCCTCATCAGCAGCAAGGTCAGGGACCTCCACCAAGTCCTCCTCCTCCTCCCCCTCAGAGGTGGACTGTGCAGCTGCTTGCCGCTCCTGCTGGTCCAAGGCTGCCGCTCCCTGTTCCAGCAAAGCATCGAGGGCCCTGTTCAGCAGACAAACCAGGGGCACCCACTCGCAGACCATAGCATGGTCCCTGCTCACCATGTTAGTGGCCTGCAGAAAGGGAGCCAGCACTAAGCACACCTGCTGCATGTGCCTCCAGTCATCATCGGGGACGATGGACGGGATGTTGCTGGTCTTGTCCCTTCTCTGAGCGGCGGAAACAGTGGCCAGGGCAAGGTACTGGTTGACAGCGTGCTTCTGTTCAACCAGACGCTCCAACATCGCCAGGGTGGAGTTCCAGCGAGTCGGAACGTCAAGGATCAGCCGATGGCGTGGCAGCTCCAGCTACTTTTGCAAGTCTTCCAGGCTCGCACAGGCTGCAGCCGAGCGCCGGAAGTGACGCACAACATTCCTTGCCGTTTCCAGCAGTTCGCCCATCCCCTGGTAGGTGCACAAGAACTTCTGCACCACCAGGTTCAGCACGTGGGCAAGACAGGGGATGTGGGTCAGGTTTCCCCTGTCTATTGCGGCAACCAGATTGGCCCCATTGTCGGCCACCACCTCTCCGACTTTGAGGCCTCTGGGGGTCAGCCAAATCCTCTCCTGCTCCTGGAGTTTGGCCAACACATGGGTTGCCGTCAGCTTGGTCTTCCCAAGGCTGACCAAGTGCAGCAGCGCTTGGCAGTGGCGGGCCTTCACGCTGCTGCTGAGGCGGGGGGTTTGGCCAGGTGTGCCGGAGGATGGCAGAGGATCGGAGGAACCTGCTGCAGTTCCCCTGACCCTGCGGGGTGGCACCACCCACTGTGTTGCTGCTGCTGCTGTGCCCGCTGCTGCTCTCCCATCCTCACCCCCTTCCACCAAGCTGACCCAGTGGACAGTGAAGGACAGGTAGCGGCCTGTCCCGAAGCGGCTGCTCCAGGAGTCCATGGTGACGTGGACCCTTTCACCAACCGCGTGCTCCAGCCCTCGCTCCACATTGGCCATCACAAAGCGGTGCAGTGCAGGAATGGCCTTGCGGGAGAAAAAGTGTCTGCTGGGGAGCTGCCAGTCTGGGGCTGCGCAAGCAAGCAGCGCACGAATGTCGCTCCCCTCCTGCACGAGCGTGTACGGCAGGAGTTGGGAGCACATGGCCCGTGCCAGCAAGCCGTTCAGCTGCCGCACGCGACGGCTGCTGGGAGGCAGAGCCCTAACCACCCCCTGGAAGGACTCGCTCAAAAGGCTCTGGCGTGGCCTTTTGCTGGCACGGGAATCAGCAGACACAGCGGAGGAGGCCACTGAGGACTGGCTGCCAGAACAGGCCTCAGTGTCGGCGGGAGGAGTTGCAGAGGGGGGAGGAGCAGTGCGTTTCCGCACTCCTGCTGGTGCTGCTGGAGGAGCAGGAGGGCGGGTGGCTGCTGTTGCTGCTGCTGCTGCTGCTGAAGGCTGTGCAGTGATGGGTGTGGTGCCACTGCCAGCACCAGATGCCTTCAGCCTCTGGAACTCCTCATGCTGGTGGAAATGTTTCGCAGCAAGGTGGTTGATGAGCGAGCTGGTGCTGAACTTTAAGGGGTCTGCACCTCTGCTCAACTTCCGCTGACAGTGGTTGCAAGTGGCGTACTTGCTGTACACAGTGGGCATGGTGAAATATCGCCAGATTGGTGACAGAAACATCCCCCTACGGCATGGAAGCGCTGCTGCCTGTCTCCCTGTGGTGGTTGGGGGGGGGGGGGGCTTGGGTGCGGCTGGTGGTGGTACTGGCAGATGCTGCTGCTGCTGCTGAGCCTGAGACACCAGCAGGCTGTGGGACCTGCCTACTGCTGCCAATGCTTGCAATGATGCGCCTCCTTGCAAGGCCCACAAGAGCATCCTCCTCCTCCTCCTCAGAGCTGCTGAGGACGACATCCCCTGGAGGTGGTGGCACCCAGTCTCTGTCTGTCACCGGGTCATCATCATCCTCCCCCTCCTGAAACATGTCCTGCTGGGATGATGACCCCCCAAACTCCTCTCCTGATGCATGGATGGGCTGCTTGACTGTCGCCACAGTCTTGCTGTCCAATCCCTCATCCCCCAAAGTGCCCATCAGCATCTCCTCCTCAAAATCGCCAACAACAGCAGACAATACCCTGATGGTGCCTGGGGTAAAAATACTGCTGAGTGACAGGTCGCCAACTTGTGACGGTGAACTGGCCTCCTCCCCAGACCCTGCTGGGCGGCTGCTGCGAACAGGGGTGGTGGTGGTGGTGGTGAGGGTGGAGGCCTCGGATGCAGAGCTGATGGCGGGCTGCTCATCCTCCGTCATGAGTTGCACCACAGTGTCTGCATGCTTTTCCTCAATGGGACGTTTCCGACCCGGCTGGAGGAAAATCGGAGCAGGTGCTACACGCTGCTGCTGCTGTGTCTCTGCAGCGTGAGTTGCAGATGCTCCTGCTGGGCGGCGCCCAAGGCGTCCACGGCCAGTGGCTATGGGAGGAATGTTAGCCACTGACGCTGCTGCTGCTGCTGCTGCGGAACTGTGCATGGTGGCGCGGCCGCGGCCTGCCACAAAGCTGCTCCCTCTCCTCCTGATTCCCTTGCTGCCCTTCCCCTTGCCCAAACCGCGCTGGCTGCCACTTCCAGACATCTTCGATGTTTTGGGCGTATAGACAAAAGTTTTTTAAAAGGGCGGGTGAAAAGTGGGGTACTCAGGGGAGGACTGGGACCTTTTGGCCTGGAGGGAAAACACAAACTGGAGGCCCATTTTCACGGCAGCCCGGGCCCAAATTACATCACACACGTGCCCCACATGCTATATGCCAAAATTCACATGGGAAATACAGCAAGGACACATGAGGGACAGCGTGACAGGTAAAGTATAATGCACTGGCAATGGGGGGGGGCACATAAAACATTTTGAGTTACAACGGCCAGGGTTTCCGTCGCGTTCATTGTTTGTGATTATCGCACTGGATCGACCACATCAGCCCGAGATTTCCCAGCATCTCAGATCGATACTTTCAACCAATTTCCACCCGAAATCAGACAGATATTTTCCCACGGACCCTGCAGGCAAGCCTCTGCTCTGCATCATGCTGTTTATATGTACCAACTTGCCCACCCTCTAATTACTCTGTAATTAGGGATTGATATCCCTCGGCCAGCCTAGTGGTTCACATTGCCTTATATACAAAAACATGTACCAGGCACTGTACCAGCCCTAAATCATTAAATGAGAGGCAGCCTGGGGGGAAATTTCCCCCCTTCCCCCCTGGCCAGTCCTCCCCTGGGGGTACTTTAATGGAGTGGGTTGGTGGGTGAGGTGACTGAGTGAGTGTCCCTAGTACAGTAAGTAAGTAGTAACAGTCAGGAAGTACAACTAGCAGTTACAATAATCAGTAGTAATCACAAGTAAATTTAGTGTGTGTACACTACAGACAGTGAGTGCACGCACGCGCAAACACGCGCAGGAGCTAGCCTATGAACAGTGACTGAGTGAGTGTCCCTAGTACAGTAAGTAAGTAGTAACAGTCAGTAAGTACAACTAACTAATTACAATAATCAATCAGTAATCAGAAGGAAATAGAGTGTGTGTAGTGTGTGTACACAGACAGTGAGTGCACACACGCAGGAGCTAGTAGCCTATGAACAGTGACTGAGTGTCCTAGACTCCTAGTACAGTAAGAGTAAGTAGTAACAGTAAGTACAACTAACTAATTACAATAGTCAATCAGTTATCAGAAGGAAATAGAGTGTGTGTAGTGTGTGTACACAGACAGTGAGTGCACACACGCAGGAGCTAGTAGCCTATGAACAGTGACTGAGTGTCCTAGACTCCTAGTACAGTAAGAGTAAGTAGTAACAGTAAGTACAACTAACTAATTACAATAATCAATCAGTAATCAGAAGGAAATAGAGTGTGTGTAGTGTGTGTACACAGACAGTGAGTGCACACACGCAGGAGCTAGTAGCCTATGAACAGTGACTGAGTGTCCTAGACTCCTAGTACAGTAAGAGTAAGTAGTAACAGTAAGTACAACTAACTAATTACAATAATCAATCAGTTATCAGAAGGAAATAGAGTGTGTGTAGTGTGTGTACACAGACAGTGAGTGCACACACGCAGGAGCTAGTAGCCTATGAACAGTGACTGAGTGTCCTAGACTCCTAGTACAGTAAGAGTAAGTAGTAACAGTAAGTACAACTAACTAATTACAATAATCAATCAGTTATCAGAAGGAAATAGAGTGTGTGTAGTGTGTGTACACAGACAGTGAGTGCACACACGCAGGAGCTAGTAGCCTATGAACAGTGACTGAGTGTCCTAGACTCCTAGTACAGTAAGAGTAAGTAGTAACAGTAAGTACAACTAACTAATTACAATAATCAATCAGTTATCAGAAGGAAATAGAGTGTGTGTAGTGTGTGTACACAGACAGTGAGTGCACACACGCAGGAGCTAGTAGCCTATGAACAGTGACAGTGTCCTAGACTCCTAGTACAGTAAGAGTAAGTAGTAACAGTAAGTACAACTAACTAATTACAATAATCAATCAGTTATCAGAAGGAAATAGAGTGTGTGTAGTGTGTGTACACAGACAGTGAGTGCACACACGCAGGAGCTAGTAGCCTATGAACAGTGACTGAGTGTCCTAGACTCCTAGTACAGTAAGAGTAAGTAGTAACAGTAAGTACAACTAACTAATTACAATAATCAATCAGTAATCAGAAGGAAATAGAGTGTGTGTAGTGTGTGTACACAGACAGTGAGTGCACACACGCAGGAGCTAGTAGCCTATGAACAGTGACTGAGTGTCCTAGACTCCTAGTACAGTAAGAGTAAGTAGTAACAGTAAGTACAACTAACTAATTACAATAATCAATCAGTTATCAGAAGGAAATAGAGTGTGTGTAGTGTGTGTACACAGACAGTGAGTGCACACACGCAGGAGCTAGTAGCCTATGAACAGTGACTGAGTGTCCTAGACTCCTAGTACAGTAAGAGTAAGTAGTAACAGTAAGTACAACTAACTAATTACAATAATCAATCAGTTATCAGAAGGAAATAGAGTGTGTGTAGTGTGTGTACACAGACAGTGAGTGCACACACTCAGGAGCTAGTAGCCTATGAACAGTGACTGAGTGTCCTAGACTCCTAGTACAGTAAGAGTAAGTAGTAACAGTAAGTACAACTAACTAATTACAATAATCAATCAGTTATCAGAAGGAAATAGAGTGCGTGTAGTGTGTGTACACAGACAGTGAGTGCACACACGCAGGAGCTAGTAGCCTATGAACAGTGACTGAGTGTCCTAGACTCCTAGTACAGTAAGTAGTAACAGTAAGTACAACTAACTAATTACAATAAGCAATCAGTTATCAGAAGGAAATAGAGTGTGTGTAGTGTGTACACACTACACAGACAGTGAGTGCACACACGCAGGAGCAGCTAGTAGCCTATGAACAGTGACAGTGAGTGTCCTAGTACAGTTACAGTATATAACTACAATACTAATACAATCAGTAGTAAAGGACAGCAGAAATACTGGTATAGATGAGAGAAATAAACAGAGGACAGGAGAGAACAGCTGCCCACACAGGCAGGCCCTGAGGCCTAAAGCTGTAAGCGTGCAGCAGCTGTCTGAGTCTCTCTCTATGTAACACAAAAGCTACTAACTAAAATACAATGTCTAACTAACTAACAACAATATAGGTGTGTATAGGAGGTGTATGTGAGCAAAAACGCTAGGTAAATGACCACAATAGAGCTCTTGCTAAGCCAAAGCACAAAGGAGCAACTCTCTCTCTGTACAAGTCTCAGGCAAGCACGGAGAAACCTAACATGGCGGCCGCTATTTATAGGGCTGGCCAGGGTCCCCCTCTGTGATTGGCTGCCGTCAGAGGGCCTGGGAGCCCTCTGATTGGCTCTAAGGACATCAATCTGGGCTATGACGCTATTCGAGCTCGGTACCGAGCTCGAATAGCGCCGGTTTGCTCGAATAGCTCGAATAGTGAATGGGCTATTCGAGTGTACTCGAATAGCCCATTCGAATAGCTACAGCTATTCGGAGCTCGAATACCGAGCTCGAATAGCTGAAAAAGAGCTCGAATATTCGAGCTACTCGAATATTCGAGCTCTGCTGAGCACCACTGCTCTGCTGTATAAAGTGGGATACAACTCTGACATAACATTCACTAAAAATGTGTTTTCCTACTTGTTATTACCCTTATAGTTATCATATCTGCTTTTGTGCACAGGTAATATTGTCTATCTACAAATTACTAATTCCCAAAGTATAGTTTATCTGCTCTGAAAGCTGCCATTGCATTTTATTGCACAGCTGCTGTATTTATATATTAATATCTATCTAGTGATCACTTCTCAGCTCTTTCTGCTTCTCAGCTCAGAATAGCTCAGTTTCCGCAGTTTGCTAATGTTTACCACAATATCAGCCATACAGAAAGGGGCGTTGCTAGCCTCAAAGATCAGTGGCATGTGCACCGGATCTATTCTGGGGTGCCCCGGATGTCCCCAGGCAGCGGGCGGCTGTACTCTCCAGAGGCTGCTTGGAGGTGAGTACTGCTGCAGTACAGAGGATGTCTCCAGACTTGGAGAGTGGATGGAGGAGATGAGTAGTTCCTCCCGCTGTGCTATTCCCCGTCCCCCAATGTTGTCCTCTGCTTCCTTATAAAAAGAGATCCCTTTAAATTCATTGGGAATCCTAGATTAAAACCAAAAAACCAAGATACCTAAAGAGAGGGAAGGCCCAATGGGTCCTAATGAGCCCTCGCATGTGCGTAGCATGGGCAGCCGTTCTTTGGGAGCACTCAGGGTCCCGAAGACTTCCGAAGCCTCCCTTCGGCGGCAGAGACAGCAGCATTTGACGGAATTGGTCGAATGCTGCTTTGGGGGATCCTGCGCTGGAGTGGGCACCAGGAGAGGAGAGGGAAGGCTCATTACGACTTAGAGCCTTCCTTTTCTTTAGTTAAGTAACTTGTTTTTTTTTTTTGTTTTTTTTATAACAATTCCCAATGACTTTAAGTACAATTAGTACACATGGGCCCGTATGCAATTAACTTTTTCTCCTGAGTTTTCTCCTAGAAGATAATTTTTCATCTTCTACTTGAAATAAGTTTCCAGCTCTATTCATCTGAAAAAGTACCTATAAGTAAGTGTAAAAGTGTGAAGAAACGTGGAAAAGCCGGCGCATGGACGCAGGATAAGGCGGCTGTTTCCGTGGCTGGCATAGCGGAACGCGGAGAAACCGCCGCGTCTGACGCGGCGGTTTGTATGCATAGGCCTGCTTCTCTCAGGAAGGCGGAATGCGGAGGAAACGCCGCACGCTCAGACAGCGTGGCGGCGGATTCCGCATCCCATACAGCAACAACATTACAACACATGACTGGTGTGGCTGGGACTGATAGTCCACACTGGTTTAGGAGGACGCGTGCGCGCGCTGAGAGGCAGGGCCTTTATGGCAGCCAGAGGAGGGTCAGCTGACCAGGCCGGTCAGCTGACAATTGCAGCAGTTTTCATTGGTCCAGCACTTAGGGGAGGCGCTGGAGAGCACTGGTGTATATATACTGGATGCTGGTCATTTCTCTGGCGTCTGGCGTTGCGATCACTACGTGGTAGCACTCAGACCTTGTCAGTATCTGTGTTCTAGCATAGTTTCCAAAGGTGTTGACGATCACGGACCTCACACCTTAGCGTTAGGAATATTGAACTGTAGTATTTGTTATGACCTTCTGCTTGCCTGACTATCCTCCTGAACTCTGATTCTGTACCTTGCTATTTCTGATATCCTGTTGCCAAACTCTGCTCGTTCCTGGACTCTGTGTTTGCCTCCTGATTCTGTACCTTGCTATTTCTGATACTCCGTTGCCAAACCCTGCCTGTTCATTGGATTCCGTATCTGTCTCCTGAATCTGTACCTTATTTGCCTGTGTGTTAACGACCTGGCTTGCCCGACCTCGAGAACTAGCCTTACTGTTAGAGGCAGTTCCCAGACCTGTTAGTGACACCCTCTCACTGGTGTCACTCACGCTCTGTCCTTCCTACTCTCAGCCTAGCTCCTCCCCCGGGAGAGTCTAGGCCTCCGGAGGGAACATACTACTGTGCAGTACTCAAAATATTGCTGTTGCACTCTACACTCACTTGTTATCTCAGGTGTCCAGAGGTTAGTAGATATATCTGATTATCGGTGATACTGCAGATCATCAATAATCGGGTATATTCTGTATTCTCGGTGATACTGCAGTTCACCGGTAATCAGACCCTCTTTGTGTTACACCGATCGTTACAGAACGCCAGACCCAAAACCAAATGGACGCACTGTATAGCCATGTGGAATCCTGACCACCGCGGTAAATCAACTTTCCGCGGCAGTTTTGAACCAACAGACCCAGACATGTCAGATATTTGGGGCTATTCAGGAACTTCAAACAGTGCGATCTCCTCTTAGCACAGACATATGTATGCCTGTACCTGAAACATTTTCCGGTCACAGATCTGACTTCCGAAATTTTAGGAGTAGAGTGTTATCATACTTTGAGTTGAGACCTAATTCTTCAGGAACTATGGCCCAAAGAGTTACATTTATTAAGACTTTGTTATCAGCCGATTCTCAGACGTGGGCATACAGCCTGCCCTCCGGAGATTTAGCCTTAACCTCCGTAGATGAATTTTTTAAGGCTATGGCCGTAATTTACGATGATCTAGACATTGCCTCGACTTCTGAGCGGAAGCTCAAGTTGTTACGTCAAGGCAAGAGTCCGGTTGAACAGTATGCTGCTGAATTTAGAAGGTGGTCAGTGTCAGCCAGGTGGGACACCTTTGCCCTTTTGGATTGTTTCCTATCAGGGTTGTCAGATGAGGTCTCCGATCTCATGCTAAGCCAGCCTGAGCCCAAATCTATCGATGAGGCCATTTCATCAGCCATCAGGATAGATCGCTGGCTGCCCTATCAGAGATTGACCCGGGGTGGAAACCATGTGAAAATAATGTCCCACGCTGTGTCCCCTGAAACTCCACCTCCTCCCGATTTGCCTCCACCTGAACCAATGCAGATTGGTCGGTCAGAGTTTTCTCAAGTGGAGCGGAAACGCTACTACCTAGATGAGAAAGGGTTACTTCTTCCTTGTACTGTTGCATGGGAAGATAAAACTGAGGTTTCTGGGGCCTTTATTGATTCAGGCGCTGCAGCTAATTTTATGAATTTCGAATTTGCAAAGAAAATGGGTATTCCGCTCACCCCGGTAAAACCACCCATTCAGGTTACGGCAGTAGATGATTCCCCCCTGCAAGGTAATCATCCGCTGTCTCAGACACCAGAGGTGGAAGTCACTATAGGGGTACTACACAACGAAAGATTACAGTTTTTTGTATTACACATGACCACCTCCACAGTCATCCTTGGCATGCCATGGTTGCACCTTCACTCTCCACAGATTGATTGGACCACTGGGCAGTTAACCAGCTGGTCACCTCATTGTTTCCAGCAGTGTTTAGGGAAGGTGACATTAGGCCAGACCAGGATTCATTTGGAGGGGGTTCCAGTACAATATTCCGAGTATTCTGATTTGTTCTGTCCCAAGTCTGCTGACAAGTTACCGCCACATCGCCTGTTTGATTGCCCCATCGATCTCCGATCTGGTTGTATGCCCCCAAGGGGTCATCTTTACAATTTGTCTGGGCCAGAGAAAGTGGCCATGTAAGAGTACATTCGTGAGAATTTAGCCAAGGGGTTAATTTGACCTTCCCGGTCGCCCGCTGGCGCAGGGTTCTTTTTTGTTAAAAAGAAAGACGGAGGTCTGCGGCCATGCATAGATTACCGGGGCCTGAATAAAATCACAGTAAAGAATCGCTACCCCTTGCCCCTGATAGATGACCTGTTTACACAAGTTACCAACGCTAAAATCTTTTCAAAATTAGATTTACGGGGTGCATACAACCTGGTGCGGATTAGAAAGGGCGATGAATGGAAGACGGCCTTTAACACGCCCGACAGGCACTACGAGTACCTAGTGATGCCCTTCGGGCTGTGTAACGCCCCGGCCGTCTTCCAAGAACTAATTAATGAGGTATTCAGAGAGGTGTTGGGCAAATTCGTGTTAGTATACCTTGATGATATACTTATTTTTTCAAACAACCTCTCTGAGCACAGGACACACGTCCGAATTGTATTGGACAAACTAAGGCAGAACATGCTTTACGCTAAATTGGAGAAATGCATCTTCGAGGTAACATCTGTCACCTTTTTAGGGTACATAATATCCAACTCGGGCCTGTCGATGGACCCTGCCAAGGTCTCTACTGTGCTGGAGTGGCCTCAACCTGTGGGGTTAAAATCTCTTCAGAGATTCTTGGGCTTTGCCAATTACTATAGAAGGTTCATAAAGGGGTACTCTACTGTCATTGCACCCCTCACTAGTCTCACTAAAAAAGGGGCAGATACCACCCACTGGTCTCCAGAAGCTTTGCAAGCGTTCTCCCCGTTAAAAGACTTGTTTTGCTCTGCACCCATCCTAAGATACGTCGACACTTCCTACCCCTTTATTGTTGAGGTTGACGCCTCGGAGGTCGGGGTAGGGGCTGTGCTGTCGCAGCGATCAGGGTTGCAGGGTAGATTACACCCATGCGCCTATTTTTCCCGTAGGTTCTCTCCGGCAGAGAGAAACTACGACATAGGCAACAGGGAGCTCCTGGCCATCAAGTTAGCCTTTGAGGAATGGCATCATTGGTTGGAAGGAGCAGAACATACGATCACAGTTTTCACTGATCACAAAAATTTGGAATACATCAAGGGAGCTAAAAGATTAAGCCCCCGTCAGGCTCGTTGGTCTTTGTTTTTATCGAGGTTCAGATTTATAATTACGTACACTCCAGGTAGCAAGAACATTAAGGCAGATGCCCTGTCCAGATGTTTTGAGCCAGAGACAGCACAGCCCTCTGCCCCAGAGACCACTGTTCCGCAGAAACTGATACTAGCAACAACTGAGACATGGAAAGACTGGACGGAGACCTTAGGGCCCTTTCAGCAGGACGCCCCGGAGGGGAAGCCTGAAGGGGTTATGTTTATACCACTGCCATTCCGTCTTCAGATCTTACAAATGTTCCATTCACACAAAAATGCGGGACACCCTGGGGCCTCCAGAACACAGGATCTGGTTGCCAGGTGCGCTTGGTGGCCTTCTCTGGCAACGGATTGCAAGGAGTATGTTAGAGAGTGTGCAGTGTATGCATAAAGTAAGCCCTCCCGGCTGGCACCTGTGGGAACGTTGCAGCCCTTACTCACCCCGAGTGAGCCGTGGACCTACCTGTCCATGGATTTTGTGGGTGAGCTTCCCAGGTCTGAGGGCATGTCGGTCCTTTGAGTGGTAGTCGACCGCTTTAGTAAAATGGCCCATTTTGTGCCCTTAAAAGGACTCCCCTCGGCCCAGGAGTTGGCCGATTTGTTCATCATCCAGGTTTTCCGATTGCATGGCATTCTGGAAAACATTGTGTCAGATCGGGGAGTCCAATTTGTTTCGAGATTTTGGACGGCATTCTGTCACCAAATGGGCATGGAACTGTCATTTTCGTCGGGCTACCACCCACAGACCAATGGTCAGACTGAGAGGGTCAACCAATCATTAGAACAATTTTTGAGGTGTTACGTTGCAGAAGCGCAAAACAATTGGGTCAAGTTTTTGCCCTTCGCAGAATTTGCGCACAATAATTTGAAAAGTTCTTCCACGAGATTCTGTCCATTTCAGATAGTTACTGGGAAGCTGCCCAAATTTTCCCCATTGCCAATCGCTTCCACTCCGTTTCCAGCTCTGGAGGCCTGGCAAAAGTCATTTAAGGACGTGTGGGGGATCGTGGAAAATAATTTGGAGAAGGCGTTTTAAATTCAGAAAGGTCAAGCTGACAAAAAAACGTTCCTTAGAGTGGAAGTTTCAACCAGGAGACTTAGTCTGGGTACCCACACGTCACTTGACCTTAAAAATGCCTTCAGCCAAGTTGGGGCCCAGGTTTGTGGGTTCATTTCCAGTAACTAGAAAGATCAAAAATGTTACTTATGCCATTGATCTTCCTGCCAGTATGCGTGGCGTAAGATCCTTTCATGTGTCTCTACTTAAGCCAGCAGTCCATGTGGGTCCCACTCCCCCTCCTCCTGTGATGATAGATGACCAACCTGAGTACGAGGTAGAGAAGATTTTAGACTCACGCATAGTTCAGAACTCAGTACAATATCTGGTTCATTGGAAAGGATATGGTATTGAGGAGAGATCATGGGTACCTGAATGTCGCATGCCTGGAATGCAGCGTGACCAAGCGTCCTGGTGGACGCGAAACGGCTGTCGCCGATCCTTCTACAGCCCTGAGCACCCACCTCCACTTTACTCCGCACAGTATCGCCATGGAATACCAGGTGACAACTATTTGACTTTTATACTGCACAAGTTGTTTTATAATAAATGAGCTGAATGACGGATGGTGCCCGAATCTGCTACTTGATTACAATGTCGCATGCATGCTGACAAACTGAAAAGTGAATTCCACGCTTTACATCCTCAGAAGCCTGGAAGGAGCTGTCCGGAGTCCACTCCTGGGGGGGGGGTACTGTGAAGAAACGCGGAAAAGCCACCGCATGGACGCAGGATAAGGCGGCTGTTTCCGTGGCTGGCATAGCGGAACGCGGAGAAACCGCCGCGTCTGACGCGGCGGTTTGTACGCATAGGCCTGCTTCTCTCAGGAAGGCGGAATGCGGAGGAAACGCCGCACGCTCAGACAGCGTGGCGGCGGATTTCGCATCCCATACAGCAACAACATTACAACACATGACTGGTGTGGCTGGGACTGATAGTCCACACTGGTTTAGGAGGACGCGTGCGCGCGCAGAGAGGCAGGGCCTTTATGGCAGCCAGAGGAGGGTCAGCTGACCAGGCCGGTCAGCTGACAATTGCAGCAGTTTTCATTGGTCCAGCACTTAGGGGAGGCGCTGGAGAGCACTGGTGTATATATACTGATGCTGGTCATTTCTCTGGCGTCTGGCGTTGCGATCACTACGTGGTAGCACTCAGACCTTGTCAGTATCTGTGTTCTAGCATAGTTTCCAAAGGTGTTGACGATCACGGACCTCACACCTTAGCGTTAGGGATATTGAACTGTATTATTTGTTATGACCTTCTGCCTGCCTGACTATCCTCCTGAACTCTGATTCTGTACCTTGCTATTTCTGATATCCTGTTGCCAAACTCTGCTCGTTCCTGGACTCTGTGTTTGCCTCCTGATTCTGTACCTTGCTATTTCTGATACTCCGTTGCCAAACCCTGCCTGTTCATTGGATTCCGTATCTGTCTCCTGAATCTGTACCTTATTTGCCTGTGTGTTAACGACCTGGCTTGCCCGACCTCGAGAACTGGCCTTACTGTTAGAGGCAGTTCCCAGACCTGTTAGTGACACCCTCTCACTGGTGTCACTCACGCTCTGTCCTTCCTACTCTCAGCCTAGCTCCTCCCCCGGGAGAGTCTAGGCCTCCGGAAGGAACATACTACTGTGCAGTACTCAAAATATTGCTGTTGCACTCTACACTCACTTGTTATCTCAGGTGTCCAGAGGTTAGTAGATATATCTGATTATCGGTGATACTGCAGATCATCAATAATCGGGTATATTCTGTATTCTCGGTGATACTGCAGTTCACCGGTAATCAGACCCTCTCTGTGTTACACCGATCATTACAAAAAGTATTATCAAAATTATTTTGAGTATTTTCTTGCTTTCTGGTGGCTTAAAAAGCATTTTATTGACAAGTTTGAAAATATCACCTAGGAGAAAACTCAGGAATAAAAGCTAATTGCATATGGGCCATGGGGCTTGATTCATTAAGCTGCACTGCTAAAGCAATGCACTTTAATGTGAAAGAGCAGCCACTATGCATGTCGTACATAGCAGTGCTCGCTGCTATGTAAGGAGCGTGCCTTCCTATACATAGTAACTGTAGTTACTAGCATGCATAGTAGCCGCTCCTTCACATTAAGGTACGCTGCTTTAGCAGTGCAGCTTAATGAATCAAGCCCCATGGTGTTAATGGCCACTGCTCTAACATAATGGAAATATCAATACATGACCATTCACATCGGTGGCCCAGTGATGACTGTCTTTCACATTATCCCTGATGCACTGGCTGGCCAGGTGTATAAATGTCTCCAGTATAGGTAGCCAGGGGTATAGATGTCCCCAGTATATGTAGCCAGGGGTATATGTCCCCAGTATATGTAGCCAGGGGTATATGTCCCCAGTATAGGTAGCCAGGTGTATAGATGTCCCCAGTATATGTAGCCAGGGGTATATGTCCCCAGTATATGTAGCCAGGGGTATATGTCCCCAGTATATGTAGCCAGGTGTATAGCAGTCCCCAGTATATGTAGCCAGGTGTATAGCAGTCCCCAGTATATGTAGCCAGAGGTATATATTCCCAGTATATGTAGCCAGGGGTATATGTGCCCAGTATATGTAGCCAGGGGTATATGTACCCAGTATATGTAGCCAGGGGTATATGTGCCCGGTATATGTAGCCAGGGGTATAGGTGTCTGCAGTATATGTAGCCAGGTGTATAACTGTCCCCCGTATATGTAGTCAGGTGTATAGGTGTCCCCAGTATGTGTAGCCAGGTGTATAGGTGTCCCCAGTATATGTAGCCAGGGATATATGTGCCCAGTATATGTAGCCAGGTGTATAGCTGTCCCCAGTATATGTAGCCAGGGGTATATGTGCCCAGTATATGTAGCCAAGGGTATATGTACCCAGTATATGTAGCCAGGGGTATATGTGCCCAGTATATGGAGCCAGGGGTATATGTCCCCAGTATATGTAGTCAGGAATATATGTCCCCAGTATACGTAGTCAGGGATATATGTCCCCAGTATATGTAGTCAGGGTTATATGTCCCCAGTATATGTAGCCAGGGGTATAGGTGTCCCCAATATATGTAGCCAGGGATATATGTGCCCAGTATATGTAGCCAGTGGTATACGTCCCCAGTATATGTAGTCAGGGGTATTTGTCCCCAGTATATATAGCCAGGGGTATAGGTGTGTGCAGTATATGTAGCCAGGTGTATAGCTGACCCCAGTATATGTAGCCAGGTGTATAGATGTCCCCAGTATATGTAGCCAGGCGTATAGGTGTCCCCAGTATATGTAACCAGGGGTATATGTGCCCAGTATATGTAGCCAGGTGTATAGCTGTCCCCAGTATATGTAGCCAGGGGTTTATGTGCCCAGTATATGTAGCCAGGTGTATAGCTGTTCCCAGTATATGTAGCCAGGGGTATATGCCCCCAGTATATGTAGCCAAGGGTATAGGTGTCCCCAATATATGTAGCCAGGGGTATAGGTGTCCCCAATATATGTAGCCAGGGGTATATGTGCTCAGTATATGTAGCCAGGGGTATAGGTGTCCCCAATATATGTAGCCAGGGGTATAGTAGTCCACAGTATATGTAGCCAGGTGTCCCCCCACCAGGAGGGGCGAGCGGAGAGAAGGGGGAGCGGTAGGCACAGTGGTGGGGAAGGGGGGGACGTCTCCCCCCCTTCCCTCGCCTTAGGGCTCCCCCTTCCTCGCTTTCCCTACAAATATGAGCGGCGGGCCAGCGGCAGAACACTTACACTATTCCCAGAGCGGAAGATAGATCTGTGCGCCGCTACTCTGGTCTAGACTAGACCAGAGTAGCGGCGCACAGATCTATCTTCCGCGCCGGGAATAGAGTAAGTGTTCTGACGGCCCGCCGCTCATATCTGGAGGGGGGAGCAAGGGAGAGGGAGCCCTAAGGTGAGGGAAGGGGGGGGAGACGCCCCCCCCCCCCCCTTCCCCACCACTGTACCTACCGCTCCCCCTTTTCTGTGCTCCCCCGCTGGAAAATATATATTAAAGAGAACCCGAGGTGGGTTTGAAGAATATTATCTGCATACAGAGGCTGAATCTGCCTATACAGCCCAGCCTCTGTTGCTATCCCAAACCCCCCTAAGGTCCCCCTGCACTCTGCAATCCCTCATAAATCACAGCCGTGCTGCTGACAAACAGCTTGTCAGAGCTGGCTGTGTTTATCTCTATAGTGTCAGTCTGCTGCTCTCCCCGCCTCCTGCAGAACTCCAGTCCCCGCCTGCATCCCTTCCCTCCCTGCTGATTGGAGGGAAGGGACGGGGGGCAGGGACCGGAGCTATGCAGGAGGCGGGGGAGCAGCTGAGACTGACACTACAGATGTAAACACAGCCTCACAGCATGGCTATGATTTATGAGGGATTGCAGAGTGCAGGGGGACCTTAGTGGGGTTTTGGAATAGCAACAGAGGCTGGGCTGTATAGGCAGATCCAGCCTCTGTATGCAGATAACATTCTTTAAACACACCTCGGGTTCTCTTTAAAGAAAAACAGAAAAAAAAAAAAAAAACTGACGGTGACGGTCATGGCTGGACGCCCCTAGGGGACCAGCGCCCGGGGGCACATGTCCTGCAGTTAGTTCAAATTTATTCAATATTTAACCTCTCGAGCACTGCAGTGCTAAACCCCCCCTAGTGACCAGGCTATTTAACCCTCTGGGCGATACAATTAGATCGCCCAGGAAGGGGCGCAGCACTTTTTTTTAAAAATTTTTAATTTTTTAAATCATGTAGCGAGCCCTGGGCTCGCTACATGATAGCCGCTGCGCAGCGGCATCCCTCCACCCACTCTGATCGCCTTCGGCGATCAGAGTAAGCAGGAAATCCCGCTCAGAACGGGATTTCCTGCTGGGCTTCCCCGGTCGCCATGGCGACCGGGCGGGATGACGTCACCGACGTCATGGACGTCGAGACGTCAGACGGAGTCCCGATCCACCCCTCAGCGCTGCCTGGCACTGATTGGCCAGGCTGCGCAAGGGGTCGGGGAGGGGGGGGGGGCTGCGCGGCACGGCGGCGAGCGGCAGATCGGTGGCGATCGGAAGTTACACGCAGCTAGCAAAGTGCAAGCTGTGTGTAACAAGCTGCGTGTAACAAAAAAAAAAAATATGCAAATCGGCCCACCAGGGCCTGAGAACTCCTCCTGCGCGACATACCCCGAGCTCAGCTCGGGATTATCGCCCAGGAGGTTAAGGCAAAGCTGCAGGGCCGCACAACACAGCACACAAGTGATCCCCCCCCCTTTCTGCTTCCATTCACACATTTTTGATGCCAGGAACCTGAAAGCTCACAAACTTGGTCATTGAGTGACTGTGTCCAGATTACAAAAAAGTGCGTGGAGCCAAAAACAAATATCCCTGGGAAAATATAAACTGCAGCCATTCTTACACTGTTAATGGCAGGGTTCTCAAACTTTGCACAGTTGGTCACTGGGTGACTAGAATTAATATTCAGGAAAATGGGTGAAGCCTACAACAACCAATCAAAATTCACCTGTTGATTTGCAAGGGGAATATTTAAATTGCTGCCACTCTTACACCGTTAATAGCAGATGCCTTAAACCTGGTACCAGAGGCGGGACAAGGTTCTACAGCACCGAAGGCTGAGACACCAAAGTGTGCCCCTCCATCCATTCCACCCCAGCCATCACACACTGACTGCTATTAGACTAAGAGGCACCCCAGGGCCCCAAACACCTTAATCTCCAGTTATCTGGCTTGCAGTCAGTGCCATGTATCCCCTTTTCGTATTTCTCTTTGCTTCAAACACAATAGGGGAATGATAGCCGAATGAGCTGTGCGCCCCCTCCTACACTGCGCCCTGAGGCTGAAGCCTCTCTCGCCTCTGCCTCGGCCCGGCCCTGCCTGGTACAGTTGGTGACTGGGGTTCAAATTCAGGAAGAGGGCGAAACCACAAACAGCCAATCAGATTTGTTTAATTTCAATGGGAATATACACATTATTGATACCAAGGATCCCAAAGTTCATAAACATGGTAATTGAGTGACTGCATGCCAAGGTTAGAAAAAGTGCAACTACATTTTTTACATGGGCAAATATAAACTGCAGCCATTCTTAGGCTCCCTGCACACTGCATGCAATTCTGATTTCTAATCGTTTTTTACATGTGATTCCAATTTTTAATCGTTACTGCATGCTGCGTTTTTTCTGCGTTTTTCTGTTGATAGCATTCAGGGAAAATGAGAATTGCAAATCGGAATCCAAATCAGAATCGCAAATCGGATTACACTGTTAATGGCAGGGTTCCCAAAATTGACAGTTGACGCCTGGGTGACTGGGATTAATATTCAGAAATGTGGGCGGAGCCTACAACAGCCTCTCAAAATTCACCTATTGATTTTCAAGGGGAATACTTACATTGCTACCATTCATACACTGTTAATGGCAGAGGCCTCAAACCTGATACAGTCAGTCATTGGGTGACTGAGGTCCAAATTTACTAAAGGGGGTGGAGCCACAAACAGCAAATCAGATTTGTTAGATTGATTTCAGCAATTCTGTTATTAGCAGGGTTCTCAAACTTGACACAGTTGATGACTGGATGACCGGGATTAATATTCCTGAAAGTGGGCGGAGCCTACAACAGCCAATCAAAATTCACCTATTGATTTTCAAGGGGAATATTTACAGTGCTGCCCTTCTTACACTCTTAATGGCAGAGGCCTCAAATCTGGTACAGTCAGTTACTGGGAGACTGGAGTATAAATTCTGAAAAGGGGCAGGCCACAAACAGCCAATCAGATTTGTTTAATTTCAATGGTAAAATGCCACTTATTGTTGCCAAGGACTCCAAAGCTCATAAACTTGGTCATTGATTGACTGTGTTTTCAAGGTTACAAAAAGTGGACGGAGCCAAAAACAAATTTCACTGAGAAAATATAAACTGCAGCCATTCTTACACTGTTAATGGCAGGGTTCTCGAACTTTGCCCAGATGGTCACTGGGTGACTGAGGTAAATATTCAGGGAAGTGGGTGGAACCTATAATAGCCAATCAACATTTACCTGTTGATTTTCAAGGGGAATATTGAAACTGCTGCCTTTCTTACACTGTTAATGGCAGAATTCTCAAACCTGCTACAGTCAGTGACTGGGGTGTCAAGGTTACAAAAAGTGGGTGGTGTCAAAAACAGATTTCCCTGGGAAAATGTAAACTGCAGATCTTCACTGTTATTCTCAAATTTTGCACAGTTGGTTACTGGGTGACTGGGATTAATATTCAGAAAAGTTGGTGGAGCCTAAAAAAGCCAATCAAAATTCACCTGTTGATTTTCAAGGGGAATATTAAAGAGAATCTGTACTCTAATATTCTTACAATAAAAAGCATACCATTCTATTCCTTATGTTCTCCTGTGCCCCTCTGTGCTGTTTCTGCCATCCCCTGCTGCAATCCTGGTTTGTAATTAACAGTTTTAGGCAGTATTTACAAACAAAAGACTTGGCTTCTAACCAGAGTATCATAGGCTGAGAACAGCTTACTGTGTGACTCATGCAGAGCTTGGAGGGGGTGTGTAAAGCTTCTGCCAATGACAAGCAGTGCTGCACATTCTGCACATTCCACACATTCCAGCCTCAGCCCGACAGAGGAAAGGAGATAAGATTTATTACAGAGACAGTGCAAGTAGGAAAGGCTGCAGTAAGACAGACTGTCAGGAACCGGCCCGTGGCACGCCTGCGTATACGGTTCCCGACTGCAGGTTTGACCAGACTGAGAGGGGAAGCAGCCTTAGTCAAGCTAAAACAAGGCTGGGACCCCTCAGAACACCTCTCACTGCCACCACTAGCGGTTTGCTAGACACTTCCACTCTGCTGTCAAGTCCTCAGCGCGCACTCCGCGTTTTCGTATTTGGGTCAGCTTTGCGCTTAGGCCAAATACGGGAATGCCACGCACACACACACACACACACACACACAGTTGCAATCTTATACTGTCGTGAAGCAAAGACCCACTAACAGTCGTTCCGAACGATACTGTTAGCCACTCTGCTGTCGCTACTCGCACTGGTGTTGTTCGTATGTTGGGTCAGCTGCGCGCTTAGGCCAACGTATGACAAACGCCCCCACACACAATGCAATTACAATTTAATATGGTAGTGTTGCTCAAACATACAACTAGGCACGGACTTATACACAGCTACACTGCAGTCTCCTTTTAGGCTATGAGTGTTAGTTTAGTACGGCAGAAGTCAAGCTTATTAAATAATAATTTAATATTCCAGAAAAACATAGAACAGTGCAGAACTTAAAGGGGAACTGAAGAGAGAGGTATATGGAGGCTGTCATGTTTATTTCCTTTTAGACAATACCAGTTGCCTGGCAGCCCTGCTGATCCTCTGCCTCTAATACTATTAGCCATAGCCCCTGAACAAGCATGCAGCAGATCAGGTGTTTCAGTGGTTCAGACTTATAAGTCTGATCTGACAAGACTAGCTGCATGCTTGTTTCTGGTTTTAATCAGATACTACTGCAGAGAAATAGACCAGCAGGGCTGCCAGGCAACTGGTATTGATTAAAAGGAAATAAACATGACAGCCTCCATATACCTCTCTCTTCAGTTCCCCTTTAATATATACAAAAGATTACAAAAAACAAAGTAAAAATAGTTACAAAATTAAGAGTTACAAAGATAACACACACGGATATTTGCGTAAAAATAAAAATGGGGATTAAAAACGTTACCAACTTGAAGGTCTCAACGTTGTCGGCAGGAGCATGCCGCTTGTTCGACCAGAAGTCGAGAGTAACTCTAGCTATGCGCTAACTCCAAGAGCAGATCCCGGTGGCTGTCCTGGGTCAGCTTAAATAGTCTGAAGTGTCCCCTGGGGCATTTAATGTCCAGCCCCCAGGAACTAATGCACTTTCCCCGTTTGTGACATCACCGAACGCTTGTCATAATCTTGAGAACAACAAATATCCTGTTGACATGTGTTAGTCTTTTCCTGACTAGGCTTGCTTTGTGTATTGAGACAATGGGCCGTCTCCTGAGTTCAAAAAGCCAGGCAGATAATCCCATTAGCAGAAACTCAATGCCCTTCATATGGTCAAGACAATACCCACTTCCTTGCCTATTGAAGGGGACTGGTCCATTCACTGAAGACAATGGCAGCTGTCTACACTAATACAAAAGATCACAGCGTACAGTTCCTCTGGACAGCCAGAAACAGGTAATGAGGTTCCCTTTGTCTGTCTATTGACACCACACACAATCACATTAATAGTCCATGAAGCTAGCTGCCACTATCTTCAAGTCATACTGGCTGACCTCCACCTCTGAAAGATATACAGCAGACATAAAAATGATAGAATAGGTTTCTGTACTCCCTAATATCATCAGCACCTCAATATATCTTCACACAGACCACATTAGAACAGTAATATGAACTTATAGGACAGAAGAAATAAGGCTTAACATTTTGTTACAGAGTCTCTTTCAAATTGCTACTATTCTTGGCGAAGACAACACCAGCCAAATACATATATACATACCCGGGCAATGCCGGGTCATCAGCTAGTATTAAATAAATTTGAACTAACTGCAGTGCCTGATGCAACCTGCCTCTATCTCTACTAATCTACATATTGTATCTGCTACTGACATCATGAGCATGCAGTGTTCATCATCAAGGTGGTGTTTGGATGTTGTGAACCTCCCACTCTAAACATAGTTATCCCCATAATTGATTACCATACTGAGGGACGATAAAACAAATGAAGCCACCCATCATGATATTCACACCCACAACAAGTGTAGCCACAAAAACACCTGATTTTAAGTATAACCACCTCTACCGGAGGAAGGGAAGGTTAGTAGTTGGGGTCCCCCACAGCTTTGGGCTACCCTGCGATTGCTGGGGCTGTTCCTCTCTAGTTACGCCCCTGGTTCTGAGGACGGGTGCATCACTATTCTGCATGTACGGTAGCCATGCACTCTGAGCTGTTCCACTGAGCAGGTCGAATAGCTTTATCGGCAGACAGCACTGGAACACTGGGCCAGACGGATGGGAAGGCTCTATGGTATCCAGAGTCCTCCTTCCTCTACTCAGGTTAGTATCAAGCCTGAAGTGAGTTTTCTCACTACAGATATGACTTTACTACAGAAATTACTGTACAGGAATTGTGTGGTACTGTGATCAGTTCATTTTTCAATGGATATTTTTATCAAAGGAGTCAACTTAAATTGATAGTTAAATGTACTGAAATTGATTCATGCAGGTTCAGCTTTGAGAAACCATTGTGCACTATGATGGTGGTAATTCCCCTCACTATGTTCAGCATCCTTTACATTATACTTTAGCACCACCTAGTGGTGAAGTATGGTAAGGCTGGTTATTAAAATACCCCTCCATACACTTGCAAAATTGGTGAAATCTGGCATATAAGACTATGTTGTAACTGTCATGATTTTGTTGCATTGGTATACAATGCAAGGGAATCGCAAGGAAGATTGCTCTGTCAGTATGCAAGAAACACTGAGACTGGAATTAAAGGAATAACCATAAAGATTTATTGTAATCAGCATAAATGTTGCACATTTAGTTCATGCACAGAGTTATGCAACTAAACAGTTACACAGCTTACAAACAAACAATCAGCATTAAGATCATGCAGAGAGTCAAACAAACAGGACGCATAAACAAGATTAAGTTTATGCAGAGAATCTGACCATCAGAATGCATACACCATTAGCATTAAGTTTATGCAGAGAATTACTCTATCAGGATGCATAAACAATCAGTATTAAGTTTATGCAGAGAATCATGCAGACATCAGGCAAGTAATATAAGCAATGGAGCAACTGGAAACTAACACATAATCAGAATATATCAGGTATTGCAGATGCTATGGACCCCCTGCATATAGGATAATATGCAAAGGTATCCAAGCATAACAATATAGTGTGCACACTGAACCCCAAACCTGACTAATATATACACATGAGAATCATATACATTGGGTATCATTCATAAACAGGCTGTCGGTAGTGCGGGAAAACACCGTTCTTCTCCGCAACCGGTAATTAAGACTTCTGGGTGGCCATTCATAAAGAAGTCTGCCTGTTGCGGAAGAAGTGCGGAGGTTTTCTGGAGGAAGCTGGCGGTAGCGTGGCGGTAGGCATGCGGAAACTTAAAAGCTGCCCGATTCCCTCCCTGCGCTGCTCTGTCTGATGCTGCTTGGGAGGTCCCTCCCATTCATTTATATGTATTCCGCCCGCCTATCGCTACTGTCGAGCAAGCGGTATTTTCCTTCCGGATACCGCTTGCTCTAATCTTTATGAATGGATGTGTTTGTTACTTTTTCTAGATTAATCTAGAAAAACTCCGCACAAGGCGGAAATGTATCGCTCTGTCACTTTTTCATGCGGAAAGAGCCTTTATGAATGGGGCTTATGCTGAGTGGTCGGGAAAGTCACCGGTGTTAAGCATTTCCGCATGCGGAAATGCTTTATGAATGATACCCATGATATACAGAGACAAAGCATCAGAATTATAATCGGCAGGCAACGGAACGTCAAACATGCAGGGTCAAACCAGAGATACAAACAAGATACAAATCGCTTAGGCAAAGGGTTAGTCAAAAACAGAAAACAGGTCAAACACGATAATTACAAATACAAAGCTGAGCAAGACAGGAAGGCTAGGACTCAGGATCAGGAACTGACTTTGATGAGCTAGCACAAAGTGGTCTGTAAAGGCAGCTTAAATAGTGTCCAAAAAGTCAGATGACAGAGTCCAGGTGATCACAGAGCTGCCCTCATTAAATCTGCAATAACAGTTCTTGTGAGTGAGACCTCTGCTGGTGGCAGAAGATACTTCCAGCAGTTTCAAACTCTGAGGACACAGATGACATCTGCTGGCGAAATGGAGGAAGTTCATCAATAGTTCAGGAAATTCACCAGCAGATGCATTTTGTGACAGTAACCCTTGAAAATCTTCTGAGAATTCAGAGGTCGTCTTTCACACCAGGTGTCATTGATGCCGGGTGATACGCCCTATCCTGTAACCGCCTCTCAGATCTCGCTGCTGGGGACTGTAGTAAAGTGGCATTGGCGCACATGTGCGAGATCTGAGAGTCAGAGAAGTGGCAAATAGGATACAAGGGTGGGCCACAAGGGTGCCTGTTTTATGGGCACAGTGTGATCTATTATTCCATACCGCTCTGATAAACAGGGAGAGCTGACCAATCCACTTAGGGAGAGGGAGAGTTGACCAATGCAACTAGTCAATCGCCTGTATACTCTTATATACTGGGTACCACATACAGTACAGCACCAGTATCTGTTCATACATAGCACAAGTATGTGATTTAGTTATTTTTTTATTTGGTGTGCGTTGGAAGAATGATAGTCTTATATGGCGAGTATATCCCAAACTCTATATTTTTCCTGGAGAAGTTGGGGGGTCATCTTATCAGTCGTCTTATACGTTGGAAAATATGGTACATTACCTGCCCTGAAGTCTTCGGGCAGAGAGAGACGATCTGCCCCCCTTCCTCGGCAGTGCTGTGGCGGCCATGTTCCGAACACTGCAAAATCTTCAGAAACCTCCGCCTGCGTGGCCAAGGCCCGCCAGAAATCAGCAGCCACCAATCAGGATGCGGCAGCCGTGTCCTGAACGGTGGCTATCGAGCTAAAGGGCAGGCCACTGCTACGCAGGTGGGTGTGCACAAAGCCCTTTCGGCAATTGGGTGGCGGAGTGATCACCTGCTTGGATGGATTACGTCAGGACAGGTGAGTATTTCATGTAGTGGTTAGCGCTCTTGCCTTGCAGCGCTGGGTCCCCGGTTTGAATCCCAGCCAGGTCAACATCTGCAAGGAGTTTGTATGTTCTCCCTGTGTCTTCGTGGGTTTCCTCCAGGCACTCTGGTTTCCTCCAAAAACATACAGATAAGTTAATTGGCTTCCTCCTAAAATTGGCCCTAGACTACAACGCATGCACTACACGATACATACATAGACATATTATTATTATTTAGTATTTATATAGCGCCGACATCTTCCGCAGCTCTGTACAGAGTATATTGTCTTGTCACTAACTTTCCTTTAGAGGGGCTCACAATCTAATCCCTACCATAATCATATGTCCAGTGTAGTGTATGTATCGTAGTCTACGGCCAATTTTGGGGGAAGCCAATTAACCCATCTGTATGTTTTTGGGGGGGTGGGATGTGGGGGGAAACCAGAGTACCCGGAGGAAACCCACACAGACACGAGGAGAACATACAAACTCCTTTCAGATGTTGACCTGGCTGGGATTCATGATAATGGTAGAGCCTACTTCCCCTAACCCCAAAAACCCAAGATTCCCCCCTCAACTTAAAACCTCTTAAAATAATAGACACGGACTACCTGGCATTGGATTAATTTAAGGCCATAGCAGCCCCATCTTTATTCAGCCAATTAACAATGTTCCAAACAAAATAGAAACCACAACGTAACTAAACGATCTCCATCAAGCACTGGGGTAAAAGGGGTCCGGAGGCACCGAAATTCGTACTCTAAAACACCCGTGTGACATGCAACCTTGTACCGGCCCCCAGCCGCGTAGCTCGGCTCGGGGACAGCTGCATGCCCCAAAGTCGTCGCTCTCTTGATTCCCTTTTCAAAACAGCGGATTTGTCTCACGACAAATCTCCTTCCCAAGGCATTAACCTCCGGAGCCCCTTCTTACCCCTCCACCACGACAAGGGCGTGACCCCTTATGCCCTTGAGGCCCCCAACCTCAGAGCTCGCTGAATCCCGTCTTCAATGCCCAGGGCCCATAAGTCCATCCCAATGTCATTAAGATGCACCCTGTCTTTCTTTAGGAACAGTCCAATCTCCTCCTCCAATTCGAAATGCCGTATGGCCAACCCTCCATTCCTGATGAAGAACCTCGCAACTTCCTTGTTTAATTTAATTCTAGCCTTATTAACTTTCAGAACAGAATTAGCTAACCTCCAGTAACTCCGGGCCACAATGTCTGACCACACCACAATGGTCTCCGGAAACAGGGACCGGATCCTCAAGAAGTCAAACTTGACCTCCTTTATGACCACCCTGGTGGACCTAGCAGCCAGATCGTTCCCCCCTACATGCAATACAAGGATATCGGGTGCCCTGTCTATACGTGCTAAATTATGCAGCTCCGGCAAAAGGCTGGGCCACACCATACCAGGGAAACCTATCCACCGGATACGTACCTGATCCCTGGGAAAGCCGAGCTGCCGGCCCTCAGGCCTAACATCGGCCCTTCTCGCCCCCCTGCTGACGTAGGAGTGCCCTACGATCCAGACCACAACCTGCGGACCTGCAACAAAAAGAAACAAAACTGACAGCATTTTTCCCCGATCCCCCAAGACAAAAACCCCACCCTAGACTAAATGGGGTCTAATATATGTCCTGTACCGGGCTGACTCCCAGCGCCCAATCTGCTTTATGACCCCCTCACTCAATCCCCACCGTGACGCCTCAGTGGCTGCCCCAATGCGAAAGGAGTGGGAGGCAAACTCCAGGAAAGGAAGGCCGAGCTGGGCCAAGCATTTTCTAAATATCGCAACGAACTGAAAACGGGACATAGCTGTACCATCCGAATGGACCAGAAACACTAGCGATTGTGCAGGGCGAACCATCATCAAGCTCTGCACGTTTAAAAGAGGGCATAGCGGTCCACCGATCTGGAAAAGAGTAATGGACCGGCCCCTGCCCCGTTGGTCGGTCTTTGAGCGTGGTAAATAAATGACCACCGAATCAGCGAGGACGGTGACATGTTCCGCAAGGATGCCTCCCACTCCTGACTTATTCCTACTCACTAATTCCCCAATTCTAAATGCCCCAAAAAAGGCTAGTACGAATGCGGTCCGAAAAAGTCCGCACTCATAGCTTGAAGAACACAAGCCTGGCAGCGCCTCCGCCAGCCTACCCAACAATTAAAACGTCACCGGGCGTCTAGCTTCCCTGCGAATTGCTCCCGCCCGGTACCCCTTTAGCGCCTGTCTCACCCGAAAATCTTTAGTAACGTCCAAGAACCCCCTAACTTTAAACCAAAAGGCCAGAGCTGATAATTTTTTGAGCACTGCCGACGCCGAAATGCCTTCCCCGAAATTAGTACCCAGGAAATATAGTAGCAAACACAGCCGCTGCTCATCCGAAGCACAGCCGCCCACTTGTATCAGCAAAGCATCCCACGCGTTCCATACCAACGTGTACGCTGCTGCCGACGACTCCGACAAAGATCTCCCAATCATGAAGGATACCGCTCGAAAGGAATCCTCCATGCCGTGGACGGGCAAGGAACCCCACGTTCTTCCGCCGTGGGAACCGCCGCCCGGAATCTGTCCCACTGAAATCGAGAAAGTGCATCAGCGACAACGTTATCAACCCCTGGCAGATGTACCGCAAACAAATAAATATTAAAACGCAAGCAGTCCAAGACCAATTGCCGCATCAGACTTATCACCGGGGGAGAGGATGCCGAACACCTGTTGATCGCCACGACCACCCCCATGTTGTCGCAGTTGATCTTGACTCGCCTATTGGCCAGCTGCTGTCCCCAAATCTGAACCGCCACCACTATGGGGAAAAGCTCCAACAACACCAGATTGGAAGTATAACCCGCCTCCACCCAGGACCTGTCCCATCCGTGAACAGCTCTAACTCCGAGTTACTCACCGTTTCCTGCATCCACAGAGACTTGCAATTGAAGTCTGCCAAGAAAATCAACCACACCTGCAGGTCCGACTTGAGATCCGCCGTTAATCGAATGCGGTGGTGTGGCGCTGATATCCCCGCGGTCACCATAGCCAGACGCCTGCAGAAGATCCGCCCCATGGGCATTATTCTGCAGGCGAAATTTAACTTACCTAGCATAGACTGAATCTCCCTCAAAGTCATTTTCTTGCTATGAATCGCGGCCAAAATGGTATCCCTTAGGTTCTCCACCTTGTCAGTCGGCAAACTGCATTCCATAGCAACGGTGTCTATGGTAATACCTAAGAATTTTATCGACGTGACCGGGCCCTCCGTCTTATCTTCCGCGAGTGGGATCCCGAAGCGTTCGCAGATGTGCCGCATGTTGGCCAACGCATATGCACAATCAGGGGAACCTGCTGCTCCCATAAACAAAAAATCGTCGAGATAATGGATAATCGATGACACGCTCGACATATCCTTTACGACCCACTCCAAAAACGTGCTAAACCGCTCAAAATACGCGCAAGAAATGGAGCACCCCATGGGTAGGCACCGGTCCACGAAATACTCACCTTTCCAAAAACAACCCAATAAACGAAAACTGGAAGGATGAACGGGCAGCAGCCGAAAAGCCGATTCGATATCGGTTTTTGCCAACCACGACCCTTGTCCCAAGCGCCTGACCCAGCATAGAGCCGCGTCGAATGAAGTGTACACCACTGACGTATCATCGCCTAACAAACCATCATTAACCGACGAACCACGAGGAAACGACAAATGATGTATTAGTCGAAAAGACCCCGGTTCTTTTTTGGGAACCACGCCCAAAGCTAAGGCCGAGAAGTGAACGGACCAGCCAAACGACCCGCCACCACTTCCTTCGCAATCTTCTTATCCACGACACCTGGGAACTCATAGGCAGACTTCAAATTCCGAAAGGGGGGCTCCGACCGCAACAAACAACTGCTTGGGATCCGGAAACCCTCCTCGAAACCTGCCCTCAAAAATTCGGCCACCTCCCGCTCAGGATACCTGTTTAGGAAGCGCGCCATCTCTTCCCCCTTCACCGGCGTCGTCCCTCTTACGTGTAGAATCCCCAGACTTTGCCCTTCGCTGCTTGTAGCACCTGGAAGCCGCATGTGAGCCTCCGCAATTGGAGCACTCGTGCTTAAAGCGGCAGGACTGACCGAAACGACAGGATCCGTCGTTGTACTGCCAGCAGATGCCCTTTCCTCGGGTAGCCAGCTGGCCAGCAGGGGCCGACCCGCCGGCAACCGCGGGAAAGGACTGAGTGGTTCTGGCCGGAATCATCAGCCGCATCCACAAGGTAATATCCTTGTGATCCCAGCGGATCACAGGCCTTACCGCCTTCTCCTGCCTGAACTGCTCGTCATACCGCAGCCAAGCGTACCCGCCGTACGACCGATGAGCCTCCCCGATCAAGTCCATGTAACCAAACAGCGCCGAGCAATGCTCGGGCTGTTTTTCCCCAATCACGCTAGCCATGATTGAAAAGGCCTGAAACCAGTTCTGGAATGTGCGGGGAATCAGTCTATAACGCCTTTCCTCCTCCCTCTTTTTCTCATCCGGCTTGCCCTTATCTAAATTAAACTTTTCCAGCTGAAGGAGCGAAAATATCTCGATATATTCGCCCTTCCAGATTCGTTCCTTCACTTCTTGCTTCAGGTGGGAACCAAGAAGGCCGTTAAAACAAACATAAAGCTCCGCGTGCGATGCATCTGCTAAGCGCACCTGGCCCGCCCCACTAGATAAAGTAGAATCGCACCCCGCACCCTCTGTCTGCACCGCCACTTCCGACTGAACACTATACAAGCCCGGCATAACAGGTTGCGCCACCTGAACCACCCCCTGCGTGACCGCACCTGCTGCCTGTGGTAAGGGAGCCCCCATGTGCTAGGCTCCTGCTGTGCTGGTCTTGCCGTGTCTGCTGCTGCTGCGTGCCACTGTCTGACTTGCGTTTCTTCTTGGCAGCTCCCCCCAACTTGCCCTTGCCCGCAGAGCTCCTATTCCCGCCCTGAGTCCTGTCGGCTGCCGCCGCGGGAGAAAGGGCGGCACCCGTGTGGTGAGAATCCTTGCACTGGGCCCGCTTAGTCTGCCGCGCCGCGCGGGGACTAATGGCCGCATCTTCTCTGGCTGCCTGCTGGTGGGAGGAGCTGGCCGCGCTGGATGGCCCCGCTCCTGGCGAATCACGGTGTTGGCTGGGATTCCTCCCGCCGGACCGCCGGGTTTTTTGAGTGCGCTTTGCTGGGGGGGGGGGGGGGGGGCGGAGGGTCCCGGATGGGGCTATGGTAGGGACTATATTGTGAGCCCATCTGAGGGACAGTTAGTGACAAGACAGTATACTCTGTACAGCGCTGCGTAATATGTCGGCGCTATATAAATACTAAAATAAATAAATAAAAAATCATGCAGGCACTTATTTTCACTTTAGGTACTCTTAAACAATAAGACTAGACTATCACAGAGGATTTCTTTTAGCTATAGTTACAGCAGACCTAAATTCAGAACTTCCTCTCTGCTCTAAAAGATTAGCAACAGCATAATAACCTTTAAAGAAACATATTTCTTTGTTACAGCGGATACAAATCCTACAATAAATGTGCAGTTTCTATTTCCTGCTTTCACGGAAGCAGACATATTGTTAACATCTTGTGTTTACCTACCTACCTGATGCTGCTCAGGGATCAAATTACAACTTGTGATTAGTCACAGATGAGGGGGAAGTAGACTGGCTAAACTCTCTAAATACATCCAGGGTGCCTTTCTCTATGTTTTTATTCTGTCCTGTGCAAGAGTTCAGGTCCACTATAAGCATGCAGAGTAAACAAATGTTTACAAATGACAACTGAGGAACATTTCCTATTTGCTTATCTGTACTATAACACCTTCATCTCACCCACACCTGGCCTGAGGAGTATCTTCTCCACATTATTCTACTTAGTTTAAAATATGGCCTCCACAACCCCTACAGCCTTAAAGGGAACTCAAGGTGAGAGTGGTATGGAGGCTGCCATATTTAATACCTTGTGAACAATGCCAGTTGCCTGACAGTCTTGTTGATTTTCTGCCATAAGTAGTGTCTGATTCAAAACCCTGGAACAAGCATGCAGCAAATCCAGTAAAACATGAGTCAGCCGAGTCAGAGTACCTAATCTGCTACATGCATGTTCAGGGTCTACAACAGCAAAAAGTATTAGAGGCAGAGGATCAGGAGTAGTGATGCTCATAAGGACCTCGATATCACGGAACAGCCTTGATTCACAAGCATTTTTTCACTATCCGACATCATGATCCAAATTCATGATCGCCTCTCGATCACGGATTGAGTTCCGAATACACCTGTGATCCTGGTCCAAATCCGGCTCGTGATCACAGCTTTAGCCATGATCACGGCCTTGATTAAAACCACCAAGACCCGCCAAATTTAGTGGTTAATGGCAAAGCCCCCTTACATGATATAAACACCAAATTTCCAGGATATGTTAAGTAGAACAGTGGGAACAAGGGGGCATTTTTTTTCAAAAAGACCTTATTGTTTTTGAGAAAATCGATTTTAACCACTTTACCCCCAGCGGTACAGATTTCTCTGTCCCTTTTTACACCCTGTTAATACCAAGAGACGGAGAAATCCGTACCTGACGCCGCTCCCGCCGCTGTCCGCGCTCCCGCTCACTCATCCACGCGCCCCCGTGCTCATGCACACCGCCGCCGGCTCGCCCGGAGATCAATGAACGGGAAAAACCTTTCCCGTTCATTGATCCCTGCCCCCAGCAATGATCAGCTGCTTCTACGAGAAGCAGCGATCATTGTGAGAAAAAAGTTTCCCAGCCTCCTAACCCTTTCAGCAAGCGTACTTCTTGTACGCTTGCAGGTCGCATAAACAAAAAGTTACTGTGGCCATCTTGTGGCCAAATAGTAAAACTACACCCTAAAGCATTTTTCATACACAAATTGTAATGATCGGTGTCAGCAAACAGAGAGGATCTGATTATTGGTGATCTGCAGTATCGCCAATAATACAGATGTCACCCGATTATTGATGATCTGCAGAATCACCAATAATACAAGTGCAGCTAACCTCTGGACACCTAACACAGTAATTAACGATAGCGACAGCAATGATACACAAGATTGTGGAAATATCCACCACACGGCAATTCCTCAGAGGTGTGGTTACCTCAGAATGGGAACTCTGTGTGTGAGACCCTCAAACCAGACAAGAGAGGAATCTCGGCTCCTGGCAGTAATAGTCTGCCAGGGCAGGCATCTCGGAGAGGCAAGCCTCAGCGATAACCCTTCAGTGGGAGACGTTTCCACTGAAGGGAGAAAGGTCAGACAGACAGAGGTTCGGCAACAGAGATGGCGGCAGCAGTACAGAAACAGAAGGCTGATTCAGAGTCGGTAAACAGGCAGGGTCGGCAACTTGAATCAAATAGGCAAAAGTACAAGAGTGATTAGAGTAAGAGTAGTCAGGGATAGCCAGAGTCAAAACACAGGTAAATATACAAATACAATCCTAATCTAAGGTGTGACGTCCTTGGTATCAACACCTAGGAAACTGGACTAAGGTCTGAGCGCTAACACAGAATGTATTCACGACAGCAGACAAGGAGCAACTGACATCCAGCTCCTTATATGCTGAGAGTCACTCAGCCGGCCCGCCCAGAAGCCCAGCCTATCCGGAGGCCTCCTGAGGTCAGCTGACTGGAGAGTCAGCTGACCCTCCTTCGTAGGAGGTAAAAGTCCTGCCGCCTCGCGCGCGTGCGCATGGCCCTCTGCCTCTAAACACCAGAGAGGCGAGGCCCCAGGTCAGCGCACAAACGCGCACCGAAGTTCGCCGGCTGAATTGTGGGACCCGCCGCCATATCGCCAGCCACGGCGGTGTCCCCCCTGCTCTGCGCCGGCGGCTCCGTATGTGTGGCGGAAACCGCCGGCTGGGAAGCGGAGACCGCCGCCATGCTGCCCCACGCGGCGGCGGCGTCTCCGCTACTCCTCACACAAATACATTACTTTTACACTAAAAATTAACTCATTACCTCCTACACTCCCCAATTTTTTTTATTTTTTTTTGGTAATTAAATAGTTACCTTAGGGACTGAACTTTTTAAATATTTATGTCAAGAGGGTATAACACTGTTACTTTATAAACTATGGGCTCGTAATTAGGGATGGACGCAAAACTGAAAAAAATGCACCTTTATTTCCAAATAAAATATTGGTGCCAAACATTTTGATAGGGACATAATTTAAACGGTTTTATAACCAGGACAAAAGGGCAAATAAATTTCATGGGTTTTAATTACAGTAGCATGCAGTATTTAAAAACTATAAAGGCCGAAAACTGAAAAAATAATACATTTTTTCCCACATTTTTTCCTATTTTCCCATTAAAACACATTTAGAATAAAATAATTATTGGCATAATGTCCCACCTAAAGAAAGCCTTATTGGTGGCGAAAAGAACAAGATATAGTTCATTTCATTAATTATAAAGTTATAGACAAATAAATGGAAGGAGCGCTGAAAGGTGAAAATTGCTCTGGTGCTCAAGGGGTAAAACCCCTCAGTGGTGAAGTGGTTAAAGTTTCAAAGTAAAATAGTATACATTTAAATGGGGTAAATGACAGTTAATGTATTTACTGCATTTACATGTATACTTTTTTCCTTTGAAACTTCCTTTGAAACTTTAAAATCGATTTTCTCAAAAACTATAAGGTCTTTTTGAACTTTTTCCCTTGTTCCCACTGTTCTGCTTAAAGAGACTCCGTAACAAAAATTGCATCCTGTTTTTTATCATCCTACAAGTTCCAAAAGCTATTCTAATGTGTTCTGGCTTACTGCAGCACGTTCTACTATCACCATCTCTGTAATAAATCAACTTATCTCTCTCTTGTCAGACTTGTCAGCCTGTGTCTGGAAGGCTGCCAAGTTCTTCAGTGTTGTGGTTCTGCTATGCACTCCCCCTTCCAGGCCCCTCTATGCACACTGCCTGTGTATTATTTAGATTAGGACAGCTTCTCTCTTCTCTCTTATCTTTTACAAGCTGGATAAATCCTCCTCTGAGCTGGCTGGGCTTTCACATACTGAGGAATTACATACAGGCAGAGCTGTCTGCACTCTGCAGGAAGAAAAAGCCTGACACTTCAGTGGATGATAGCTGCAGAGGGAAAGAAACACACAAATGATCTCTTGAGATTCAAAAGGAAGGCTGTATACAGCCTGCTTGTGTATGAATGTATTTTCTATGTGAGGACATACTGTACATCAACCTACTTCCTGTTTTGGTGGCCATTTTGTTTGTTTATAAACAAACTTTTAAAAACTGTTTTTAACCACTTTTAATGCGGCGAGGAGTGGCGAAATTGTGACAGAGGCTAATAGGAGATGTCCCCTAACGCACTGGTATGTTTACTTTTGTGCGATTTTAACAATACAGATTCTCTTTAACATATCCTGCAAATTTGGTGTTTCCAGCAAGTAAGGGGGCTTTTCTATTAGCCGCTAAAGTCATCGGGTTTTGGCGGTTTTTAATCACAAATACTTTTTTTATTTGAAATTTTAAAATCGATTTTCTCAAAAACTATTAGGCCTTTTTGAAAAAAAAAATTTTGGAATTGAAGCCACTGATCACCTTTATAGTCCATGCAATTTTGGTGATTGTAGCAGGTAAGGGGGCTTTGCTACTAATCATGTCACACGGCTGTCCCCAGTACAGCGATGCCATAGATCACACTGATGTACCATGTAAATAGCCATCTAACAGTCTCCTAGTAGTTATCGCCACTGGGAGACTCATGATGAGGCGGAGCTCCATCATTCAAGCGAAGATGTGCAATCTCCTGCAAAACCCCACCCCAGGACTTCACGCCAATTGGCGTGGAGTGGTCCTGGTGCTGCTGCCGCATTCACGCCAGTCGGCGTGGAGCGGTCGGCAAGGGGTTAAAGTAAACCTGAGACAGGGGATATAAAAAAATGTATACATACCTGCGGCTTCCTCCAGCCCCCTCCGCCCTGATCGCTCCCTTGCTGCCGTCCTCCGCTGCCTGGAGCCTCCACAAATTGTCTTGGAAAGTCCCCTGGTCCAGGGCATACTGTGCAGACGCAGTCGGGCTGTGCGCACTCCATCATCACACTCCTGCAGACGGGTGCATTCTGCACCTGTGCAGTACTTTTAATATCTCCCCGTCACAGGTACACTTTAATAATCTAACTGAAAGAAAGCCCCCTGGTTGTGGAAGGAACGTTGGCACATTCCAACACCTGAATGGCAAGGGCAATCTTATCAATTTGGAATGTGGAAGTTTGAATTTTCAACCCTTTCAGTAATTTAGAAACAGTTTTACGCTGTGTTTAAACCAAAGGTGAAATCTGAGTACAAGCACACCACTTTAGAATCTGCTAATCTGAACAGACAGCTAAGACCTGTTTCCTGAATGGGTTGGAAAGAAAATCACTTTAGCTCAAAAATATTCAAATCTCACAAATTACTGTTTTGATGGGTGTCCATTCTTCACATCGAGATCATTATTCATTTGTACAAAAGCTGAGGACTCATTTGCCTGCAGGAGATTATTTTTCAGAGTACGTCATGACCTTGTATTTATGAGCCCGGCATTAGTGGATAATAGTTTGCACTCTAAGGTGTCTCGCTAATACGATTTCATGCTATTATTTCTGTAATCTGCCCTCCCATGATAATTTCACATTTTCAGACTCATTGTTTGACCTAATGTGAACTTTGCTTTTTTTTTTTTTTTTACTATTCAAGCTGGTGATTATCTGGAAAGTCTGTGTCTACCATTCATAGGTGATTAAATAACTCAATTCAAGACATGCAAATCACGTGTGAATGGAACAAGCCAAATAGCAGATGTCGGTTAGGTTACTTTGACCTGCTTCCTCTAGTAATCTGTCAAGATAATTTTCCTTTCTGCAGTTTAGGTAAACAGAGAAGATATTATGATTTACAATGCAAAACCAGAGACAGCTTAAAGGAAAAATTGCCCCTAGTTAAACGTGTGTGTGTGTGTGTGTGTGTGTGTGTGTGTGTGTGTGTGTGTGTGTGTGTGTGTGTGTGTGTGTGTGTGTGTGTGTGTGTGTGTGTGTGTGTGTGTGTGTGTGTGTGTGTGTGTGTGTGTGTGTGTGTGTGTGCTTGTGTGTGTGGGTGTGTGAGTGTGCATGCGTGCGCGTGTGTGTGTGCGTACAAGTGCCAGTGAATTTAAAGAGGAACTCCAGTGAAAATAATGTAATAAAAAAAGTGCTTCATTTTTACAATAATTATGTATAAATGATTTAGTCAGTGTTTGCCCATTGTAAAATCTTTTAAATTCCTGATTTACATTCTGACATTTATCACATGGTGACATTTTTACTGCTGGTAGGTGATGTAGCTGTTGCATGCTTTTTTGGCAGTTGGAAACAGCTGTAAACAGCTATTTCCCACAATGCAACAAGGTTCACAGACAGCTAACTGCCAGGAGTACTATAGTCCTCAGAGTTTCTTGTGGGAGGGGTTTCCCCACAATATCAGTCTTACAGTGCCCCCTGATGGTCTGTTTGTGAAAAGGAATAGATTTCTCATGTAAAAGGGGGTATCAGCTACTGATTGGGATAAAGTTCAATTCTTGGTCGGAGTTTCTCTTTAAGAGAATAGCCATACTCACCTCCCTTGATAAAGTCCTAATAATTTCTTTGGTTGGGCTGCTGTTGGTATTGTCCAGTCAGTGGATTTTTCTGAAAAGCTGAGACAGCTATGCTCTACCATGTGGAATACAGGGCTTTCTCAGGTGCAGTATGTCTAGGCAGGCCTGGTTCGCCCATGATGAAGTGAGGCGACTTCCTCAGGCGGCAGAAGTCTGAGGGCAGCACCAGGCAGAAACAGGAAGTGAAGAGAGTGTCTGGCTAACCTATACTGGGGGCAACTGTACCTGGCTAACCTATACTGGGAGCAACTGTTCCTGGCTAACCTATACTGGGGGCACCTATCCCTGGCTGCCTACCTATACTGAGGGTGTTTTTGGGGAGCTCACTGTAGCTATAAATAAAAAAATAAAAATAAGGACAAGGTCCTTCAGCACCCAGGCTGAGACAGCAAAGTGCGCCCCTCCATCCCTCCCACCCCAGCCTTCACACACTGATTGCTATTAGACTAATAGGTGCCCCAGGGCCCCCAACCTCCCCAACACCTTAATCTCTAGTTATCTGGCTTGCAGTCACTGTCATGTATCCCCTTTTCTTATTTCTTTCTGCTTCAAACACAATTGGGAATGACAGCTGAAGGAATTGTGCACCCCCTCCTACACTGCGCACTGAGGCTGGAGCCTCTCCAGCCTCTGCCTTGGCCCGGCCCTGAAGGCAGGCATGGGGCATTGCAATCAGGCATACTGAGGCATCAGGTGTCATTAAGGATCCATGTTCGATCCTTAAAGGACCACTATCACAAAAATTCTAAAATGTAAAATACATGTAAGTACATCCAACTAAGTTCATTTCTCCCAGAGTAAAATGCACCATAAATTACTTTTCTCCTATGGTGCTGTCACATATAGTAGGTAGTAGAAATTTGACACAATTGACAGGTTTTGGGCTAGCCCATCTCCTCTAGAGGCATTCTCAGAGTTTTCTTTATTTCAAAATCAATTAATGAATGGCAGTTGTTCAATTCAACTGCCAAAATAGTGTGCAAACAGGTAGGGGGCACCACGCATCTTTGTATAGTTCATTTCTGGGCAGTGCTTTTGTAAAAAAATAATAAAAATATTAAAAATCCCCATGAGGAGATGAACTAGTCCAAAACCTGTCAGATCTGTAAGATTTTTACTACCGACTGTAAGTGACAGCAATGTATGAGAAAAGTGATTTATTGCACATTTTACTCCGGAGAAAATGTTCTTCTTATTTGTATAAGTACACATGCATTTATATTTCAGTGGTCCTTTAAGTAACGTAAGCTGAATGATCTTTGGCTGAAGTGGTTGTTATCAGCCCTCTTGTTTCGGCCCTCTCTTTTCTAATGTGTTTATATAACTCAAGGTTTAATGTGGAATTCAGTCTGTTTCCTGAAAAGTAAAGAGAAGCCAAAGCAGCTGAGAAAGAGTGAGAGCAGCCATTTCATATGGTTTAAGTGCTGGACAGTTCAAAGGGTAATTTTTTTGCTTTTCAGTTCAGAAAGGCAGATTTGTCAGGGCTGCTTTTATAGCATGAAATTTTAAAATGAAGCACTTAAACTGAACATAAAAATATGTGACTCAGTTCTATGTTTAATTTACCTTTTGGAAAACCACATACAAATACTTTATATACTCGAGTATAAGTCTAGAAATTTAAGTCTGATTCACTTTATAAAAGTATAGGGGTCGACTTATATACAGGCAACACTTAGCACACTGAGTAATGTGTGTACTATTTGGGCCCATTCACACCAGAGCATTTTGACAGCGATTTCGGCAAAACGCTCATGCGCTAGCGCTTTTTAAAGTGCTAGTGCAATAATACCCTATTGGCCCGTACTCACTTGGGCTATTTGCGTTAATCACCGGTGATTAACGCAAATCGCCAAACGCAAATGTGCGGCCTGCACCATTTTCAGGCAATTTCCCGGCTATCACGTTTAGTGCTATAGAAGCGCTAATCGTGAACGCGGAAAAATCGCTGCAGTGTCCAGTGATTTTTCTGCATTAATCACAGAAAAATCATTCCTGCAAAATGCCGGCGGTAATCGCAAGCGTTTTGCGCTTTTAGTTGTGAATGGGGCCTTAGTGACATTCCCATTTGCAGCAATTTACCCTGAGGTCAAGGGCGTAGCAATAGGGGTTGCAGAGGTAGCCACCGCATCAGGGCCCTTGGCCCAGAGGGGCCCCGAAGGGCCCTCCCTCAACTACAGCATTAGCTCTCTATTGGTCCTGTGCGCATAATAATCACTTCTATAGATACTTTGAACAGTGGTAATCATTAACAAACTGTTCCCCATCCCCTTCTTGCACCTCTGACACTGTAGTTGCCATTGGCAGGTTTTGGTGCGCCGTATCAATTGTTATGTATAGAGTGCTTGGGGGGCCCCCAATGTAAAACTCACACCGCGGCCCACAGCTCCTTAGCTATGCCACTGCCTGAGGTAAGTGATACTTTGAGGAAAGGAAATGCCAAGAAAACACAGATGTGAAAGTCCTGGCCACAGCAATTAACAAGGAAAGGGCCGGGGGGAAATTCTGGGCTGCATAAAAAGGATAATTGCAGCACTTGGAGGCTTGGAGAAGGTATTGGCTGCACTTAAAGGGGTTCTTTTACAGATGCGGAAAAAAATAAAAAGTGTTTTATGCATAAACTATTAAACATCCTTCTAAAATAGTGTAAAAAGTTTTTTTAAAAAAATGAATGGTTTCATCAATACAGACCCCAGTGCAGGGAGTGTTTGTGCAAGGAGTCATAAGCTGCTGGGAGAATGAGCCAGAATCAGTCCCATCTACACCATATGATTCTTTGTCAGATTCGATTCAATATGATTCGATTCATTGATTTGATTTGATGCAATCTGACATGTCCGATTCATGATTCGATTCTGTAAAGATTTGTGTCCGCAAGGAACAGAATTCTGATTATTAGGTGATCTGCAGTATCACCTATAATGCAGATATATACCTGATTATATGGTGATCTGCAGAATCACCTATAATACAGGCATATCAGAAAACTGATGTGACAGCAAATAGCAATATAGTAATTGGTGCAACAGTAGCACTTATAGATTTAGCTATACCTCACCAGAGGAGCTGGTGGGTACTAACAGTACAGCGCCCCTCACCAGAGTCAAGGGCCCTCTGGTGAGAGTAGAGTGGTCAGACTAATCGGGTTGGCAACAGACAGACAGATGCAGTACAAAATCGGAAGGCAGAGACAGGAAGGTATAAACAGGCAGAGTCGGCAGCAAGATCAGATGGGCAGAGGTACAGAGTCACTGAGCAGAAGAATAGTCAGAACGAGCGAGAGTCATGCACAAATAATAACACAGTAATGAATAATCTTTAAGGCTATCAAACAATTCCTATCTTGTGTGAAATCCTCGGTTTCCTCCCGGATCAAAGCACACCGGAACTATCTAAGGTTTGAGCGCTAACACCAAGTATTCGCAACAGCAGACAAGTTGCGAGTGATTCAGCTTGGATTATGAAGCAGAGGAGACCCCTCCGGCACACCCCCTCCTATCAGCCAATGAGGAGCAGCGAGCGTCTCCTCTGACGTCAGCCGACCGGCCGGTCAGCTGACGCGCCTCCTCCCCGCATAAAGGTCCTGTCTGTGCGCGCGCACTGCAACCCTATGTGCTGCTGACAGACCCGTCCAGACCCGTCCTCGGCGTGCTAGACGCCTGAGGCACGGATAGATTGCTAGGCAGGGAGCTGGAGGCAGCTGCGGTGGTAGCGCTGTTCACCGCAGCTGCCTTTCCAACGTTTGTTACAGATTCAAATCGGTTCAAATTGAATCGAATCATGAATCGGACATGTCAGATTGAATCAAATCGAATCAATGAATCAAATCATATTGAATCGAATCTGACAAAGAATCATATGGTGTCGATGGGACTGATTCTGGCTCATTCTCCCAGCAGCTTATGACTCTTTGCACAAACACTCCCTGCACTGGGGTCTGAGTGGTTGCCTGGCAACAATGTAAACACATATTAAAAAGCTCAGCAGAGTTCAGCTGTTATAGCTATAACAGCGATTCCTGCTAGAAGTGGGTTATATATTTCACTGAAAACTATGTAGGCAGCAGTTATGGTTGTGAAATGAAAGTTAAAAAAAACACCCTTAACAAATGGATTAGCCTCCCAGTCCGTCATCCGTCACTATTTACATGACATGTTGTATTGATGAAACCATTCATTTTTTAAAAAAAACTTTTTACACTATTTTAGAAGGATGTTTAATAGTTTATGCATAAACCACTTTTTATTTTTTTCCTCATACCTGAAAGAACCCCTTTAAGGGGCAGGAGGGGTTAATGGCTGCAATACTCTTTGCAGTGCAGTCATTAACCCCTCCTTAGCTTCAAGTACAGCCATTAACTTTGCTGGGTAAACTTATATTTGAGTCAATAAAAATTCCAGCTTAATAGGGTAGAATACTGGAGTCGATGTATATACGGGGTCGACTTGTATTCGAGTATATACGGTAATCATCTGATACGTTTATTTTCACATTAGGTTTGCTTTAAGCAGACCCCTACCTAAATTCCACAAAGCAGTATTGGTGCCAATGAGAGGTGCCAGCAGGCCACTTTGTAATGTAGAGAGGACATACCTAAAGTAACCTGTATTATTATTATTGATTTATAAAGCACCAACATATTCCGGGGCGCTGTACAAAGTAAGAAACAAACATGGGGTACATAATAATACAGACAATGGTATACACCAATATACAAGATACATAATTAGAGACAAAAATACAAAAACGATACAAAATACAGAATACAAAATACAGAATTGGTAATAACAGTGATAAAAGTAACATGATGAATAAAATGTATAATGATTTCCAAGACACAAAAGGGGGGAGAGCCCTGCCCTTGCGAGCTTACAATCTAAAGGGAATGGGGGGGGGGGGGGAGAGAAGAGGAGAGGTAGTATTCAACAAACATATAGAGGCAGTGTACTTTATGATACCTAGTAGGAGTGCAATTTTGTCTTAGGACAAAGGGAAGTGGCCTAAGGTAGCGCATATGCTTGTCGGAACAAGTGAGTTTTTAGAGATGGTTTAAAGGTAACGAAGGTTGCCGAGTAATGGATGTGGTGTGGGAAGGCATTCCAGAGGAGGGGTGAAATGTGCTAAGCTACTAATGTGAAAAGAGCTCAACTTCATATACTTTTGTTGTTTGGTCTCAGGATGGCCCAGAAGCTATGAATAAAAAGAATACTGGCTCACTATTGTCATAGGTAGTATGACACAGTAGGAGAAGCCTGAACTCATGTTTCTCTTTGTAACAGGGAAGGAAGTGACCTCGCTGGCTGTTATTTCACAAAGTTATCACCACTAGTTTGCCAACTTCCATAGCATTGGTTTGTAAGCAAACAACATTAGCTGTAGTGCACTCTACACTGTGCTAAAAACAAAAAACTGAATGGTAGTGATTGTAACCTGCATGTGTCACTGGCGAACATGTGCTAAGGTTCTGTGCTGTCTATGCTGCTGCCTTTGGCTGGCTGGCCTGTGTACTGTACTTGGCTGGCGGTTATGCGGGGCTTGCTGGGGGTGATGCTAGGATGCTGGGCTGCGTGGCTGGTGGTGACGGTATGCTAGCATTGCTGGTGGTGATGCTGTGCTGACCTGGCTGGGGGTGAGGTGATGCTGAGTCGGTCTGGCTTTGCTGAGTACTGGGCCTGGGGCTTTTGCTGGACTGGGCAATTTGCTGGGGGCTTTGCTGGAGTGAGGGCTTTTCTGGGCTGGGGCATTTCTGGGCGCTTTGGTGGGCTGGTGACTTTACTAGGCTGGGGGCTTTGCTTGGCTGTACACTTCGCTGGGCTAGGACCCGGGGGCTTTGCTTTGCTGGGGGCTTTGTTTTGCTGGAGTCTTTGTTGGGCTGGGGGCTTTGCTTTGCAGGGGCCAGCGGACTCTGCTTTGCTGGGGGCTTTGATTTGCTGGTCTGGGGACTGGGGGGCTTAACTTTGCTGGGAGCTTTGCTAGGCTGGGCCGGGGCCCGGGGTCTTTGCTTTGCTGGGGGGCTTTGTTTTGCTGGGCCCAAGGGCTTTGCTTTGCTGGTCTGGGGGCTTTGCTAGGCTGGGCTGGGGCCTGGGGTCTTTGCTTTGCATCACTTCCGCATTTGAAGTGTACCCGTATTTTGTGTCTTGCTTTGCCTTCCCCAGTCGTCACGATCTGAGGTCTGATCATGAGAGGTACATACCTCCCAACATATGAAGGTGAGAAAGAGGTAAACTTAAGTCATGCACCCTGTGCAGCCTTAAAGAGACTCGGAAGTCTCTTTTTTTCCCTGATTTTCTCATATCAGCCTGTTAAGAGTTAATGTCTAAGTGAAATCGCCACATCCCGGTGGCAGATGACTGATTTATTACACAGAAAGCGCAGATCTTGCTGCTCTCGAGACGCAGAGCTTTGAGCAGTAGCCCTGCCTCTCCGCAGTCAATCTCTGCCGATCTCCACCTCCTCCCCGCCCCTCTCAGTGAAAGAAGTCTGAGAGGGGCGGAGAGAGGTGGCGATCCGCAAAGATTGACTGCGGAGGAGGCAGAACTACAGCCTAAAGCTCTGCCTCTTTGAGGAAGTAAAGCCCTGCAAGCCTGGGAGCTTTGCAGGGCTCATCCTCAGCAATAAATCTCTCATCTGCTGCGGGGATGCAGTGATTTCACTTAGGCATTAACTCTTAACAGGCTGATATGAGAAAATCAGGGAAAAAAAGAGACTTCAGAGTCTCTTTAAAGAAAACCTGTACTGAAAAAAAGTTCCCCTGGGGGGTACTCATCTCAGTAGGGGGAAGCCTATGGACCCTATTGAGGCTTCCCCCGTCTTCCTGTGTCCCACGGCGGTCTCGCTGCAGCCCCCGGAACGCACAGGCGACAATTTGTCGAGCTGTGCAATATTTACCTTTTCTGGCTCCAGCGGGGGCGCTGTTGCGGCTCTTCTGACGGAGATAGGCGGAAATAGCCGATCTCCGTTAAGTCTGCTCTACTGCGCAGACGCAGGAGACTTGCGCCTGCGCAGTAGAGCGGCCCGACGGAGATCGGCTATTATCGCCTATCTCCGTGGGAAGAGCGGATACTGCGCTGGAGCCAAGAGGTAAATATTTACATCGCCACCGCTCCGGGAGGATCTCTGCCGCCACCCTGAGGCCGAGGAGGATGGGGGAAGCCTCAATAGGATCCAGAGGCTTCCCCCACCTGAGGTGAGTTCCCCCCAGGGGAGTTTTTTTCATTACAGATTTTCTTTAAGCCTTACCCTATAGTCTACCATTGGGTGGGAGAGGGTGACAATGGGCGGGAGGAGGGAGCCACTCTGAGTGGGAAGGAGGGGGCCAGTGGGTAGGAGGAGGGTTTCAGTAGGTGGGGGGGGGGCTGCCAGTGGGTAGGAGGAGGGTGCCAATGGGTCGGAGGAGAGTGCCAGTGGATGGGGAGGAGGGTTTCAGTGCGTAGGAGGAGAGTGCTACTCTGGATGGGGAGACAGGTGCCAGTGAGTGGGGAGGAGGGTGCCACTCTGGGTGGGGAAGAGGGTGCCACTCTGTGGGGGAGGATGGTGCCACTCTGGGTGGGGAGGATGGTGCCAGTGATAGGAGGAGGGTGCCACTCTGTGGGGGGAGGAGGGTGCCAGTGATAGGAGGAGGGTGCCACTCTGGGGGGAGGAGGGTGCCAGTGATAGGAGGAGGGTGCCACTCTGCGTGGGAGGAGGGTGCCAGTGATAGTAGGAGGGTGCCACTCTGTGGGGGGAGAAGGGTGCCAGTGATAGGAGGAGCGTGCCACTCTGTGTGGGAGGAGGGTGCCAGTGATAGGAGGAGGGTGCCACTCTGTGGGGGGAGAAGGGTGCCAGTGATAGGAGGAGGGTGCCACTCTGTGTGGGAGGAGGGTGCCAGTGATAGGAGGAGGTGCCATTCTGTGGGGGGAGAAGGGTGCCAGGGATAGGAGAAGGGTGCCACTCCATGGGGGGAGAAGGGTGCCAGGGCAGAATGGAGGGAAATAAACGATCAAGGCACCAGCCGCTGATGTTTAATGCGGGGAGAGGGGGCAACATCACTCCGAGTCCTTCCTCCCTCCATCGCCATCATGGGCCTCCCTCTTGAGTTCCAATGCAGAGAACTTGCGCAGCGCTGCGTGTTTAGTTACCTGTTTGTGCGCTCTGGTTGCCGGCTTCTTTCTATTTCCTGTTTCGCATCATGGAAAACAGGAGATAGAAGCCGGCAGCCAGAGTGCACAAATAGGTAACTAAACACGCACCTCTGCACAAGTTCTCTGCATTGGAACTCAAGAGGAAGGCCCATAATGGCGAGGGAGGGAGGAAGGACTTGGAGTGATGTAGCCCCCCCCCCCCCACATTAAACATCATCGGCTGGTGCCTCGATCGTTTATTTTCCTCACACTGCGGAGGGAGGGAGGCTCACGGGGCACCCGAAGGCAATGTATCCGGGGCTCCATGGCAACAGGTTTGGGGGCGGTGCCCCAGATAAAACCCCCTAGCGACGCGCCTGCTGCCTGCTATTATTGGCAAACGTTAGTGTGCATTCACAGTATACACACACTGCACAATAACACTGCATGTGAAGGGCAGCAGAGGATAGAAACAAGGAGGTATGCAAATTGTCTATGCTATGTAATTTAAAAAACGTACCACCAAGTTCTTAAGATGCCCATTAACGATGCAATTTTATCGATCAACCTTCCAATCAGACAATTGTTGAACAATCTGAAAGTATCAATTGGGCCCATAAATGGAAGATTTATAACCAATCCAATCATTTTAGATGTAATTGATCCGCAAAAAAGGTTGATAAAATGACAAATTAATTGTTTGTAATCGATTGGCACCATCAACACTGTCCAATCTGATCAATTGGAAGGTTGATGGTTAAAGAGGAATTCCAGTGAAAATAATGTAATAAAAAATGTGCTTCATTTTTACAATAATTATGTATAAAGGATATAGGGTAGGGGGAAAACGCATATGCAATTCTGCCTAGTGTGTTCCTACCCTTTGTCACTGTTTGCCCATTGTAAAATCTTTACTCTTCCTGATTTACCTTCTGACATTTATCACATGGTGACAGTTTTACTGTTGGCAGGTGATGTCACTGGATGGCGATGCTCATGGCCAGATTTCTGGCAAGGCCACATAGGCCAAGGCCTAGGGCACCAGATAAACAAGGGGCGGCCTGCAGACAGTGGGCATTATTTGCAGGTCATTATTTGCAAGTGTCCAAACAAATGAAAGGGGGCAGGATAACTGCACTATTAGTACCAGCTGGCATCTGCCTGTGCTGTGCTACAGGCAGCTGCAGTCCGTTAACCAAACGTTTGTGAACAGTGTGTGACTAGCAAAAAGCCAGGCCTTGTCCAATGACATAGCAGCAGCTGCAGGCAGTTACAGAAGGCCGGGTCTCACGCACTTGGCGTGGGGGATAAAAGGACCAGGGGCAGCACCAGCAAATAGTACAGAATACAGAAGGCAGCCTCTTACCGTACCCATTTCTTAATTATTGATTGGCCATCGCTGTTACCCTGAAAACAGCAGTGGGTACAGGACTCACTTTTACGTGTTGCTGACCCCACCCAATGTCCAATTGTGAGCCACTTTTGACAATGTGTGTGTGGTGGATGGCTCTCACCACGCCCATCACCTGTAGATCGCTTGATTGACCAGTTCCCCGTGTGACGTGATTGATTCACTTCATATTTCCATGGAGACCTCGGCACTAGCCACAATAGAGGACACCAGCGGCCCAAAAATGTTTGGGTGGGTGTGTGTGTGGAGAGAGGTGGTAGGATACGGTTTCGGTTGGGGCGGCTGGTAATAGTCGGCCTTGGGCGGTAAGAAGTACAAATCCGGCCCTGGCGATGCTGCTTGCTTTTTTGGCAGTTGGAAACAGCTGCTATTTCCCACAATACAACAAGGCTCCCACAATGTGATGTCTGCACCCTGGTGCTGACATCACATTGTGGGAGGGGTTTCACCACAATATCAGTCATATAGAGCCCCCTGATGATCTGATTGAGAAAAGGAAAAGATTTCTCATGGGAAAGGGGGTATCAGCTACTGATTGAGATGAAGGTTCATTCTTTGTTACGGGTTCTCTTTTGAAGGACTTCCGATGCCAAAATCAAAATCTATTTTTTACTCACCTGGGGCTTCTTCCAGACCCTCACCGGTCCTCTTCGTTGTCCCCGATGGCCGCCTACAATGATGGCGACCCGCTGGCGGGGTCAGCTCTTCTGCGCTTGCACATCCACACTAGTGTTGGGCGAACAGTGTTCGCCACTGTTCGGGTTCTGCAGAACATCACCCTATTCGGGTGATGTTCGAGTTCGGCCGAACACCTGATGGTGTTCGGCCAAACCGTTCGGCCACATGGCCGAACTAAGAGCGCATGGCCGAACGTTCCCCGAACGTTCGGCTAGCGCTGTGATTGGCCGAACGGGTCACGTGGTTCGGACCCGAACGCGCTCTGATTGGCCGAACTGTTACGTGGTTCGGGTAAATAAATACCCGAACCACGTCATATCTCCGCCATTTGTCTGTGGGTTTAGCTTTGGGTAGGCAGGCAGGGTAGTTCGCGATCCAGCCACGCTAGCCAGGGTCCCCCCAGTCATTGTGTGTCGCTGCTGGGAACAGTAGTACACCGCTCGCTCAGCCACACTATATAGCATTGTGTTTACTGCCACTCTGTGTACCTCGCTCAGCCACACTATATAGCATTGTGTTTACTGCCACTCTGTGTCTGCTGGGAACAGTAGTACACAGAGGCGTAGCTAGGGTTTTCAGCGCCCGGGGACAAAGACTATTAATGCGCCCCCTAAGGTGAAGGGTCGTGACCAAATGTGGGCGTGGTTATGGGTACTCCACATTTGGTCATGCCCCTTCAAATGTACATGGAGGTTAGCAGGCTCACGCTCACCCACCCTCCCTCAGTATGTACCTTCCAGCATGTTCCAAGACAAATTCAGCAATCATGAGCCCCCCACCCCCATCAAGACAAATTCCGCAATCATGAGCAAACATGAGGCCCCCAACAAGACAAATTTAGCAATCCTGAGGCCCCCAACAAGACAAATTCAGCAATCATGAGGCCCCTAACAAGACAAATTCAGCAATCATGAGGCCCCTAACAAGACAAATTCAGCGATTTTGAGGCCCCCAACTAATCATGAGGCCCCCAACAAGACAAATTCAGTAACCATGAGGCCCCCAACAAGACAAATTCAGCAGTCATGAGGCACATAAATAGACAGCATTTCACATAAATAGGCAGAATGTCCCCTTAATATGGTAGACACCTCTCACCTGGCAGCAGTTCCCCCAAAATACACTCAATCTGACAGCAATGCTTGCCCAAAAATAGGTAGCCCCAGGTCTATAGGTGTCCCCAGAATAGGTGGCCAGCAGTATAGATGTCCCCAGAACAGGTAGCCAGGGGTAGAGATGTCCACAGAACAGGTAGCCAGGGGTATATGTGCCCAGTATATTTAGGCAGGGGTATGTGTCCCCAGTATATGTAGCCAGAGGTATATGTGCCCAGTATATGTAGCCAGGGGTATAAATGCCCAGTATATGTAGCCAGGGGTATATGTACCCAGTATATGTAGTTAGGGGTATATGTGCCCAGTATATGTAGGCAGGGGTATATGTGCCCAGAGTAGGTAGCCAGGGGTATTTGTGCCCAGAGTAGGTAGCCAGGGGTATATGTGCCCAGAGTAGGTAGCCAGGGGTATATGTGCCCAGAGTAGGTAGCCAGGGGTATATGCCCAGTATATGTAGGCAGGGGTATATGTGCCCAGAGTAGGTAGCCAGGGGTATATGTGCCCAGAGTAGGTAGCCAGGGGTATATGTGCCCAGAGTAGGTAGCCAGGGGTATATGCCCAGTATATGTAGGCAGGGGTATATGTGCCCAGAGTAGGTAGCCAGGGGTATATGTGCCCAGAGTAGGTAGCCATGGGTATATGTGCCCAGAGTAGGTAGCCAGGGGTATATGTGCCCAGAGTAGGTAGCCAGGGGTATATGCCCAGTATATGTAGGCAGGGGTATATGTGCCCAGAGTAGGTAGCCAGGGGTATATGTGCCCAGAGTAGGTAGCCAGGGGTATATGCCCAGTATATGTAGGCAGGGGTATATATGCCCAGAGTAGGTAGCCAGGGGTATATGTGCCCAGAGTAGGTAGCCAGGGGTATATGTGCCCAGAGTAGGTAGCCAGGGGTATATGTGCCCAGAGTAGGTAGCCAGGGGTATATGCCCAGAGTAGGTAGCCAGGGGTATATGCCCAGTATATGTAGGCAGGGGTATATGTGCCCAGAGTAGGTAGCCAGGGGTATATGTGCCCAGAGTAGGTAGCCAGGGATATATGTCCAGTATATGTAGCCAGGGGTATATGTGCCCAGAGTAGGTAGCCAGGTCAGGTGTCCCCCTCCCCAGCAGGAGGGGAGCAGCGCAGAGAAGAGCTGCTCTCCCTTCCTCGCTGTCCCCTCCAATGTCCGGGTGGCTCAGGCTGGCAGCGGCGGGCGGAACTTACCTCCGTCTCGTCGCAGCGCCGGATGGATCTGCCACTACTCTGGTCTGGTCCAGACCAGAGCAGCGGCTGCGCACTCGAACTTCCGGCCGGCGCTGGAGCGAGACGGAGGTGAGTTCCGCCCGCCGCTGCCAGGCCAGCCACCCGGACATTGGAGGGGACAGTGAGGGAGAGAGAGAGCACCTAAGGTGAGGGAAGGAGGGGGGATATGGCCCCCCTTCCCCACCGTCCGCACAGCTCTCCCTCTTCTCTGCGCTGCTCCCCTCCCCTCCGCCGCAAAAAACAAACAAACCCCGCAGCTCAGCCAGGCTGAGGGCGCCCTCGGGGACCAGGCGCCCCGGGGCACTTGTCCTACCCCGACCCCCCCTAGCTCCGCGCCTGGTAGTACACTGCTCGCTCAGCCACACTATATAGCATTGTGTTTACTGCCACTCTGTGTACCTTGCTCAGCCACACTATATAGCATTGTGTTTACTGCCACTCTGTGTCTGCTGGGAACAGTAGTACACCGCTCGCTCAGCCACACTATATAGCATTGTGTTTACTGCCAATCTGTGTACCTCGCTCAGCCACACTATATAGCATTGTGTTTACTGCCACCTGTTTATTGAACCTCTCATCTGTATTACATTTATGACTGCATGGCGGCAAAAAGCATTGCTATATCCGCACGCTATTTGTCCTCATGCAAGGCCTGGGATGTTGTGTCTCAAAAAGCGTGGCCTTCTCCTCCTGCGCCTCCTCCTGTTCCATCACGTGTTCTGCTGCTTGTGCTGGGTTAGCGTTACCGGTCCCTTTTCCTGGAACCTCTTCTCTGTATTACATTTATGACTGCATGGCGACAAAAAGCATGTTACCTGTGCAAAGAAACATGACATTTTCCACATTTAAAAGACAGTTTTTCCTTTGAAACTTTACAATCAATTTTCTCAAAAACTATAAGCTCTTTTTCAAATATTTTTTTTCCTCTTGTACCCACTCCCAAGGTGCACATACCCTGCAAATTTGGGGTATGTAGCATGTAAGGAAGCTTTACAAAGCACGAAAGTTCGGGTTCCCATTGACTTCCATTATGTTCGGAGTTCGGCGCGAACACCCGAACATCGCGGCGAACGTTCGCGAACCCGAACATCTAGGTGTTCACCCAACACTAATCCACACCACTCTCTGCCGCTCCCCCACCTCCTCCATATCTCCGCTCCCTGCCTGCGTCCCTTCCCTCCCTGCTGATTGGAGGGAAGGGACGCGGGCGGAGAGAGGCGACATAGAGGAGACGGGGAGCGGCAGAGAGTGACAGTGGCCGTGTAAACAGCCGGCTATCGACGCTGCGTGTCGCTAGCACGGCGGTATGATTTATCGGGGCATAGCAGAGCGCAAGGGGGGGGGGGGGGGGGGCTGGGGGAGAACAATATAGCAACAGAGGCTGGGCATTATATGCAGACCCAGCCTCTGTGTGCAATTAGGATTTCTAAAACCCACCTCGGGTTCTCTTTAAAAAAAAAAAAAATTATTTGAAATAGCTACTTCAAATATGAAAACTGTTGCGAGTATTGGCATGGTCCCCTACTCATCTTTACTAATGATGTAAAATTTGGGACAGTAGTGAACTGGGACTTTAATGCTCATGTATACCATATTTTTCAGGCTATGCGATGCTCCGGACTATAAGACGCACCTAGGTTTAGAAGGTAAAAAACAGGGGAAAAAACACTAATACTGGTGCATCTATGGTCCAGGGGCACCGGCGTACCTACCGGGGATGCGACCCCCTCAGCTGCAGGGGGGCCCGGGGCTGCTCTGGGGCCCGCTCACTGTGCGTGGGGGGAGCGCTGCTCTGGACCCCCCAGCAAGGTGCTCAACTGGCCGCAGCGTCTAATAGACACTGCGCCAGTTCATTCCACGCAGCCCCGCTCCAGCAGCCTGCATAGTCTCCGGCAGGCAGAGCAGGGCTACAGCAAGATGGCCGCCGAAGAAGCCCTACACTGGAGACTGTTTGTGTCTCTAGTACAGGGCTTCGGCAGCCATCTTGCCGTAGCCCTGCACTCTGCCTGTCAGCGCGGGAGATGTGCTGCAGGAGGACTCGGGGAGCTGCGAGCCAGATGCCAGGAGAGGAGAAGACTTCTGTCAGGTAAGTGAATTGGTTTTTTTTTTTCACAGGTGCATTTTTTTTTTCTAGTGTCTGCTGCCTACATTGTGATTTTCAGGTGTCTGCTGCACACATTATGACTTTCTGGTGTCTGCTGCCCACATTACGATTTTCGGGTGTCTGCTGCCCACATTACGATTTTCAGGTGTCTGCTGCCCACATTACGATTTTCTGGTCACTGCTGCCCACATTGCGATTTTCTGGTGTCTGCTGCCCACATTACAATTTTCAGGTGTCTGCTGCCCACATTGCGATTTTCTGGTGTCTGCTGCTCACATTACGATTTTCTGGTGTATGCTGCCTACATTAGGATTTTCTGGTGACTGCTGCCCACATTGCGATTTTCTGGTGACTGCTGCCCACATTGCGATTTTCTGGTGACTGCTGCCCACATAAGAATTTTCTGGTGACTGCTGCCCACATTAAGATTTTCTGGTGACTGCTGCCCACATTAAGATTTTCTGGTGACTGCTGCCCACATTAGGATTTTGTGGTGTGTGCTGCCCACATTAGGATTTTCTGGTGTGTGCTGCCCACATTATGATATCCTGGTGACTGACTGCTGCCCACATTACGATATTCTGGTGACTGCTGCCCACATTAGGATTTTCTGGTGACTGCTGCCCACATTAGGATTTTCTGGTGACTGATGCCCACATTACGATTTTCTGGCCCACATTACGATTGTCTGGTAAAATGCTGCCCACTTTACAATTAATTTACAGTGAAACGCTGCCCCATTACGATTATTTGGCACCTATGGGGGGGGGGCCCCATCCAAATATTCGCAGGGGAGCCCAGTGATTTCTAGTTACGCCCCTGTCCAGGGGAGTCTTGTATATGCCCCCCCCCCCTCAATTATTGTGTCCTCCTCCTGTCCCCCATGTGTCTTCCTCCTGTTCCCCTTGGTGTCCACCTCCTGTCCCCCTTGGTGTCCATATCCTGCCCCCTTTATGGCTTCCTCCTGTCCCCCTTATGGCCGCATCATATCCCCCTTATAGCCATCTCCTGATGCCCTTTGTTTCCTCCTCCTGTCCCCCTTCGTGTCCTGTACTACCCCTGTATAAAGTAATTAGCGGCAGCAGCCGCAAGCATCACTCATCTGACCCCAAGGTGATCAGCTACTGGCCCCCTTCCACATTTCTGGTGTCCTCCTCAAATATCCTCCTGCAGTCTTCTGCTCCCCCTGTATAAATGTAATTAAGCAGAGGCAGCCGTAGGTATCGCTCACCTCATCGTTTGATCCCACGGTGATAAGCTGCTTCAGTCTCTCACTCCTTCCCCCAGTGCCTGTACTTCCTGGTCGCGTCATTTTAGGCGCGACCGGCACTAGGGGGAGGAGTGAGAGACCGAAGCAGCTGCTTCAGTCTCTCACTCCTTCCCCCAATGCCTGTACTTCCTGGTCGCGTCATTTCAGCCGATTACGACTACACGTAATTATAATTTGTAAATTCAAGTGATTTCGTATACACATTCATATGCGTCATTTTGTGCCAACTTAAAGTGACTCCAAGCTCAGAGTAAAAATAAAATTTGAACTTACCCGGGGCTTTCTCCATCCCAGCCCTGGTCGGGACGTCCCACGCCGGCCTCCTGGCTCTTCTCCCGGCGGCTGTCCGCATAGCGCGGACAGGCCGGTCCCCCGGGCGACACTGGCGAGTGTCGGGCCTTCTCCTTCCGTATACGTCACGAATGACGTCACACGCCGGCCGCAGCGCGTCATGACGGCGGCCGGCGTGACAGCACGGCGCATGCGCGGTTTAATCGCACATGCGCCGTGCTGTCACGCCGGCCGCCGTCATGACGTGCGGCGGCCGGCGTGTGACGTCATTCGTGACGTATAAGGAAGGAGAAGGCCCGACACTCGCCAGTGTCGCCCGGGGGACCGGCCTGTCCGCGCTATGCGGACAGCCGCCGGGAGAAGAGCCAGGAGGCCGGCGTGGGACGTCCCGACCAGGGCTGGGATGGAGAAAGCCCCGGGTAAGTTCAAATTTTATTTTTACTCTGAGCTCGGAGTCCCTTTAAAGCAGTGAATAGCAAAGCCCCCATACATGTTATTGACACCAAAATGATTACATAACTTAAAGGGAACTTGAAGCAAGGAAAATTATTTAAAATAAACACATGACATAGCTGCAAATGAATATTACATACTAACCTCACCGCCAGTTCCTCTCAAAAGCTCACCATTTTCTCCTTCTTACAGTGATCCCTTCCAGGTCTGACAATATTTTGTCAGAACTGAAATATACCAGTTGCTGTCAGATATATATCAGCAGCTGTCAGTTACAACTGAATGTGCAAGGTAATGTCCATGTTTCCCTATGGCTCAAGGGGTGATATTACAGTTCAACAGTGTGCTGACCAGGAAGCTGTTATGGGGTAATGGCTATTTTCAAAATGGAGGAAGGAGAAATCCATTGACCACAGTGGACAAATGAGACGCAGGAGAGGAGAAAGAGATTGAGTAGTAGACTACACAGGAGGTAAGTTTGACCGGTGTATGGTTATTTTGACTTTTTATTTTCAGTTCAGGTTCTCTTTGAGTAGATAATTGGGAACAAGTCAAAAAAATTGTTTTTCAAACACAGAAAAATTACAGTTTAACCACTTCAGCCTAACTGGATGAAATTTTTCTTCCAGTTAGGCTGCGCACACTCCCACAGGTCGCGCACGCTCCCGCGGGCCCCCCCGAGTGCGCTTCCGCTACCGGCCGCTAACCCAGCGAACAGTGAAAGGGATTATAGATCCCTTTCACTGATCGGAGCTTGGCCTCGTCTGACCACACTTTGGTGGACTTGAGGGTTGGTTTTGCCGATTCCAGACGCCTCCTGTAAGTTGGGATAAGATGTATGATACAGTGGTCTGAGGAGCCAAGAGCCGCTCCTGGCACCGCCTTGTATGCATCTTTAAGTGCCGTGTAGCAGTGGTCGAGGGTGTTCGGGCCCCTGGTGGGGCAGGCTACATGTTGATGATAGCGTGGCAACTCCTGGCGAAGGTTGGCCCTGTTAAAATCGCCCATGACGATGAACAGAGAGTCTGGGAGGGACGTCTCCCACTGTGAGATGGTCTCGCTGAGGGCCCGCAGGGCGGATTTGGCCTCAGCATCAGGAGGTATGTACACTCCGACGAGGACATAAGAGGAAAACTCCCTTGGCGAGTATGTCGGCCTGCAGTTTATGAGTAGTAGTTCAAGGTCGGGGGAGCACTTCCTGGCGAGCACTGACGTGGTGGGGCACCATGAGGAGCTGATGTAAAAGCAGATGCCACCACCCCTTTTTTCCCCGAAGAGAGCCGGGTCACGGTCCGCTCGGATAAGATTAAAGTCAGGGTACAAATAGACCACGGCCAGATCTATTGAGGAATAGGGTGGCGAGGGGGGCCGGAGAGGATCGGGTCACTTTTGTCACCGGCTACAGCCTTGAGTATAATAAAATCACAAGCATTATCAGAAAATATATTCCTGTGCTGTATCCGGACACAAAACTTAAAACTATCCTGGACAAAGGATGTCGTTTTTCTGCCAGGAGGGCTCGTACCCAGGGCCGGATTTGTACTTTTTACCGCCCAAGGCCAACTACAGTATACCATCTGTATGGTTGTTGTCTCTGTGTGCCCCAATGAGAATTCTACTTACTTTCTATCATTGGATGTCACAAACAATAGCTATTTCAGTAATATGCGTATAGATTATAAGTTATGTTTTCCTCAACAACTTTTATGTTATTTTTGCCATCTCATTAATGATGGACCCATTGTGTCTTCATGTGAGTTAGGCTGATGTGAACCTGCAGGATGTAGCGCTTACAGGACTTGCAGGGATGACACAAGTACAGGACAGAGAGTTCAAAGGTTAAAGCTGTCCTTGTAGATAGGGATGGCTGCATAAGACAGCTTTACTGCCCCTCACTGAGCGCCCCTAAATTTCTGGTGCCCTAGGCCATGGCCTATGTGGCCTTGCCAGAAATCCGGCCCTGCTCGTACCCTAGGGTCCATTCTTTCACCCAGCCTTTTCCGGTCTCCCTCCTCTTCCCGCACCCCGACCTGGCTAGCCACAGTGGGTTCTTATCCTTGCGGGTTTTCTACATGTAATTATTGTCAGTGCCACAAAAAAAGTAATTCGATATTTTCCTTTGCTCATAACAAAAGTTTTCCTATTAAGCAGTATGTTAACTGCGACACCAAATACACGATTTATGTTATCTCTTGCATGACATGTCGTATACAATATGTGGGGTGCACTACCCGTCACCTCAGAGCCCGCATAGCGGAACATTATTGTGGTACTAACTGGAACACTTTTCGCAAATCTGCGGTCTCTAAACATTTTGAAACAGTACACGAGAGAGATCTCTCTTCTTTTGCCTTTCAGGGAGTGGAGCGGGTGGTTTGTCCAGTCAGGGGAGGCGATCTGCAGAGATTGCTTTTAAAATGTGAAGCCTTTTGGATTCACTGGCTAGGCACCCGTATACCACAAGGTTTAAATAGGAGATGGGATTTGAGCCTGGTATACACACATTGAGGCCCTTTTCCTCTCCATAACTATACATGTTGTGCTTAGATAGTGATCTATGTGATTTGCCGCTGCTGTCCTCTCTCCTCTCCTGTCAATTTCTACCTCCATGGTTTGTCAGTGACAACTTTTTCTTAACACATTTTTATATTTCTATGTCATATTTTCAATGTCATTATTGTATTTTTATATTGTATTCTTTGGGGATGTATGTCTCTTTAAGAGGCGGCTTGTGTGTTCCTGGGGGTGGAGCTTCCTCTCCCCTAGTTTCACATAAATTTCCTCTCGCACAGGTACACTCTTAACTACGATTAAGGGCAGATGGTAGGCCCGATACGCGTTAGTTGATCCTGTGATTTTATTGCCTTGTCTGTGGATTTTTCAAATAAACATTTCAGCCTTTTTTTACCTCAACCTGTTCTGATTTGCGGATCCTTTTTGCATTTCTCTACTACCATGGCCTGGCTTGCCTGATCTTGCACCGACTGGTATGATGGTTGGGGGTTGAGCGTCATGATCCTCCTTACCATCTTGTGGCCAAATAGTTAGTGTTGGGCGAACAGTGTTCGCCACTGTTCGGGTTCTGCAGAACATCACCCTGTTCGGGTGATGTTCGAGTTCGGCCGAACACCTGATGGTGCTCGGCCAAACCGTTCGGCCACATGGCCGAACTAAGAGCGCATGGCCGAACGTTCCCCGAACGTTCGGCTAGCGCTGTGATTGGCCGAACGGGTCACGTGGTTCGGACCCCGAACGCGCTCTGATTGGCCGAACGGGTCACGTGGTTCGGCCCGAACGCGCTCTGATTGGCCGAACGGTCACGTGGTTCGGGTAAATAAATACCCGAACCACGTCATATCTCCGCCATTTGTCTGTGGGTTTAGCTTTGGGTAGGCAGGCAGGGTAGTTCGCGCTCCAGCCACGCTAGCCAGGGTCCCCCCAGTCATTGTGTGTCGCTGCTGGGAACAGTAGTACACCGCTCGCTCAGCCACACTATATAGCATTGTGTGTACTGCCACTGTGTACCTCGCTCAGCCACGCTATATATAGCATTGTTTACTGCCACTGTGTGTACACGGCTCAGCCAGACTATATAGCATTGTTTACTGCCACTCTGTGTACACCGCTCAGCCAGACTATATAGCATTGTGTGTACTGCCACTCTGTGTACACCGCTCAGCCAGACTATATAGCATTGTGTGTACTGCCACTGTGTGTACACCGCTCAGCCATACTATATAGCATTGTGTGTACTGCCACTCTGTGTACACCGCTCAGCCAGACTATATAGCATTGTTTACTGCCACTGTGTGTACACGGCTCAGCCAGACTATATAGCATTGCGTGTACTGCCACTCTGTGTACACCGCTCAGCCAGACTATATGGCATTGTTTACTGCCACTCTGTGTACACCGCTCAGCCAGACTATATAGCATTGTGTGTACTGCCACTCTGTGTACACCGCTCAGACAGACTATATAGCATTGTTTACTGCCACTCTGTATACACCGCTCAGCCAGACTATATAGCATTGTGTACACCGCTCAGCCAGACTATATAGCATTGTTTACTGCCACTCTGTGTACACCGCTCAGCCAGACTATATAGCATTGTGTGTACTGCCACTCTGTGTACACCGCTCAGCCAGACTATATAGCATTGTGTGTACTGCCACTCTGTGTACACCGCTCAGCCAGACTATATAGCATTGTGTGTACTGCCACTGTGTGTACACCGTTCAGCCAGACTATATAGCATTGTGTGTACTGCCACTCTGTGTACACTGCTCAGCCAGACTATATAGCATTGTTTACTGCCACTGTGTGTACACGGCTCAGCCAGACTATATAGCATTGTGTGTACTGTACACCGCTCAGCCAGACTATATAGCATTGTGTGTACTGCCACTGTGTGTACACCGCTCAGCCAGACTATATAGCATTGTGTGTACTGCCACTGTGTGTACACCGCTCAGCCAGACTATATAGCATTGTGTGTACTGCCACTCTGTGTACACCGCTCAGCCAGACTATATAGCATTGTGTGTACTGCCACTCTGTGTACACCGCTCAGCCAGACTATATAGCATTGTTTACTGCCACTCTGTGTCTGCTGGGAACAGTAGTACACCGCTCACCCGCCACTGTATAGCATTGTGCTCTGTGTCGCTGCTGGCAATAGTGGTACACCGCTCACCCACCACTGTATAGCATTTCTGTACTGCCACTGTACTGCTGCCAGTCAGCGTGTACTTTAAGGATAAGTGAAATGAGGAAGACATCCGGTGAAAGAGGGAGGGGCAAGGGAAGAGGTGTTTCCCCTGACGGTTCACGTACAGGCCACAGGGGAGCACCCAAGAAAACCCACTCAATAAGCAGTTAAGCAGCACCAGCACATCACGCACGAGGTCCGAGTCCTCAGCCAGTTACAAGGAGCCAGTGGGCACAAAGCTGACACAACCGGCAGCGACACCACGCACACAACTGCCAGATAACCAGTCCGATGAATTACCTCAGGACACAATGGGGTATTCGCAGGAGCTATTCCCAGGCCAACAAACTTCCACCTTTGAAAGGTCAATGGAGGAACAGCCAGAAATGTTGTGCCCGGATTCACAACCATTAACTGTGGGAAATGCACCGGGCACTGAAATACAACAAGGCGAGTCCGAGGACTTGGAAACCCAAATCCCAGAGCAAGTTGGGCAGGAGAGGTTGCAATTGCAGGAGGTCGGCCGAGAAGATCTGGAAGACGACGTTTGAGTGAGCTGCGCAGAGGTTGTTCTGGGGAGCTCTACTCCACGGCGGCGGCCCCCCACAATGACATATGACGAGTTTCAGGAGATGGAAGAGGAGGGTATGGACAATGTGGACAGAGACCCAGATTTTGTTTGTGAACGAGAACATCGCCGTCGTAGCAGCAGCACAGATGAGTCTGTTGAAGAACCCACTGCTGCACGAGTTCGCCTTGTGCCACAAGGTAAGCGGTGCGCAATTTCAGGCACCACAAGCGTGGAAGTTCAAGTGAGAGACAAAAGAGGCGCAAACAGAAATCGCCAGCAAGGCAGGTGCTCCAAAGTCTGGGCTGTCTTTGAAGACTGCACTGAGGATGTTACCATGGCGATTTGCAAGGTGTGCAAGACCCGCCTGAGCAGGGGGAAAAGTATTAACAACCTCTCCACCACCAGCATGAGCCGCCACATGCTATCCAAACATCCCACTCTGTGGGCAAACTCGACAGGACAGGGTACCAGCAACACTGCCTCCCTTGGGTTCACCAGACTCACCACCAGACCCGCCTCAGCAGCAGCAGTAGCCCAGCCATTGCGTGGTTCACAACATTCACAAACATCAGACGACGCTGACACTGTCACTTTCCGGAGTAGTGCTCTTGAGGTCTCCCAGTGTTCATCAAACACAACAACCAACAGCCCTTCAGTGTGCAGCCCTACGGTTCAGTTGTCTGTCTCGGAGATGTTTGAGCGGAAGAGGAAATTGCCAGCAAATGACCCCCGGGCCGTGGCAGTAACAGCCAGCATAGCCAAGCTTCTGGCCTGCGAAATGCTGCCATATCGAGTGGTGGAGACAAACAGCTTCAAGGGCATGATGTCAGTGGCCATCTCACGTTACGTGGTTCCCAGCCGCTACCACTTTGCGCGCTCTGCAGTGCCTGAGTTGCATGAGCACGTGGTCAGCAAAATAACCCGAAGCTTGAAGAATGCCGTTGCCTGCAAGGTTCACCTCACCACTGACACCTGGACGAGTGCGTTTGGCCAGGGTCGATACATCTCCCTTACCGCGCACTGGGTGAACCTTGTGGAGCCTGGCAGCGATTCCTCACCTGCTATGGCGCGGGTGTTGCCCACGCTGCAAACAGCTGCACCGCCGTCCCTCCCACTGGATAACAACAGCAGCACCTACCTCTCTGACTCCTTCTCCTCCAACGCATCTCAAAGCTGTACCTCATCCGGAAACGCTAACCCAGCAGCAGTAGGATCGTGGAAGCAGTGCAGCACAGCTGTTGGCATGCGTCAGCAAGCGTTGCTGAAGCTGATCTGCCTTGGGGATAAGCAGCACACAGGGGAGGAAATTTGGAGGGGAATAAAGGAACAGACGGATTTGTGGCTGGCACCGCTGGACCTGAAACCGGGCATGGTTGTGTGTGATAATGGGAGTAATCTCATTCGCGCTTTAAGGTTGGCTAAGCTGACACACATCCCTTGCCTGGCGCACGTGATGAACCTAGTAGTTCAGCGGTTCCTGAGGACATACCCAGGCGTGGCCGATCTTCTGTTGAAGGTGCGACGAGTGGCCAAACATTGCAGAAATTCCAGTACTGCTTTGGGGGCACTCGCCAAGATGCAGGAGCGCTTCAATCTCCCCCACCATCGCTTGCTGTGTGATGTCCCTACGCGCTGGAATTCTACGCTGCACATGCTAGCCCGCTTTTGCGAGCAGAAGAGTGCAGTGGTCCAGTACATGACGGCGCAGTACCGAGGCGCATCCGGCCAGCTGCCAAGCTTCTGTGGATCCGATTGGGCCAACATGTTGGACCTCTGCCAAGTCCTCCAAAATTTTGAGCAATCCACGTTGCTTGTGAGCAGTGACAACTCTTCAGTCAGCATTACCATACCACTGCTGTGTTTAGTGAAGAGGTCAATGTTGAAAATCAAGGAAACAGCTGTCATGATGCAACTGGGGGAATCTGAAGGAGAAAACGATCAGCGTGATGGTACCAACATCAGGCCATCCGCCTCAGGAAACGCTGGCCCCAGCAGCTATGACGAAGAAGAGGAGGAGGAACAGCTGGAGTTGGAGCAGGAATTTCCTGCCACCACTGACGAGGGCCAGAGCGGTGCACGTTGGACTTCCACAATTCAGCGCGAATGGTCAGCAGAAGCAGACCAGGAAGAAGGTGACGACTATGATGCATCACAACAACTATCACAACGCTCACAAGAGGATGATGAGGATTCTGGTAGGACTCTGGCACACATGGCTCAATTCATGCTAGACTGCATTGAACGCGACCCACGCATTGTGCGCATTCTGGACAACACCAATTACTGGGTTTATACCCTTCTGGATCCACGGTACAAACACAATGTTCCAAAACTGCTTGAAGAAAGAGTCAGACAGGTCAAAATGGAAGAATACCAGCAGGCCCTTGTGGAGACTTTAGAGAGGAGATTGACATCCTCCCCCTCCTCTAGCCAGTTGTACGCCGACAGACTGACTTCCGCAAATTCCATGACTGCATGGCGGTAAAAAGCATGCTATCCGCACGCTTCTTGTCCTCATGCAAGGCCTGGGTTGTTGTGTCTCAAAGCGTGGCCTTCTCCTCCTGCGCCTCCTCCTGTTCCATCACGTGTGCTGCTGCTGCTGCTGGGTTAGCGTTACCGGTCCCTGTTTATGGAACCTCTTCTCTTTATTACATTTATGACTGCATGGCGGTAAAAAGCATGCTATCCGCACGCTTCTTGTCCTCATGCAAGGCCTGGGTTGTTGTGTCTCAAAAAGCGTGGCCTTCTCCTCTTGCGCCTCCTCCTGTTCCATCACGTGTGCTGCTGCTGCTGCTGGGTTAGCGTTACCGGTCCCTGTTTATGGAACCTCTTCTCTTTATTACATTTATGACTGCATGGCGGTAAAAAGCATGCTATCCGCACGCTTCTTGTCCTCATGCAAGGCCTGGGTTGTTGTGTCTCAAAGCGTGGCCTTCTCCTCCTGCGCCTCCTCCTGTTCCATCACGTGTGCTGCTGCTGCTGCTGCTGGGTTAGCGTTACCGGTCCCTGTTTATGGAACCTCTTCTCTTTATTACATTTATGACTGCATGGGGGTAAAAAGCATGCTATCCGCACGCTTCTCGTCCTCATGCAAGGCCTGGGTTGTTGTGTCTCAAAGCGTGGCCTTCTCCTCCTGCGCCTCCTCCTGTTCCATCACGTGTGCTGCTGCTGCTGCTGCTGGGTTAGCGTTACCGGTCCCTGTTTATGGAACCTCTTCTCTTTATTACATTTATGACTGCATGGCGGTAAAAAGCATGTTACCTGTGCAAAGAAACATGACATTTTCAGCATTTAAAAGACAGTTTTTCCTTTGAAACTTTACAATCAATTTTCTCAAAAACTATAAGCTCTTTTTCAAATATTTTTTTCCCTCTTGTACCCACTCCCAAGGTGCACATACCCTGCTAATTTGGGGTATGTAGCATGTAAGGAAGCTTTACAAAGCACGAAAGTTTGGGTCCCCATTGACTTCCATTATGTTCGGAGTCCGGTGAGAACACCCGAACATCGCGGCGATGTTCGGCGAACGTTCTCGAACCCGAACATCTAGGTGTTCGCCCAACACTACAAATAGTAAATCTACACCCACATACATTTTACATTACACAAACACTTTTTCACATTAAAAAATAACTGACTACCTCCCACACCAAAAATTACCCACATACAATGTTTAATTAAATTTTTTTTTTTTTTACAATAATAAAAAAATAAAAAATAAAAAACATAAATAGTTACCTAAGGGTCTGAACTTTATAAATATGCATGTCAAATGAGTGTATTAATATATTTTTTAAAAATTATGGGCTTGTAAATAGTGATGGACGCAAATTGAAAAATTGCACCTTTACTTCCAAATAAAATATCGGCGCCATACATTGTGATAGGGACATAATTTAAATGGTGTAATAAGCGGGACAAATTGGCAAGTAACGTACATGGGTTTTAATTATGGTAGCATGTATGAATTTCAAACTATAATGGCCAAAAGCTGAGAAATAATATTTTTTTTCCATTTCTTTCTTAATATTCCTGTTAAAATTGATTTAGAATAAATTAATTTTCAGCAAAATGTATCACCCACAGAAAGTCTAATTGGTGGCGGAAAAAACAAGATATAGATCCATTCATTGTGCCGAGTAGTGATAAAATTATTGGCAAATGAATGGGAGGTGAAAGTTGCTCAGATGCAAAAAATGTTTAACCCTGTAGGCTGAAGTGGTTAAAAAACGTTTCCTTTGCATTCTTAAGATCCATTTTTTCAAAAACTACAAGGTCTATTTGAAAAACATTTTTTGGCTTGTTCCCAGTATTCCAGTAGGTCGCCTGAGCAGTAAGTACACTCCGGACAACGTGGACTTGATTGACAGTGGCGTTCGAGCAGGCCCAGTGGAGGACGACCTGCAGCCTCTGCAGCGTAGGGGACCGGGAGCCAACGGCTGTGAGCGGAGCTGCTGTGTGGGGCATGTCGGCTGCAAGGGGCTGGAGGAAGCCCTAGGTAAGTACTCCAACACAGTAGAAAAAGGCACCCCACAGGCTTCAAACTTGCGTTTGTGATTTATTAGAGCATGGAGAGATACATGTTACAGGTCACCTGACCCTTCCTCAAGCGCCCGGGTAAGTAGATTTTTTTTTTTAATATGTGCTCCGACATTCTCTTTATCCACCAAAGTTGGCAGGAAATTAAGCAGGTAGAAAAAAACAAAGTCTTGTAAAAGTAAAACCTTTGAATGGCTAACTGATAAAGGAAATTAAGCGAAATTATGGATGAATTACATTTACATTTGAAATCTATTACGAATTTTCCTGCAATTTCGCATTAACATTTTGGAACGTAATTGCAAATTATAATGCAAAATTATGACTATGCGAAATTTGTGCTCATCATTACTAATTAAAAACAATGGTAAATGTTTGGAAACTAGTTTAGAGAAATCTACCATGTCTTGTTTTAAAAAATATCTCTGTCATGCCATACAGGGGTACTTTGTGAGCATAGCCAATAAATGATATAATCCTGATTTAAAACTTCTTGCTTTTACCAATTAAAATGTTGAGAAACACTGCTCTAGCATTATCATTGTGCTGTAGGTTAATAGAAGGTAGCTGTTGTGCAGATTGAGTCGGAGACAACTTGCAGTATGCAAGCAAACAGTCTTTGTACTGTACAGTGTTTGAAGATAGAGCTGGAGTACAGTGAGAGCTGTGATGTATGGAGCTCCCCCGTAGGCGGCGCTGTCCCCGCACACCAGGCTGTAACACGCCAGTACTGTAGCTGGCAGGCTTTAGGACCGCGCTGCCCGGTGCTGCCAGAGTACCCGGCGGCCTGTAGGACCGCGCCGCTCCTGCCTCCTCCTCCTCCTCAGGAAAGCCGCGCCGTGTCCGTGTCCTGCGCCCCCAGCATGGAGTACGAGTGGAAGCCGGACGAGCAGGGCCTCCAGCAGATCCTGCAGCTGCTGAAGGAGTCGCAGTCCCCGGACACGTCCACGCAGAGGGCCGTGCAGCAAGTATCCTTCCTGAGTGCGGCCTGGCGGGGGAGATGCCGGCTGCGGTGCGGGAAGTGCGTGCTGAGGCCTGGCTGCAGCATCTCCATCCGCGGCTTCCTCCCGTGCCTTCCCGCCACACGGCGGCCTCTGCCTGCTGCGGGGAACCGGCACACTGACTGCTGCTGGCCCGTGCCTGTCACCACCAGCGGCAACTGGCAGCCTGGACTGTCTCTATGCCGGTAACTGACACGATTCACTGACCTCTGGCCAATGCTGCCAGGCCTGTCTGTACATCTGCTTATGACGTTACAGACTGACCCCTAATAACTGCCAGGCCTGTCTGTACAGTGGCCACTAATAACTGCCAGGCCTGTCTGTACAGTGACCCCTGACATTACCCACTGACCCCTAATAACTGCCAGGCCTGTCTGTACAGTGGCCACTAATAACTGCCAGGCCTGTCTGTACAGTGACCCCTGACATTACCCACTGACCCCTAATAACTGCCAGGCTTGTCTGTACAGTGACCACTAATAACTGCCAGGCCTGTCTGTACATCTGCTTATGACGTTACACACTGACCCCTAATAACTGCCTGGGCTGTCTGTACAGTGATACTAATAACTGCCAGGCCTGTCTGTACATCTGCTTATGATGTTACACACTGACCCCTAGTAACTGCCAGGCCTGTCTGTACAGTGACCCCTGACATTATCCACTGACCCCTAGTAACTGCCAAGCCTGTCTGTACAGTGACCCCTGACATTATCCACTGACCCCTAATAACTGCCATGCCTTTCTCGTACAGTGACTACTAATAACTGCCAGGCCTGTCTACATCTGCTTAGGATGTTACACACTAACCCCTAATAACTGCCAGGCCTGTCTGTACAGTGACCCCTGACAATATCCACTTACTCCTAATAACTGCCAGGCCTGTCTGTACAGTGACCACTAAGGGCCTGTTTCCACTAGGGCTGAAACCGCTGCGATTCCGCAGTTTCCCCGCACATGAATCGCACGGGGAAACTCTGCCATAGGGGAGAATGGAGCCGCCGGCGGAATCGCTTACTGTAGTGTTTCGGCCGGGAACCCCCCGCAGAATTCGCAGCTAAGGCTGCGAATCCCATAGCCGTGCATGGCTCGGCTGATGGGATTTGCCTGCGATCCTGCCCACCCGCTCAGTGCCAGCGTGCGTCTCGCAGCCGCACTAGTGGAAATGAGTCCTAATAACTACCAGGCCTGTCTGTACAGTGACCACTAATAACTGCCAGGCCTGTCTGTACATCTGCTTATGATGTACAGTGACCCCCTGACATTACCCACTGACCCCTAATGACTGCCAGGCCTGTCTGTACAGTGACCACTAATGACTGCCAGGCCTGTCTGTACAGTGACCATTAATAACTGCCAGGCTTGTCTGTACAGTGACTCCTGATAACTGCCAGGCCTGTCTTTCCAATACCTGGCATTCCACGTTAGACCCCTGATGACTGTCGGCCATGCCTGTCTGCACATTTGCTCCTGACTTCACACTGACTTCATACCTGCCAGGCCTGTCTGTACAGTGACCTCCGCCATTACACACTGACCCCTGATAACTGCCAGACCTGTCTGTACAGTGACCCCTGACATTACACACTGACCCCTAATAACTGCCAGGCCTTTCTGTACAGTGACCCCTGCCATTACACATTTACTCCTAATAACTGCCAGACCTGTCTGTACAGTGACCCCTGACATTACACACTGACCCCTGATAACTGCCAGTCCTGTCTGTACAGGGACACTAATAACTGCCAGTCCTGTCTGTACAGGGACACTAATAACGGCCAGGCCTGTCTGTACAGTGACACTAATAACTGCCAGGCCTGTCTGTACAGTGGCCCCTGACATTACACACTGACCCCTAATAACTGCCAGGTCTGTCTGTACAGTGACCATTAATAACTGCCAGGCCTGTCTGTCCAATACGTGGCATTCCACGTTTGACCCCTGATGACTGTCGGCCATGCCTGCTCCTGACTTCACACTGACTTTTCATACCTGCCAGGCCTGTCTGTACAGTGACCCCTGCCATTACACACTGACCCCTGATAACTGCCAAGCCTGTCTGTACAGTGACACTAATAACTGCCAGGCCTGTCTGTACAGTGGCCCCTGACATTACACACTGACCCCTAATAACTGCCAGGCCTGGTTGTACAGTGACCCCTGACATTACATACTGACCCCTTATAACTGCCAGTTCTGTCTCTAAGAGGTCACTGACATTACATGCTGACCCATAATAATTGCCAGTCAGGTCTGTTGGTTGCCTCACATTCCAAACTGATTTTTGATAGCTGCGATTTTGGCACACTAATATGTGACTTTACATGCTGAGCCCTGATAAGTCAGCCTTTCCTTTCCACATGCCAGTACCTATATACTGACCCCTGATAGCTTGCGGACTGGCCTCTCTGCTCTTCGGTAATTGACCTTATACTAGAGATGTTAAATGAGATGTTATGTTTTTTTCGCAGTTGGTTCGCAGATTCAATTCAAATTGTATGTAGCTTGGATCTGGGCAATTTAATGTGCTGCCAATTTGGATTGCCCACCATTCCAAGGTGTATAGAATTTACCATCTGCTTTTCCTGTCTGCACTGATACCTGACCCTGCACACCAGAACCCTGATAGCCAGCAGTATACATGCTGGCATCTGACATCACACAGTGGGAGCTGCTAACCTGTCCTGTGAGGCGAATGAGGTGGGCAACTGACTGGACTCATCATACCTCTTCAATTCCATATCAGTCTGGTACTTGGCATTACAGTGCTCTCTGGCAGGTCTCCAGTCTGACACATGCTCACCACAGAAAAGACTGGTACCTGACTTTACATACTGATTGCTGATCAGACTCCAGACATTGCTGTCAGTATACTCCCAGTATAGCTATTACTTGGCATTACACACTAAACAGTGATAGAACTGTGGCCTGTCATTTACCAGATGCAGCTGTTGCCTGATATTGTACACTGGTCACTGCTGCCTTTTCTCCGCTCACCATTACAGATGGTCAGTGAGATGATGCTAATTTTAATTTGATGCCAAAGTATTTGGAACTGGGCGGTTGAAGTGTTGGTTTTGATTGGCCCAAACCCATCCTGCATACATTTGCCTAAAATCAATCATTTATAGTACACTAAGGGACCGATTTAAAGAGGAACTGCAGTGAAAATAACATAATAAAAAAAAGTGCTTAAAGGGGGACTATGGTGAAAAATTGTAAAATTTTAAAATATGAACAAACCTACAAATAAGTATGTGTTTTCCAGAGTAAAATGAGCCATAAATTACTTTTCTCTTATGTTGCTGTCACTTACAGTAGGTAGTGGAAATCTGACAGAAGCGACAGGTTCTAGTCGGGGCTAGTCCATCTCTTCATAGGGGATTCTCAGGGATGGTTCTTTCACGAATGAGGAAAAAAAATAAAAAGTGGTTTATGCATAAACTATTAAACATCCTTGTAAAATAGTGTAAAAAGTTTTTTTTAAAAAAATGAATGGTTACATCATTATTTTATTTATTTATCAATATAATATGTATTGTAAATAGTGACAGATGACGGCTGGGAGACATCCTTTTTTTAGGGGTGTTTTTTTTTTTTTTTAACTTTCTTTTCACAACCATAACTGCTGCCTACATAGTTTTCAGTGGTATAACCCACTTCTAGCAGGAATCACCGTTATAACCCTAATAGCTGAGCTCCGCTGAGCTGCTGAATATGTGTTTATATTGTTGCTAGGCAACCAGACCCCAGGTGCAGAGACTCCTTTGTGAAGAGTCATAAGCTGCAGGGAGAATCAGTCCTATCTACACCATATGATTCTTTGTCAGATTCAATTCAATTTGATTCGATTCATTGATATGATTTGATTCAATCTGACATGTCCAATTCATGATTCGATTCAATTTGAATTGAATCGGGCATGTCAGATCAAATCAAATCAATGAATCGAATCAAATTCAATCGAATCTGACAAAGAATCATATGGTGTAGATGGGGCTGATTCTCCCTGCAGCTTATGACTCTTTTCACAAAAGGAGTATCTGCATGGGGTCTGGTTGCCTAGCAACAATGTAAACACATATTCCTGCTAGAAGTGGGTTATACCACTGAAAAAGGTTGTAGGCAGCAGATATGGTTGTAAAAGAAATTAAAAAAAAAAAAAAAAACACCCCTAACAAATGGATTAGCCTCCCAGTCCTTCATAAGTCACTATTTACAATACATGTTATATTGATGAAACCATTCATTTAAAAAAAAAAAACTTTTTACACTATTTTAGAAGGATCTTTAATAGTTTATGCATAAACCACTTTTTATTTTTTTCCTCATTCGCGGAAGAACCCCTTTAAAGGCACTTAGTGAATGGCAGTTGCTCTGGCCAACTGCCAAACAACTGTAGAGAGCAGGAAAGCTGGCCAGCATCATTGTTTAAATCCTTTTTAGGGAATATCTTTGTAAAGAATAAAAAGCCTTCTTGAGAATCCCCTATGAGGAGATGGGCTGGTCCAAAACCTGTCACTTTTGTTAGATTTCTACTACCTACTGTAAGTGACAGCAACATAGGAGAAAAGTAATTTATGGCTCATTTTACTCTGGAAAAAATGTACTTCTTATTTGTATATGTTTGCACATATTTTATATTTTACAATTTTTTGCCATTGTGCCCCTTTAATTTTTACAATAATTTATAAATTTAGTCAATGCTAGCCCATTGCAAAATCTTTCCTCTCACTGATTTACATTCTGACATTTATCACATGGTGACATCTTTACTGCTGGCAGGTGATGTCTGTGGAAAGAGATGATGCATTTTTGGCAGTTGGAAACAGCTGTTATTTCCTACAATGCAACAAGGCTCGCACAGTGTGATGTCAGCGCCCTGGTGCTGACATCACACTGTGGGAGGGGTTTCACCACAATATCAGCCATACAGCGTCCTCCTGTTGATCCGTTTGAGAAAAGGAAAATATTTCTCATGGGAAAAGGGGTATCAGCTACTCATTGGGATGAGTTTCTCTTGAAGTGGTTTTTTTTATATCAGAAGTTTGCTATATCAGAAATAGTCATAATCAAGCACATAAAGTGTACTATAGTACTGTATACTGTATGTGATTCAGTCAATAATTGAGTGTCCTCTTGTCTTTTCAATGCTTTAGCAAGTGAGCACAGTGTCTAAGCTAGATCAAAATGTACAGTGCTCAGTATGCTAGGATTTGCACGTAATAACTCCACTGTATATTTTGTTACAGTAAAGCTGTTACTGAACAGCTTCTGTAACAAAAACGCCTGGAAAACCGCTCTGATCTAGCGTTTTTCAGAGCAGTTTTCCTCTCTCCTAATACTTAACATTGAGGCAGAATCGCATCAGAAATCTAAAAAATGCTACAGGACCCGAGTGCGTTTGAGAGAAAAAAAACGAGCCACTCTGGGGTGCACCAGCCCTTACCACTGATTACAATCCGGGATAGAGCTGCTGATGTGTAGCAGAACACATGGAGAAACGTGATCAGCTTCAAGTGTTAGTGTAGACTAAAGCAGAAAGAGAATACAAGAAATAGGAACGTTACAAATCTATCACCTGACCGAACTGATCTCATGCTTCTGTACTATAGAAGAGCAAGTCTACATCAGAACTTTCAGTTTGCTCGAGAACAGATGAGGCTAGCACCTGGCATTGCACACTGGCCCACTGATAGGACTGTAGCCTGTCAACAAGTGGATAAGGCCAGAACCTGATATTGCTTATCAGTAGGGATATTTATTGAGATGCCAATACTTCTAAGGTTATGCAAAAGTTTACATTTTGACATTTTTTTGGCAGTTGAAAACAGCTGCCAAAAAAAGGGTGGGAACTCAATGGTGGATGACCAAGGTAAGGCAGAGTTATTAAATGTTTTCTTTGCTTCTGTCTTCACAAAAGAAACAGCACTGTTGCAAACTACAGAGGTGGAAGAGTCTCAATCTTCTAACTGTAATATTAAATACTTAACGCAGGAAGAAGTGAAGGCAAGACTAAATAAATTAAAAATAAACAAGGCACCTGGCCCGGATGGCATGCATCCTCGGGTCCTAAGGGAATTAAGCTCAGTTATAGATAAACCCCTTTATCTTATCTTTTGTGACTCTCTTGCAACTGGCAGAGTCCCAGTGGATTGGCGTACAGCCCACGTTTTCCCATTATTTAAGAAGGGCAAAAAATCAGATCCAGGAAATTATAGACCTGTAAGCTTAACATCAGTTGTATGCAAACTATTTGAGGGGTTACTAAGAGATACTATACATGACTTCATAGTAGAAAATAATCTTATTTCTCAGCATCAACATGGGTTTACTAAAGACAGGTCCTGTTTGACTAACATGCTCAGCTTTTATGAGGTAGTGAATGCTAATATGGATATTGGGAATGCTGTAGATGTGATATACTTGGACTTTGCAAAGGCCTTCGACACTGTTCCCCACAAAAGTCTGGTGCAAAAGTTGAGGATACAAGGACTGGGGAAGAGTCTGTGTTCATGGAAAGGGAACTGGCTAATGGACAGAAAACAAAGAGTTGTGGTCAATGGATCGTACTCAAAATGGGAGACTGTTAGCAGTGGGGTCCCACAGGGGTCTGTTCTGGGTCCAGTGCTCTTCAATTTATTTATTAATGACCTAGTAGATGCAGTAGTGAGCAATGTTGCTATTTTTGCAGATGATACAAAATTGTGCAGAATCCTCAACTCTCAGGAAGATAGTGTCATATTGCAACAGGATCTGGATAGGATGGCTATATGGGCACATACATGGCAGATGAAATTCAATGTTGACAAATGTAAAGTCATGCATTTTGGACGTACTAATGGTCTAGCACCATACAAAATGAATGGGATACAGTTGGGGACATCAAACTTGGAGAAGGACTTAGGAGTACTCATTGACAACAAGTTAAAAAATCGTACTCAATGCCAAGCCGCTGCAGCTAAAGCTAACAAAATTTTGGGATGCATTAAAAGGGAAATAAAAACTCGAGATGCTAGCATAATATTGCCCCTGTTTAACTCTCTAGTAAGGCCACATCTGGAATATGGAATTCAGTTCTGGGCACCACATTACAAAAAAGATATTGCAGTTTTAGAGCAGGTGCAGAGACGAGCAACAAAAATGATACGTGGGATGGAAGGTCTCACTTATCAAGAAAGGTTAGATAAACTGGGTTTATTTAGTCTAGAGAAAAGACGCCTTAGAGGGGATCTAATTAACATGTATAAATACATCAGAGGGCAATATAATAGCTTGGCGGATGAGCTTTTTGTCCCTAGGCCTTCTCAAAGGATTAGAGGACATGATCTGCGCATGGAGGAAAAACGGTTTAGCCATTTATTTAGGAAAGTGTTCTTTACAGTAAGAGTGATTAAGATGTGGAATGCATTGCCACAGGAAGTCGTTATGGCAAACTCTATACCTGCATTTAAAGGGGGCTTAGATGCTTTCCTTGCCTTGAAAGACATCCATGGCTACAATTACTAGGTAATGCCTAATGATGTTGATCCAGGGATTTTATCTGATTGCCATCTGGAGTCGGGAAGGAATTTTTCCCTTTAGGGGCTAATTGGACCATGCCTTGTGGGGGGGTTTTCGCCTTCCTCTGGATCAACAGGGATATGTGAGGGAGCAGGCTGGTGTTGTACTTTATACTGGTTGAACTCGATGGACGTATGTCTTTTTTCAACCAAAATAACTATGTAACTATGTATAATGTAATTCTTATTTATGCTGTTCGAAAAAAAAGACATCAAATGAACCGGTATTCGGAAATGTTTATATTTACTCTTTCTGGAAAGTGAGGCTAGCAGTGCTTTTTTTAAATCAGTTTTTCCCTTATGCTGGGTACACACGATGTATTTTTCCGCTCGATTCTCTTATCTTTTCTTATCAATTTCCATTCACTTCTAAGAGAAATTGAGCGGTAAAACTATTGAAAGTAAGATCGGATATGTCAAACTAAAGGTCCGTACACACGCCGGACTGGAGGCAATGACTGGTCCGTCGTCACCTCCCGCTGGGTGGGCGTTCCAGCGACAGTCCGGCGTGTGTACAGTCTGTCAGCGGACTGATACGGCTGTTTCTGAGCGATCCGCCCCGACGGATCGCTCAGAAACAGCCGTATCAGTCTGCAGACAGACTGTACACACGCCGGACTGTCGCTGGAACGCCCACCCAGCGGGAGGTGACGACTAACCAGTCGTTGCCTCCAGTCCGGTGTGTGTACGGACCTTAAGTATCGAACCAACAATCTGCCAAAAAAAAAGCATCGTGTATTTCCCAGCATTATACTGCTTACCAGGCAACCTCATGTTCATTGTTGGGGTGACATTTTATAATTGTCGCATACCTGTTAGAATGAACAAAAGTGGGCGCTACTGTCGTTGAGGTAAGCTTATAGGGAACAGTTTTCCAATGACGGCACTTTTTAAAAAAAAAAAGTATAGTGTTGTAATTGGTGGAAAAGTGTAGGCATAGTTATTGCTACCTATCCCAAACCTAAAACTTTTAAAGGGTGCTGTCGTTGGCGTACTTTTGAAGCAGCAACCAATCACGTTAGTGGAATTTTCCCTATGAGGTTCCCCACTCGGTCACCTCAACCGTACTAGCTTCCAGAAGTGCCTAACGGTAGGTCTTTGGAAATTGGTGTCCTTGTCCCCAGCCCTAAGAGCATTTCCAGTGTGAAAGTGTAGCTGTGCCCAAAGAGACAGCATGATATGCATATATAGAGGATGGACAATTTCCACTCACCAAGGCTTTCACTTGGCTGAACGGTATATTCTTGTTCTACAGGAAGTAGAATTAAAAGTGGGCTGAACCGAACCTTTCCCAGGCTGAGGAGTTTTGGAGGCTGCTGATTATTTCCATGCAAAGTTTTTTTTTTTGTTCCAGCTCTCACTAATTTTCCTTCCTGTAGAACAAAATAACACAGTTGAAAGGACCCTCATGTATAGTCTCCAGACTCGGTGACTGATAACATAGTCATATATTTTCCATCAAGCTCTTTGATGTTTACCGCACTGAGTTACATTAGCAAGTGAAGATGCAAAGAAATGGTTTTTGCCCCGTTTCCACTTGTTGCAAGTTCTGGATGGATCCTGAACAAAAAACACACGTGAATTACATAAGGTGTAACGGGCCACTGAAAACCATTGGTATTTTAGAAATCGCATGCATTCACATCCGTAAGAAAACAAAATTTGTACTTGTAACTAAAATCTGGACAACGTACATAGGGGAAAACAGCACTGCGCCAACTCCACCTCCTAGTTGCAGGTGAATTCAGACTTGTTTGTGCGCATTGTCTGAGATACTGCATGGAACCCAGAACGCCTGCCCCTGGGGGGGGGGGGGGGGGGGAGGGGTGTCTGACTTAAAGGGAATGTCAATTGATATTAAAAACAACAAAACTGATTCTTGCCTATAGAGAGGGAAGGCTCTGGTCCTATAGAGCAGTGTTTCTCAACCTGTGGTCTCCTGGGGATATATCGGCACCTATCGGGGCTGCAGACAAAATCACTGATCTTTCCCCCGAGGAGAGAAGTGGCAAGCAGCATCCGCAACAAGGGGCGCCGTAACTTATATAACCTTTTCCAGTGCAGACTCCTCTCCGCTCCTGTTGTTGCGCTTCCTTCTCTTGTCGCCTTGCCAGGATTGTGTCCTTTCTCCATGGTTACCTGGCGGGCACCTCTCATGATGTCAGAGGTACCGCTGGAAGTAATCTTGGTGGTAGGACATGGAGGCAGTGAGAGGAGTTGCCGCTGGAACGGGGTTATGTAAGCTGAAACCTGCACCTTACATACTGGGGGCACCTATAGCTCGCTACCTATTCTGCTTTCACCTGTACCTGGCTAACCTATACTGGGGCACCACCTGTACCTGGCTAACCTATACTGGGGCACCTATAGCTCGCTACCTATTCTGCTGGCACCTGAACCTGGCTAACTTATACTGGGGCACCTCCTGTACCTGCCTACCTATCTATATTGGGGCACCTATAGCTCGCTGGCTTCTGTACCTGGCTAATTTATACAAGGGCACCACCTGTACTTGGTTATCTATACTGGGGCACCTATAGATTGCTACCCATACCGGGGGGCACCTGTACCTGGCTAACCTATACTGGGGCACCACCTATAACTGGATACCTATACTGGGGGCACCTGTGCCTGGCTACCTTTACTGTGGGCACCTATACAGTGGAGGAAATAATTATTTGACCCCTCACTGATTTTGTAAGTTTGTCCAATGACAAATAAATGAAAAGTCTCAGAACAGTATCATTTCAATGGTAGGTTTATTTTAACAGTGGCAGATAGCACATCAAAAGGAAAATCGAAAAAATAACCTTAAATAAAAGATAGCAACTGATTTGCATTTCATTGAGTGAAATAAGTTTTTGAACCCTCTAACAATAAAAGACTTAATACTTAGTGGAAAAACCCTTGTTTGCAAGCACAGAGGTCAAACGTTTCTTGTAATTGATGACCAAGTTTGCACACATTTTAGGAGGAATGTTGGTCCACTCCTCTTTGCAGATCATCTCTAAATCCCTAAGGTTTCGAGGCTGTATCTGTGCAACTCTGAGCTTGAGCTCCCTCCATAGGTTTTCTACTGGATTAAGGTCCGGAGACTGACTAGGCCACTCCATGACCTTAATGTGCTTCTTCTTGAGCCACTCCTTTGTTGCCTTTGCTGTATGTTTTGGGTCATTGTCGTGTTGGAACACCCATCCACGACCCATTTTCAGTTTCCTGGCAGAGGGAAGGAGGTTGTCGTTCAGGATTTCACGATACATGGCTCCGTCCATTTTCCCGTTAATGCGATTAAGTTGTCCTGTGCCCTTAGCAGAAAAACACCCCCAAAGCAAAATGTTTCCACCCCCATGCTTGACGGTGGGGACTGTGTTTTGGGGGTCATAGGTAGCATTTTTCTTCCTCCAAACACAGCGAGTTGAGTTAATGCCAAAGAGCTCTATTTTGGTCTCATCAGACCACAGCACCTTCTCCCAGTCACTCACAGAATCATTCAGGTGTTCATTGGCAAACTTCAGACGGGCCTGCACATATGCCTTCTTGAGCAGGGGGACCTTGCGAGCCCTGCAGGATTTTAATCCATTGCGGTGTAATGTGTTTCCAATGGTTTTCTTGGTGACTGTGGTCCCTGCTAATTTGAGGTCATTCACTAACTCCTCCCGTGTAGTTCTAGGATGCTTTTTCACCTTTCTCAGAACCATTGACACCCCACGAGGTGAGATCTTGCGTGGAGCCCCAGAGCGAGGTTGATTGATGGTCATTTTGTGCTCCTTCCATTTTCGAACAATCGCACCAACAGTTGTCACCTTCTCTCCCAGCTTCTTGCTAATGGTTTTGTAGCCCATTCCAGCCTTGTGCAGGTCTACAATTTTGTCCCTGACATCCTTGGACAGCTCTTTGGTCTTTCCCATGTTGGAGAGTTTGGAGTCTGCTTGATTGATTGATTCTGTGGACAGGTGTCTTTTATACAGGTGACTAGTTAAGACAGGTGTCCTTAATGAGGGTGACTAATTGAGTAGAGTCTCTAACCACTCTGTGGGAGCCAGAACTCTTAATGGTTGGTAGGGGTTCAAAAACTTATTTCACTCAATGAAATGCAAATCAGTTGCTATCTTTTATTTAGGGTTATTTTTTCGATTTTCCTTTTGATGTGCTATCTGCCACTGTTAAAATAAACCTACTATTGAAATGATACTGTTCTGAGACTTTTCATTTCTTTGTCATTGGACAAACTTACAAAATCAGTGAGGGGTCAAATAATTATTTCCTCCACTGTACATGTCTAGGGCAGGGGGACAAGAGGTTACAGAGGGGTACAAAAGAGGCACAGGGAGAACAGAGAGGGGGCATGAAGGCCCATATGCAATTCACTTTTTCTCCTGAGCTTTCTCCTGGGTGATAAGTTCACATCTTGTCAATAAAACTTCTTTTAAACCACCAGCAAGCAAAAAATACTCAAAATAAATTTGATAGTACTTTTTCACCTACTATTTGGTACTTTTCAATTGAAAAGTGCTGAAAAGTAATTTAAGAGAGATTAAAAATTATCTCCTAGGAGAAAATGCTAGAGAAAAAGTTAATTGCATATGGACCGAGGTGACACAGAGGGAGTCAAAAGAGGCATAAACTTAGGTGACACGGGAGGACAAAAGAAGATGGATTCGAATTAACAACTGACCTACAGTCTCCATCTCGTTAACCTAGGACGACCTGTATTTTGCTAGTGTTTGGCTCCACCTATGTCATGGCCATGCCCACTTTTTCACCACGGCGCGCTTTCCATGCAGTTTTTCTGGTAGATGGTGCATTTGGTTGAGGATGACTCACAAAGGCGGTACATATACTGAAAAGGTTGTGAACCACTGCTATAGAGCTTTCCCGCTCCTCTCACGGTCCCCACGTTCCAGCTCTGAATCTAGTCCAGGCATGGGCAAACTTGGCCCTCCAGCTGTAAAGGAACTAAAAGTCCCACAATGCATTGCAGAAGCCTGACAGCCACAGTCATGACTCATAAAGGCAAATGCATTGTGGGACTTGTAGTTCCGTAACAGCTGGAGGGCTGAGTTTGCACATGCCTGATCTAGTCAGTCCCAGTTTTGATTTTTGTGTGTGTAGATTGCATATGAAGATAGTAGCTCTTGTGACATCTCATTTACTTTCAATAGATAACTTGATTACATAGTTGTCTTGAGAAGAGTCTTACTATAAAGATCTCCAGAGCAACCCGTCTCTTCCACAAAGCTATCCATGTCACCTGGGCTGAAGAACACAAATTACTATGTTAATGTTGGTTCATACTATGCGCATCTGGGCATGATTTTGTGAGCACATGCAATTTTAAAAACATTGTACTGTATTTGCCATTCCATTGGGAAACCAGATTTGTTTTCAGATTTGTGTATTCTCTTTGCAGCGCTGTTGTCTCTGCATACAGTGTTGTATTCTTTTCAGGAAAACATGTTTATTGTTATGGATGGGTGGAAACTTGAATGTGTTCACAATGTGCGAGTGCACACTGGAAATGTGAAACAGTCCTGACTGAATAGTGATTGTCATGTCTAGGAGAACTCGTGGAGAAACGTGATTTGTTTGATCATCTGATTTGCAAAGCTCTGATTTGCTGTGATCACATCCTGTTTTAGCACATGATCATGACTAGCAAATCCAGAGAATTGTATTATTATCAAGTGACCAAATTGATCACATGCTTCTCCGTGAGTTCTCCTAGACATGACCATCACTAGTTCTGAAGGCCATCCTGCCTTTGTAGCGGTGTCATATTATTAGGCCAGAGACTTGCCACACTTATGAACACTAGCAAATGTTAATTGCTGTGAAGTTATTTTTCACTACCGTATTGCATGTTTATCAGATCCTTGATGGGTTTTTAGCTTTTCACTTTTATTTGGTGATATCAACCAGACAGATGTCAATCCCTACCTCTACTCCATTTTATCCCCCCTCCCCCCTTTAAATCCACCTTCCGTCTCTGGGAGGTGGACCAGGTAGTTCTGATATGGTCCGTTATGAGGATAGAACTCTGTTTGAGTCCTGTCATGATTCAGGTGTTTGCTCGATTTCGAATGATTGATGTGAAAGGTAACCTTGAGTGGCAGCAATGCCCCTTAAGTCTTATTGACATCAGTAGCGCAGAATGGCTGTGGGATCGGAACACAACGCGTGCAATCACGCCGCTATATGCTGCCGATTCCATTCACTGTAATAAATGGCTCAGAAAATGCATGCAGAAGTGCGATAGCACATCGCACTGCTGCACAGCGCATATGATCTGAACGGCAGAAATGCTGTCCATGCACTTCTGCAGTCCTTGCATGTTGCACACCATACTCTCTGCTGAAATGCGCACCGCAGCCCGTATGATGTGAACGAGGCCTTACACTTACCCGTATGAATCATATAGTTTACGTAAAAACAATGAAAACAAAAAGTTTATCAGAGACACAGGTCCCCATTTAGTATTGTATTTTTTTCCCCCTCTAATTTATACAAATATATTTTATAGATTATATGGCTATAATGCAGCAAATAATAAAAAAGAAAAAAAAGTGCTTGTAAAATTTGTCTCCAATTAATTAAAATCCCCTCTCCAGTAAATGTTTTTAAATGTACTGGTTTCTCAGTGACATAGACTGTACATCTGGTTTTAACAGCAGCCTATAACTTTAGGTAGAGTTCCCCTTTTAATACTACATGAAAAAGAGCTCAGTGGGTGAAGATTCCGCAAATTATTTACCACATTTAAATATGCGGCGAGTCATTCGCTCATTAGGTGAGGCTGATATTATCCTAAACGTGATTCAATGGAATGCTTATAGTGGCTGAAACAATTTTACGGTAGTAATGAAGAGGTAATTATTTTTTAGACTTGCTGTTCTGCTGCAGGAGATGACTGGGAAGGACTTGGGATACACTGTTTAGTCACAGAGTTATTAATACATCCAATCATCAAGTGTAAAAATAGATGCTTAGGAATATACTTTACATACATAGCATGTAACGTGTGTGTGTATATGTACAAATATGTGTGTGTGTGTGTGTGTGTGTATATGTAAACTTAAGCAGTTTCAGGTGTATCCATACATTTTATTAGTTTACTGCTAACAGATAAAAAATGCTCTCTACATTATATATTATTATTATTTATTGTATTTATAAAGCGCCAACATATTACGCAGCGCTGGACAATAAATATATACAATGATACAAGGATGACAGACATAGGGTTATACACATAGAACAAAGTTATGAAATGGAACAAAGAACATGAAATGGCAAATTGCACAAAATACATGATCATGCAATATGGGCTGGTTAGGTAGGCCCAGTAATACAAGTACAGTCTGTCATAGGACAGGAGCACATGATCCTGTAGATAACACTGGGGAGTGGAGGACCCTGCCAGAGGCTTACAATCTAAAGGTTATATGTCTATATGTTTATACATTAAAGGTCTATATGTTTATACATTACTTTAGCCTGCTTACCTTATTTTACATCCATATTCAAACACAGCCATTCTGAATAATCTGTGACAAACGCTGGATGATGCTTTCTGCAGTCTCTAAAGTGGTCCCCAAATTAGTCCTGGAGTGCAGGAAGAGTCCCTAGGGTTCTCGGTTTTATCATAATTACTCGGTCAGTAAGATAGAGATGTGTGGGTAGTCGGTGTTCCAAAGTACTGTTGCTATGGTTGCAAAATGGTGCAATTTGAGCTCCATGTCAATTTTAGAGATTCATATAATTTAAGTATTTTAACAGGCACTTTGAGGGCTCGTTCACACTAGGGGCGTTTTTTGCCCCTTTTTTTTTTTCTTTTCCAAGTGCAGGCGATTTTCAAAATCGCCCTAAAAATGCTTGTGCAATGATACCCTATAAGAGAGTTCACAGCTGAGCGGTTCATTTGCAGTCCGCTCAGCAAAGTGGTGCCTGTACCATTTTTGAGGTGATTTTGCCTCAGTGGAAGGTATATGAAAAAGGCTCACAAAATCGATGTGTGCAGTGATTGCGTGAGCGTTTTGGGGAATAAATACATTGTATTATTTTCCGGGTCAAAGAGTTCACTTCCGGACTTGTGTCAGGGAGTGAATTACAAAACTGCTCTGGAAAAGCAATTTTACCAGAAACGCAGCGCGCAGTGGAGCGCCTGGAGGGGGAGAAAAAGCTCACAAAACACTTGCGTTTGTATTTTCGATTTTAGGTGTGAATGAGGCCTTAGAGATTCATAGCTACAATAGAATCTTGTTAGCGTACGAGAGAGAACGGCGCCGGTAGACTTGGGCGCAGGACACAGCCAGTATATGGCTGATCCTGCTGCCGCACAAGTCCGGGCCGTGTTAATTACTATTCCCCCTCCAGGCCGACATGGATAGTGGGGGAATGAAATAATTCAGCTTCCAGCAATCGCTGGAAGCCGAATTATTGTTTTAAAAGCAACTTCAGGTCCGTCTTCTGACGACGCTGAAGTTACTCCCTGTGCCTGCAAAAGCCGTAGTTCCTATTACGGCCTATGGTGGCGCCGGCTGCGCCCAAGTCTCCTGCGCTGCTGCGCCAAAGTCTCCAGCGCTGGATTTACCGTGTTCGTCTTGTTATAGTAAACTCAGATGTAGTAAACCTCTGGCTATAGTAAACTCTGTCCCCAGGTCCTGGCCTTGGGTCTGTAGGAATATATAATGTATGACAAATGCTTATAAAGTTTCGCGGAAAGAACCACTTCTTCAGAGTCTCAGACGCAGAATGTGGGCTGATACTCTGCCTCTGAGCCTCTGAAGAAGCGTTTCTTGCCATGAAATGGCTGTTAGGCCACTGTGTGTACCTACCTGCACTGCCTTGTCTATGTCTACCTTGTGTCTTAACCATTGATGGTCAATAAAGCGTAGATGCTTTATTTCTACTTACCCAGCCCTCCTCCTGTTGGCATTAGGTAACCGTGATCACAGGTTTTTTGACTGTAGCTTTACTTGGGCACACTGCCTGTCTGCTAGTGCCAGCATTCTTTGCCTCCCTTGTGTATATTGATGCTCCCGTTTAGCTGTATGCTTTGGTGTGATTAATGGCCTCAAATTGAAACCTATTGTACACTCGCCATGTTCAGCACTTTAAAGCGGAACTGTAGATACAAATTAAACACATTGTTTCACTTACCTGGGGCTTCCCCAAGCCCCCAGCAGCCGTCCTGTCCCGCGCTGCTCCTCGACGAGCCTCCGTCCTCCCGCCGTCAGCTACTTTCGGTTTCGCCGCCGGGCCACTACGCCCACACGGCTCTGGCCACGCGTATCCTTTCTTCGCGTTCCCCGCTATTGCAGAGGGGAACGCGAAGAAAGGATATGCTTGGCAGGGCTGCGCTGGCCTCCACTTACAAGTCGAGGTACGGAGCGGCGGCGGGAACGGAGACTCGTGGAGACTCGGCACGGGACAGGACAGCTGCTGGGGGCTTGCAGAAGCTCCATGTAAGTGAAACAATGTGTTTAATTTGTATCTACAGTTCCGCTTTAAAGGACAACTGTAGTGAGAAGAATAGAGGCTGCCATATTAAAATCCTTTTACACAATACTAGTTGCCTGACTATCCTGCTGATCCTCTGCCAGGTACACACTGAGATTTTCTGGCAGATTTACTGACCAATCATTTCCAACATGTCCGATCTGATTTCCGTTCACTTCTATCAGAAATCAGATCGGACATGTTGGAAATTATCCATCTGGCAGTAAATCTGCCAGAAAATCTCAGTGTGTACCCAGCATAATACTTTTAGCCATAGACTCCGAACAAGCATTTGCAGGTCAGATGTTTCTGACATTGTCAGATCTGACAAGATTAGCTGCATGCTTGTTTCTGGTTATTCAAACACTTCTGCAGCCAAATAGATCAGAAGGACCTCCAAGCAACTGGCTTTGTTTAAAAGGAAATAAATATGGCAGCCTCCATATTCTTATCACTACAGTTGTCCTTTAAGGTCTCTTTCAGACTGGCAGCAGAAAGGTGGTGAATTCACTGCCAGTCAGCTGCTCTCCTACACAGTCTGGGTGCTTGTTAGCACTCGGTACATGCGCTGGACAGGCAGCCTCCCCATAGTCATATCTGAGCACAGCCGTGCAGAGGGTAGTACTATGGTGAACAGGATAGACACCATAATGGGGGAAGTAGAGGGGGAGCAATACAATGACGGGGCACACTATATAAAGTATTTTCATGAATAGGGGTTCTACAACTGTGGAACCACAATTATGGGCACTATATAAAGAAGGGAATCCGGTGTGTTCTCCAGCATCGGCGTATTACCAGCCCTCATCTTTCCCAGCTTTGTATTCACTCCCTGTTTGCCTTCCTTATTTATGCTGAACATGGTATACCCTGCCTTCATCTAGTGCTATTTCATGGTTTATCCAACTGCCTATTCATCTGTTCCCACAAAGCTCTTCTCGCCCATCATACATTCTACCTTCTTGCTCTGTCTAGTTCCCACTGTCTGCCTCTGTCTGTCCACCTCTTTATAAGAAGACTGAAACCCAAATGATAATGTAACCCCTTAGCGTCAACTCATCTTGTGTGTAGCCACTAAATAGGCAGATGCTATGCTTGCATATTGTCCCTCGTAGCTTTCTAGTGATATGGTCACTTCAGATAGTCATCTGTTTTCCATCAAATAAACTGAAAATATCAGTACAGCTGTTCATTTTTCTTTGTATGTGTCATTGTCTTTTGAATCCTTAACTCCGTATCTAAGAAATTGGAGCAACTCAACCAGTTTCCAGATTTCAACAATTATCTAATTTTTGTTCTCACAAAGTTAAAAAGAGAAGGTAAGTGCTGTTTTTATTTTATCATGTTTGTAAATTAATAGAAACTAGATGCATTTAAATGTCATAAAGTGCTATCTTTAAATTGCTGTGATCTAAGGCTTTACCAAAATTCCATGTTGTTCTGTGAGTCAGAAGTCTCTTCAGGAAAGTTGTGTAACCCAGCTGTCTCTTTCACACCAGTATTAGTAAGCCCACTTATCTAACTGATGTACTTTTGTGACAAATTTAAAATGTGTATTTGATCAGCTCATAAGGTTTCATAGAAAAGGGGACTACTATGAAAACACATGTAATGCATGTTTTATTTATTAAATCGGGTCATATTTTATTTGTAAAATATGACAGCTGGACAAGTCATCTCCTCGTGTGTCTTGTTATGCCACAGTAGAAATGGCAGATGCAATTTTGTGTATTTGTACAGTTTTGCACTTACTTCGCTGCCATTCATTTAGGAAACAGATTTCCAGAAACGGTGATAAATATTGGTTAAAGGATACCGAGATCAACCCAAGGGATTGGTGGTTGATGTAAAGGTCTTGATGTACAGGATTTTGGAAATCTCTTCCGGACAGAGATGGTCGGAAATTTGACGGAATTGCACATACTGACAATTGTTTCGGAATTCTGTGGAAGAATATTCGAATTCCGTGGAATGTTTTTTATTTTTTTATAATAGTTAAATTTTTTAAATTATATTTTGTGGACGTACGCTATATACATGATGCGTAAACTGCTATTCTGGAAGCCAAGCATGGTACGCTCCAGAATTCTCTTGATTGGACTAATAATTCAGAGTCTTACAATTGGCCTCAAAATTCTGAGTTTTGGTACTCTGGATACTGCTCTCAGAAATGCTGTGTTCTTCGGTATTCTGAAGCTCATCCCTACTTGTATGGAAAGGGTTAAGGAGGGACGCCGGACTTTGTGCTGTATCAGATATACATGTCAATGGTATGTGCAGTGGCTGGATAGTGTACTGGTAGTGCACCGCATTTGACATAGGAGACCAGGGGCCATATGCAATTCACTTTTTCACCTGAGTTTTCTCCTAGGAGATAAGTTTTCATCTTCAATTTAAAATAACTTTCCAGCACTTTTCAACTAAAAAAAGTACCAAAAAGCAAGTTAAAAAGTCCTACCAAAATTATTTTGAGTATTTTCTTCCTTGCTGGTGGCTTAAAAGGCATTTTGACAAGTTTAAAAATATCACCTAGGAGAAAACTCAGGTGAAAAAGTGAATTGCATATGGCCCCAGGTTTCAAATCCTGGCTAGGGTCAGTACCTATTCAGTAAAGCGTTCAAGGCAAGACTCCCTAACACTGCAGGGTGGCCTACTGAGTGCCCCCTTAGTGGCTGCAGCTCTTGGGCGCTTTGAGTCGTGACAGGAGAAAAGCGCTATACAAATGTTTGGATTGTTACTTCTGAACACCCCACCAGTGACAGAACAAAGGAGCGGGCCAATTCCAAGTCCAATTCCAAGTCCAATAATTAAGGCTATGAGGAGGACATGACACATGAAGCCAAACACGGCCAGTGTGCCAGGGGCCTGGGCGATACTCCTATATGTACTTAGGTACTGTCATTTTGTCACATCCATTATTTCCATGTGACAGAAATGGATCTTTGGTTGCAGAGATATTTTTAGGAATGTGCCTCCTATAATTGCAGCATTCTGCGGAGTCAGCAAGACAAAAGGAATGTTTCCTTATTAGGGAAAATGGTCTGTCAAAGTGGAGTAAATTCAAACCAAGGACTCATCCTCTGCTCGAATCTCACTAATCAGATTATGATTGAAATAGCAGCTTTTCAGCTAGATCTTCTTAAAGGCCTGTCCACACAAAAGGCATTAAAAATTGCATTATTGAGAGGTTGAAGAGCAGTGCGAAGGTTCTTAAGAGTAAACGGCAACATAACAATGCTTGCCAAATCTGTGTGAGGCTTTAGGAATATTTAAGAAGACCTATATGTAAACAGACCTTTATTGTTATGGCCAGTGTGTTCACAGATTTCATAATGCCTCAGTTTTGGAAAACCCTTTTAATTCTTTGATGTTATGCCTGCCATTTCTTAATTATTGGTGTGAGCAAGCCCTTGGGGCCTGGGACCCACCAGACGGCGGCCCTGGGACCCACCAGACGGCGGCCCTGGGGCCTGGGACCCACCAGACGGCGGCCCTGGGGCCTGGGACCCACCAGACGGCGGCCCTGGGGCCTGGGACCCACCAGACGGCGGCCCTGGGGCCTGGGACCCACCAGACGGCGGCCCTGGGGCCTGGGACCCACCAGACGGCGGGCCTGGGGCCCACCAGACGGCGGGCCTGGGGCCCACCAGACGGCGGGCCTGGGGCCCACCAGACGGCGGCCCTGGGGCCTGGGACCCACCAGACGGCGGCCCTGGGGCCTGGGACCCACCAGACGGCGGCCCTGGGGCCTGGGGCCCACCAGACGGCGGCCCTGGGGCCCACCAGACGTTTGCTCCGCAATTGCAACGGTGCTGTGGAACCAGCCCCATAGGCATGCATTGGAGCAGCGCTTTGCCTATTGCTGGTGATTGGCAAGTGCTGGCAGTGTGCCCCCTAGCCTCAGGGCTAACTTCCAGGGTGGCCCCTGAGCGGCCACCCGTAGTGGCTGCTGCTCTTGAGCGCTTTGAGTCCAACAGGAGAAAAGCGCTATACAAATGTTAGGATTATTAACTTGTCAGTAAAGTAAATGCATGTGTGCTCTGAGAGGTTCTGTGCTTGTACCTATGTCAGATAGCACAGATGTTTTCACTTGGAAAAGGGCCAAACTGTACATAATCTTCCTACAGATCCAGGTATGAAATCTTTCCCACAGCTTTCCTCCTGATCCATTCCTCCTTCCAAAACCTTTCATTATCTCCAAATTAAGCCTTTAGTCCTGGAGATTCAAGAGGTCAAGTGATCTCTTACAATGACCTCTTATAAGCATAAATGCCATGAAAACACCCGTTTGTTGATCGGTATCATCACAGTGTATTAGGCCCAAGCTGTATCTTTTATTCTACAGGTCCAAAGAAAATGTGATTAATCTTTCTGTTGTTATGGTTATTTTAAAGCCCTGCTTCTGATGTTTTTTTTTTTTTTTTTTTTCCATTGATTTTAATTTTCTATAACGTAAATGTGGACATCTGCATCAAATATGAAAATTGTGTACTTTATTGCAGAGACATTTTCTTTGGGAAGGCTTGTCACATGATGGCTTACATGGAGTAAAAGTTGTTGGCCAAGTGGGTTTTTCGTCTTATGCCCAAGGAAATCGCATGACCACACCCACAGCCTCCCTCTACTACTTTGTGTATTGTACAGGGAGAAGATGGACTGGCCTGGCTCAGGGTTCAGAGTGAAAGACTGTCTGGTTCCCTCTCCCAGGTCTTCCCTGACTAACTCATTTGTGTGATGGGATAAGCGGAAGAGTTCGGCTAGATCACCGATTGACTGTTGTTCAATCCTGCTAGGCTATATTTGACTTTAAGACAGCATGTCAGCATTTATTTGTTGTACAAATAACATTTTAATGTGGTTTCATAAGTTGGTTTATAAATTACTCTTCTCTTTAGAAGTATTTAATATACACTACACCCTGTACCAGCCCAAACAGTAAGTCTTGAGTTTCTGCAGACTGAGGGCTCACAACATGGAAATCGAGTTTGGGTGGCATAGACCTACAAATACAGGGAGCATAGACTGTGGGGCAACAGTGTGACCAGAGGAACCTAGAGGTCAACACTCTATTCCTTATGCACTGCCCTTATATTATTGGACCTCATCCTAGATTTTGGGTCTTTTAGAGCAGTGTTTCTCAACATTATATTGGTATGTACCCCCTTTAAAACCCTGTACTCACCAAGTACCCCCTGGCATAGTAAACATCACAAGTACCCCCTGACAAATCTATATTTAATCGTAGCACATGATAATTGGTTCTAAACAGTTTTCAAGCATGTATTATTGCTTTTAATTAGCTAAAATACTAATTTGGTGTTGTTTAAATAAGATTTATCCTATTCTAAAACTCTAAATTTGTTATTCTTGGTTAAGTATATCAAGCCCGAGTACCCCCTGGAACCATCAGAAGTACCCCCTGGGGTACGTGTACCACATGTTGAGAACCTAGGTTTTAGAGGATGAGAGAAAACTCTATATGCTGGGAAAAACGGAAACCACAGTGACGATTGCTGCATGCTACATCACGGTATGCCACAGACTGATTCTGGGTACACACTATGAGATTTTCTGGCCGATTTACTGTCAGATCAATTATTTCCAACATGTCTGATTTGCTTTCCGATCGATTTCCTATTAGAGTTAACAGAAATCGGAAAATGCTCGGAAATCGATCTAAAAGTAAATCGGACATGTTGGAAATAATCAATCTCACCGTAAATTGGCCAGAAAATCTGTGTGTACCCAGCATGAGTTTGTTTTGCCCATAATACCTCGATCACTTTACCACACCCCTGGTCACTCTAAAACCAAGCTGCACCTAGCTCATATAAGGTTACAGGAAAGGCTCCAGCCCCCTTCATATTCTCCCATCCCATACTTACTTTGGCAGTGCCTGAATGTATACATTTTTTTTTTAAATAAAGATGTAGAGATCTGAGGAAGATAAAGTATACGGAGCGAGAGAACTCTAGAGATCGAGATCCTGGTTCACAGTTAAGTTTATGCCCGTTGCCCAGTTAAAGCGACATGTTACCCTAGCAACACTCTTGTTACTTGGGTGAAGCAGGCCTGCGTGATTGGTAAACGCGCTACGCTGTTATCGCTACTAATGGTAAAGTTGTGTGCTACCTGCGCACTGCACTTACTTTGAGCTATGATTAAGGACCGTATTGGTCGAAACATGTTAGCTGGTTGTGATATTTGTAGTAATTTTTTTTTTTTTTTTAAGGATACGTCCACAATAAAGATTTTATTTTTTTGGACACACTGTGTACCCCTCTGTTTGTTTACAATACTTACTGGAGCTTCAGCGATTGGGCCCGTGAAGGGAGTTGGAAATCTGGAGATATAAACATGGATATGGCGATCTAGAAGTAGAGTTATAGAGAGGGATGTACTGTAGAGAGATATTCTAGTTCTCTTGTTACAACCAGCCATAAGGCTAGAAACCCACTAGGCTTTCTAATCCCTAGCATTTTGAGAAAGCACTTGCTAATGCAATGCTCTGGGGTATTTTTTTTTAAAATCACATCGCTCAAGTGGGATCACACCCATAGCATTACATTAGCAAGAGCTTTCAAATCGCAAATAGTTTAGAAAATTGCTCCTAGTGGGTTTCTAGCCTAATGGTGGGCATAGACCGGTCGACCGGCGGCTCGATTAGCTGCCGGATCGACCCCAGTCGCTTCCCCGCTCGTCCGCACGGATCGATTGCTGCTCGTCCCCGCCGGCGGTCCTTATCAGCCGCTCGATTCTCTGCCATTGTCCGCCGGCGGGAATCGAGCGGGCGCAGTTCGAGCTGCATGATCGGGCCACCTGAATATTATCAGCTGGTCGATACACTGTACAGGAACGTGCCGTGTATCCCCAGCATAAGGCTGTGTTACATTGCTGTCAAACCAATATATAACCTGACTTTGCTGCAATACTTCTCTAGACTTGAATGCAATTTGTACAAGCGGCCAAAACCACATTATTTTCTGCCGCCTCTGTTACTATGGTAACACATGGGTAATGGCTTTTTAAGCAAGACATGACTTGCACATTTCATTTTGAGGTTTATATATAGGAAATTTAAAACTGAACTGCTGTGAATCAAGTAGAAAACGTTGAGAATTCATGAAGAGCACACGACCTGGTGTGCAGTGGATCAGCCCGACCACCTCAATGGGGATATTTTTTGTTAATTGCCATTAACCCCCCCCCCCCCCCCCTTCCCCTAAGGAACACAGCTACTTTGGACCAAGTAAACAGGTTATTTGCTCTCATTCGTTCCCTCCCTAGTGGATGGGTAAAGGTAGAGAATCTGTGGCAATTCTCCGTAATGATTCATTTGTTCTTTGGGTGTGTGAATTGTTCATTTTGTTTATATCACATGGTGAACCTGAAAACGTATCTTTTCTCACAACTCTCTTCATGGCATTGATTTAATTGTTAATTGACTAGGGATTATTATCTGTAGAGCTGTACTTTCTGCTTGACTGTCCTGCATTTGTACCATCGCGAGTCTATGTGAAGACCTGACAGTCTTGTAGACTGATGAGACATCAGTCTTCAACGTAATGATCTTATGTGACACAAAAGGTAACATGAATTTTACAGCCCTGCCCATACATGTAGAATTGCTTTGTGTAGTCACTACTGGCTAACAACTGCCCAGTTTACAAAAGGCACTGCTAAATGGAGTCTCTTTGAATAGAAGCTATTGTGTACAGATCTTGTTCTTTCCTAGTCAGAGGCTTTTTTTGACGTTGAACATTTTGTGTTTCTGGTTTTCTATGCATTTCTACATCATTCTGCTAGTCCATTGTAGGCTGACTGGGAAATACAAATTAGCTTCTGACAGTGATTATCCTTTGTGAAATGCCACTGTGCCCAGGCTTTGGCAGACATGCTCTTAATTGAAGGATTCCGTTTAAATAGTTGTGTGCCTAAAGTACTTATTTGCCGGCATGCTAATTATAATGGCAGCACATGGGCCACTTTCTTAGTGCAGAGGTGGGTGAAATATTGTAGAATTTGTGAGCCCGTTAATCATTTTCAGGGAGCAGGTAGCTACCGTAAATAGCAGGGGTGCTGAATGAGATGCAAATAGTACTGAGTTCATGTTGCACAGGTAGATGAGTCACACCTTTGGGTGCATAACCTAGGTCTCAGGTGTCAAACGCAAGGTCCATTTTAGGTGGCCCTCCAGAGCTTCAAATGTGCGTCGTAAGCAGTGAAAAAACCCCAGCTGTGGCTCATGTGTACCGGAGCTCATGGAGAAGCATGCAATCTGTTTCATCAGCTAATCTTACCCAACAAAATGGCAGAGTTGCTGCGTCTGTCAGTGTGGCCTTATGCTGGGCATACACGGCTCGATTTTGCCGTTCGATTCTGCACCCGATCGTTTTCCGCACTCAATTCTGCAGGCGATTCTCTTAACTTCCATTCGGTTTTCTTAACTTTTCCCATTGTCCTCCATGCAGAATCGAGCACGGAAACGATCGGGCGGTAGATCGGACATGTTGGAAATTAACTATCGAGCCATCTAAATGGCTCAGAATCGAGCCGTGTATTCCCAGCATTACTGTGCATGCACAGGTTTACCTACGCAGATTCTGTGCGCATACGTACCTGCTTGTGGCTGTGCATGCGCATAACAGATGCAGGACTGTTCTAGTGACTGGTAATGTACTGGTTTAAGGTCTAGTAAATTTAAAAAGTTCTGAACTGCTACAATTATAGTAATCACACCTGATAAAACTGATCACCTGCCTTTCCATGACATTTGGTGACATGATTACTCAGGATTCCCTGCTTGGGAACCTGCAGTATTTTGCTTGATGTCACTCATGGCCAACAGAGGGGACCTTTTTAGGGTTCACACTGTCCATCTAGTAATGAAGAGAGGGTCCGTTTCAGTGTCTCAAAGGTTTATTAGGGACTTATCCCAAAACAGCAGGACAAACACAATGCTGACATGTTTCATACCTGGGTCGGTCCTTAATCATAGCGTGCTATGATTAAGGACCGACCCAGGTCTGAAACATGTCGGCGTTGTTTGTCCTGCTGTTTTGGGATAAGTCCCTAAGAAATATTGGAGACATTGAAGCGGGACCCTCTTCATTTGTATAGCTCACTGGTCTGGTTGCCTAGGTCCAACTCTGTCTCCTGTCTGAGTGCAGCGGTATATCCATTTCTTCTGTGTCCAGTTAGTAAGAAGTTCTCTTATTTTGTTATTGGAATACAGTTCATTCTTCTGCATGTGGGTGAGAGACGATGGTAGAATTGGAAGTCTGCTGTGCAGAGCATAGTGTGTTCGTGTGGAGCTGCTGCACCCTGGACCAGTTGGCATGCTTTGGGAATACATAGAAGGTGCTTTTACATTGGTGCAGTGCAATTTACGCGTAGCAACAAATACCCCATTGCACCTCAGTATTGCATACATTTTCCCATATGCGGCAGACTGCGTTCAGAGAAATTGGAGGCAACCTGCATCAAAAAGTTGCACTCTTCAGTCACGTGTATAATGCTGGTCAGGAAGTACGTCATCTGAATATCGGCATCTGTGGATGTGCACCGAAAACAAAATTAAAAAATATGCATGTTAACATTGACTTTGCTTGTGGTAACGCGCCACAGCTTCTGCGTCAGCTGGAGCACTTCCATCACGTTGCAGGAAGTGTCATTTTACCAGCTGCTTTATAATGGCCATTGTGGCTAGGTGTAAGGTTAAAGAGGCCTCACTGTGTTTTGTTTTGCTTTTTGTTTATTTGTAACACATTGTTCCTTCATGTTAAGGCTTTTAAAAGTAAAGACATGCAGTACTACCCTACCTAATAATAAAAGCCCTGTGCTCTGTGTCCATGGGCAGCGTCTGTGGCAGGCAGTGAGCGCACAGGCAGGGCCGTGGCCACGTGCAGGTTTTTGAAACTGGCCTGATTGCCTAGTAAAAATGTCCAGTGGCAATCAAAACCTCTGCTCACTTACGTTGTAAAGTGGTGTTCCGTTACCTCTTGCTTGCTGTTATGTGCAAAGTTCCATAAATGCATTTGCATTAAAGTTACAACCCATTATATATAAATAGTAGTGTAAAATCCAGGTTGTTTAATAAAAGCTCCTTAGGAAGATGTACGGTATGTATTAAAGTTCAGTAGGAACATGCTGACTTGATTTTGTAACCAACAACGTACCTCCTCAGGCTTTTTGGTTAGTCAGAGAAGGTATATCGCCCTTCACTTCAATTAGTCTTTGTGGTTGGTGAGAGCATTTGAAAAGCATCCAGCCTTTGGAGTAACTATGAGAAAAAAGGGTTGAAGGGATAGAGCTAAGAATAGGTGTAAATAGGAGAGAAATATTGGTAAGAGGGGGAGGTGAAAACCTGAAAGGAGAAGGTGGGGAAAAGGTGCAGAAGTGACAAGTGTGCGGGAATGGCAAGGTGATGCATCGCAAAAAACAGCAAAATGATGATTTTGGTGAACTCAAGGAATGAGCACTGGATTTTACAATGCAAAAGTGGATATGTGAATGCGGGAACTCTCATCTGGGTGCATAGTGTGTAGCAAAGAGGGGGAAATCTGGGAAACAGAGATGGTCTGATGAGATGCTAATAATCATAGCTTGCATGCAGATTTGTTTTCAAAGATTATTTTTATTGAGCTTTGCACAAGTGAAGGCAAACAATCAGAAGGTGGAGAAAATAGTAAGGAGGAGGTCTTCTGCAGTCAGTAATTACATGGAACTAATACATATGGCATATCTGGAATGATGAGCAGGGAGGAATCTATTCTGGGTTCAGATGGCACTTCATGACAATTAGATCGAAGAAAACAAATGTGCTCATTAGAACATCATCCAACAGGCTGAATCCATACATACAGTGGTTTGCAAAAGTATTCGGCCCCCTTGAAGTTTTCCACATTTTGTCATGTTACTGCCACAAATGTGAACCAATTTTATTGGAATTCCACGTGAAAGACCAATACAAAGTGGTGTACACGTGAGAAGTGGAACGAAAATCATACATGATGCCAAACATTTAAAAAAACAAACAAACTGCAAAGTGGGTTTTGCGTAATTATTCAGCCCTCTTAGTCAATACTTTGTAGAACCACCTTTTGCTGCAATTACAGCTTCCAGTCTTTTAGGGTATGTCTCTACCAGCTTTGCACATCTAGAGACTGAAATCCTTGCCCATTCTTCTTTGCAAAACCGCTCCAGCTCAGTCAGATTAGATGGACAGGGTTTGTGAACAGCAATTTTCATATCTTGCCACAGATTCTTGATTGGATTTAGATCTGGACTTTGACTGGGTCATTCTAACACATAGATATGTTTTGTTTTAAACCATTCCATTGTTGACCTGGCTTTATATTTAGGGTCGTTGTCCTGCTGGAAGGTGAACCTCCGCCCCAGTCTCAAGTCATTTGTAAACTCCAAGAGGTTTTCTTCCAAGATTGCCCTGTATTTGGCTCCATCCATCTTACCATCAACTCTGACCAGTTTCCCTGTCCCTGCTGAAGAGAAGCACCCCCAGAGCATGATGCTGCCACCCCCATATTTGACAGTGGGGATGGTGTGTTCAGAGTGATTTGCAGTGTTAGTTTTCCGCCACACATAGCGTTTTGCATTTTGGCCAAAAAGTTCAATTTTGGTCTCATCTGACCAGATCACCTTCTTCCACATGTTTGCTGTGTCCCCCACATGGCTTGTGACAAACTGCAAACGGGACTTCCTATGCTTTTCTGTTAACAATGGCTTTCTTCTTGCCACTCTTCCATAAAGGCCTACTTTGTGCAGTGCACGACTAATAGCTGTCCTATGGACAGATTCCCCCACCTGAGATGTAGATTTCTGCAGCTCGTCCACAGTCACCATGGGCCTCTTGACTGCATTTCTGATCAGCGCTCTCCTTGTTCGGCCTGTGAGTTTAGGTGGATGGTCTTGTCTTGGTAGGTTTACAGTTGTGCCATACTCCTTCCATTTCTGAATGATCGCTTGAACAGTGCTCTGTGGGATGTTCAAGGCTTTGGAAATCTTTTTGTAGCCTAAGCCTGCTTTAAATTTCTCAATACCTTTTTATCCCTGACCTGTCTGGTGTGTTTTTTGGACTCCATGGTGTTGTTGCTCCCAATATTCTCTTAGACAACCTCTGAGGCTGTCACAGAGCAGCTGTATTTGTACTGACATTAGATTACACACAGGTGCACTCTATTTAGTCATTCACACTCATCAGGCAATGTCTATGGGCAACTGACTGCACTCAGACCAAAGGGGGCTGAATAATTATGCACACCCCACTTTGCAGTTATTGATTTGTAAAAAAAAAAAAATGTTTGGAATCATGTATGATTTCCGTTCCACTTCTCACGTGTACACCACTTGGTCTTTCACGTGGAATTCCAATAAAATTGATTCATGTTTGTGGCAGTAATGTGACAAAATGTGGAAAACTTCAAGGGGGCCGAATACTTTTGCAAACCACTGTACTGTATAACCAAAACACTAGTGGGAAAGAGATGTGGACCCAGCGAAGAATTGTAGTATGAGAGGGGTTCTCAATCACCTGATCGGGTGAGCGAACTATAACAACCAGTATTTCCCAGAAATGGAGAGGGGGTGATTTAGGAGAAATTTAATATGTAGGCGATGCCTACATTGTCCATGTAAGTGATCCACAGGTCCCAGGTTTTCTGGAAGTGGTCAAGCCTATCATAAGAGATGGCCAAAATTCTTTCCTAAATCATAAGTCTGTGTACTCTGGGAATTACTGGCTCAAGAACTAGAGTAGATTTCAGCCACTGGGAGGCTAAGTAAGATTAGGCTGTCATGGTTATGAATTGGCTAAGATGATAGGTTGGGAATTTAGTGCCATGTTTTATGTTGCCTAAGAGAAGGACTGCTAGCTTCCTGGAAAATGGCCTTTGAAGGACTAGCTTGCATGCAGATTTAATGCACAATGTATGCAGCTTGGAATTGGGCTGTGCACTTTTTCTCGATGTGCATTCCTCCAATTCCAAGCTAGGGGGATTGAGTAAAGTGGAAGGTTGTGGTGTCACTACAAATCAGGGGTGGATGGAAGTGGAAGAGGAGATTGTCCGTGAGACAAGAGGACAGGAAATGGTAGGGAAACATAAAGACCTCCTAAGGATGTCCTGTAGTGTGTTGCAGAGGTGGTCAGGTCAGGCCAGGCCACTTTAGAATCTTAGTTATCAGTACAAAATTGGAAACTTATAGTCTAGCAATGCATTCTGAAGGAGAGACAATATGAACAAAGCTGTTTCGCGTAGGTGGATAAGGTGGTTAATGATGTGCTCAGCCTACGCTCAGCTTAGATGACCCAGCACTCTGGGTTTTATGGTGACGTGTTGGGGCTGCTGTACAACCGCTAGACTATCAGCAGCCTTGATTGGCCGCCTCAGCCAGTAACCTTTTAGTGTGTGTATGAGGCTTTAGCGGCAAAGGGTCAGGATAACTGCTAGCAAGTAAAGTTTTCAGCTGGAATAAACAGTTTCCACAGCTCTATCGCTACTGGTTCCACCCTCGTCCTTGTGTGTTTTTTTTTTTTTTTATGGCTATGAAATTGTATATGTATTTTATTCTAGTGTAAATTGTTTGTCAACTGCGTGTTTTTCACTTGAAGTGAAACAGCTTGGCCTTTCTTGGGAGTGAATGGTACAGTATGTATTACTCATGTCTAAACTATGCTAAATGTTAGTGAAATATGTGCAGCTTCTGCCTTTTTTCTTTCTCTATAAATGTATCTACATGCCAATAAATTAGTTTCATTTTTTCCGTTGAGTTCTGCTCTAGTCCCTGATAAGGGTTGTGTAAGTCAAATGGAATGAAAAATAAGATCCATCTGTTGGATAACTTGGCCAACTAATGTATTGCAGCACGAGCAGATCACTTAGATTGTCTTATATTAGCGCCTTCTAATTAAATAGCATTGCCAGAAGGGACACATATTTTTATTTTTTTTACTTTGCGTCTGTGTAATGTAAATGTAATTAACTTGTGATACTTGCTACCGTATCTTTCTGCATTATGGGTTCCAGTTGAAAGATTTTGTTCATGCTTTTGTGTGTATAATACTTAAACACAATAGTTTTTCAAAGTGGATTTGTAGTTAACTTCCCACACTAGTGAATATTTTGATGCTTTGTTGAATTCATATTAATGGCTTTTGTGTAGTGTAACTGCAGCAGTTTGGCTTGTTTGAGCTGCATCAGAATCCTATTTAGTTCGCTAGGTACTAAGGTGGGTTGTACCCGCTGATGGTGCAATGTAAGCATGTGTGTAGACAGGGAAAATAACTGAGCCACTGGCTGTGGCTGCCATTTTCCAGTGCTAGTGGCTGCGTCCTGCCATTGTCAGTTGCTATTCCCTTTAGGTCAGCGGGGAGGCTCATGAGCATCCAAGGCAGGTGGTCAGAGCCAGAGGGCTTTGGTGGTCGCAAGCAGGACCAGCCGAAAGACCTCAAGTGGAAACCTTTTATGCCTTGTACACACGTAGGAGGACTGTAGCCAGACAGGGATCAGGATTGATCTCTTAGATTACACCTGGGAGCCCTAGGCGGCTCAGACTGTCCCTAGCCTCCATGCTTGTGACGAGTCTGTTACTATGGAGGGGCAGTGCATGACTTAGTTACTTACAGTGAGTTCAGTTAGAAGGGGGTTGCTTGAGCACTGAATGACGCAATGTTGAGAGGGGGAGGACTGGGTGAACTCCCACACATAAGCTAGATTCTCTCTTGAGGCAGTCTTTATCGGCCTCCATGACCGAGTTTAATCTAGCATGTGTACCTAGCTTTAGTTTTGGATACAGGAAGAAAAGGCCTGAACCTTTATCAAGTGTTTTTTTTAGGTTGGATAGGTAGACCTTGCCAGACTTCCATGTCAATGACAAGGCCACTGAAAACAAAATGTGAGGCAGAAATGTTCCAGTGGAGACACAACTTTTTATGAGGCCTTTTTTTTCAGCGTGGAAAGCTAATAAAATCAGTTTATTTTGATTTTGTGTCCCCAGTTAGGCCCCATTCACACTTGAGTTTTGCGGGCGTGATTTACCCGCAATCGCGTTTAATGCTTCTTTAGCACTGAAAAGCGATCGCCAGGAAATTGCCTGAAAATGGTCCAGGCTACGCGTTTGTGTTAATCACCAGCGATTTAACACAAATCGCCTAAGTAAGAACGGGTCCATAGGGTTTCATTGCACTAGCACGTTAAAAAGCGCTAGCGCTTGAGCGTTTTGCTGAAATCGCAGGCAAAACGCTCCAGTGCGAATGGGGTCTTAAGGTGCTTCTCACTAGTTGCCCAGATGATTGGTTCACTAAAAAAAGAGTACATTCATAAAACCTTCCCGAGTTACCAAACGTTTTCAGTTACTAGTCAAAACTGGGAAAAACACCATAGAACCCGGTCTGAAGGTGCCAATAATGGTTCAGTTTTAAGGAAACTAACCATGGACTTTCCAATCTGACAGTTACCGGATTGGAGAGTGTTGATGGTGCCATTCGCATCATATAAAACCGGTTTAAGGCTCCCTGCACACTGCAAATCCGGATTCCGATTCCCAATTCCGATTTTCCCTGAATGCAATCAACAGAAAACGGATCAAAAAACGCGGCATGCAGTAAAGATTAAAAATCTGAATCGGATGTAAAAAGCGGAATCGCATGCAGTGTGCAGGGAGCCTAATGATCGCCTTAGCAATACGTTTTGCAGACTGATTCTCTAAAATGATCAGATTGGTTATAATTTCTGTCTTATTTATGGACTGATTGTATCTGATTTTAATTATCAGATTGGAAAGGCGATTGTTCATTTAAATTGCATTGTCACTGGTCACCTAAATACCCTGTGCATATAATCTAAAAAGATTCAAAATTGTATGAAAAAAATCATCACTCCTGTTGTGTAAACCTCAAACGCCTTTACCACACTGCACACAGAACTCCAATTTGCCACTAATAATCATACTTAAAGGTTAAATGGCATTTAGCTGTTTGAGGGCTCTTTTACACTACATGCCATTTGGATTTTTGATGCGATTAAAAAAGTCCTGCACTCTGCATTTTTTTTTTCCCCCTGCAGGTTTATTCTAGTGTTGTTAACATCCCAGTGGAAATCACAAATCGGAATTGCAGTTTGCTGTGTAAAAGCCTGAGACCTCTGAGGGACCGTTTCCATTTGTGTGGTGCGGAAAACGCATTCGGATGCAAATTCGTGTGCACATTTTACCACAAATTTGCATAGGTTAGTAAGTATGCGAATTGAACCATGTCAGTGTCTGTGTGCTCTTACACTGATTTTATGCGAAAACGTACGCAAATTTGCATGGAAAATTCATATAGCGAAAACGCATGCAAATTTCCTATTAATTACATTGTATGGGAATCGCACACCGCCTTGTGGTGTGTGAATTCTGATGGCTCTGCTGTGCAAATTTTTCCTGCACAGAAAAACGCTCTTTTTCCAACAAGTGGAAACAGGCTAATTAACTTGTATTGGTTATGCGAATCTGCGTGCAGATTTGCGATACTGGAAACGGGCCCTTTCTAGGCCCCGTTCACACTTGCGTTTTTGCAAAAAATCGAACGGATGTCCAGATCCGTTCCGTGCGCATCCGGAACGGATGCGTACGGTTGCACTCCGGATCCGGTACGGATCCGTTCCGTTTGCATCCATTTTTTCATCAGTTAGTGATCCGGTTGATATCCGGATCCGTTTTTTAAAGAGATAACAGAGTGTATAAATTCTTAGAGTCTGGGAGGTCTGTAGAAGCCCTGGGGTCATTGTTGGAGACAGCCTGACGTGTGGAGACCATCCTTGGATATAGAGACTGCAGTTTGGACCATGGATCCAGTGTTTTTGTACTCATTTTACCTGGGAATTGTCTCCTTTTTGATTTTTACCTATTACTATGTGGGAAGAAGGCATGCTCCTCGCAGGAGATGGTGGGTGCACCAGGCAGGTAGCTGCTGCACCTGTAGAATCAGGTGTGTAGGGCCTCACCTCTTTGTCCGACATGCTGCCAAATATCTCCAGCCACAAGTCACTGCTGCTCCACTCCTCAAACGCTGGGCCCATGTACCATCCAAAATGGCCGCTACGACCATAGAAAACGCATAGGAAGTGGGTAGAACGTCCAGATTTGCTAGCCAGTGTGTTGCCTCCTTTCCGTTTCTCATTGGTTTCAGCTGTGCGGATGGTGCAGTCAGGATCCGGTCCGGGTGCGGCGGCCGGATCCGACGTACGTGAAAAATAGAGCAAGTTGGAAAAGTGTCCGGATCCGGTCCGCGTGGAACGGACGAGTATGTACGCATCCATAGAGTATCATTGGATTGCCAAACGTCCGTTCCGTTTGAACAGTATACTTTCCGGATCCGGTCCGGAAAATCCTGACTGCTAACGCAAATGTGAAAGTTAGTCCTTCCATGTTAGCTTGCCTTGGCTACCATAACTTATGGATAATATTGAAAACGTTTAGTGTTAAAATGTCCCAATTATGCTCACCGGGTTTCTCAGATCCCCATCTTTTACCAGTTGCAGCAGCTCATCTTTAGGCTCTGGCCAGCTGCTCCTCCTGGTGTTCTGTTGCGCTGCAAGATCCAACAAACACACAGGGTGTGCAGCTGTCCAGAGCAGGTACTTCCTGTTTTTGCAGTGATGTCACCTTAAAGGAAGAGGTTGCTCTTAGGATAATAGTAGTTTATAGAGTAGCCTAGACTCATTCTAGAAACACGTATCCTTAAATCTTGAAGCTGCGGCCAGCTGCTCCTCCTGGTGTTCTGTTGCGTTGCAAGATCCAACAAGCACCCAGGGTGTGCAGTTGTCCGGGGCAGGTACCGGTACTTCCTGTCTTTGCAGTGATGTCACCTTTTAGGACATCTTAAGTGAGGAATGTGGAGGCTACCATATTTATTTCCTTTTAAGCAAGGCGCATTGTCTGGCTGTCCTACTGTGAGACAGGTAATTTGGGTGCCGAACAGCGCTCACAATTTGAGCGCTGCCATAGACCGTAATGCGAATTACAGCTGTAGCAGCGCTCGCTGAGTAATTTGGGTGTTTGCAATAGCCAGGGCGCAAATTAAGATAAAAAAAAATCTGGTGCCAGCCATAACTAAAGCATAAATTAATTTGGGGACAAAACAAATAGGTTATCAGTATGGGAATAGTTAAAAAAAAAATTAAAATAGTTAACTAGAGCAAGGTGAGCAATCTTTTGGCTTCACCTTGCGCCAAAATTTTCCATTGGCCTTTTTTCATGAATGCGTTCTGCTGATCTTCTGCCTCTAATAATTTTAGCCATAGACCACAGTGCTCTCACTAGCATTTTTTCCCCAGCCGATTGCATTAAAAAGACGGTTGGTGTACGAGGGGGTAATGCGGGGACTGCGCAACTCTGCTTACAGCATAGGAGGATGAGGAGGCAAGCTGATGACAGCTGGGTGCTCACAAACATTAGCCAAAGGGAGCACCCTGCTAAATGAGCCTGGGGAGATCACTGGACTATGAACAAGCATGCAGATAAAATGTTTGACTGGATTTGTTGCATGCTTGTTCAGGTGTGTGATGCAGACACTACTGATGCATGCAAGATCAACAGAACTACCAGCCAATTGGTGTTAATTAAAAGGAAATGCATTATTACTATTATGATTTATAAAGCACCAACATTTTTACGTGGAGATGTACACAGTAAGAACCGAATATGGGGTGCATAATAATATACAAATGGTATACACCACTATACAAATACAGAATCCATACAAAATACAGAATTTGTAATTACAGTGACGAGAGTATTATTTATTGTATTTATAAAGCGCCAACATATTACGCAGCGCTGGACATTAGTTTAGGTTACAGACAATATTTGGGGGTGACATACAGCAATATGACAATACAGGAATACAAGAAAGAACAGATCACGCAGCACAGTATGAGTACAAGGTCACTGGATGGAGCATGGAGATTAGGCAAGTTAGGTTCACTCAGATGCATAGCATGGGTTCACAGTAATGGAGGTGCAAGATCAGGTAGGACACAAAAGGAGGAGGACCCTGCCCAAAGGCTTACACTCTAGAGGGAACATAATGAATAAAATGTATGATGAATTCCAAGACCCAAAAGGGGGAGAGAGCCCTGCCCTTGCGAGCTTATAATCTAAATATGACGGCCTCCACATCTCCCATGCTTCAGGTGTCCTTAAAAGGAAAGGGTTGCTATTCAGATAACAATAGTCTGTAGTGTAGCCCATACACTCAAATGTACACTTGTGCATATATCCTTTTATCTTGAAGCTCCGACCAGCAGCTCCTCCTGATGTCCTGTTGTGCTGCAAGATCCAACAAACATGCAGGATGTGCAGTTGTCCGGGGCAGGTACTTCCTGTCCTTGAGGTGATGTCACCTTCTGAAGGAAGTGGTTGCTCTTCGGATAACTATAGTTTTGTAGTGTAGTCCAGATGCTATATTTTACACTTTTATGTTTTTAAAATACACAACTCCATTTGGCAATACACCACCTCCTTAAAACTCATTAGACTACAAACACTTTCCTCAGGTTTAACATTGAGCTAAATGTTCAAATTGAGATTCCATCTATATAAAGACTATTACTTCCTCCCTCAAGTTGCAAATCATCATCTCTAAAATGCTGTATTCATGGTGAGTTTATCCTTAAAGTGGCAGTATTAATGCGCAGTTTCATTCAGCTCCACAATTACATCCAGTGAAGCCAAACAACTCTGCTTCGTTGTCCAGACCTGTAGGTCCTTTCACACTTCATTTATCGCATTGCGGTGCAATTGTTCAACTGGTCGCACTACGAGTTACCATTGCGGTGCAACCACACAATGAGGCATAATTTACAATGAATGTATGCCTCACTTTCGGGATAACCGTGCACAACCTACTGCAACTCTTAGATTGCCATAACTGCACTCGCCGCACCCTGATCAAAGTGATGACTGGCACCCCAATTACACTGCTGCGAGGCCATAGACATAACTTAATGTCTATGGTGGCGCCCAAGTCAGGCGCAGCGTGGGGAAGAGTGTGCTGAAATGCCCTGCCTCGCATGCAGGCAAAGCCAGTTACACATGACTGGGCGGGCAGACGCGGCACCTTTGAGACCTATTCACGGCGCTCCAGGGTGCCGGGGCACCCATTTTGAGTACCTCTGGTTTAGTAATTTACTGTACCATATATTGCAAATGAAAATTGCTCACTAGTGTGAGTTGCAAAACCAGCAACCTCAATGTTGCGCAGGTGAGGAAAAGCCATCCTCACTCGGGTCTTCTGCAAATTGATGGGTCGCCCTCTTAAAGTTTTATTGGGAGATCTCAAAGAGAGAAAAAGGTCTGTCACTAGGTGCGCCTGCCAAAGCTGCTCTATTCCCAGTGCTGTTGTCCCTCCCTCCTCATTCATAGACACTTGTTGCTTGGCTATTGCCAGGTAACATGTCTGTACAGCTTTGGGGCCCTGCAGTGTCACCCACAGGGTCAAGTTTGATCCTAGCCGACAACACAAATTGTGGGCAAATCATGCACGTGTAAGCGCCAGCTTCAACAGAAGTTTATACAGTATAGCCAAATGAGGACACTAGCCAGGTAAGTAGTTTATAAAACTTTGTGATATTGTATCCTCTGTAGTCGTGTTACCCCAGGTTCCGTTTCAAATTAAAGGTTCATTTGCCACCCGGCTCCACGATTTGTCCATCCCAGATTTCTGTCTCGACTTTGTGATTATTGCTGAAACATTCTGATCTTCTTGTTACTGTAGATGTTCCTGGCTGTTTATGTGGAACGGGCTCTAATGAAAGCCATGTGTAACACTATGTGAAATGTTTCTCTTCCAGATGAGCCTACACGTTCCCTTAGTGGGCTGATCTTGAAAAATAATGTGAAAGCTCATTTTCACAACTTCCCGAATGGCGTGACTGACTTCATAAAGAGTGAATGCTTGAACAACATTGGTGACTCATCCCCACTAATCAGAGCAACAGTAGGTAAGTCCTTTGGGGTATATTGGTATCTTGTTCACATACTTCACGTAATGCATTGACTGTTTTTGTTGGATTGGTTTAGCTTCAGTGTGGGTTTCTTGTCAAAAATATATAAAAAAAAGATTTATAAATGGCAAACATCATGGAGTTCTGTACATTACAGAAGGTATGTTGGCTGCAAATTTGAAAATGGTCACAAATGCTGACAGTGTCAACATGCATAAAAGGGAAGCTCCTGGATCTTGTAGAGGCTTCCCACGCCAACCTCCGTTGCTGCTCACCCCTTCAAAAAAGGCATGAGCGTGGCTGTACTGCGCCTGTGTCATGATAGCAGTTTCTGCAGTAAGCTGGAGCTGCTTCTGCATGAGCAGCTCTGTGTTACTGTGCAGGCGTTGCTGCGCGGGTATAGCATGGCCATGCTCATACCTAGAGCGCAGAGGAGTGCAGCTCAGATCTTCTGGAGGGTCCTGGTGAGGACATAGGAAGCCTCTACAGCATGTATGTCAAACTCCGGCCCATGGGCCAAATCTGGTCCTTGGAGACATTAAATTTGGCCCTCAAGTAGTTTACCCTCTTTGCATTGTTTGGCCCACTCTGGACCACCAGGGAAAGCTATATTGGAGGTGAAGCCCTAGAACACCTGGGAAGCCATATGGAGGAGGGAGGGGGAAAGCACTAAACACCTGGGAACTGTATAGTGGAGGAAGGAAGCCACCTAGGAACTTTATAAGGGAGGAAGGAGGCATTGAGGTTGGCCCACGACTAGGTCGCAGCGTACAATTTCTGCCCACTTTGTATTTGTTTGACACCCCTGCTCTACAGCATCCAGAGGCTTCCCTCTTTTGGTAAATTTTTTTTTTTTTTTTTGGTATTTTTTTTTTTTCTTTTATATCCAAGGTTTGCGGTTTCCCTTTTAATGTGTGGGGGAGGATTCCATAGAACTTGTAAAGGAAATGACAGGTGCTAAAAGTGATGGGAACTACGGTATATTCTAGCTAATGATAGTGGTGGGAATTTTCAGACTTGGATACTTTGGGTTTTGTTTGAACCTGGCAACTTTCTGAATGTTTCCAGAGTAGTGTTTCTCAGCATTTTTGTAGCATGTTCACCTTTATTAATGACTGCATTGGTAGAGTGCACCTATTGTTACATTTTCGAGTACCTTTGTGTATATACAATTAGTACTGCATAATCCAGGATAAATGCTTTTCAAACATTCCTTGAAGCTTTTGAGCTAGAAATGCTCAGGTAGGTTTGTGTATCCTATAAATATGTATGGGTACTTATGTTAAGCCATCTAGCAGAATGACTTGTCTGTTCAATGAAAAAGTGCATACTGTGTGATTGAGAGCAGCTGATTCATCATGAATTCTATACTGCTTAAAACGCAAGTACTTTTGTATGGTTTACCATCTCAAAACCTATTATGTGTGAGCTATAGGTTCAAGTACACCTTGAGCCCAATGGGTAAGTGGTACAATGCATTGAACATAGGTTTTAGAGGAATGAGAACTGCTAGTGGAATCTTGTATCCGTGTATGAGAAGATGTGGGGAGGATTATAGGTCAGAGTATGTGAGGGTGGCAGCAGCAATGTTCATGGCAGATTATAAAGCATTTTTATAAGAGCTATTGTAGTAGTCTAGACAGATCATAAGGGCATGCGCTAATGCACTGTTGGTTTCCTGAAATACAAAAGGTTTATTTTAACCACTTTGTATCCAGACCTTTTTTCCCACTTATTGACCAGAGCAGTTTTGACAGTTTATCTATGTCCTTATTTAATCAGAAATAACTTTGTCCCTACTTATGACACAGAAATGAAATATATATTGATTTTTTTCAAGACAAACTAGGCTTTCATTGTATACCTTTTTTTTCCCCTCAAACAATTTTGTTTTCTATTAATTTTAATGGGAAAACAAAGACAAAAATAGAAAAAAACATGTACTTCTCAGTTTTACCAATTCCAATTTGAAAATAAAAAGTTCTACTGTAAATAAAAAACACACATTTTGTTTGGCTATTCTTACTGCTTATCACAAAACTCAGATTATGTTCCGGTCACAATTTATGGTGAAGATATTTGATTCTGAAATAATGCTACAGAGTGTGTTTTTCACTATGAAATGAGAAAATAAAAGTGATTTTTACTATTAAAAATAATCTCATTAGCTCAGGAAACTTTTATATTCCCATTCACCAATTAGCGCTGCATCAGACAGTGCCAGAAATGTGCACAGGAGCAAGCCCAATACTGCACAGCACTGCTTCTATACAAGTCAGTAGATCTACTGACCTGTGGCTTAGATGAAGCCCCAGAGGACGTATATCTACTGACCTGTGGACAAAGTGGTTAAAGATGCTGTATAAGTAGAGGCACATGACTTGGAGATGTTTTGGCTTTGAGGAATGGAGAGGACTAAGGCCTTGTTCAGACTAGAAGCGCTGCCATGCGCATTTCGCAAGAACGGTAGACGGGCATAGACAGCCCTTCTATCGTTCCCATCATATGCGCTGCACAGCAGTGCGATGCGCTATCGCACTGCTGCACAGCAGTGCGATGCGCTATCGCACTGCTGCATGCGATTCGGGAATTGCAGCACATATCCATTCACTGTAGTGAATGGGATCTGCAGTGCAACGCATAGTAGCGTAGATGGCGTGTGTTCGTACGTGTTGCGTTCTGATCACACAGCCATCTGCGCTAAATTATCTGAACGAGGCCTAAAGCTTTGTCCACACACTAGGCTGTTTTAGTCCAAGTCGGTCGGTGTCACCTCTGCCAACAATCTCTAGTGTGTGTGTATAGAAGTTCTCCAAGGCTTAAAGTGAACCAGATAGGAAGCACCCTCGTGTATTTTACCATATATATATCAGTGGGAACATTAGAGAAAACACATACCTTGTTTTCTGTTTCATTTTTAACTGCTCAGCTTGCTTCTAATTAGCCCTGATAAAATCCCTGACTGAGCATTCAGTCTGGCTTTGCTCAGGAATCTTTATAGCTGAGTCATTATAGCAGAGCCACAAGGGGGCAGGCTTGGGCTTGAAAAGACACCAGAGAAGAAAGACTCTGCTATTAAAATTCCAGAGCAAAGCCAGACTGAATGCTCAGTCGGGGATTTTATCAGGGCTGTTAAGAAAGCTGAACAGTTAAAAATGAAACGGAGCAGGGTGAGTGTTTTCTCTAATGTTCCCACTGATATATATGGTAAAATGAGGGTGCTTTGTCTCTGGTTCACTTTAAGGACTCTAGGGGAAGAAAACTTAGACTCTAGGCTCATCACCTCAAGTTAGGATGTTAAAATAAGGCAAAAGGGTGTGTGTGGCCAACAAAGCAACAAAATTAGTTAACCCTTTGCATGAGAGCATATTCTTGTGAGCGTGCAAATCAATCATCCAGGAACCCCTTCTATCCCTATATCTGGCTCACAGTACCATCAAATGTGGCTTGCAAGTGATGTCCCCACTTTGCATTATGTTTGGCCCACAAGCACTTGAGCAATAAGTCTATATGGCTAAGCTCTAAAATTATGAAGTGAGAGGAAGGGGTGGTGCAAGAAAGACAACGGGAGCCAAAAGGAAGTGGTAAGGGAGGGGTGGATCCTGGGTTGGTGGGACGGCTGGCTGCATGCTGTTAGGCGCATTAATGTTACTTGGTGATGTGCAGCATCCTGATGTCACGTGCACATGGGTTTTCTGTGGATGTAGCACCAGCATTTCTCATTTAAGGGATACAATCGCCACCATTGACTACCGCTGGAGAAGCGGTTATTAAGGTTCCGCGGACCGTGTGAGGTATACGGAGCAGTGGCTTCATTCTGCCACTTTGAGCCTAGGGGAAGAATTTGGTGTTTTTCACCGTAAGTGAATGTTAGACACCTTTTACATGCATGTGATATCCCTTGATGATTAATGTCAGGTCATTAGACCACCATGAATGCTATATTTGGGTGGGGAGATGGAAGCAATGCACTAGACCACCACTGAAGCCATATGTTGGAGGAAGATGGGCCACTAGACACATGGGAACTCTATAGGGGAGTGAGGGGGCCACTAGACACCAGGGAACTGAAGAGGGGAGAGGAACCACTAGACACCAGGGAACTGTATAAGAGAGGGAGGGGGGCATTGAACACCAGGTAACTGTATAAAGGAGGGAGGTGGCCACTAGATATCAAGGTTAGGCCACAGCTTGTACTGTCAAATACTGTATATTTGAGTTTGACACCCCTGATCTTATACATATTGGGCCCAGCAGGTTGAATAGGCTTCTTCTGGCTGGGAACATTGCCGTGAATGAGTGCGTCTACATACTGGACATGCACAAGTAACTACCACGCATGCCCAGTAGAGGGAAGCACTTGTGAATGGAGGAAAAAAAAACCCATACACAAGTGCTTCCTTCTATTAGCCATGTTCACGACCTCGCTCTCAGCCAGAAAATAGGTACCCAGCACTGGCTGGGTGGTTTGGATAAGGATCCTGGATGTTTGTGGAATATCCAGAGGCTTCCCACTAATGAGGCAAGTATTTAACTTATATTTTATTAACTTCAGGATTGCTTTAGAGAGAACCCGAGGCGGAATATTGAAATCTTGAAGCGGATCCGAGATGAAAAACTAACTATATAACAAATAACTTGTCTATATATCTTATCTAAAGTTTAGATGGTTTACACAGCAAATATAGCTGCAAACAGTTTTAATAGAATATGATTATTTATTCCTGTGATACTGTGACAGCAGCCATGTTGTTTGTAAACATTACACAGAGGCAGGCTTATCTGCATCTTGAGCCATCAGCCTAATCCCCTCTCCTCCTCCCCTCTGCCTCTGAAATCAATGGCTAGTAACCCCTCCCCCTCCTCCTGCCCAGACTGAGCTCCCATGAGCCCTTGCTACTGCCAAGGCTCTCAGAACCCGTGGACGTGGCTTATTTAATTTATAGGGAATTAGAGTATTAAAACAAAAACAAAAAAGTATTTGGCTTGAGGAATGCCCTATAAACAGTAGGAAAGGAACACAATTATGCAATGTGTAAAAGTTCACCTCGGATCCACTTTAATAGGGCACAGAGGCATGTGCTGTGCACAATGACATGCCTCTGAGTTGTTCTGTTGCCGCTGCCAGCCGCCCTGCGCTTTGCTGTCCCCTCTGAAAATATTGCCAGGCTAGAGACAATCTGCTTCCCCTGGGTCACGATTGGCTTCCGATTGGAGGAAGCTAGCGGAGGCGGGGAGAGCCTGTCATGGAGGCGGCGATACTGAGGAGGCTGACTGACAAGCCTCAGGTAAACAAAGTAGACTAGCAGATCGTCGCTAGCCTGGCGATATTTTCAGGGGGGACAGCAGCGCGTGTGTGTGTGTGGGGGGGGGGGGGGGGGCTTCTGGCAGTGGCGATAGAAACGACACAGAGGCATGTCATTGTGCACATGACATGCCTCTGGGTCGTATTAAGATTTCAATATCAGGTTCTCTTTAAAGGAAACCAGAGATGAACGCTTTGGCACAAAATAAACCTATTCCCCGATAGATTTTACTAAATAAATACTAGACCTGGTATTTTCACCACTCTGGTGTGCCGTTTTTTGTTTTGTTTTTTTACTAAAATTCCATGCAAAACTCAGTTCATCAGAAAAGCATATTATTTAGTGGGCTGTGTGCAAAATGAAATCACCATTTCTAAAAACCTCTTATGACTAACAAATCTAGATTAAAAAAAAGTTTTTCAATATACCCTTACATTAGCGGCCCCTCCCATCTGATCACAGCTCTTTGTGATGCTGAATATACAGAACAGGAAAGCAGAGCCAAGAGGAGGCAGGCTTGGGCTTTGAAAATACATCAGAGAAGACAGACTCCGCTAGCAAAGCCAGACTGAATGCTCAGTCAGAGATTTTATCAGGGCTGATAACAAACAGGCTGAGCAGTGAAGGATGAAATGGAGAGCAGGGTAGGTGTTTTCTCTAATGTTCCCACTGATATATATGGTAAAATACATGAGGGTGCTTCATCGCTGGTACACTTTAAACTTGGCTGTGGAAAACTTGAATATGATGAAACCTAACCAAAAATTCATTGCTAATAAATTATCCCTTTTCTGTCTTTAGGCATCCTTATAACAACAATCGCTTCTAAAGGGGAGTTACAGAACTGGCCAGAACTGTTACCGAAACTATGTAGTCTGCTAGACTCTGAAGATTATAACACATGTGAGGTGAGAATATTTTTGTACCTGTAATACTACCTGTAGTACTATTAAGGATACTGTGCTTGCAGAGTACTCTTTTTAGTGAACAGCATTGTGTTCTAGTACAGGGTGGAACACATAACTGTCCCTGATATAGACAGATGCCGACCGTCCCGTCGTGCCTATTACTGGCACCCTGCTGTCTACCCTACTCTGTGTGTAGTCCTGAGATATATTGAAGCCTGTGTTGCCTGCATTTGCTGGCATGTGAGTGTTTCCTAGGCGACATTGGCTTCATTAAAGCCAGAGAGGGGACTCACAGCAGGGAACTAGTAACAGGTGCGCAGGGATAGGCTGTCCAGCATCTGCCTATATACTTGCATTGGTGGCAGGTAGCCGGAGCCGGTTTTATGTGCACTACCCTGTACTATCGTCAACTCTACATACAGATTTCCTGCAGGTCTGTTGTGATTTCACTGAGAATATGTAATGTGGAACGCAAAGGCGTTCCTAACCTTCAAACATGGTACAGGTAGTGCATGAAGAATGTGCAATAGAGTGTTCTCCCCAGAAATTTTTTCCAGCCGGGTGGCATGAAAAATTAGCCGGGTGGGGCGTCATGACAGAATGCAGGGCCGGCGCTTCTCTGCACAACTCTGTTTACAGCAGAGGAGGAGGAGAGCCGATGACAGCCGGGTACTCATCAAAACTAGCCGGGTGGAGCACCCGGCTAAAAGAGCCCAGGGAGAACACTGTGAGAACTATTCCCCTATTTTTCCTTGGACATTTGATTTAACTGCCCATAGCTCTCATGAGTTCGATCACTTAACTTTGGTGCTTTCAAGGAACCTCTCTGCTCTTTAACAATATGAAAAATACATGTGTATTAAAATGGAGGGGATGGTAGCAGTTGGAGGTACCATAAACTGAGGAGTTTTTAGAGTAGGGGTTTGCAAATTAAAGTGGTTGCTATTTTAACAAGCATAAATGCTCTTAACAAATGAGGTTCTGGGTTATAGGCACAGTATAACTCCCAACTAGACAATCTGAAGACCAGTGTCACTAACGTCGCATAACTAGATATGATGGCAGCTGACCAGCGAGAGCAATTTGAGGGGAGAAGGCACAGAAACCATTTACAACTCAGGGCTGTCTCCATACGCATTTGCACATAGGTTCACTTTGAAGATAGAATGCCAAATGGCAGCCTCCAAAGCAGTCTAATGGCAAGTCTGTTTAGTTGTCATAGAAAGGTGTGACTTGCTGAATGTTAGTGGTGCAAAGTGTTGTAATCCAGAGCTAACTATTCTCCAGTCTCAACCGTGTCAGATAATTAGAACAATAAAGAAATATGCACCAACAATACTTCCTAGATTGGATAATACGTCATGCATTCATTTTGTTCAACCACAGGGAGCTTTCGGAGCTCTTCAGAAAATCTGTGAAGATTCTGCTGAAATTCTAGACAGTGATGTGTTGGAAAGGCCGCTTAATGTTATGATTCCAAAGTTTTTACAGTTCTTCAAACACAGTAGTCCAAAAATAAGGTAAGGGTAACACTTGCCTAATCTTCCCCTGTCTTTCTCACACATTGTTTGTAAATTACTTTGTTGTGACCTCATGTTCTCCTGGCAGCTTTCTGACACTTCTGAGTAGTCTTGTAACCATGTACTGGATGATTGGGGGGGGGGGGGGGCGCGCTATCCATGTAATGATTCCTGTGAATTTTATAAAGGAAAAGCAGAAAATCCTATTCTAGACAGTGGCCATCTTGCCAAGCTAATGCTGACATCATATCCTCACTGACTCTTGTTCCCCCCCCCTCCCTTCTCTTGCTCATTGTGTATTCATTAGCTGCCCTCCTCCCAGAGTCTTCAGACACTCCCACTGAGGTGTATACTAACAACTGCACTGTCTTTTTATTTTATTTAATTTTTATTTTTTTTATTATTTAAACATCCAATCACTGAGTCACCTCAGCCTTGCTTGTAAACACAAATAATCAGAGCAGCAGCTAGGCAGGGAAATAAATGGAAGAGGAGGAATATATTATAGATAAAAAGAACTCCCAGCATTCAACTGTTTGGCACTAGGGCCAGTGCTCCTATAGTATGTGATGACTACAAACCATAACAGCAGAAAAAGTTTTGAATGCAGGATTTAGCATCTTTATCACTTAATACAATCAGATAAGTTGCTGTTGAAATTTTGATTTTTATGGTGACCATACCGCTTTAAAGGGAACCTGAAGTGAGTGATATGAAGGCTGACTTTTTTTTTCCCTTTTAAACAATGCCAGTTGCCTGGCAGTCCTGCTTTTCCTCAGCCTCTAATACTTTGAGCCACAGACCCTGAACAGACGTGCACATCGGAAGTTTTGGTCAAAAATCTGACAAGATTAGCTGCATAGCTTGTTTCAGGCGTGAGATTCAGACATGATGCCAGAATGATAGGACAGTCAAGACAACTGGTATTGTTTTACAGGAAATAAACATGGCAGTCTCCATATACCTCTCACCTCAGGTTGCCTTTAACTCTCTGCCATCAGGAGTCCCACCTTCTGTCTACTGCTTGCTGTCTTTAGGTCACACATGTCATTCTCCAGCCCGCGGGTCAAGTCTGGCCTTCAGAGCCAATAAATTTAACCCTTAAGTAGTTTCCCCACTTTGCAATATGTTTGGCCAACTCTACACCACCAAATAAGCTATATTGGAGGTGAAGCCCTAGAACACCAGGGAAGCCATATGGAGGAGGTAGGGAACTGTATAGGGGAGGGTGGGGGCCTCTAGACACCAGGGAACTGTATAGAGGAAGGAGGACCACTAGACACCAGTGGACTGTATAGTGGTTGGAGGGGGGACATTAGAAACCTAGGAATAAGGGAGGAAAGTGGCCAGTCGACATTGAGGTTGGCCTGCGACTAGGTCCCAGTGTACAATTTCAACAAAACTTAGGCATGAGGATTTTCCTTTAGTGTGCAATCTGGTCTGTGTAGCTCCAATATATTCAGGCAGCTCTGAGATCCACTTGCAACAACATGTAAAAACAAAGAAGGAGCGCTCTGAAACTTCCGGCAGTTAAAGGCTGGTATACCATATAGAATAGCTCTCTCCTCGTAATGATGCTGCTGGCAGAACCTACACAGCCGGTAAGCGTTTGCTTCCTGCTTGTGGAAGCCGGAGACAGGGCTATCTGCGATATCCTGGAACTCCACGGAGTGCAGGTGACGTCACTTCCTGATATTCACTATAGCAACCCGGCATGCCGCTCGTATGCAGACATAAGCGGTGAATCCACCGCTTATGTCTGCATACGAGTGGCATGCCGGGTTGCTATAGTGAATATCAGGAAGTGACGTCACCTGTACTCCGTGGAGTTCCAGGATATCGCATATAGCCCTGTCCCTGGCTTCCATAAGGGGACATAAACGCTGACCGGCTGTGTAGGTTCTGCCAGCCGCATCATTATGAGGTGAGAGCTGTCCTATATGGTATACCAGCCTTTAACTGCCGGAAGTTTCAGAGCGCTCCTTCTTTGTTTTTACATAGTGTACAATTTCGGCACACTGACACCCCTGCTTTAGGTAGACAACCCATAACATCACTTCTATTTACAACTGCGAGCATGGGTTGGAGGGGTTCTAGGCCTTAATGACCAGGTCTCTATATCTGAACAGTCTAGTAGATCTAATCACTTTTGGTGCACCTTATAGGTCAACAAATAACTGTATTAATATTTGTAGAATAGTTATGCTTTAACCACTTCAGGATTCTGCGTACGCTTAACTACGCCCCTAAATCCTGAAGTGGATAGCATGGAAACGGCCGCTCGTATGAGCGGCCGTTCCATGTCAGTTCACGGAGGGTGTCTCCGTGAACACCCTGCGAGCCGCCGATCGCAGCTCGCAGGGTAAATGTAAACACGGGGAAGATCTTCCCCGGTGTTTACATATATACGGCGCTGCGCAGCAGCAGCGCCGTAGAGGAGATCGGCGATCCCCGGCCTCTGATTGGCCGGGGATCGCCGCCATCTGATAGGCTAAAGCCTATCCTATCCGGCGCAGGACGGCTTTCCGTCCTGCGCCGCACACAGGGGACGGGAGAGGGAGGGAAGGAGGCAGAGGGAGGACTAGTGCTGCGGAGGGGGGCTTTGAGGAGCCCCCCCCCCCCCCCCGCTAGGCACAGCAGCGCGGCGGCGATCAGACCCCCCCAGCAGGACATCCCCCTAGTGGGGAAAAAAGGGGGGAGGTCTGATCGCCCTGCCTGATTTCTGATCTGTGCTGCGGGCTGACGAGCCCCCGCAGCACAGATCAGCCAAACCACCCGGAATCCGGAAGTGGTTAATGCCGTTTCCAAACCCTGTCCTAAAGGCCCACCTATAGTGCATATTTTATGGAAAACCACAGAGGTAGTTAACAAGCACTAATTACCCCACCTGTGAACTTTTTATTTATTTTATGAACATGTGTGGTTTCCTGCAAAACAGTTAGGTTTGCACGAGTCGGGGCTGGGAAGCGCTGCTTGGGAGTACTGAATGTTAATAGTTAGATAATGCCATGCTCATGCAGTTGTAGAGTTTCTGCCTTTCTGCCCCTCTTGTTTTATTTTCGGTAAATCTATTACTTTTACAGCTTTAAATTCATGACTGCCTTGTTTCTTTCGACATAGGTCGCATGCGGTTGCCTGTGTCAACCAGTTTATCATTGGGAGAACACAAGCTCTAATGCAGCACATTGATTCCTTTATAGAGGTAAGGATTTTCCTGAATAAACCTAATTGCATGGATTGATGCCTCACCTGTCTTCTACTATATTGCATTGTATATTTTTCCAGTAGCAGTGCAGCGCGCCTGCATCGATTGTCAAAAATCCAGTGACCTACTTCCTGCCCAGCAGGGAGCATGTCACAGGGGAGATGGGGAGGTGTTGTCGGAGTTGGGGAGATGCCCTGCTGGGGCTGTATTATATACACACACACACACACACACACGAAATGGTGTGGTGTGATTGTCCTGCAGCGGTGCACTCATGGCACAGGAAAATCACACCTCACGTGTGTGAAACTAGCCTAAAGCAAACCTGAGCTGAAAAGTAAGAGTCAAAATAGACACACACATCATACTTGCCTCTCGTGTAGTCTGCACATTAATCTCTCTCTCTCCTCCCCACGTCCTTTTGTGTCCCGTTAACCAGTAATATTGCCCACTTAAGCCATAGGGAAATGTGGACGTTACTGCAACAGGTGTGTGTTCTTCACCAAGCGAAACCTGATGGATGTGGGTGCAAACTTTGCCTGATTGGCTCAATTAAGAGGCATTGCTCATGCAAATTTGCATTTGCTTTTCGCCAAACATGGACATTACTTTGCACATTAGTTGTCCTTTCAGTTATAACTGACAGGAACTGATATAATGAAAAAGGGTCCTAAGGCTTTCAGCTTCTGGAGAGACAAGTCTGACTAGATCTAGTCAGAACTAGAGGGAATCGTTGTAAGAAGAACATGGTGAGCTTCTGAGAGGCACTGACAGCGAGTGTCACGCCTTTCCATGTACAGCATATCAACAAATCATCCAACAATCTGAGCGGCTTTGCATGTAGACGGGATGCAGAGTTTGCCTGATCAGACACTGAAAAGTGCTTAAAGCGGAACTGAAACATGATGAAAAAAACAAGTTTCACTTACCTGGGGCTTCTGCCAGCCCCCTGCAGCCAACCCGTTCCCACGCAGCCACTCACTGATGCTCTGGTCCCACGCCGTGGCTCACTTTCACTTTGTGCAGTTCAGGGGAACTGTGCACCTCCTCGTTCACGTTCCCGTAGCCAGACGCGTACTGTGCAGGCGCAGTAGAGATTTTCTCGTACTGTGCCTGTGCAAGGGTGCTCCTGGCTACAGGAACGTGTACTAGGACACACGTGGCCAGGGCGCAATGGAGGTCAACTTAAAAGTCGACCTCCATTACGGGAAAAAAAAGGTGAGTGAGGCGGGGGAACCGAGGATCGGCCCAAGACTACGCAGGCACAGGTCGGCTACAGGGGGCTGCCAGAAGCCCCAGGTAAGTGAAACTTTTTTTTTTTTTATATCAGTTTTCAGTTTTGCTTTGAGAACTCCTTGTTCAGCCTTCTCAACCGCTTCAAAAAGAAGTGAAAACATTTTTTTAACCATTTTAGTAACTTTTTTTTTTTCATGACACAATTGTTACGGTCACTGAAGATTTATCACACTGGGACTTTTAGAGCAGAGGGAGAATTTGATGGGGCCAATTGAGTGCTGGTAACAAGTATATAAATTTAAGTTTGTCAGTCTTCACGGTCTTAATCGCAAATCTTATGTGATGACTCCGAAATGTGAGGAAAGCAAGAGAATGATACTGCATTAGCAGAACAAAGCAGACTTTTATGGCAGTGTTCTGACTCTTATACAGTCCTTGTAGGGAGCTGCTGTTTTGTAGCTGTATGCAGTTATAGAATTGAGTTGTTACAAGGCGCAGCGTGAGAAGACAGCATTCAGCTTGGATAGTAATTTGTGTCCCTTACATCCCACTTCTGTGCAGTAGGCTCGTCTGACTCATGTGGCTGACAATTATGTTGGAAGCTGCAGATATTGACACCAGCAGTACATTCATTCTTGAAGTATTGGAATGCAATGCAGCTGAAATGCTATAAATATGCCTGCTGATGGTTTGCCCAGTTGATGCTGCTGGCTTCTCTGTATCCCATGGAGGGAGAACAGTAAAAAAATAAAACTTGAAAATGCTCTCATTTAAAGGGTACCTGTAGGGGGAAAACTGCCCAATTTATATACTTGCCTCTATAGAGGGAAGCCTCTGGATATTCCCTCTCCACCTTGCTGTTTCTGTGCTGGCACCCCTTAAACTTTGACAAGGGCTTGCTGACTGAGCACTGTGCAGATATCTTGCGCCTGCTCAGTAGCACAGTCTCGGGCTCGGCTTTCTCCCCTGATCCTTAGCGGCTCCATGCTACTGTGCAGGCGCAATCCTTCGTGTACAGGAGCGCAGCCGCAAGCTTTCACAGGGTCCGGCCACAAGCTGTGGTATGGAGGAGCATCCAGAGGCATCACATTTCACTCCATTAAACTCAGGTTTTCTTTAAAATGTTTTCTTTATTTTAACCTCCCAGGCGTTCAATTTCCCTAGGATTTCTGTGCAATAAGCAAGGGTCTAGTATACAGTGCAGAAGAGTATTAACGTGTATTCAGGTCAATACTGTTCACAGCATGTTTTGTATTGACATATATAACCGTCAATACCGCTAGGGAGATTAAACAAAGTCAGGATTTGATATTCCAGGAGGGTTTCAGCAGGCTTCTACCTTTGGCCAGGTGCAGATTGATTTCCAGGTGTACCTTCAACTCCTCCTTTTACAGGATGAAAAGAAAGCTAAAGATGAATCCTTGTTTAGAGAGCTTCTTTACTATACAGAGGAAGTTTGATGTGATTATCACATTTGACTTCACAAGGAATTGTGAGTGATCTGAGTTTGTGAACATTTATAGCCCTGAATACAGGGGCCTCCAGGCTGACGGAAACCTCTGCTGACACCCAGTTCTGACTGTACATGCTGAGATTTGGCAGCCACAATTGTAATTTGAAGTTTAACAGGGAAGTGTTTTAAGCCTGGATTTGGTTGCCAGCAGAAGTGTCTGTCACAGTTGTTTATGCTGCTTTACCAAATTTGACAACATTGCCAATATTTGGAGGTATAAAAAACAAAAACAAAAAAAGGTGTTAGAATTCAGTTTGCATTGCAAGCAATATAGGGTTGGGGGAGTAAATAAGCATTGACTTTTTTTTTTCCTTTTTTTTTTTTTTTTCTTGTATTGTGTGGTTTATTTTTGTTAGAGGACCATTTAAGCAAAAAAAAAAAAAAAAAAAAAGTAAGCAGTTAAAATCTGACAGAGCCGACAGTTTTAGACTAGTCCTTCTCCTCATGGGGGATTCTCATGGTTTTCTTTGTTTTCAAAAGCCTTTGCTGAATGACTTTTGCCAAGTCTAGCTGACTGAATAGTGTGAAAGTGAGTAGGGAGGCTGGCTGGTATCTTACTATTTTGAAAGTTAAACTGCTGTTCAGGCTTATCGGTCCCAGGCCACCTGGATCCTCCGCTAGGCAGTTTGGTAATTCCACCAGTTGGCTCAGGTGCTGTCCGGCCGATTTGTTCCCTCGCTGCGCTCCTGGGGCATGCGCACGGCCGGCTGCACATGTGCAGTGCGCCTCGATTCACGGAGTTCACAGGGCACCTAGCAGAACATCCAGGCTGATGGAGTCATTAAGGGGAGCTTCAGACAGAGCAGAAAATTCAAAATCCGAATCCCTAGTGAGTACAGTTATCACCCACTTACATTACAGGGAATCGGACAGAAACATTCACTTTCCATTCTGACATCAGTCTAACCGCAATGGCTTGTGTGTCTGCGGTAACAGCTTGTCAGGTATCTCGCTGCTTTGTCTAACTGTTGAGCTCACTGTCAGGCTGGAGATTTTCAACAAGGTAGTTTGTTGTACTTACAGCTGAAAAAGGTAAAGGAGGACGGCGGCGAGGGAACGATTAGGCTCAATGGAGCCCCATGTATAAATTATTTTAAATTTTTTTTTAATTCTAGCTTTAAAATTAGTGGAGACCTCTTATAGCTGCTACATGTAGAGATTGGATTCTGGGACCCAACAATGGTGCTGTTGCAGAGAGAGAGAGCTATTTGGTTGTGTGTTTTATAACTGTGACACTTGTTTTGTGAGGCTAGATTCACAGTGGGACGTTGCATTTTGATGCCACGTTAAAGTCGCACCGCAAGCTTACAACGCAACGCGCCCAAAAAGTGGCAACGCAGCGTTACCGTCGCATACAGCAGATACAGTAAAAAATACAGGCAATGAAAAGTATGCTTCCAAGTCAGTACTGAGCATGTGCAAACAGTCTAACGCAGCTAATAACGTGTATAACGCACTGCAATGCAACGTGTGCACTGTGAACAGCGCATTGATTTTTCATTGCAGTGAGTTATTCTGCGTTAAATGTTGTTTTAACGCGCGACTTTAACGTCCCACTGTGAACTTAGCCTGAAATTCACGAAGGGTGGACTTGGGGAAAAAAAGTTGTTTTTTGCACTTACCCAAAGAAAGTCTAGATCGCCCTGAAAACTGTTATGACTTTGATGGTGTTAGTAATAGAAAAGTTATTGCTGCATCACTAGTGACAGCTGAAATGTAAGGGGAAACCCCCAGAATGTGAAGTGGTTAACGAGCAGGAATTTAGTTTCTTATAAATGCTCATGTGGTGCTTTTGAGAGCCGACACCAAACTGAGAGCCCTTTCTATTGTAGTCAGTGAAAGCATGTATTGCTCAGCCATTAAAAACTTCCTGCTGGCTGCTAGATTGGGCTGACTGGCTCCCGAATGCTTCACTAATGTGTCTGCCCTGCGCTTTCTTCTTTCATGCAGCAGATTTATGGTACAGTTTTAATAAAATAAAAATGTGAAAGTTTTTTACTGTTAGTAGTTTTGATGAATTAATAATCCTCCTCTGAATTGCAGAACTTGTTTGCGTTGGCCACGGATGATGAGCCCGAGGTTCGGAAGAATGTTTGCAGAGCACTTGTTATGCTGCTTGAAGTCCGGATGGACTGCCTGTTTCCGCACATACACAGTATAGTGGAGGTTGGTTCTGGTTTTACTGCACTTTTTACTGTTGTAAAATGTTTTTTATTTATTTTTTATTTGATTTGCTGAAAAGCTTAGCTGTTCTGGATTTAGTCATTTTTATGAAAACTGATATATTCCCTGCCTGTGAATTCACACTAATTTTCATGCAGCTCAAATCCTCTTTCAGAGTGTTTCAGGCAAGTGCTGCAGATTCTGCTGTCATTCTAATTGGTTGCATCGTGGAATAAAATTGGCTCCTGACCGAGATTCAGAGGCTCTGCTGTCATTGTGACAGCAGAGCAAGCTGGTGCAGCGACGGAACACAATTTCAATCTATGTCCTGTCTGCGCCTCACCGCAACCAGCAGGATGTATATTTCAATTATTTTGGTCTGGAAGTGGTTAAATGTCATAATTCATGTAGAACTTTCGGTGTGAAGCAAGCACCCAGGAGAGGAATGTCAGGTGTGCTATGACTCCCAGTGTCTCTGTACTCGTCAATAACTGGGGCCGGCTGGAGTGTCGACACCCGGAGCGAGTGTCGGGCCGGCTCTTCCTGGTTAATGCGTCATTAACCAGGAAGAGCAGGCCCGACACCCGACCCGGGTGTCGCCGGTAACGGGGGCCGGCGGAGGCACAAGGAGAGGAGTCAGGACGACGCCGGAGGACCTCGCCGCCTATGGTGAGCTGGAAGAAGCCCCAGGTAAGTGTAATCTTTTCATTTCACGCACTGCTCGGGATCCCTTTAAGTGTGGCTATTTTGAAGCCAAACCTGATGTCCTTTCCTCCCTAATGCTTCATACACACTTGAGATAAGTCTTTGGAAAATGCAAGATCACAGACCAATTTTACCCCCTTCCGTGTAGTATGAGAGCCATACTCTACACAGTCTATTCTATGGAGCTGCACTCCCCATCAGATAAAATCTTTGCAAGATGCTGCACACAAAGATGCCCGTACACATTCAAAAGATCATTATCTGCAAAAGATCTGTTCCTGCAAAAGATCCATTCCTGCAAAATGCATTCATAGTCTATGAGATCTGCAGATCCTAATACACACCTTGTTTAACAGACTTCATCTGCATATCTGGCAATCATCTGCAGATCTGAAAATCCATCCTGGTGGATCTGATCTGCAGATGATTGTCTGTTAAACAAGGTGTGTATGATGATCTGCAGATCTCATAGACTATGAATGCATTGTGCAGGAATGGATCTATTGCAGGAAGAGATCTTTTGCAGATAATAATCTTTTGAATGTGTACGGGCATCTTTGTGTGCAGCATCTTGCAAAGATTTTATCTGATGTGGAGTGCAGCTCCATAGAATAGACTGTGTAGAGTATGGCTCTCATACTACATGGAAGGGGGTAAAATTGGTCTGTGATCTTGCATTTTCCAAAGACTTTTATCTCAAGTGTGTATGAAGCATTAGTCTCCTCTGCCTGATTTGCCCGTCCTTCACTATAGAAAGTGCGTTGCCTCAGCATGAGAAATATTGGCCAATCGGAGAGGAACAGAGGTGTGGGAGGGGAAAACAGGAGGGAAAGAGCCTTCAGCCAATCAGGCTGCTTTATTTCAGTCTGAGGGGGAAGTACAGAAGCAAAAAAGGAAAACCCAGCATGCCCTGCAACTTCCTTTTTTTTTGTACCAAATTTTGTACCAAACTGGGGAATGATCATTTATCAGCAAGAAAAGTAATAGTGATTTTAACTTTTGGATTGCCTGGTTAGCATCCTTATTACTTGTTTACCAGATAAAAATAAAGAATTGATTTTTTATTTTATGCCCGACAGTTACTCTTTTTTTTTTTTAAGGCATGTTAATGACCTGTATTTATGCTTGCAAAATAAATCTATGTATCCCTTTTAATGTTGCATGTATAGAGCTGTCTTGTAAGAAAACAGGATTGAAGGCTGCACAGCTTAAAAGCTTACTCTTATTCTTTAAGTTAGCCAATAAATGGTATCCTTCTGATTCAAAACATTTTGCTTTTACTGATGGCTAACACTGTACACCACCTTACTGCTAGTGTCTAAGAACGGTGCATACTGGCAGGTGTTAGTGAAACAAACACATAATTGCTGTGCAGATTGCAAGATAATGTTATATACAGACTTCAGTCAGTGATGACCACAGTGGCGAGGAATTATAATGCTCATTAAGGGAACTGTGGTTTTGGGCTACTTGGGAACCGATAGGTCACAGACTTCTTTCCTGCAGCACCAGCATAGCATCATTGGAAATGGGTTAGTAAAACTATCTTGACATTTTATTAGAAATTGCTCTCTAGGAATATTCATGAACGCCAGTCTGATTTGACTTGGGCTCTGGATTATGCAGCCTTGTGTGTGTAGATTACAATTTTGAAACCTCACGGTTTTTCTTTAAACGGTAATATAGAAATAAGAATAATTCATGTATGCCAAGGTTTCCAATATATTTTTCTCCCTTTTTGCCCACAGTATATGCTGCTGAGAACACAGGATCCTGATGAAAATGTTGCCTTAGAGGCTTGTGAATTTTGGCTGACACTTGCGGAGCAGCCCATCTGCAAAGAAGTTTTATGCAGGCATCTTGCGAAGTAAGTCCCAGTGTTTTTGTGCCGTCATCTTATCCCCCCTTTTGAAAATGTTGAACATTTAAAGAGGAACTGTCGCGATAATTTTAAAATTTAAAATGCATACAAATAAGAAGTACATTTCTCCCAGAGTGAGGCATACATTACTTTTTTCCTATGTTCCTGTCACTTACAATTAGAGGTAGAAATCTGACATTACCGACAGATTTTGGACTAGTCCATCTTCTCATAGGGGGATTCTCTGGGTTTTCTATATTTTTGAAAGCACTTAATGAATGGCAATTGCTCCGTCCAACTGCCAAAATAGTGTGCAGCGAGCAGGGAGGCTGTCCAGCATCTTTGTATAAATCTTTTTCAGGAAATGTGTAAAGAATAAAGGCTATGGAGAGATGGACTAGCCCAAAACCTGTCGGTAATGTCAGATTTCTACTACCTTCTGTAAGTGACAGCAACATAGGAGAGAAGTAATTTATGGCTCATTTTACTCTGGGAGAAATGTACTTCTTATTTGTATGTTTTAAATTGTAAGATTTTCATGACCGTTCCTCTTTAAAGGGTGAAACAATGCAAAATTTATAGGTAGATTTGGTGGGTTGAATTGCCAAGGTAGGTAAAATGGAAATCCTCTTAGGGCTGGTTCACACTACAAGCTTTTTATTTATTTATTTTTGCGTTTGTGGTTTGAAAAGCTCTTGCTAATGTTAGGGCTTTTTTTAAGCGGGCTTCTTTCAAATACTTTTCCGCAGGGATACAGAAAAGCATTTGATGATGGACATTTTTTACCTTTGCAGAGGGGCACGGAAGCGCATCGGTAAACAATCCTGAAAGCAAAGTGTTGCTTCTAGGATTGCCTAAGCGCCAGACAGATGGGAAAAATGTTAAACATTGAGCACCGTGGCTGTTATTTATCGCCCTCTAAACATCCGTGTGAACCAGCCCTAAGGGCCCTTTCACATGAGCAGCTGAACTGCGCGCTCAGTGAGCAGTTACCGGCAGCAGCAAGCAGTTGAGAGTTCGATAGTCTTTTCACTGCCTATCAACTGCTCGTGTGAAAGGACCCTTATGCTGTGTGTGTGAGTTTTAAAAACATCACATTGCTTATTTAAGAATATTCTTTATGTTGCATTAGCAAGAGCTTTTCAAAATTGCTGGTCACAGTAGCTGTCCCTTAGATATGCATGCTGCAGCTGGTGTTTCCTTTTGAACAATACCGGTTGCCTGGCTGTCCTGCTGATCTCTTTGGCTGCAGTAGTGGCTGAATCACACACCTGAAACAAGCATGCAGCTAATCCAGTCTGACCTCAGTCAGAGCACCTGATCTGCATGCTTGTTCGGGGGTTGTGGCTAAAAGAATTAGAGACACAGGATCAGCAGGAGAGTCAGGCAACTGGTATTATTTTAAAAGGAAAAATCCATATCCTCCTCAGTTTAGGTTCCCTTTAATGTCTAACTAAAATGCCAGTTTTGGATGCACTCACCTATTCAAGTGTGTAAGTAAATAAATGTAAGTTTACATTTATTGGTTTTAGGATGATTCATGAAAATACTACCAGGAAATGTTTAACGTTTGAGTCTTTTTTAATGATTTCTCCATCTCTTGATAGGTTAATACCAATATTGGTAAATGGGATGAAATACTCAGAAATAGATATCATCTTGCTGAAGGTGCGTGGCATAGCTTGTGCTCAGTTCTTTTTCAGCTTCTCATGCTGTGGGTGTTGATCGTCACACAATTTTGTTGCCTATGTAGGGAGACGTAGAGGAGGATGAAGCAGTTCCTGACAGTGAGCAGGATATCCGGCCCCGCTTTCACAGATCGCGGACAGTCGCTCAGCCTCATGAGGAGGATGGGATTGAGGAAGACGATGAGGATGATGACCTTGATGACGATGATGAGACGATATCTGACTGGAATATAAGTAAGTCGATGAATTTAAATATTATATATGAAGCATTAATGGCTCAATTTGATAATTGTTTTGTTTATGCTAACGGAAATATTTTGTCTCAGCATCCTTGGTAGTCATATTAGGACCTACTTAACCTCTTGCCGACCGTGTCACGCCGGTGGGGGTGGCCGCGGCGGCAGCCCCAGGACCGCCTAACACCAATTGGCGTAAAGTCCTGGGGCTCTGTTTTGCAGGAGATCGTGTGACACGGCTGTCCCCCTGGGGGACAAGAGAGCGATCGGCTCTCATAGGCAGAAGCCTATGACAGCCGATCGCCGTAATTGGCCGGCTGTGGGGAGGGAGGGAGCGAGGGAGGGAAGAGATGTAAAGGAAGAGGGTTTTTTTTTTAAAAAGCGACAACACAAATATTTATTAAAAAAAATAAACATGGGAGGAGCGATCAGACCCCACCAACAGAGAGCTCTGTTGGTGGGGAGAAAAGGAGGGGGGGGGGGGGGGGGAATCACTCGTGTGCTATGTTGTGCGGCCCTGCAGCTTGGCCTTAAAGCTGCAGTGGCCTTTTAAACTAAAAATTGCCTGGTCACTAGGGGGGTTTAGCCCTGCAGTCCTCAAGAGGTTAAAAAGGGTATCCTCTCCCTTCCCAAATACTACGTTTTCTCCTCCTCATACATTATCATTGCTTCTTTTTCTTATTTTTACTGTGATGGTCAAGAATGAGTCCTGAAGCTGACACATGTGGATGGAGTGATTCATATTAATTTAGCATATTGAGATATATCCACTACACTATCTAGCTGGAGAAAGAAAGAGGTTTTCCTTAAATGCAAAATTACTCTGGTATAACATGCAATTAAACTTCCTATTGCCCATATACCGGTAGTTATCCTACTTGTCTTTGCCCCAAAGTAATGTCATCTGTGGTTTAATAACAAAAACATTTTATGCCATCACAGTACTGCAAGTTCTGTCAGCAGCCATTTGCATTTTATGTCTTCTGAGCAACAACTTGAATTTCAGAAAGAAAAAATTAATTTGCTATCGATGCAGCTGTCACAATCCTCATTTGTTTTAGACAGAAGCCTTATAACTATGCCAACATATTCCATGGTGCTGTTTAAAAGTAAGAAACAAACATGGGGTACATAATAGCACATGGGGTAATTATAAGAGGCATTTCTTCTTTTCCCTTATACAATTCTCTTTCCCAATAAAGATATACTGTATATACTCCACTATAAGTCTAGAAATTTAGGTCTAACACACTAAATAAAAGTATAGGGGTCAACTTATATAAGGGTCACAGGTAACGCTGAGCACACTGAATAATGTATGTGCTATTAGTGACATTTGCATTTGCAGCAATTTACACAGTGGTAAGTGACGCAACGAAATTCCAAGAAAACACAAGTCTGCAAGTCCTGGCCACAACAATTAACAAGGGAAGGGGCGGGGGGAAAAGTGCTGGGATACAGAAAGGGAGTGAATAACTGCAGCACTTGGGTGCCTGGGGGAGTTATTGGCTGCTATTAAGGGACAGGAGAGGTAATGACTGAAATACTGTATGCAATGCAGTCATTCACCCCCCCCCCCCCCAAACCCTAAGTGCAGCCATTAACTTTGATGGGTAGACTTATACTTGAGTCAATAAACAAATTCAGCTTAAGAGGGTCGGCGTCGACTTATACGTGAGGTCGACTTATATTCGAGGGTATACAGTATATATTTTTTCCCAGAATCATTTTGCTGATTTTTATGCCAGAATCCTAGTTACATGTATTAAGTGCCAAACAACAAATGTATATTTTTTTTTCTTGTTTTTTTTAGTGAAAGTGATACATTTGCTAGTCAATAGCTTTTTTTACCTTCATTTTGTTGTGAATATGCTATATAGGCCTTATGCTAATCCACTCCTAACCTGGTTCTCTTTTCTTTCAGGGAAATGTTCAGCTGCAGCTCTGGATGTGCTTGCCAATGTATTCCGGGAAGAGCTTCTGCCACATATTTTACCTCTATTAAAAGAGCTTCTTTTCCATCCAGAATGGGTAGTCAAGGAGTCTGGAATCCTGGTTCTAGGAGCAATTGCAGAAGGTTATTTTTTGCTTTTCCATTTTTCTCTCTGCTTTTACAGAGTGATGTGACACTCAGGTCAGCTCATCTGGAATTAGGACCACAGTGGATTTCTTTTCTGCTTCTGTAGTTACATGTAGCGGCACATAACAGCCCATTTAGCAGACACACGGACACAGCTGAGCTAGATGAAAACTGTTGCTCAGGGCTTGCACTGTGGCTGCCTTGGAGAATCGGAATTTAGACCAAGTGGTTTTAACATTATGGGAGTGTTTTCACCTGTTTGTAGAATACAGGTATTCCCCAAATAACAAATAAGATAGGGACTGTAGGTTTGTTCTTAATCTGAATCTGTTCTTTGAAACACTTTGCCATCTCTGTCCTTTGTATCTCTTCTGTGTCCTCCTGTGTCCCTCTCTGTGTTACCTGTGTTCCCGTTACCTCAGCATACCGCTCTGTACCAACTCTGTCCCCACTATGTCCCTTTGCCTCCTTCTGTCACCCTTTGCGTCTTCTGTCCTAGTGACCCTAATATGCTAATTGGCTTACGTGAAATTTCATGAAATTATTTCATAATTACGATTTTGAAATTTCATAATTTCTTGCAATCCATTGAAACTTCCAGAAGGTCTCAGCTGGATCACAGTTTTGCTTTAACCACTTTACCCCCAGCGGTACGAATTTCTCCGCCCCTTTTTTCCCCCCTAAAAAACCAGGGACGGAGAAATCCGTACCTTCCGCGCTACCGCCGCTGTCCGCGCGCACCCGCCGCTCGTACACGCCGCCGCCCGCTTGCCCGGAGATCAATGAACGGGAAAATCCATTCCCGTTCGTTGATCTAGCCCCCACAATGATCTGCTGCTTCTTTCAGAAACAGCGAGATCATTGTAAGTCTCCCAGCCTCCTCCTGCTTCCTGTAAGCGTCCTTCCGGACGCTTACAGGTCGCATGTAAACAAACACTCTGTGGCCATCTTGTGGCCAAATAGTAAACTACACCCTAAAAGCATTTTACATATTCAAACATTACATTTACACAATAAATTAACTCATTACCTCCCACACTCCCCAATTTTTCTTTTTCTTTTGTAATTAAAAAAAAACAAAAAAAACACACAAAAAAAAAACAAATAGTTAGCTTAGGGACTAAAATTTTTAAATATTTATGTCAAGAGGGTATAACACTGTTACTTTATAAACTGCGGGCTTGTAATTAGGGATGGATGCAAAACTGAAAAAAATGCACCTTTATTTCCAAATAAAATATTGTCGCCAAACATTGTGATAGGGACATAATTTAAATGGTTTTATAACCGGGACAAATGGGTTAATACATTTCATGGGTTTTAATTACTGTAGCATGCTTTATTTAAAAACTATAATGGCCGAAAACTGAAAAAAAAAAATTTTCCCACATTTTTTCCTATTTCCCCATTAAAACACATTTAGAATAAAATAATTCTGCATAATGTCCTACCTAAAGAAAGCCTAATTGGTGGCGAAAAAAACAAGATATAGTTCATTTCATTGGGATAAGTAATAATAAAGTTATAGACGAATGAATGGAAGGAGTGCTGAAAGGTGAAAATTGCTCTGGTGGTCAGGGGGTAAAACCCCTCAGTGGTGAAGTGGTTAAAATGTATTAAATGTGTATGGGGAACCCACTATAGTAGTGTACCACAGAAAAAATGTAATTTTACCTAGTTAAAAAACATTTTTTTAATCCATCTCAAAAACTACAAGTTTTGTTTATTTATTTTTTTTTTTTTAAGTTCCCATTTTTGTGCCGTTTGTATTGGCAGATCGTTCGTAAATCGGGGACTAGTCGTATGTATTTGTTAAAACGTGTGCATTTTTGTACAGGGGTGGGAATAGCAAATTTGCAGTATATGATTGAAACATGAGACCTTCTCAGTCTCTTGTTGATAAAAAAAATCATTTTAAAATGTATGAAGTGCTGGTGGGGTGTTTAATAGGAGGTAGATGCTTGAGCCCCTGTTATATTTTATTTGTTTTTAAGGGATGCTGGTAGTATCCCTTTTAGATGGTCATTGACAGGCGTCTTTGGGTTAAAAGCAGTCCCAAATGGTCATTGTTAAAGCACCCCCTTTTTTGGATTAGCAGTTTTCTCGCCCCTTTCAGGGGCTGCCGATGGTTGGTGTTTAGAACTCGGGGGCTATTAAAGTGCTTGCAGTGCTATTTTGTAACCAGCTTTGGTCGACTAGATTTATCCCATAATGTCAGCTGCGTGATTTTTTTATTTGGACATATCCAGCAATAAAGAAGCCTGACAGAATAAGTGCGGCTCTCCCTCTTTTTCTTGCTATTGTGAAAGCAGAGTTGCGCTTGCCCCTCTTAAAGGAAACCTGAAGTTAGATAGTTAGATGTATATGGAGGCTGCTATATTTATTTCTTTTTAAACAATACAAGTTACCTGGCAGTCTTGTGGTCTCTGGCCCCTTAAAGAGGATCTCCATCCTGAAACAAAAAATCCTGCAGCGCTGTTGTAACAAAAAGTTATGTTTACATGCGTGTCTTGTCCCACGAAGCTGTCTTAAAGACAGCTAAGCAGTCTTGTTCTCCAGGGTGAGAGGGGGGGCGAGGCCAGGCGCCGGAAGTGGAGGGATGTGGGGTCTTCGGGATGGCTTTGTGGGACAAGGCACGCAGGTAAATATAACTTTTCATTGCAGCAGAGCTGCAGGATTTTCTATTTTAGGATGGAGATACACATTAAAGGAGTTATCAGGCTAAATGCTCAAAATGAGCTTTACTCACCTGGGGCTTTCTCCAGCCCCTTGCAGCCGGCTGTCCTACGCTGACTGCTCCGCTCCCCGCCGCTGTCCCGTCTCCGTTCTCGGTATTCAGACCGACCGCTGGGTCGGCCTTACTGCGGCTGCGCGGTGCGCTGCTGTCAATCATGGCCATGTGGGCCGTGGCAAACTTCTGCGACCCATGTGGCCATGATTGACAGCGGTGCTTCGCACAGCCGCAGTAAGGCCGACCCAGTGGTCGGCCTGAATACCGAGAACGGAGACGGGACATCGGCGGGGAGTGGAGCGATCGGCGTGGGACAGTCAGCTGCAAGGGGCTGGAAAAAGCCCCAGGTGAGTAAAGCTCATTTTGAGCATTTAGCCTGATAACTCCTTTGAGGACCAGAAACTGTTGGTACCAAAAAACGCAGGTTACCGATGAATCGCCGCACTGACCTGCTGCTCTCGCCAGTCACGCCCTGCTGTCCCTATGATGGCAGAGCTCTGTGAGCTAGTGAAGAGCAGATTTCATTGGCCTCCTGACTCTTTCATCAGTGTGAGCCAATGTGATTGACTCTCACAGTGATCACGGGGTCAGGAGCCAATGAAATCTGCTCCTGACCGGCTCACAGAGCTCTGCTGTCAAACTCACAACAGGGCAAGTGAGCTGCAGAGGGGGAGAGAGAGGTGAGAGCGGCGACAGGGCGTGGTGGCGGTGAGTGAAATCTGCGCACTGGCAGGAATAACAGCTCCCAAACAGTGTAGATTAAAATCACCGCTGTCCGAAAGCAGTTAAGCAATGTAATATGTAAGGGTTTTTTTTGGGACGTTGGAGAAGCTATAGAGAGATCCATTTTAAGCTGTACTGTATTGGATAAAATTGTCTTTGGTCAATAGTGTCCATTTCATGTATACCTGAAGTGAGAGACCATACTAGTTACCTGACAGTCCTGCTGATCTCTTTGGCAGCAGCAGTGTCTGAATTGCACACCTTAAGCATGCAGCTAATCCAGCCAGAGCTCCTGAGCCAGAGGATCAGCAGGACAGCCAGGCAATCTGCATTGTTTAAACGGTAATTGGTGACAGACCCCATATCGCTTTCACTTCAGATGTGCTTTAAGGTAACTGATATGTAATGCAGCAGGCTGGTGTTGTACTTTATCTGGTTGAACTCGATGGAGGTATGTCTTTTTTCAACCCAAATAACTAGAACTATGTTAAGACTCAAGTCTTAAATTATGTAAAGAATTGAAATTCTGTACAAACTGTATTTTCACATAACTTCTTTTTTCATGTTTTATTTATAGGTTGCATGCAGGGTATGATTCCTTACCTGCCTGAGCTTATTCCACATCTTATTCAGTGCCTTTCTGATAAGAAGGCTCTTGTGCGCTCCATAACTTGCTGGACACTTAGCCGCTATGCACACTGGGTAGTCAGCCAGCCTCCTGACATGTACTTAAAGCCATTAATGACAGAGCTGCTAAAACGTATCCTGGATAGCAACAAGCGAGTACAAGAAGCTGCTTGCAGGTATGCTTGTGTGATGTCTATCGTGTCATTGTCATAGACCCACTCTTCCAGACTTATTAGAAATTGCTCATTTCCAGCCTGATCTACCGGTAATTAAAATTCAGTGCATCACTTATTGAAAAACTATGGCTCTGCAAGATGTTTTAGTCCAATAAAGCATTGCCAGCAAGTCTGATACCAAAATGGAGAAGTTTAGCTCTTCTGATAACTGATGCCTCAAATTGTTTAACTTTTCATTCTTCTTTCCCCTTAGTGCCTTTGCTACCTTAGAGGAGGAGGCTTGTACAGAGCTTGTTCCCTACTTGGCGTACATTCTGGATACCCTGGTTTTTGCATTTAGTAAATACCAGCATAAAAACCTGCTCATTCTTTATGATGCTATAGGGACGTTAGCGGATTCCGTTGGACATCACTTAAATAAGCAAGTAAGTACTGTGCGCAAATGGCAAGCTGTTATCACTTCATTAAGTCTGTTTCATATTTCCAAACAAGTTTAGTGTAATACTAAACACAACCTTGGACGAACCAATAGTAGATCACCATATAAAATGGCATACATCTGGGAACATCAGACTTGGAGAAGGACTTGGGTATACTGGTTGATAACAAGTTAAGTAATCGTATAAAATGCCAAGCAGCGGTAGCTAAAGCAAATAAAACTCTGGGATGCATAAAGAGGGAAATATCTTGAGATGCTAGTATATTACTCCCTCTGTATAAATCACTTACAGTGGAGGAAATAATTATTTGACCCCTCACTGATTTTGTAAGTTTGTCCAATGACAAAGAAATGAAAAGTCTCAGAACAGTATAATTTCAATGGTAGGTTTATTTTAACAGCGGCAGATAGCACATCAAAAGGAAAATCGAAAAAATAACCTTAAATAAAAGATAGCAACTGATTTGCATTTCATTGAGTGAAATAAGTTTTTGAACCCTCTAACAATAAAAGACTTAATACTTAGTGGAAAAACCCTTGTTTGCAAGCACAGAGGTCAAACGTTTCTTGTAATTGATGACCAAGTTTGCACACATTTTAGGAGGAATGTTGGTCCACTCCTCTTTGCAGATCATCTCTAAATCCCTAAGGTTTCGAGGCTGTCTCTGTGCAACTCTGAGCGTGAGCTCCCTCTATAGGTTTCCTATTGGATTAAGGTCCGGAGACTGACTAGGCCACTCCATGACCTTAATGTGCTTCTTCTTGAGCCACTCCTTTGTTGCCTTTGCTGTATGTTTTGGGTCATTGTCGTGCTGGAACACCCATCCACGACCCATTTTCAGTTTCCTGGTAGAGGGAAGGAGGTTGTCATTCAGGATTTCACGATACATGGCTCCGTCCATTTTCCCGTTAATGCGATTAAGTTGTCCTGTGCCCTTAGCAGAAAAACACCCCCAAAGCAAAATGTTTCCACCCCCATGCTTGACGGTGGGGACGGTGTTTTGGGGGTCATAGGCAGCATTTTTCTTCCTCCAAACACAGCGAGTTGAGTTAATGCCAAAGAGCTCTATTTTGGTCTCATCAGACCACAGCACCTTCTCCCAGTCACTCACAGAATCATTCAGGTGTTCATTGGCAAACTTCAGACGGGCCTGCACATGTGCCTTCTTGAGCAGGGGGACCTTGCGAGCCCTGCAGGATTTTAATCCATTGCGGTGTAATGTGTTTCCAATGGTTTTCTTGGTGACTGTGGTCCCTGCTAATTTGAGGTCATTCACTAACGCCTCCCGTGTAGTTCTAGGATGCTTTTTCACCTTTCTCAGAACCATTGACACCCCACGAGGTGAGATCTTGCGTGGAGCCCCAGAGCGAGGTCGATTGATGGTCATTTTGTGCTCCTTCCATTTTCGAACAATCGCACCAACAGTTGTCACCTTCTCTCCCAGCTTCTTGCTAATGGTTTTGTAGCCCATTCCAGCCTTGTGCAGGTCTACAATTTTGTCTCCGACATCCTTGGACAGCTCTTTGGTCTTTCCCATGTTGGAGAGTTTGGAGTCTGCTTGATTGATTGATTCTGTAGACAGGTGTCTTTTATACAGGTGACTAGTTAAGACAGGCGTCCTTAATGAGGGTGACTAATTGAGTAGAAGTGTCTAACCACCCTGTGGGAGCCAGAACTCTTAATGGTTGGTAGGGGTTCAAAAACCTATTTCACTCAATGAAATGCAAATCAGTTGCTATCTTTTATTTAAGGTTATTTTTTCGATTTTCCTTTTGATGTGCTATCTACCACTGTTAAAATAAACCTACCATTGAAATTATACTGTTCTGAGACTTTTCATTTCTTTGTCATTGGACAAACTTACAAAATCAGTGAGGGGTCAAATAATTATTTCCTCCACTGTATGAGGCCACATCTGGAGTATTGAATACAGTTTTAGGCACCACACTATAGAAATCAGATTGACCTTCTAGAACCGGTACAAACACAGGCAACTAAATTAATCAGAGGGATGGAAGATCTCACTTACCAAAACTGGGCTTATTTGGCTTGGAAAAACGGTGACTGAGAGGTGACCTTATTAACAGGGCTGTGGAGTCGGTACAAAAATCTTCTGACTCCTCAGTTTGATACCTCCAACTCTGACTCCAGGCACCCAAAATGGCTCCGACTCCTCGACTCCGACTCCTTAGTCTAATACTTACCAGGGCTGTGGATTTTGTACAAAAATCATCCGGCTCCTCAGTTTATGAAATCACCGACTCTGGGTACCCAAACTTACTCCGACTCAAACTCCGACTGCACAGCCCTACTTATTAACATTTAAAAATAGTTGAAGGCAATACAAAAGCTTGGCAAAATAACTTTTTGTCCCTAGGCTTATACAACAGACAAGGGGGCATGACATGATCTTGGTATGAAGGAAAAAAGTTGTTGCCATCTATTTAGAAAGGGTTCCTTCGCAGTGAGAGTGGTTAAAATGTGGAATATCTTACCTCAGGAAGTAGTTACAGCAAACTCTATATCTGCATCTGCAAGAGGGTCTGTATGTTTTCCATTGAATGGCATCAATGGCTATAAATTACTAGGTAATTCCGGGAGAGTTGACCCAGGGACTTATCCGATTGCCATCTGGATCTTTTTCCTTTTAGGGCTAATTGGCCCCAGGCCTTGTAAGGTTTTTCGCCTTCCCCTGGATCAACTGGGAGTTGTGCGGGTTCAGGATGGTGTGGTTTTTTTTTTTCCCCTCCTGGTTGAACTTAGACAGATGTTCTTCCCTTTTTTTTTTTTTTTTTCTCCTTTTAACCAGACTAACATTGTAAATATGTAACCTGACAAAGAAAAAAAATAAATGCACTGATTTGATTTGTTGAAGAGAAAAGTTCACCAACACCCATATCATTGTTTTCAAGTCAAATGTGCCTTCAGAAACTATGTCCCACTCATGTTTTCTCTTGTTTTATATCACATTTCTTTGGTTTTCACCAATAATTCTGAATAACTGAGAAAATCATTGTTGGCATCATATTTCGCCTCCAACAAGTCCCGTTAATTCCTGTACTTATGAGTACTGCAAGTGCATGCATACTCCACCATGGATGTCCCACTGCAGGCCCTGAACCAGTGCAGAGCGAACACTTCCATTCCAGTGCAGGAGACTTAGGCGCAGCAGTGAGTAACTTCAGCGCTGTCAGAAGACGGCGCTGAAGTTACTTATAAAACTCTATAATTTGGCCTCCAGCAATTGCTGGAAGCCAAATAATTTCATTCCCCACCATCCATGGCGGCCTGGAGGGAGAATAGGATTTAATACGGCTGGGTCTTGTGCAGCAGCAGGATCAGCCATATACCGGCTGTATCCTACGCCCAAGTCTACTGTCGCCGATTCCTCTCATACACGTGCAGAGGACGGAATGTGGTCCCATGAAGTTGGAAAGTAGTGAGCACCCTAAACTCCGATTAGAGCAGTAGACTTGCTAGGGCTCAGGAATATTTTTTTAATTGAAGAGAATCTGTATCAAAACAATACTCGCCTGGGGGTTACTTACTTTGGGATAGGGAAGCCTCAGGGTCCCAATGAGGCTGGATTGCCTGTAGCTGCAGGCAATCCAGCAATGGCTCCCCCAAAGCCTCCCGCAATCCTCCCCCGGCGCAGTAGCGGCTCTTCCTTTGGGCTAGGCAGAAATAGCCGAGCCCGATCGTATCCGCTCTACTGCGCAGGTGCAAACGGACTCTCTCCTGCGCAGTAGTGCGGATGGATCGAGTTCGGCTATTTCCACCTTACCCAAACAAAAAGCCGCTAGTACGCCTGCGCTGGATCGTGGAGATGTGAATATTTACCTCTCCGCACTTTGGGGGACCCGGGCACTTAACGGAGGGACACCGGAGGCCGGGGGAAGCCTCGTTAGGATCCAGAGGCTTCCCCCTCACGAGGTAAGTGTCCCCCAGAGGGGTATTTTTTTATTACAGGATTTCTTTGATATGTCTCTTAGGGGTTGATGCCCTAACTGACCGCAATATTGCAATGCGCAGGAAGCAGACAACCATCTTATGAGTACTACTGCCAGCAGGGTATCACAAGTTGCGCTATTAGAGCAACCTGTGGTACACGATTAATGCAAATATTACCATAACAGAACTTGTATTGCCCATTTACCGCAGGTTGTGCTAATAGTGTAACACGCAGTACGCTGCTATCAGTTTTACCATACACTGGCTGCTGGTTGGTGCATCAACCCCTTATGGACTGTTGCTCTTATCAAATGTTTGGACACCCCTGGCCAAATTACATGAAATAACTAGATTTCATAAAAAAAAAAATTAAATATGTAAGGCACTACTGCAAGACACAGGTTAACATATTTGCAAATACTGTACATAAATTACTTTTGGTCCATGACCTTTACAATTTAGTAACTAATTAAATAGTAATTTGGTGTGCAAAAACTTGAACCCCTTTATATTTGTCTAGTTACTTTGTGTGTTTTTTTGGCTTTTGCTAAATCAGCTGACACAAATCATAGAATTTGGCTTTTAAAGAGACTGTAATTTTTCATCTTATCTCCTTTCCTCTGACGTGTCTGTCGCGCTAAAGGTCCGTACACACGCCGGACTGCAGGCAACGACGGGTCCGTCGTTACCTCCCGCTGGGCAGGCGTTCCAGCGACAGTCCGGCGTGTGTACAGTCTGTCTGCAGACTGATACGGCTGTTTCTGAGCGATCCGCCCGGCTGATCGCTCAGAAACAGCCTTATCAGTCCGCCGACAGACTGTACACACGCCGGACTGTCTGCTGAAAACACGCCCAGCAGGAGGTGACGACGGACCCGTCGTTGCCTGCAGTCTGGCGTGTGTACGGGCCTTAAGGCTTGAATGTGTCTAACTTATGAGATCACATGTAATAAATTACAATCTAGAACACTTCGATTAATGAAAGGTCTTCCACCTCATCTGTGTTGAAGGACATCCGAGGTGAAAATAAACTGAGAAAAACTGTATCTGTTGTCCTTCTCCTAAAAAATGCCTTTTTTTTTTTTTTAGATATCCCACAGTTTTATTTTATACTTAAATCTAGTTTTTACTGTTTTATTCTCTGCTCAATGACACATTCATTGAAGTATGCCAGAGCTCAAATCTATGAATTATTGACCCTTTTTATCTCTTTCCTGCTCCAGGAAGCCATTTACTGACAGGAATGTGTTTTATGGCTGTAATTCCTAAACAGTGAGGGTTATGCTATAGTCTGACCCGGTCCGACCTGGTCCCGACCTGGATAGAAACGGTCACTTGCATACGTGATGTTTAACTCTTTACGCAGAGAAAGAAAAAAAGGAACACAGCCTAGTTATTTGTGTGCTAGGCACTGTTACATACACATGTCTATCTCATCATGTCACGAGATCTCGGTTGTCCTTTAAAGAACAAGCGTCACCCATGCTAACCTAGAAAAAAAAAAAACGCCTATATAAGTAGATAAATACTACTTCTACTTACATAACAGATGTATTGTGCTATCCATGTAATGATTCCTGTGAATTTAATAAAGGAAAAGCAGAAAATCCTATTCTAGGCAGTAGCCATCTTGCCAAGCTAATGCTGACATCATATCCTCCCTGACTCTTGTTTCCCCCCCCTCCCTTCTCTTGCTTATTGTGTATTCATTAGCTGCCCTCCTCCCAGAGTCTTCAGACACTCCCACTGAGGTGTATACTAATAACTGCACTGTCTTTTTATTTTATTTTATTTTTTTTTATTATTATTTAAACATCCAATCACTGAGTCACCTCAGCCTTGCTTGTAAACACAAATAATCAGAGCAGTAGCTAGGCAGGGAAATAAATGGAAGAGGAGGAATATATTATAGATAAAAAGAACTCCCAGCATTCAACTGTTTGGCACTAGGGCCAGTGTTCCTAAAGTATGTGATAACTACAAACCATAACAGCAGAAAATGTTTTGCAAGTTTTAAATGCAGGATTAGCATCTTTATCACTTAATACACTCAGACCAGTTGCTGTTGAAATTTGATTTTTATGGTGTCAATACCGCTTTAAGCCTTGTTCCGTATTTCTTTAGAGATGGCTGATTGTGTTCAGTAGATTTCAAGACATAGCCAGTACCAATATCCTAATTTTCTACCCTAGGTGTTCAACACGTGATTTAGCCAAAGGAAGGTGCACCACATTGATTTATAGTTATTTTTAGACATGTTTTACGTTTAACTGTATTGCAGCACATACAGTATATATTGTATTCAGTTTAAACTGATTTACAAAAAATAAGTCCTGAAGCGTGGTTGAGTGGTGCTAATTGCTGTTCTTCTGGGAAAGGGTTGTGTACAGAAAACAGACTCCATGGGGATCACAACAATCTTTGTGTGATAACTGTAATTTGTGTTAAGTTTGGAATGTGTAGGAGGTACAGAAAAGCTTTTTCTGATATTTGTGTACTTTTTCGCTAGGAGTATATTCAGATGCTAATGCCTCCACTTATTCAGAAATGGAATGTTCTAAAGGATGAAGACAAGGATCTCTTCCCTTTACTTGAGGTGAGAGTTGGGAACGGATATAATTTTTCAATCGACTTTAGGGACTACAAGCTCAGTTTTTGTTTGACATTGATTGGTTTCCTTGTTTCTGTCCATCATGTGAAGCTGCTACAAACTAAAATGACTTATATGTAAAGGAAGTTGTAAGTAAATATCATAAAATACCCTGGTCACGAGAGAGAGAGAGAGAGAGAGATAGATAGATGCATAGACAGACCATTGCTGTCAATTTGCTGGCTGCAGTGCTGCTCTTCTGGCTGTTGAGGGCCTTTTTACTTTATGGAACGGTGTTTTGTTTGGACAGAATGAATGTGTTGCAGCAAAAACTGCAGATTTCTCGAAAATGGGCAGAAAAAGTTTGAGCTCTGTATGTGATAATCTTTCTTTGTATAGAGTAGAATTTTCTTGAAGAACTGGTTCTTGGGAGCACAACCTCTGTAAGCCCCTAGGACCCGACAATGCAGAGCTACACTTCTGACAGTTAATTCTTTAACCTCTTCCCGATCGCCTAACGCAGATGGGCGTCTGGAAGGTGGGTCTCTCATGACCGCCTAACGCCGATCGGCGTCAAGTCCTGGGGAGGAGATTAGCGGTGATCGCGCGCGAATGCGCTGATCACTGCTGGCAGACTGTAAAAACACAAACTGCCATTTGTTTTGCTTGTACAACACTAGACAGCCCTGTCACTTGGCTGTCTAGTGTTCTTCCCAGAATTTTTTTCTAGCCGGGTGGTATGGATAAGTAGCTGGGTGGCATGGAAAAGTAGCCGGGTAGGGTGGGACGAGAGAATACAGGCTCACAAAAACTAGCCGGGTGGAGAACCTGGCTTACAGAGCCTGGGGACAACACTGCTGTCCCCTGGAGCAGCTCACTAGCGATCCCCTCTCATAGGCTGATGCCTATGAGAGAGGATCACCTTGATCATATATAACCCCCCGCCCAAACCCAACCCAGCCTAGATAGCCAGATGTGCCCCTAGTATTATAACAAGCATGTGGCAAATCCAGTCAAGCTTCAGCAGTCAAAAACTGATCTTCAAGCTTTTTCAGGGTTTATGGCTAAAAGTATTAGCGACAGAGGATCAACTGGTATTGTTTAAAAGGATATGCATATGGCAGTCTCCATATCCCTCTCACTTCTGGTTCCCTTTAAGTGTGGAGTGCTTCATCTTAAGGAATACCTTGGCTCAAAATTAAATACGGTGGAGCAGGCATGTTTAGTGGGCTCTCTTGATGCCCACCGCTCCCTCCATTCCCCTCTGGTACAGCCTACCGACCCCAGCGAACGTACTTCCTGGTCGGGGTGGTCACGGCTGATTGTGCGCGATATCTTTAGTGACTCTACCCAGATGTCTGATGAGATTGGACACAGAGTGTCTGAGGGGATTGGGCTGAGTGAACATGTGGTGGTGGAGGAAGAGAACAGAAGGCGCCTGTCGATCCTGATGGGGCTGAAGGAATCGAGAGATGAGCTTCACATATAGATCAGGGATGTCAAACTGGTCCTTCGAGGGCCGAGGTCCTCACACAATTTTGACACAGCTCAAATGAATTGATGGGTCTGAATCAGGAAAGGTGTGGTCCATCAGGTAGAACACATTCTTCTTTCTCAATCCATCCTAAACACGGGCATCGATCTGGCTCTCCATGCCTGGAGTTCCACACCTGTGAGAGATGTACAATGGTGACTGTCTGGGTAGTAAGCTCATACCATCTCACTGTATTGATTTCCCTCCTTAAAAGTAATTGTGAACATAAAATACCATTGTCGAATATATTTTTTCAATATGAGTAACAAAATTACTAAAAAGATTGCCATAATGCTTTTTGGCCAGCGACCTAAATATATTTTTCTGTTCTTCAGTGCCTATCTTCTGTAGCTACTGCACTTCAGTCTGGTTTCTTACCTTACTGTGAACCTGTGTACCAGCGCTGTGTGAACTTGGTACAGAAGACTCTTCAGCAATCAATGGTAATGTTGGATGAAATGGTAACCAAAGGAACAGCATACTGTGCTACCTGTGATATTAACCCGAGGGCTCTTTCACATTAGACAACGCGTGCAGGAGCCGGTTCCTGCACGCGTTGAATAGGCTGTGGCGTGTTGTTGGGAATCTGCGGTGCGAGGCTGAGTATCGGCGGTAGTAATTCATTAATCCGACGGGAAACCGCTGATTCCGACGATAAAATGCTCCCAGGTGGGTTGTACCGCAACGCATCGAAACGCAGAATCTGGTGTGAAAGGGAAAATGAAAGTCTATGGACTTTCATTTTACCTTGGTCAACGCAAAGTTTCGACTTTGCAATGAAAAGGTGAAAAAGGCTCCAGTGCGAAAGAGCCCTGAGGACTCTTCATCCTCTGCATTCACCTAGGATTTGTATTTACCTGTCAGTTTAGTGGAAATTGTAAACTCCTCAAGCTCAGTTTTTTCTTTCTTTTGTGTTTGTTTTTTTTCACTGGGGGAGAGTAAAAACCTTTTGTGGGAATTTTTGCTTTGATTTCTAAATTAACCAAATTAGTGTGTAGATCACAATAATGCCTGTGTTAATTTTAATATGTAGGTCAGATATAACATTTTTTTCAGCCTAGATAAGGTAAGATTTTTTTTTTTTAAATCTAAAATTACACTTCACATAACTAATTCAGGCACATATCAATAGCACTGTTTTATTATTATTTGGCATTAAATTCTGCTTCCAAGCTCTGACTGCCTGTTGTCTAGGCTCAAGAGGGCATCACTAGACCGTTCCTCAGACTGGAGCATTTTAATTAACATCAGTAAAGGGCACCTAAAGTGAAACAAAGGTACACAGTTTAACCATTTGCGGACCAATCAATCATCCCGCTGCACAGTCACGTTGCCCCCGCCCGATCGCGCCATTTTCTCCCCACTGCAATACACTTGCCCAGCCGTCTCTATGACAGCAGAGCTCTGTGAGCCGGTCAGGAGCAGTTTTCATTGGCTCCTGGTCCTGTCATCACAGTAAGCCAATCCCATTGACTTACATTGACAGTCTGGAGCCAATGAAAGCGGCTCTTAACCGACGCACGGCGCTCTGCCGTCATATGGACGGCAGAGAGAGGGACCTGCGGCAGAGACGGAGCTGCAGATTATTGCGGTGATTCATCGGGAGGCGCGTTTTACCGTAATAGCCGTCTATGGTCCTTATAGGGGTTCTGTGGATATTATTAAAAAACAAAAATGACACTTACCTGGGGCTTGTACCGGCCCCCTGCAGTTTTCTTTTCCCGCACCGTCCTCAACGATCATCCGTTTCTCGCTGCCGGTCATGGTCCAGTTATTTGTCCAACTAGACGAGTACAACTGCACTTGGACTTCTTCCAGCCTCCTGTAGTCCATCTCTTGCTGTCATTCCGCTCTAATCCAGACGGCTGCTGCGAAATCTTGCCGACTAAGCCAGTCATAGGCTACGCTGCAAGCCTCATTGATTGCGCTCCTGGCCCTGGCAGAGTATGGCACATGCACAGTTGACATTTTAACGAGCTGTGCAAACCCAGCACGTTTCCGGCCACAGGAGAGTGATCACGGAAGCAGGACTGCTGCTGAATGGATTAAAGCAGAACAACAGCAAGGGATTAGGACTACAGGGGGCTGGAAGAAGCCGTAGGTAAGTTACACTGGGCACCTTAGTTTTACTTTACAAGCAGAACGCTTTCATCCAAGAAAAAAAACAAACCCTTGTCACCCAGACTTCTTATCGGAATATAGTTTATACTTGTGTATCATTTATGATAGAAGTATTAAGATATAGATAAATATAGATATATATATATAGCAATTTTGGCTACCTGGAGTTGTGGTTTCATAAACTGAGGAGTCTGAGTTGAAGTCGTAAGATTTTTGTACTGACTCCACAGTCCTGGTTTCTTGGCCATGTAGGGTATGCCATTGCATTTCTGCATTGCGCCTACTTGTGGGTCCAGCCTATTGCTCAACTGCAGACTCAAGTATGAGTCTATGGTCTTGGTACTAAATGGCAGGAAGCTACATGCAGGAAGTATGGCCAAGATACACATAGTGATCACTAATGTGGATCCAACAAGGATTTTCTCTCTGGTGAGTACAACTAGCACTCTCCTGTATCTGCTCCATTATATGGTGCTGGATGAAGTTTTCTTTTCAAGTGGTATTGTCATTACATTTCATCACACCACACTGTCCTCACATTTCATGTATAATCTAAAGCATTAAACACAGCATAAAATTAAACCATTTTGACCATTTTCTTAAAGGACAACCGAGGTGACATGAGATAGACGTGTATGTACAGTGCCTAGCACACAAATAACTAGGCTGTGTTCTTTTTCTCTTTCTCTGCCTGAAGATGTTACAGATCAGGTATGGAAGTGGCAGTTTCTGTCTGAGTTGGGACCGGCTCGGACTGTGTCAGACTATAGCATAACCCTAACTGATAAATCATTCCAGCCATAAAACACTTTTCTGTCAGTAAATTGCTTTGGAGAGCAAGAAAGGGGTAAAAAGGTTCAATAATTCATAGATTTGAGCTCTGACATTACTTCAATGAAGATGCCATTGAGCAGAGACAATGAAACAGTAAAAACTTAAAAACTAGATTATAAATGTAAAATAAAACTGTGGGATATCTAAAAAAAAGTCATTTTTAGGAGACTGAGGATAGATACAATTGTTTTTCTCATTTTATTTTCATCTCGGATGTCCTGTAAGGGTAAAAGTCATGCTTTACACTTTTAGCTTCTAGTTGATAAGTCTGCCTTTGCTGACTGAATTATAGGGAGTGTAGGAGTCCGAGGTAGAAAAAGAGAACTTTCTCTCTTTTATTTGCTCACCGATTACTTCTCCAGGAGTACATCTGATCATTTGTCCTGCAGCCAGCAATGTCATCAGTCGCCCTCAGTGAGGTGCAAAAATGCATTCAAAAGACATCAGAGCAGTTTTAAAGTGTTCTATATTCATTTTTTTTTAGTGTGTTTAATGTTTGAGGAAAACATTTTTTCAAAATTCCCCACCATATACTAGTTTTCAAAGATGAAAACCTAAAATATTGAACGTACATACATGCTATCAATCTGTCTACTAAAGGGTTGCCTCCTCACCAATGCTTAGCTTTGTACAGTTAAGTAGTTATCTTTAAATCCTTTCCCTTGTCCCTTGCACTACTAAGTACTTGTAGTGCTGTTATATTAAAGTGGCTTTGAACCAACATTTATTATTGTAATTAAACCACTTTTCAGTTACAACTGTGTTAGCATGTGTTATTTGTCCAGCTTACCACAAGGTGGTGATAGTTGCTCACAAGTTGTACTGTTTGAATATTTTCCTCACATAGGCTCTGTAAGTCATTGTAACAGTATGTTTTCTAGGCCGCCGAGGAAAAAAGGGGGCTTGGCCAAAGCTGTAAATTTGATTTAAAGGTAAAAATACATTTTTACTTGTAAGCATTACTGATTTTGTCTAAGTCATTAACTGTGCTCTCATAGGAAATGAAATAAATACATTGGCTTCAGTTCCACTTTAAGTGTAGTAATTTTTTTATTTTATTTTTTTGCTATTGGAGAGTGGTGTGTTGATTGAATCATGCTACTTTTTTTTTTTGTTTTGTTTTGTTTTTGCCATTGGCCTGGTGCACCACTAGTGAGGATTTGCACTTTTAAGGCCAGTCATTGGGACTTTGTTTGGACTCTTAATGTGCCGGATCTCCTCCCTGGTCCACCTTTGGAGGAAGAGTTTATATCTTAAATGCAAGCAAAAAGAGCAACAAGTGTATTCTACTAGCTGAAAATGCCAAGTAATTGTCAAGGAGGAAGAAATAGGAAAACTGTTATTGTGCAGTGTATTTGTTGAACTAGCAAGCACTAGTCTTGTGTTTTTTGTTTTGTTTTTGTTTTCTTTGGCTTTAGATGGGCTTTGAATAACTTACTTTTTTTTTTACCCTTCCCAGTTCTGAAAATACTAATCCTGATGTCTTCTCACATGAGAAGACCTCATTATGTATTGAGAGATTGGTTCTTGCTTGCTACTTTGCTATGATAATGTGCATGGCTTCTCCGAGGAGCATGATCACGTAATCAGAGAATCTCCATAGATAAACTCCTTGTTTGTATGTTGATAATATCCAGTTTTATTTACAAAGTGCTGGCATACTACGCAGCACTGTTTTTATGAGTAAGCACTTGGTGCAGGAGGCAAGAAAAACTGAACGCCTGTATAAATGCTTGTAACTGGACCTCAGGGTTATGCGATACAGTGTGTGTGCATTTCTGAATTAATCTGAAGTGTAGGCAGTTCAAGAATGTAGTCTGCAGCTTCTCATTTCTTTTCTTCTCTCTTTTTGTTTTCCTTTAGAGGTGCCTAAAATTTTTGTTTTGACAATTTCAGATGCACAATGCACAGCCGGACCAGTATGAGGCTCCAGATAAAGATTTCATGATTGTGGCTCTAGATCTGCTCAGTGGCCTGGCTGAAGGACTTGGTGGAAATATAGAACAGCTTGTAGCGCGGAGTAACATCCTAACGCTAATGTACCAGTGTATGCAGGTGAGAGGACTGCTTCTTACTGGAAAGTCTAAAACATTATCAGAATTCTTGACCAGTTGTTTATTCCTATCTTACACCCGCCTTTATATCTATAGGATAAGATGCCAGAAGTGCGGCAGAGTTCGTTTGCATTATTGGGAGACCTAACCAAGGCCTGTTTCCAACATGTTAAAGCTTGCATTGGTAATTATGTCAATGTATTGCCCTATGTAATCCACAAATATGGTATTTAATGCAAACTGGATGTATATGTATGTCCAATGTAATTGTGGAGAGTGCACCACCAGTTTGTTACAAAATGGGGCACATGTGGTATCATTTTAACCGTGATGATTTATATACATTTTGGGGTGTTTTAAAGCTTGGACTCACATCGCATAAAAGATAGGTGGGGAGAAACTAAATCCAACATATAGTCATTTTAAAAATTCTGATCAAACTTGGGAAAGTTTTAGCAAAACTACAAGAGACGTGATAACATTTTAACTGTGATTACCAGAATAAAGTTTAGAATGTTTTAGGGTTGAGGCCCATGTCTTTTGTATTCTTTTTAGACACAAACTGAATCAAAAGCAATAGCATTTTTGCATATTCTGTACCAAAATAAAACTTGTAGAATGAAAACAAAGTGACAGTATATAGAAGAAAATACATATATTGTTACCTTAGGAACTTGTCTTTTTTTAAATATGTATGTCATGAGGGTATATTACTAGTATTATTGCAAACAAGGTCTTCGATTCATCGATAGTGTATAATGACAAAGCAAAAAGGACACCTCTATTTCCCAATACAATATTGTCACCGCACATTGTACTAGGAACATAATCTAAATGTTGTAACAACCAGGCTGGATAAGCAAATAAAATATGTGGGTTTAACTTGGCTAGCACTGTTTATTGTAAAGCAATAATGGGGGAGGTTGTCCCCCCCCCCCCCCCCCCCCCCTATTTTTCCCTTTAAAATGCATAGAAAATAAGGTAATTACTAAACAAAAATATCGCCAAATGAAAACCTAATTTGACCTGAAAAAAATAAATATATATATATATATATATATATATATATATATATATATATATATATATAGATCATTTAGGTGTGATAAGTAGTAGTAATGTTATTAGCGAATGAATGGGAGCAGCGCTGACGTGAAAATTGCTCTCGGGCTGAAGTGGTTAAAAACAGTCTACAGTGCATTCAGAAACCTTAAGCTAAATATGCCACCATGTGAGGTAGCGACTATACTTTATATTTATATTATGTGCATAAGCAAAATACTCCCCTAAAATAGTGAATTAGAAATACTTCATTGTGACACAAAAAGTTACAATTCAACATGCAACGTTTGTTCCACATTAAAACCGACCAACTTATATGGTTCCATTAATATAGTGACATACCTGGTAAACCAAACAACTGTTTTAAATAATCAGACAAAATTGCAATACCTGTACACAGATATTGGTGAATAGTATACAGGATAGAATAAATCTGCTACCACATATGTGTGAGTTCACAGTAGACCCAGAAGTTGCTATGTAAACTCACTAGATTAAACTCAACTGAGGCAGCAGATATAGACCACCTTGTGTCAGAATTGTGGGTGGGCGTGTGCATGTGTGCACAGCGGCCACTTGTTGTCTAAAGAGCCGGCATGCCCGGATCCTTAGCAATGCCAGAGCAGCCTCCAATCACTTTGTTCTCACCACTCCCCTCACTCATGGGAAGCTGCTTGTCATCCTCCTCCTACCTCCACAACAACATTACCCATTGCTTGCCTGTTTTTGTATAGAACTCTGCCACAATAGTTGCCCTAGAGATCGAGTCCCCAATACCTGCTGGGTGACGGGAATTGCAAGTGTGTACTTAGCTTAAGTCAGAAGGATCCCCAAAAATTTGAAGCTTAAACTTCAATTACAATAAGCCAAAATGAGCCTGATTTAAGAAATATATAAAAGGCTGCAATTAAATGGTATATTGCCATATAAAGTCTTTAGAGAAGGCCAGTCAGATAGCGAGCTAAAAAGGGGTTTCAAAATTCTTACAGGTGCTAAACACACACACACAGGGCACACAGCAATTGATTTCTACAGCACTTTTATGTGGAAAGAAAACTTTACACTGTGCTGAGCTAGAGTTTGGATCCGGTAGGTTGCATCAAAGTGTTCATACTGTATGGATATTGTAAATTGCCTAAAACATTTAACTTGTGTTACCACCTTTAGAGCATTTTTTTAATGATTTAATTCTTTTTATTTCTTCCCTTTTAGCCGATTTTATGCCCATCTTAGGAACAAATTTAAACCCTGAATTGATTTCTGTATGCAACAATGCTACCTGGGCAATTGGTGAAATTTCAATACAGATGGGTAAGTTTACATCACTTGTTAGAGGTGACAGCTGTAACTTTGTCAGGTGCTTTATTAAACATGATCTGTTAGAGAACAGGTACTTAAAGAGACTCTGGAGTCTTTTTTTCCCTTCTTTTGTTTAACATTCCTCTTCAGCTTTAATGCCAGAGTGAAATCGCTGCATCCCCGCGGCAGAGGAGTGATTTATTACTAGAGATAAACCCTGAAAACCTCAGGGACTCGCAGGGCTTCACTTCCTCAATGAGGCAGAGCTTTAGGCTGTAGCTCTGCCTCCTCCGCAGTCAATCTCTGCAGATCGCCGCCTCTCTGTCTTCTTTCCCTGAGAGGGGCGGGGAGGAGGCAGAGATCTGCTGAGATTGATTGTGGAGAGGCAGAGCTACAGCTCAAAGCTCAGCCTCTCCAGGAAGAGAAGCCCTGCATGTCAGGGCTGTATGATCTGCGACCTGCAAAGTCGTAGAACTTTGCAGGGCTTATCTCTGGTAATAAATCACTCCTCTGCCGTGGGGATGCAGCGATTTCACTCTGGCATTAAAGCTGAAGAGGAATGTTAAACAAAAGAAGGGAATAAAGAGACTTCAGAGTCTCTTTAAAGGGCAGCAAGTGTAGTCATTCAGCGAAGTTGCCTACACTGCCCAGGTGAGTTATGGGTGAAGTTAAAGTGTGCCTGAGACGAGAAGCGTCTCAGGTACCATACTTACATGGGGCTTCCTTAAAGTGTACCAGAGACTAACTAATTGAATCGATACTTACCCAGGAGTTCCTCCTGCCCCACAAAAACACATTTGAATCTTACACAGTCCTCCCGCGGTCTGCCATTCAGTGGGGCCCAGTCTAGGTATTCTGCACATGTGCGCACCCCCAGTGCATGCTTCGTAGACTTGGACTGACGTGACTGAACTAGGTACCGGGGCTGATCGTGCGGGAATGGCAGGACGATGGCGAGAGACTCGCACGTGCTTATGGGCTGGAAGAAGCCCCGGGTAAGTATTGATTCACTCTTAGTCTCTGGTTTACTTTAAGCCCCCTTGAGGCCACTCATCCGCCGTCGTCTCCCCTGTCACCCGCAATACTGCTCGAAAGCCTGTCCGAGTCATCGTGCATGCACGGCCAGTTGCGCTCACACGGCTTGAGTGTTCTGTGGTACTACTGTGCAGGCGCAGAACACTCCTAGGGACGGGAGCGCGCCTGGCCAGGCCGTGCATGCGCAATTTAATGTGACTCGGCCAGGTTTTTGACCAGCATTGCGGGTGACAGAAACCACCTGCAGAGACAGCGAGGGACTGAACAGCCTCATTGGAGCTTAAAGGGACACTGTAGGGGGGTCGGGGGAAAATGAGTTGAACTTACCCGGGGCTTCTAATCGTCCCCCGCAGACTTCCTGTGCCCGCGCAGCCACTCACCGATGCTCCGGCCCCGCCTCCGGTTCACTTCTGGAATTTCAGACTTCAAAGTCTGAAAACCACTGCGCCTGCGTTGCCGTGTCCTCAAACCCGCTGATGTCACCAGGAGCGTCCTGCGCAGGCCTAGTATGGTCTGTGTCTGTGCAGTACGCTCCTGGTGACATCAGCGGGATTGAGGACACAGCAACGCAGGCGCAGTGATTTTCAGACTTTGAAGTCTGAAATTCCAGAAGTGAACCGGAGGCGGGGCCGGAGCATCGGTGCGTGGCTGCGCGGCCACTGGATGTCTGCGGGGGACCATTAGAAGCCCTGGGTAAGTTCAACTCTTTCCCCGGACCCCCCTACAGTATCCCTTTAAAGCAGGGGTCTCAAACTCGTGGCCCGCGGGCCATTTGCGGCCCTCGATACAATATTTTGTGGCCCTCGCCGGCAAAAGCTTCCTCATAATTCGCTTCAGTGCTCCCAAGTAATCCGCCGCATCCCCGCCGCTAAACTATCCAAATCGCCCGGGGGGGGGGCAATCCGCAGGCATTTCCTGGAAGGGGCAGAGCTTTCAGCTTAAGCTCTGCCCCTCCTGACGTCAATCGCCGCACGGATCGCCACCTCTTCCCGCCTTTCTCTGTGAAGGAAGAGTGAGAGGGGCGGGCAGAGGCGGCGATGCGCCGCGATTGTGAAATTTCTTATGCGGCCCAGCCTCATCCTGACTTTGCCTCCTGCGGCCCCCAGGTAAATTGAGTTTGAGACCCCTGCTTTAAAGAGACTCTGAAGTCACTTTTTTTTTACCTTCTTTTGTTTAACAATCCTCTTTAGCTTTAATGCCAGAGTTAAATCGCAGCATCTCCACAACAGAGGAGTGATTTATTACCAGAGATGAGCCCTGCAAATCTCCCGGGCTCGCAGGGCTTCACTTCCTCAATGAGGCAGAGCTTTACACTGTAGCTCTGCCTCCTCCGCAGTCAATCTCTGCGGATCGCCGCCTCTTCCCGCCCCTCTCAATCTTCTTTTCCTGAGAGGGGCTGGGAGGAGGCAGAGATCTGCAGAGATTGATTGCGGAGAGGCAGAGCTACAGCTCAAAGCTCAGCCTCTCCAGGAAGAAAAGCCCTGTGTGTCAGGGCAGCATGATCTGCGACTTTGCAGGTCGTTTTGTAGGTAATAAATCACTCCTCTGCCATTAAACAAAATAAGGTAAAAAAAGAGACTTCAGAGTCTCTCTTTAAGGAAGCCCCAGGTAAGTATGGAACCTAAGACTCTTCTTGTCTCAGGTTCTCTTTAAGGTGTTGCTGCTTGTCTTGCACAGAGTGAATACATTCGAAATACAGTTGACTATCTGGGTTTTAGAAATGCTCACTTAATTGTTTTGTGGCCAGATTTCCAACACCATTCTCAATTAGACAGCAAGTCATAGGCTTCAATGCACTAAGCTTTATCAAACACTTTATCAAACGTTTGATAATTTACCTCATGGGTCAAATCTAATTTTAAATTCACTAAGGTGTTTTATATTTATCGAATGTTTTATCGATAAAACATTCAATACCTCTATAACACCTTGGTGAATTCAAAATTAGATTTTACCCATGAGGTAAATTATCAAACATGTTTGATAAAGCTTAGTGAATTGAGGCCATTGTCTGGTTTAATGTTTTATGATGTAGCAATCCTCATAACTTGCAAGGAGGTTAAACAACAAAAATGGAATAGGGTCAGCACCAGACACCATTAATCTAAAGCAGGGGTGCCCACATTTTTTTGGCTTGTGAGCTACTTTATAATTTGCCAAGTCCAGGAGACCTACCAACCTTTACAGTATAGGTAGCTAGGTATAGGTACCTTCAGTATAGGTAGTCAGGTATAGGTAGTTAGGTATAGGTGCCTTCAGTATAGGTAACCAGGTATAGGTAGTTAGGCATAGGTGCCTTCAGTATAGGTAGCCAGATATACGTGCCTTCAGTATAGGTAATTAGGTACATGTGCCTTCAGTATAGATAGCCAGGTATATGTGCCTTCAGTATAGATAGCCAGGTATATGTGCCTTCAGTGTAGGTAACCAAGGTATAAGTAGTTAGGCATAGGTGCCTTCAGTATAGGTAACCAGGTATAGGTAGTTAGGCATAGGTGCCTTCATTATAGGTAACCAGGTATAGGGTAGTTAGGCATAGGTGCCTTCAGTATAGTTAGCCAGGTATAGTGTAGTTAGGTATAGGTGCCTTCAGTATAGTTAACCAGGTATAGGTAGTTAGGCATAGGTGCCTTCAGTATAGATAGCCAGGTTTATGTGCCTTCAGTGTAGGTAGCCAGGTATAGGTGCCACTTACTTCCTTCCAGCTCCAGTGGCGGTGTCTGGGACTCGTCCTGGTCTCCCCTCCTTCAGCCGCGGCTGGCTGGAATGCAGATAAGCAGCGCCGGCTAAGGGAACGCTCAGGCGGGCGAAGGGGCGGCGGGCAGCGTGCATGGATTTGTTGTGCCCGGCGCTGCCCCCAGCCATGATGTCGCGGCTGTGCCGCCTCTCTCCTCCCCTGCTTCCCTGTTGGCCAGCGTCCGGCAGCAGAATTTTATGCGACGCGGCCATATACCAAATAGGCGGGTGTGATCTACTGGTAGATCGCGATCGACCTATTGTGCACCCCAGATCTAAAGGTACATGAGTGTGCAGTAACAGATCCAACACAACTGCAAGCACACAATCAAAGAGAAAAGTAGATATGCACAGAACCGCACCACTCAGGAAAAATATATAAAAAATTGATATCTATATATGTGTGTGTGTGTGTGTGTGTGTGTGTGTGTGTGTGTGTATATATATATATATATATATATATATATATATATATATATATATATATATATATATATATATATATATATATATATATATATGTGAATGTTTTTAATGTTTTAATAGAAAACCATTAAAAAACAGATAATGGGTGGCACGTTACGATGACCAATCTAATAGAATAATAGATAATTGTAATAGTGTCCAAAACACACGGATAGCTCACAAGTTATAAAACTATATACACACTGCATGTGGCAGATCTAAAAATATTTGAGAACTCGCGACGCTTCCACAAACAATGAGTAATATTGCACAGTCTGAGTATCCAATAGAGCCAGGGTCTTGGGGTATCCCTCTAGCTGCCGCCGTGCTCATTTATTTTTTACAATTATGTATGTTTTAATTAAAAAAATATATTTTTCCTTCAAAGTAATTATTGTTGTGAATAAGCGAACAAATAGCATGTTTATTAACTATGAAGCTTGTTTTTGTTTTGTAGGAATTGAAATGCAGCCTTATGTTCCAATGGTGTTGCACCAACTTGTAGAAATCATTAACAAACCGAACACGCCAAAGACTCTCTTAGAGAATACAGGTACCATTTGCCAGCTGTTTGAAGGGAGTAAAACGCTTCACTTTATAGAAGTGGGAGTTTTCTGGTTACTGTACTGCTGAACACATGCATTCAGATATGCCAAAATGTACACAAGCCCTCGTTTTTGCACAGCGCAAGCAATCCATCGCTCATGTTCAACAGTGTAGGCTTCATACATTGGTGTCCTATAATGTGCTGATTTCCTAATCACAAGTGAAGTTCCACATGGCAGGTTCTTGAATTGAGGACACGTTACAAACTTGTTGGCTTGTGAAAGCAAGCATAGGACCTTTATAATTAATGTTTGCCAGGCTTTCAATATCCCTCTGTGTTGCTATAAGAAGTTTATACTTTAGCTTCTAGCAGTAGCATTAGCCATACTATGCCAGGGGAAAAAAACACATATGTAAGTAGATAAATACTTGATCTACTTACATAACAGATGTATTGTACTGTCCATGGTTTGATTTCAGTGAATTTTATAAAGTAAATGAAGAGAATTCTGTTCCTGGTGGGGGCCATATCTTTTGCCCACAGCTGAGGCTAAATACTGATGTCATTCTTCCCTTAACTTTTTTTTTTTTTTCTCCCCCAATCGCTAAGTCACCTCAGCCTTGCTTGTAAACACAAGTGAGTAGGGGATCAGGTTCCAGATAACCAGCTAGGAAGGGAAATAAAGGAAAGAGGAGAAGTGTATTATAGATAAAAAGAACCCCCAGCATGCAACTGTTTGGCACTGACTTCTAAAGGGCCAGTGCTCCTTAAGTATGTGATAACTCCAAATCATAACAGCAGAAAACGTTTTGAAAGTTTTGAATGCAGGATTAGCATCTTTATCACTTAATACACTCAGACCAGTTGCTCTCCCCGCAGCCGTTCGCCGCCTCTGCCTCCCGGTCCGCGGTGATGACGTCAGGCAACGAGCAGCACTGTCATCACCGCCACATGGACCGGAGCGTACTGCGCAGGTGCAGAACTACGTAAGTAGCCATTATTTTACATGGAAATTCCTGATAACTCCTTTAAGGAAACGTTGGAGTCATTCATTGTCTACACATTGGGCGTTACGATGGCTAAGGAAGTTGACTGTAGCATGTGTATGGTGGCCTCTGATGTGAAGTGCTGGATCATCTCCACTGATTGCAGCCTCAAGCCATGCCGCTTCTTTATCACCCTCCTGCTTTGTTGTGTGATGATCGCGTCTTTCCTCCATGTTCTGTACAGCATTCAGCCCTGAACTGTCGGCTGAGGGATGGAGTCCCGATTCCTGTGGGCGTCTGTGTTCATGCGTGTGTATGCACCTTAAAGGGAACCTAAACTGAGGATATGGATTTTTCCTTTTAAAATAATACAAGTTGACTGACTCTCCTGCTGATCCTGTGTCTCTAATACGTTTAGCCACAGCCCCTCAACAAGCATACAGATCAGGTGCTCTGACTGAAGTCAAACTGGATTAGCTGCATGCTTGTTTCAGGTGTGATTCCACTACCGAGATCAGCAGGACTGCCAAGCAACTGGTATTGTTTAAAAGGAAACATCCATATCCCTCTCAGTTAAGTTTCCCTTTAAGTGTGCTGTTAGTTTACAACCGTAGGATAAATAGGAATAGTTTCAAATTCTGGACACTGTTGCTAGTTTACAACCAGTATAAATTTGTAATATCCGCTTATAGTGCACATTGCTTGTATAACTTGGCATAAAGTTGTGAAGATCATCAAAAACAAACTGGAAGTGTAGACTTTTAGCAACTTTGGGAGGTCCCCGAAAAAAAAAGTGCAACTTAGGAATGTTTTTTTCTATGTATCTAATGAACATTATTTTAAGTTAAGTGATGTTACAAATCGATAAGAGAAAAGTTTTCAATCTACAAAATAAAATTGAAAATATCTGCTGCACCAGTTCATACAACTGTGGCTTGAGGGATCGACTTCCTTGCAAGCTACAGTAATTAAGTGATTTTCGAATCGGACAAAACCCATCCCTAAAATCAAGCATCAAGTATTTCTGTAGATTCATTCGCTCTACAGGGGCATCACCCATGGAACAGACAACACTTCCAAGCCAAGCAAGGTAATAAAACAACTAGTGCATTGGTTAGGAAGTGTTATTTAGGTATGGATAGCATGGCGGAGATGAGATCAGATGAAGGAAAGGTTGCGTCAGATTTGCAGGACACAGGAGTGCATTCATTCATAGACTGGTAACCAGCAGGCAGTGACAAAATAAACTTGTCCTCCAGTTCCGTAATACATTTTTTTTTCTTTTTTCAAGAATATGAAATGCAGTTGAGTTGTATTGGCTTTTTTTTCCCCCCCGAGGCCATTCACTTTGTATTTTCCTGAGGTAAGCCGCCACAGGAAGTCTGTTGTACCTCACACTTCTCCACAGCACAACAAACGCAATCCAACACACTGAGCCTGTCTGAGCATTCTAGACTCTACTTGTCCACCAGAGGGAAAGTTAGATCAGACTAAATGGTCTCTTTAATAATTCACAAAGCTGGCATTTTGTGGCATGTGCTTACCCTGGCATCTATGGATAGAACTCAGAACTTGGTTCATTCGCTCCCTGACTGCTGATATTCTGTCCAGCTCTTCGGGCTTGTGCATTTTAGCATCTTAAGAAAGCATGTGACCTTTAAATATTGAGCAGTATACTCCCTTAATTCCAATGCCTGCATACACAGGAGCTTGACACTGTCTGCTGCAGCAGCGTAATTGGTTTGCATTGTGTGATTGGATATGGTGCCTAAAAGAACTAAAATCTCTGGAACATAGTAGGAGAAAGATTACAGTATTTACAGCAACATTATTGTAAGGCTCATATACTGTTGTATTTTTGTTTAGTTTTCTGTATTTTCTTTTATAAATGTTAAATGTGATGTGCTTTTGACTAAAAGTTCACTGTGGGATCAGCAATTTGGCAAAAAAAAAAAAAAATTATTGCAGCATAAGTAACATCTTTGCTGATGTTCATTGTGTAGTCATCCAGTAGCTTGATAATCATGCAAGACCTAAACATGAGTAAAATCAATAACAAACAGCGCTCTCGTAAAATAATGAAATCACAAATACAATGCTACTTGAGTCTTCAAGAGCTTTTTGTATTCATTGATTGAATTAGTTAATAAATCAGCGCTATAGACGGTTAAAGCCACCACGTGCTTTATCACCTTGGTGTTCCCACTACCATGACAATTGGAGGCTTACCAGCTGCAAACCCAAATTATAAGGTTGCAACAGTCGCTCAAGTTGTGGTACCTTTTCTTGATTTCAGGTTTACTTTAAACCTATATGGAGATGCACAAAGGGTTTTAAAGTGAACCCGAGCCAAAGCTCAAGTTAAAACAAGCTCTTACCCTGCAGAGAGGGAAGCCTCTGGATCCTATTGAGGCTTCCCTCTAGTCGGCAGCCCCCATTGCAAATTGCGGCCCCCCTCCGAATCAGGGTTGCGCAGTTTCCTTCCGTATTAATGGCTGCAATGTAGCTTCGCAAGCCCTCCCCTCTCATGCGCAGTAGAATGGAGCCTCCGGCTCCGGCTTACTGCGCATGTGCGAGAGGGCTCAGTCGGCTATTGCGTGTCCATGTACAAGGAAGAGGAGCAGCGAAACCCTGATCTCATGAATGACAATGCTGAGCACGGCCCCCAGAAGATGAGCAAAACTGTGACGGGGGACATTAGAAACCTCAGGATCCTGAGGCTTCCCTCTCTATAGGTAAGTATCTATCTGGCTTTGTGTACCCGAGCTTTGGCTCAGGGACACTTTAAGAACCTTTAGAGAAAATCTGTTTTGAAGCGGAACTGAAATAAACTAAAAAAAAGTTTAATTTACCTAGGGCTTCTGCCAGCCCCCTGCTGCCGTCCTGTGCCTGCGCAGTCACTCACCGATGCTTTGGTCTCCCGTCGTGGCTTACTTTTACTTCACGCAGTTGAAGTGAACTGCAACTGCGCAGTGCTGGCCATACGCGTCCTCGTTCACGCTTCCGTAGCTAGGAGCGTACTGCCCAGGCACAGTAGAGATTTTCCCTTACTGTGCCTGCACAGGACGCTCCTGCCTACGGGAATGTGTATGAGGATACGCGTGGCCAGGGCGCAGTGGAGGTTGGTGTGAAGAAAAGTGAGCCGCAGCGTAGGAACACAGGATCGGTCCAGGACGACGTGGGCACAAGTCGGCTGCAGAGGGCTGGCAGAAGCACCAGGTAAGTGAAACTTTTTATTTTTTCAGTTTTGCAGTTCTGCTTTAAGGACTATGCAGATTTACGCTAATCAAGACATTACCTAGCTCAATTTTGGATTAAATGGGGCTTTGGGGAGCCTTGACTACCAGGCTCCTGGAATTTGTGTACGTGAGCTCACGCTGGGCTTATGTAAACATAACTGAACGTGGATGAAACTACGGAGGGCAGGAAGGAAGATAGTAGTGTGCCGCAAAGCACATCTGCCTTACAAACAAGTTATTTTGTCTAACACTGCCTCTATACAAATTATTATATTCATTTATCAACCTGATTGCTGCTCAAATTTGCCTTGATCAGTTTTGGGTTTAATTGGTCTTTAAAGCACAAACTGGTTACATCCGCTGCTCTGATCCTCTCCCATCTTGGAGAGAGCCGTGCCTTTACGAAATGCTGGAGTATTTTACTTTCTAAATGCAGCACAAGTATCCCATAGTTCAGTACGGTATTTCCTTGCATACCAATCCCACACTGAGCTTTTGATCTGAAAGAACATCATCTGCTTTTAATTGCATGCTGTCATCAGACTGTTCACAGATGCCTGTTTAATGGGAATGTTGCATAGTTTGTGTCACCTGAACATAGGTTTTGTTTTATGCTGCTTCTATACAGATCTGCTGAGTTTTTTACTATTTGTTTAGTTTGCTTACAGAATTTTTTAAACTTCTTTCAGCATCTCCTTCCTCTCATTTATCTTGTCTGAACTATTAAACCACCCGTAATGAGAGAGCACGTCTGAAACACAGTAATAACCCGAACAGCAAAATGTTTAACATGTCAGGGTGTTGTATTATACCAGCAGCTTAAAAGACAGCATTTACAAGAGATCCACAGTATAATAAAACCACATTAAAATCTTTTGGTTTGGAGTTTTAAAGCTTCATTCCATTAAAAAAAATAAATCTTATTGCTTAAAGTGACACGGAAGCGAAAATGAACTTAAGAGATAATTGTATGTGTAGTACGGATAAGTAATAGAACATTAGTAGCAAACAAAAGTCTCATTTTTATTTTCAGTTTTATAGCTTTATGTATAACATTGCATCATTCTGTCATATTTGGCGTTAATAAACCACACTCTATATTTTAAGCCCCTTTGAACTCCCCTGCAGTAAAACCTTATCTCAAGCTGTTTCTTAGAGTGGATCGGAGGTGAACTTTTACACATTGCATAATTGTGTTCCTTTCCTCAAGCCAAATACTTTTTTTGTTTTAATACTCTAATTCCCTATAAACTAAAAAAAGCCACGCCCCCAGGTTTTCAGAGAGCCTTGGCAGTAGCAAGGGTTCATGAGAGCTCAGTCTGGGCAGGAGGAGGGTGAGGTGTTACTAGCCATTGATTTCAGAGGCAGAGGGGAGGAGGGAGAAGGAGAGGGTATTAGGCTGAAGGCTCAAGATACAGATAAGGCTGCCTCTGTAATGTTTACAAACAACATGGCTGCTGTCATTGTATCACAGGAACAAATAATCATTCTATTAAAACTGTTTGCAGCTATATTTGCTGTGTAAACCATCTAAACTTTAGATAAGATAAATAGACAAGTTACTTGTTATAGTTCGTTTTTCATCTCGGATCCGCTTTAACTGTTTAAGCTATTTAAAAAACAGGACTGTGTTTACCGACTTGGTCAAATAGCTCTGAGTAGCACTTTTGAATAGATAACTCAAGTATTTTAGCTCTTCCTGTACGGGAAACACTATGAGACTCATATCTGTGCTACTAATGTTCTATTTTTTATCTGTATTACACATACAATTCATCATCTCATAAGTTTAATTTCACTTCAGATTTACAGAAGATTAATAGCAACACTTCTTTTAATTATAGTATTTCACAAAATAGAGCAAACTACATCGCTGTAAACTCTGAATTGATAGGAAAACCATTCCCTTGTTAAAGTTGCACACAATCTTTTAGTAACACTCACCCAGGACTGCAAGTTTCTGAGGATAGTTCTTGGAATGATAATTTTACAGGCACACTGCAAGTGTTCACTATTTGGTTGATACAGACCACTGGGACTTCTCCCTCCCCAGGGTCGATTTTCATTGGTCCTCTGGTGCACCAATGAGATGTCTCCTTGGGAAGGTGGGCTTCCCATAGGTCTATTTCAAGCTAGTAGAGAGCCCCAATGATTTTTGCTTTTGCCAGGGCTTCTGTTGGTATAGCAGTGTTTGTCCCCAGCGGAGACCTGAGCATTTGTGGCGATACCAAAAAAGCCAGAAGGTGCATGAACTTACACTGCAAACAGCCTAGTAAGAAATGAACACTGTCCATTACCATAGGCTGTTGTGGTTGCCATTGTTATTTACAGTGTATGCCACGATCATAAAAATAATGCAGTTTGGGATATTGTGCTCTGATTACCGGAATGGATCCAGTGTGTCTGAAGATGTAAAAGTGTGAATAGATGCTATACTCAACATAGTACCACCACATTCACATGTCAGTTTCTGTATTCCATAAATTGGCCAAAATTTGTTTTTCACAGCCAGTGTTAACTGAGTCTCAGTTATGAATTTCCAAAAAATGACTGAAGCTGATCTTCTTTCCAAGCATTCAATTTTTACTCTACAAGAGTACAAGACTACTTGGAGACTTCCTATCTGGCTGCATTAGTAGTTATCCGCACAGAGTAGACCTAATCCATTGATTTGCAGCAAACTTGGACACTTCCATACCACGGTCTGTGTTGGGGACGTGTCAAACCTGATGGGCGTGCACATACAGTAGAATCCCTTTATAGAAAACTCCAAGGGACCAGGAAAAGTACTTTACTGTATCAGAATTGATCATATATTGTATATTTATACAGACACCTTTGCTGGGACATGAACACTGAGTTTACCAGTGGTTTACTATATCAGAGTTTACTATAACGAGATTCAGCTGTTATACTTTCTTACAGGTAAGCATGCTGAAAAAAGGCCACTGGTTATTCCATGCTGTGTGTAGAGCTGAATTTAAAGGGAATCTGAAGTGAAGATAAAGTTATGATATAATTAATTGTATGTGCAGTACAGATAAGCAATAGAACATTAATAGCAAATAAATTAGTCTGATATTGTTTCCAGTACAGGAAAATTTAAGAAACATCAGTTGTTCTCTATGCAAAAGAACTTCTCTGAGCTCTCCGCCCCAACTTGGGTCGTAGACAGTCCAATTTTCTGTAGCACTTATACATCAAAGAAACAGTGACACCGCTTCAGATAAGCTTTTACTGCAGGGGAGTTCAAAGGCTCATTAGCTCTGCTCTGTTCCATAGTTTAAAATACCGTGAGTGGTTTGTAATTGCAAATATGATACTATGATGCAATGTTAAAAAAAAAAAAAAAAGCTATATAACTGATAATAAAAATGACTTTTCTGTGCTACTAATTTTCTATTTGTATTACACATACAATTCATTATAGCATAAGTTTTTTTTTTTCCGCTTCAGTGTCACTTTAAGGAACTGACCTTTTTGGCCGCTATATGAAAGTTTCACCTTAAAGCGTAACTGTAAATTCGCTGAAACCGTTTCACTTACCTGGGGCTTCTCCAAGCCCCCAGCAGCCGTCCTGTGCCCTCGCCGGTCCTGTCCGAGCCTCCGTTCTCCAGCGCGAGCTACTTTCGTTACCGCCGACTTACAAGTCGAAGGCAACTGCGGCTGCGCGCCCCGGGCAATGTGACACTTTCTTCTCGTAGAAAGTGTCGCATTGCCCGGGGCGCGCAGCTGCAGTTGCCGTCGACTTGTAAGTCGGCGGTAACGAAAGTAGCTCGCGCTGGAGAACTTTACAGTTCCGCTTTAAGGGAAGTTAACTTTTGTACTACCAGCTTGGGACCTGAATGTACACTGCATCTGCGCTTTTCTAGTTTGGATGCGGCATATTTTCTACACCGCGGATTTCTGTAGTCCCGAGCCGATGGCTGCAAACTCGCCAGTCACATGACAGCCAAGTTTTCTCCTATCAGTAAGCAGCTAGTTTCAGTGGCTCTGTAGCCAGGTGATCAATGTGAGCCAATCACAGTCATTGCTGAACGGCCGCATGAAAAAAGGCTCTAGTCCTTATGGGACCAGAGCCTTACGGTCTGGGAAGAGTTAAAGTACCTCTCAAGTGATGCCTAAATAAATGAAGTCTGGAGTCTCCATGGCATACAGCTTCAGGTGTACTGAGAGCCTAGAAATGCTCCCTTGCAAATACCTTATAAGGGATTGATGACTAGGAGAAATATACTGCAGAGCTTTTCTTCTGTTTACCATAGGTGGAATACACTTAGTGCAGAGCACCAGCATAGCGGCATGGTTTTTTTAGTGATGCTGGATGCTCCTTTTCTTTCTGGGCCACTCTCAATTCCTGACGGTACTGGAGAACTCAACAGGCACCATGAACAAGGAGAGGCCATCATGGATGGATAAAAAGTAGGCTGTTGGGAAATGTGGCACTGAGGGACCATGAGAAGAGAAGAATAAAGATTTTATTTGCAAAATCAACATATTTCATGGTCGTCCTCTACAATGAAATTCGGTGTTGATTTCTGTTTTTGGTTTTTGTTTTGTTTTTTAAATCTAAACCACTTTTTGATTAGCATTTTATGTTTTTCACATATGTTGTACTTGATGTTTTTGGAACGCGCCCATGAAATGTATTGATCCTGCAAATCAAGTCTTAAACTTCATGTCTTCAAATGTCCTGAAACGTCCCTTGCCACCACACTTCCTGACAGCCTTCCAGAATAGCTTCTCTGGCTGAAGCTAAATACTTGTGGTGCCTTTTGAGTCCTTCAGTGCGTTTCTGCTATCCACTTCCTGGAAATGTGGCAGACATTGCTGCAGCATCCACAATCACTACAGCACATGCTTGTGCTCTGCAGGAAGTACAGCATAGATCAGGGCTGAGTCGGTACAAAAATCATCCGACTCCAATGCCTCAGTTTATTGAAACCACCGGCTCCAGATACCCAAAATTGCTCCGTCTCCACAGCCCTGTCCTAGATCGATGAGAGCAGCTCTGGGGTGTACTCGTCTACTCACCTCATAACTTTGCCTTTTCACAGATGTACGTCTTGTGTCTCCAGTCAGCTATTGAGGCATTGATTGTCCATCATGGTCACAGCCAGCAGAGTAACCTTGCCTGTCTTAGGATACATGTTTAGTGTATGGAGCATGGAGGTGTGGGCACATGGTTTAGCGCCTCTTGTATCAGGGTGGGTGTGATTAGGTAACGTTAGCCTGTCTGATCTGTTACCCCATAGCAAGTGGTCTGCTGGCTGGTGTCTGATTCTACATGAGACTCACACAACTTAAGTCCAAGTTGGCTGCTTTTTTTTTTTTAAACTATCGTCGTTTGAACTGATCGGGGAACGATCGTTTCAAACGACTATAGTCGCATGTGTGTACGCACCTTTAGCCTAAGTTCCCATGGCTGCTGAATGTACAACTTGCACCAAAGAAACGGGGCATCAGTGTATTTAAGCTACTCTTATTCTTCAGACTTATATCAGTAAAGTCTGGCCACTTCCTTACACTAGGGACAGGACAGGTAATAAGTCTTCCTCATACATACTTACTTACATGCATGCATGCATACAAATAAATAATCAGAATTGGCTTTTCTCTGTCAGTTCACCTTTTCAGTTGACAGGCAGGGGCGACGCACAGGATAGCAGAACATTTCTGTGAGTTTGTACCCAACTAGAGATGAACTTTGATTTAGACATTCTAGGCAAATGTCCGCTGACAGTAACTGAACCAAGCTGTTGGTTTATTGATTGGAGGAATTTTTTTTACGTGAACTCGAGGTGAGAGTGATATGGAGGCTGCCACATTTATTTCCTTTTAAGCAATACCGGTTGCCTGGCAACCCTGCTGACTCTGCCTCAAATGCTTTCAGCCATAGACCCTGAACAAGCAAATGCAGATCAGGTGTTTCTAATAATATTGTCAGAGCTGACAAGATTAGCTGCATGCTTGTTTCTGGTGTTGTTCAGACACTACTGCAGCCATATAGACCAGCAGGGCTGGCAGGAAACGAGTTTTGTTTAAAAGGAAATAAATATGGCAGCCTCCATATCCCGCTCTGCTCAGGTTCACTTTAACCATCAGCTACTGTACTTGGTTGGGTCAGCTTCAAGTTAGTTGTAATCTAGTTTCAACATGAATTTGTCCATTTGAAATACATCAGCCCATACTCCTCACTCATGAAATTGGGAGTTGTTTTCTAAAGTAAATTGCCCGTTACTGAATGGCCGAGAGAGCAGCTTTCTAAAGAGGTTCCTCCTTATGGAAATTGTCTGGTTTTTTTAGGAGTATTCCAGCTCTATTTTCAGACTACCAGCATGACAAACAATAGGGAGAGGCGTTTCCTTGACTTTGTCATACCCATAGAGCACAAAATGCTGTAACTTTTGCTGGGACTCTTAAATTCTTTGATGCATAAAAAGCCATTTAATATAGACGTGTTTAAAATAAATCTGTGTCAAATTACAGCAGTAAAACTCCACTTGTAAATTGTGCTGGATTTTTCCTCCCTCACTACTCTTCTCCCATTGGCCAACTTACATTTGTCTGGTGCTTACTTACCCTCTTGTTTATATCATATGACTACTGATGGTAGCAGTTGGCCAATGGAAGTAACTTAATGAGGGGGAAAGGGTTGGACATAACTTAGGCCTGACACTATATTTATATATATTATTTTTTACACCTCTTCTGGCATGATAATCTGGTGAAAGAAAAAATAGCTCTACAGGCTTTGTGTTTCAGGTGTTCTCTCATATTTTCTTCCCCTTTCTCATTCCTCCCTCCCTTCCCCCACCATTCCTCTGCACCTCCTTCTGAAGGTTTTACCATGTGTCACTGCCTTTGTGGAGGCGGTGCTCATAAACTACACTAGTGATATCTTATGTTTATTATCATACACAGATTCTGTTTTCTGTTTCTGAGTTATTTGTTGTTTTTTTTCTTTATTTTTTCTCCTCCCCCCTCATTTGCTCATGTCTTGGTTGGCGTTTGGTGGTGTATAACCGTGATTGCGTTGCCTTAGCAATAACAATTGGTCGTCTTGGTTACGTTTGTCCTCAAGAGGTGGCCCCCATGCTACAGCAGTTTATAAGACCCTGGTGTGTATTCTTCAATCTTTTTTTAATTCATTTCTCTTCATGTTTTCTTTACAGATCACATCTGTAGATTTTTTTTTTTCCTTTTCTTTTTTTTTTTTGTCAGTTATTACACAATCCTAAGTCATTCGTCAGCCATGTGACTAATCTTGTCCTAGGTTTCGTCACTTTTTTTTTCTATTTTACTTTTAAGCATTGTCACTGTAAACTGTTACCTATTTATTTGTTGTGGCTAACTAATTGATGCATGGAAGCATGGGATAAGATTGTCACATGCTTGCTGTGTCTAGAGCTTGTATATCAAGTGTACCTGTCATCTAGGCACTGGAGGAAGCCATTTTGTGAGCTGCACCTGCTTTCCTTTATAAGGAATCACTAGAAATTAGTGATCTCGTTTGTAAGTATTTAGTATTAAAATAAATATTCTCATTGTTGCTTCCACAATATGGTGGCCTCTTCCATGTGTGAGCCATAGGTACACTTATAGCAGGATCAGTTGTGAATTTACAAACTTGATGCATGCACATAATTTGCACGCCAATGTGTTTTGTCTTACAATACAGTGGTTACATTGGCGACACTTTATGGACACACATATAATTTAATATATAACATTTTTTTGTATAAAATGTCAGTAATTAAAAAATTGCACAAATCGTAGACTCTAAGTATAGAAATATTGAAAATCCAGAGCAATAGTGAATACAGTTAAATAGCATTATATTCAATAAGCAGTGCAAGGAGCTTGGTGCACTAACCTTTAGGAGCCAATCAGAATTCAGTTTACTGAAGATAAGCCGGTGCAAGATGGATTTTGACTGGTTGCTATGGGGTTTTGCTCCATTTACTATTTTAATAAACCCAAAAGATCTGCTGTCATTTCTTTTATGCATAAACACTTGGCATCAGAGGAAATATATATTTTTATTTCCTCATGTCAATTTTGTATGTGTCCTGCCCAAGCTGAGGGTATTTTAACTTGATTATGAAATTTCCTTAGGTGCACTTCTTTACGGAACATCCGAGATAATGAGGAAAAAGATTCTGCTTTCCGTGGAATTTGTACTATGATCAGTGTTAACCCTGGTGGTGTAGTTCAGGTGAGATGCCCGTTGCCGGAGTTTTTTTTTTTTTTTAATACCTTCATGGCTCTAGCTCTACTCAATTTAAAATAGAAAGTTTGGTGTGTATTAAAATCATAGGTATCTGTAAAAATATTGTCACAAACTAGTATTGGTAAGAGTCTGAGGGCTTATTAAATTAATTTCTTCCAAAGTTTTCTCCTCAGAGATAATTAACTTTCTGTGTAAAATAACTTTTTAGCACTCTGCAATTGAAAAAGTACTAAAAACTAGGTGAAAAAGTACTGTCAAAAATTTAATGAAGAAAAATATTTTCTTGTTTGCTGGTGGCTTAAAGAGACACTGAAGCGAGACTAAATCTCGCTTCAGCTCTCATAGCAGGGGCATGTGTGCCCCTGCTAAAACGCCGCTATCCCGCGGCTGCACGAGGGTCCCTGATCCCCCAACCCACCCCCCCGCAAACCTTGGTCGCAAGTTGGTCGTAGAATATTCTCTTCCTGGAGGCAGGGCTAACGACTGCAGCCCTGCCTCCCAGCGCGTCTATCAGACGCGCATCGCCGCCTCTCCCCCGCCCCTCTCAGTGAAGGAAGACTGAGAGGGGTGGGAGAGAGGCGGAGATACGTGCTGACAGACGCGCGTGGGGCAGGGCTGCGGTGGTTAGCCCTGCCCCAATGCGGAAGCGCTCCCCCGCATTACGGAGGGGATTTGGGGGGACAGGGACCCCCGTTAAGCCGCGGGATAGCGGCGTTTTAGCAGGGGCACACATGCCCCTGCTATATATGAGGTCTGAAGCGAGATCTATTCTCGCTTCAGACTCTCTTTAAAAGGCATTTTATTGTCATGGTGTAAAAATATCACCTTGGAGAAATTTTAGGGGAAAAAGTGAATTGAATTAAGGCAAACATCTCCAATCATTATAATAAAATAGATTTGACTTAACCCATATGTTTCCTAGTGGTTGAATAGTACATAAGTTAATATAGAATAGTAAACCTCATTAGAACGAAGTATCCAGCATATACATATTGTTATAGCATGGGAACACGGACTCAAACATTAAACAAAATTAATATTACTCGCACTAGTCTGGTGATCACTGGCTTACAGCCGTAACTATATCACTTCGCCATGAAAAAGCATTTAGGGCTCCAGTGTTACATGAAGCAGAGGAGGAGGAGGAGCAGCGGCGGTCACTGCTGGTCCAGTTGTATGGCGTAGAGCGATTATGTCCAGAGAACACCAGCATGCAGTGACGGATGTCAGGGGAGTGGTAGGGAGCTTTGTGGCTCTAGCGGTGGACATAGGGTGGCAGGCACACACATCTCTCAATGGAGCGAGGAAGCAGTGCTGTGGTGCTGAAGGACAACATCACAGCCCAAATCCTTGCTACTCATAGCCTGGCATACAGGAGCATTGGTCAGGCGAATACTTGCTGTTCCCCTGAGTAATGCTCTTTACACCCAGACAATTACTCAAGAGACGTTAGCAATTGAATTTGCTCTTAAATCTTGAGTTGGTGGTGGTAAGAAGCTCACGCTGCAACCTTCTTAACTCAAACTGCTTGTGGCCCCCAGATTGCAAACCTCTCCATTCACCAGGGTATTCTTCCCCTCTGTAAAGTGAGCAGGAACATTACCTGATCTCCCAGTTTGCTTTGCGACAAAAGGCTGTGTGACATCATAGCGGAGGCTAAATATTTTTAATTATCTGTTTTGGAAGGAGGGGAGGGGTGCTGTATAGCTGCATTAAGTGTGTGTCCGTTCTAATACTGATGTATCCTTTGTTTTTCAATAATTGTAGTAGAATAAATATTAAAATTTGATATAGACTAGAAGTTATGTTCTAAATGCTTATGCTTCTGAGATAAATTGCTTTATATAGTGCTTTACGTCATGCACTATTTCATTCATTTTTGTAACTTGCAGGATTTTATATTCTTCTGTGATGCTGTTGCATCGTGGATTAATCCAAAGGAAGATCTTCGGGACATGTTCTGTAAGGTATGTCCCTGTGGCATGATGCAAGTAGACACACTGATTGCTGGCGCAGCAAGACATAATATGCGTGCACCAATATATGTTACCTTAAGATAAATTAGAGAAAACTTACATGCTTTGAAGATGGGGGGGGGGGGTCTTAAATCTCCAAAGGGGTGTACTGGGCCGAATGGCTTGACTCTTGCTGTCTGGAAGCACCTTATTAGGATTAGTTAGCATGAGTGTTTTGGAGTAAGTGCACCCAACCAATATATTTTTACCCTACTTTGTAAAGAACCACAAGTAGAAAATTCCATTCTATAGTAGCAAATGCTTTTTTGCCGTTGAGGGATACTACCACTCGGGAACTTGTATGTGAGAAGTTGACCTACAGGTAAGAGTAAAGTTGAGTGCCGTAGACCTGTCCGGGGTATATCCCGTTTGATCACGGGGAATCGGTAGGCGTAACCCTGAAAAGCCTGCGAGCAAGGACCTTAGCATTGGGCTGTAGCAATGAGATTGGACAATAAGCATTATATTCTAGTGTGCTTTTACTAGGTGTTAAGATGAGGGTAATTATGGCATCACGCATGGGTTAGGGTAGTTCCCCATGTTCCAAGGGGGATTCGAATAATTTCAATAGTTTAGGGGCTAGAAGATTAGAGAAGCTTTTGTATAATTCAGCAGGGAGACCATCTGATCCAGGCGACCGGGAGGGAGGAAGACCAGAGATGTCAACACCTATTTCAACCACAGTGAAGTCTACATCCAGTTTATGGGATTGAGGTCCCGTTAAAGTGGGCAATTAGAATGGTGCTCAGAAACTCTTCCATTTCTAGCAGAGTCCTGGAGGTCTGCTTAGCATAAAGGACTCTGTAAGGGCTCCGCCACACTATAAGCGCTTTTCTGAGTGCTTTGTGATTAGTGCTTTTTAAAAAGCGCTCCCATTTACTTTCATAAAAATCGCCACAATCGTGCAAACAAGTACGTAAAAAATCGCATCGCTTTTTACCACGATTTTAATGAAAGTGAATAGAAGCGATTTTTTTAAAAAGCGCTCAAAGTGATGATCACAAGCGCTCAGAAAAGCTTATAGTGTGGCTGAGCCCTAATAGGATTCAGACCTAGCAAGAAGCATTTAACTAGTGGTTAGTCTGTCCATCTGAATCAACTATGCTGATGATCACCTGAGGTGCTTCCCTTTGCCTAGAATTTTGGCAAGTAGCGCACCACATTGATCCCTAAACTCGTACCATCCCTCCTCAGCGTAAAATACTTCACTGTTGGCCTTTTTAATCAGCTGCTGTTCATATTCCTTCAGTTTAATTTTATAAACCTCCTCTGTGAATCTGGAGCGTGAGAATATGCTAGTTTTGCCCTTTGCAGATTTCCACCGCTAGCTGTTCATATTTTGGGGCAGCAAACCTACATATCTTAATGCCTGAAGTAACAATAAATGTTAATAACACTCCCAAAACTTCAGTTCCCAAAGCTCAGTGCTTGGGGGTAATATTCGACTCCTCTCTTTTATTCCTCATATTCACTCCATAACCAGCTCCTGCCATCTCTAACTCAAACATATCTTGCATCCGTCCTTTTCTTACTCAAGACACAACTAAAATTTGAATACATGCTCTTATAATTTCTCGTCTGGACTACTGCAACATACTACTTTGTGGACTACCTTCTAACAGACTGGCCCGCTCCAGTCAGTACTGAACTCAGCTGCTCGTCTCATTCATCTTTCTTCTCAATCTTCCTCTGCTGACCCTTTTTGTCAAGCTCTTCACTGGCTGCTAATTAACCAGAGGATTCAGTTCAAACTCCTAACCCTAACCTACAAAGCTCTCCACAATCTCTCTCTTCCCGGTACATATCCTCACCAATTTCCAGATACAAACCCAATCGCAATCTCAGATCGGCACATGATCTTTTGTTGTCCTCCTCTAGAATCAACTCCTCACATTCATGTTTACAAGACTTCGCACGCACTTCACCCCTCCTCTGGAATGCCCTCCCACAACACATCTGTCACTCGCCTACCTTTGTTACCTTTAAACACTCTCTAAAAACACACTTGTTCCGACAAGCGTATGCACTACCTTAGGCCACCTCTTTGTCCTAAGACCAAATTGCACTTCTACTAGGTATCCTAAAACACACAGCCTCTATATATTTGTTGCATACTACCCCTCCTCCTGTTCTCCCCCCCCCAATTCCCTTTAGATTGTAAGCTCGCAAGGGCAGGGCTCTCTCCCCCTTTTGTGTCTTGGTAACCATTATACATTTTATTCATCATGTTAATTTTATAACTGTCATTACCAATTCTATATTTTGTATCATTCTTTGTATTTTGTCACTAATTATGTATCTTGTATATTGGTGTACACCATTGTCTGTATTATGTACCCCATGTTTTTTTCTTACTGTGTACAGCGCCACGGAATATGTTGGCGCTTTATAAATCAATAATAATGATTTCTTTACAGAAGGTTGTTCTAATATACATTTCAGCCGTACAGCATACAGAGGGAAAACAAACACAGCCTCTTGTTCACTGTAAATGTAGCCTTGTAGGGTGAGTGGTCAGAGGAGTACAGGCATCTGGGAGAACCTAGTACAATTAGGCAGTAGGGGATTGTTAGCCAAGATAAAGTCAATATGGGATCATGAATGTGTGGCAGAGTAACTGGAGTATACAGGGGTAGCGGGGAATTTAGAATGCTGAAGATCAAACTGAACTGGGCCACAAAGGAAAGAGCCTTTTTAATGAATTATTTGCATTTCATTGACCATCCCGAATGACTTTCTGCATTCCAGTTTTTACATTGAATGCTGCAGAAAGATTGGAAAGACAAGTAAAGTGCCTCTTCATTGGCTACTTAGAATGGAAGAAACACTAATTGCTCATCTACATGGCTGGTTGACAGAATTTAATTACTGCGTGAAATTAATGAATGATTTGGCTTATTTAGTGTTTTGGTGTCACCATTTTCTTTTTCTATTCCCCCCCCCCCCCCTTTAGATTCTTCATGGATTTAAAAACCAAGTAGGGGATGAAAATTGGAGACGCTTCTCAGACCAGTTTCCACTTCCCCTTAAAGAACGTCTTGCAGCTTACTATGGAGTTTAACCTAGCTGTGCTCTAGCTGCAGTCTCACCATTAGGGGTAAGTGTTCCTTGCATTTTGTAATGTTTGTTAAAACTGCTCTATTATTTAAAACAAACCTTAGTCAGTATTAAACAAGAAAGAAAAGTTAGATGCTTAACCAAGAAGAGGGAAGCCCCTCCTCCAGTTACCCAGCACCCAGTTTTAGTTCACGGCCATGCTCCCTTTTCACACTAGTGTGGCTGTACCTGCTCAGTAGCACAAAGCGACGTGTGGATGAGCAGCTGTAGATTGATGCACAGACGCCACTGTACTCGTGCAGTACTGATGCTCTTGTACACAGCAGAGAGTGAGACAGAGCACATTAAGGATACTGTATTCCAACCAGACAAATGGAGCAGCACCACTACGTGCTTGGGCTTTTTATTGATTGATCTTAGGTTTGCACACTAGTATTGGCCACGCACTGTCGTGTTGATTTGAAAGTTACTAGGCTGGTTCACACTGGAGTGCTTTTGAAGTGCTTTTTGTTAGATCTGCTGAAAAGCACTCCAGTGTGAACCAGCCCTTAGTGAGTCTTGCCCAAGTACTCCTTACCGAACAGGTACAGACTTGCTGAGGAAGATCTAAGATGTGAACCCATGACTGCTATGTCAGAGGCTATTTGATACTATGTGAAGAGCTTTTTTGTTTTTGAAAATGTAAAAATAACATGGGTACTCATTGTGTGTGTGTATATTTTTTTTCAATAGGTCCTTCAGTCTGGGAGACAACGGGGGAGCCTCTGCACCCAGGGAAAAAGCTACCCTTTTACAGGGGGGAAGGGCAAAACCAGTAGGGAACACAGTCCAATCCCAAAGCCTACTGGGAGGGGCGGGAGGGAGGTGTTGCCGTCACTGTATTAAGTCGATGTTGGGAAATGTTTAAACCGTCTGGAGCCTTTGTGGGTGGAAATATGTCTCCTTTACAATTCTGCACTGGATGTGAAGAAGCAAATTCTCATCGCCAAACAGCACATTCTGGTATATGGGGAATTGTACTTAGAAAAAAAAAGTACCTTTATAATTGAACTTTTGAGGGTTACTTAAAAGGAAACTAACTTTTGCACACTTCAGAGGAAATCTTAAGAATGGGGATTATAGCAGTAAATGGCATTTATTTTTAAGTGAAAGGGTTGCCTAACCATCCCACTAATTGGGAATTTTCTGTGTTTGCATGTTAATGAAGACATAACTAGATGAAGTTGGCAATGTTAAACACAGCTTGCTACGCGTATTAAGAGCAGATAATTGCAGTCTGCACATCAAATGTCTGTGATAATGGGTTACGATCTACTGCTTAAATTGACGTCCACCAAAATGCCAAATTTAGTATTTTTTTTTTTATATGATTATTTATTTTTTTTTCTTCAGGAGGGGGAAGGAACAAGTTAAAAAAACAAAAACTCCTTATTTTAGTTTACTAAAAAAAAAAAACTATAATATGTGTATATTTTTTTAAGAATCACTCCTTAGCTGAACGTTTAATTTGCTATCAGTTTTGCAGCAAAAGTTAACCAGTAGACCAAGGCATTTTGTTTAGAGGAGAGACCGTTAAGTGCTTTGCACCAAACATGAGGGTTTCCCCTTGCCCCAATGTATGCAGTCCAGGATTCTTGTAGTGGTTAAGAGTTAAGAAAATTAGTGGGGTAAAGTAGCATGCTTGTATCACATAGTAAGATAGGCCATTACCTGTATGCGCCCTTTTGTTTCTTTTAATTTGACTTTTCCATTATCACCCAGCATCCAAAGTGTCTGTCTTTAGTTTTCATAACTATATTTGTTTTATGTGCTGCAGAATACGGTTAAACCCCGAGCCTTGGTTGGCAGGGCCTGCTGCACTGCTCTGCAGTTCTCATGGATAGGAAGGGATAGATGAACGATAATATCTCCAGCATCTCATTTAAGGATAAAACAAAAACAGAAAAAGTCTAATATTGCAACACAATGTGGAAAGCAGGTTGATTTGTGTTGAACCTGTTTGCCTTTGTGCTATCCGTGTGTAGTGCTTTCTGCATGATTAAGTACTAGTGATTACTAAAAGTTACATGGAGTAAGGTGGCGCATACTGAAAACTGTAGACATCGTTAATTATAATCATTTAGATTTCATTCACAACATATTACCCATTATAGGTTCTCTTTTTTTTTTTTTCTTATGTGTTGTTAATTTTTTACATCAAAGCATGATCATAAAGCATTGATTTGATAGATGTGATGCAGGGTATCTGCACTGTATCGATGGCGCATGTTGGTGGCCCTATGCACTCTGAACAGAAGCAATTAGGGTGCAAGTTAAATAGCTACAGGATGAATGTTGGGTTGTGGTTCCCCTTTGTTCCTCAATTCATTTGTTCAGCTCTTATGTTGCCCCCCCCCCCCCCCCCCCCCCCTTTTCACTTGTATTCCTGTGAATAAACCCTTTTTGTTAAGTTAATCTTTTTATTTTCTTTCCATGTGTTTTTCCTTATGTACTGTGAATGTGAAAAACTTTAACTGGCACTCTTAATGGAAGTGTCGATTAATGATTCAAATCGCCTCACTGGTATCCCATGATGATAAAGAAGATACAGTGGACTTATGCTCTGCAGGTCAGAGTTATGAGAGTCCGTTTTCTTAGTAAAGATTATAAAAACGAAAACTAGCAAAGTTAAGCCATAACCATTTTTGTAGATGTATTTTTTTCCCTTCACTGAAGTTATGTTTTGAGTCAGATGAGTGCAATCGATTTTTGGCAAAAGGAAATATTGTCTAATTTGCATGGTTTTATTTAAAATTTATTGCACTATACCTTACAATAAAAATGGGAGACAAACTAAAATTAAAACTTTTTTTTTTAATTTAAATAAATACTCAAAATAAACCTATTGGTGCTGCTACATTGCAAATTAATAGCACGCTTACTGAGCTGTGCTACAGAGATCTGTACTTAAATGTTTAAAAGCAGTGCGTTAGAAACTGAAATACTTTAATAGCGCACCAGAAAAAAATGCTGGTGGTTCTTAACTTTTAGTTGCCCCGGGAAGAGGACATAAATTTAAAAAATACTTAATTCCAAAATTTCTAGATGCACATTGATTTGACAAGTTTGCTGTTTTGAAGAAGCCATTTACTGAATAGATAAGTAACTATTTAAAGTGAAATTTAACCTTTGTTAAAGAAAAACTGTTTTTGGTTTGGTTTACTATTCAGCACCGCATAAAGCAAGGATTTTTTGTAGCAAATATTATTTCCATTTGTTCACCTTTGTTTTGTGTATTCTGCAAGAGAGACACAAAATTTATTTTCTTATGATTTTCATCTTGAAGGAAGTTGGAGCTATGAAATCAGTGGATAGTTGTCACAGCTGCTGGTTAACTGGACCAGCTGCTAGAAGATGTGATTGACTTAGACTAGGGTTACACTTGGAAAAAAATTGCACATAATGCTTCCCAATGCACAATTACAGTGCATTGGGAGCATTGTGCGTTTTTCCGCCGTGGGGGGGGGACCACTGACACTGCTACTGCTGTTTTTTTACAAAGCGTGTGATTTCCCTTTGCCAACAGTCTGCTGTTCTCAGCTGGCTGCTGGCCAAGAATGCCGATTTGGCCACAGGAAACTGCTGCCAGTTTTACGTGGCCTCAATTATGACTTTATCCTACAGGTACAGGGTAGGTGTAGCTAGCATATAACTTAAATTATTTTGAACATCACTGAATAATACAGTAATTTTAAAGACTGTCTAAGAGCTCTTTTCCACTAGGCACATACCGATCTGAAAATCGGGATTGCACATGCTTTCCCAAAATTAACACTGTAATTGTGGGAACCTTTTTCCACTGCGGTGATTGCATGCATTGTGATTTTTACCAAGGTGCAATCGCACTGCCTGCTGAAGTTTTTGTGCAATTGCACCTAGGTATACAGATAGTCCCTGACCTACAAACATCTGACATGTGAATGGCCTGAAAATGTGAAATTTGACCTTTTTTTTTTTTTCTTTCCAAAAAAGACCTTTTAGTATTTGAGAAAATAGATTTTGAACAATGTAATTGGTTTTTAAACCAGTAAAAGACAGAAGTGACACAATTGGAGGGGGGGGGGGGGTGCAGAGATGGCACAGACAGACACTGAAGGCATGGGGAGGCATAGGAGGACATAGAGCAGGTACAGATTCAGGTCAAGAACGGAGCTACGGTTACCATCTTGTAAGTTAACCAGGGACTACTTGTGCTCTATGGCAGCACACGAAAATCGCAGTATTATGCAGTTTTTGTGCAATTTTCCTATGCAGCATGAAGCACCACCCCTCAACCTCTGAAAATAGCAATTGTGCTACATGTTATGCACATTTGCAGTGGAAAAGGGCCCCAACAAAGTACAATTGTTACAGGCTACGGGGTGTAGGGCTGACAAATGATGCTCCTGGAGGTAGCTTGGCCAAAGTAATCCACCTGGCTGGATTGCTGGCAGAGCTGTCGTTAGGAGTCGGGGCTGCTGTACTCACAATGGATTCTCGTCCGAGGCAGTTGCTTCATCGGCTGAGTTTCATCTAGTGTGTATTACGGAGCTTAAAGAGACACCGAAGCGAAAAAAAAAAATATATAATGAATTGGTTGTGTACTATGAATAATTACTAGAAGATTAGCAGAAAAGAAAATATTCTCATATTTTTATTTTCAGGTATATAGTGTGTTTTCTAACATTGCATCATTCTCTAATGTGTGCAGATTACACAACACTCTGCATTCAAAATGATTCTTTCAGAGCAGTCTGTGAACTAATGACCTCTCCTCTGGCAGATAAAAAGAAAACAGTTGAGATAATAAAAGTCAGAAGACAGCCCTCTCCACGACTTTGAAAGTCGTAGAGATTAATGGCTTTTTTGCATAGAGATAACAGGAGTTTAACTCTTCCTGTACTGGAAACAATTACACTGATGTATCTGATCTTAATGTTTTATTTCTTAGCTGTACTACACATACAAATCATAATATCATAATTTTTTTTTTCTCGCTTCAGTGTCTCTTTAAAGGTTATATAAGGAAGTACAATAGTGTAACTTTACTTACTGGGGAATTTCTCTAGCCGCTAGAAGTCTGTGTCCGTGCCACCAAGTATTCTTGTGCCTCTGCTTAGCGACTTCTGTGACCACGGGTCACCAGCCTCTACGGAGGGTTAAATAAAGCTGCATGGTATTGTTTTGCCTCATGTAGCCTTTAAGTGGTTAACGTTGTAGCCAGTACTGTAACTCTCAATATGAGATTGTTGTTACTGCAGTACTGACTACAGACTGAGGTAAGGTTCATGCTTGTCAGTGCAGTAAGCACACTTTTTTTTTCCACACGCAAATTTTTGGACGCTCTGCACGGTCGTCTGTATTACAATGCACGCCGTTTGTCACAGTAGCTAAATGATTTGGGAAGAAAAACGCACGGCCTGCAAAATTATGCTGCAAGGTTTTGGGTTTTTCCCCTGTAATTTATTGGTTGTAGATTCTTATCCAAATCAATTTGTCAGAAAGTGCATGTGAATTGGACAAGTGTGAACCCTGCCTTAATCTTTCACCAGCAGGTGGGCTGTGACAGGTGATCTGGGCTCACAGGCAAAGACTGGCTGCTGCCCTCACACAGGTCCTCCCTAAAGGGCAACTGAAGTGAGAGGGATATGGAGGCTGACCTATTTCCTTTTAAACAATACCAGTTGCCTGGCAGCCGTGCTGATATTTTTGGCTTTACCAGTGTCTAAATTATGCCTGAAACAAGCATGCAGCTAATCTTGTCAGATCTCACAATTTCAGAAACACCTGATATGCTGTATGCTTGTTCAGGGTCTATAGCTAACGCCCAATCTACACGATATGATTCTTTGTGTGATTAGATTACGATCCGATTAAATCCGACCTGTCCAATCGGGATTCGATACAATTCGATTTGCCATTGCAAAACAATGGCGAATTGAATTCAAATCCCGGTCTGACATGTCGGATTTAATCGGATCGTAAATAGAATCGTAATCGTATCGTGTAGATGGGGCTTAAAAGTATTGGAGGAAGAGGATTAGCAGGGCTGCCAGGCAACTAATATTGCTTAACATGAAATGAATATGGCTGCCTCCATACTCCCTTCTCTTCAGTTTCCCTTTAACTATGTGAGTGGGGATGGGGGAGGAGCCTGTACAGCTTTTTGTTCAGTAAAACGGGAAGAGACGCTACTAGAGGCAACCTGCCAGGTACTTTCAATATAGTTGTCGTCAAAAGTACAGATGCACAGTACACAACGTGCATATTCAGCATTTTGTGGCTTTATGCTGGGAGTACACAATGATTTGTCTATTTCCATTCACTTATATAATTAAATCGATCAGAAAAACAATCAAAATCAGATTGGAAATGATTTATCGAGCCATCTATCTGCCAAAAAAAAACTCATTGTGGATGCCCAGCATTAAATTGCAAAAAATAAAGAGCGACACTTAAAGGATACCCGAGGTAACATTAGACATGGGTATGTACAGTGCCTAGCTGTGTTCCTTTTTTTTTTTTTCTCTGCCTGAAAGAGTTAAACATCAGGTATGTAAGTGGCTGACTCAGTCCTGACTCTGACAGGAAGTGACTACAGTGTGACTCTCACGGATAAGAAATTCCAACTGTAAAACACTTTCCTAGCAGAAAATGGCTTCTGAGAGCAGGAATGAGATAAAAAGGTCAATAGTTCATAGATTTTTAGCTCTGGCATGCTTCAATGAATGTCATTAAGCAAAAACAATAAAATGGTTAAAACTTAAAGGTAGATTTAATTATAAAACGGTGGTATATCTTAAAGTCATTTTTAGCAGAAGAAAGAATAGATACAATCGTTTATTTCATTAATTTATTTTCCCCTCGGGTGTCCTTTAAAAATATATGTATTTCTATTTTTAATGGAAGTAGAATTTCACTTTGAATATTTGCTTTTTACAGTAATGGTTATCGTACTCTGTATATGGCTTTTGGCAGTGCTTGAGCACTCAGGTATTTAATCTGTTTTTCAGCACTGGTTTCTTGATTTTTGTGCGCGGTCTTCATTAACTATACATACAAACTAGATATTGTTTAAATGCCGGAGATACTGTGTTCACTTCCACTAATATGAAAATAGTCAAATTGCATTTTGGGGGGGGGTCTCCTAAAATTTCAACAATGTGAGGAACAAAGTTGTAATAAAACCATTCAAATTCACTTCAAATTTAAATAAAAAAAACGGGTCATTTATCATTGATCTTGAGTTCAAATTTCACACAAAAGCCATGTTTGACACTGTACCGCCAATCTTATCCGTATAAACGGTCACAGGAGACAGGGTCACTTTTTGTAATTACCCTTCATAGTGCTTTGATTCTTGCATCATGGGATATGTAAAACATCTTACTATTGTGGTCTCGTCTTGACAGTTTTTGAATGTCGATGGAATGTTTATTGAAATTTGTAGGTCTTTTGTCTTGTTACATTCCAGTGTTTTCTGCCTCTTGGCATGCTAAAAGCACGGCTTACAACTGTCTGTCTTTCACACTGAATAAAAGTGCTGTTAGAGTGCTAAAACTACAGAAATAGCCGCTGCTATGTGATGTAGATTTCTCTACTTGAATATTTTTATGTTGTAGGAACCTCAGGAGGTCTGTGTTTACTGTTTTTTATATCTACCTTCTCTTTTCCTCTTTAAACTTTCCTATTTTGAAAGACTCTAATCACGATAAAAAAAAACTGCCCATCAACCTAAGTTGGTCACAGAAAGCAATCGCTGTTCAATCCATACTCATTTCATACACATGCTTTAGTAAGAATGACCACTATTGAATAGCTGGTTTACTGGGAATCTCACTTTTCAGTGCTGTAGCTAAAGGCCAAACAAAGATGACCTGTCTGGGTGCTGATAGTTCAAATCACCTGATCCTTTGACCTATCAGCAGCAAGGTGTCACTGTATTTCTAAACTCTACTGCCATTACAAAGCCAGAGAGGGTTTCAATGTTTGTTTTTTTTGTCCTGCATTTGTTGGAAAGAAAATTTAAAAGCTACAGATTCCCGTGGTAGGAGAGCTTAATCGGTGTAATGATAACATCATCTGGCTGAAATAGAAACATGACATTTAGACATATAACATTTTTATATTGCGCTTTTCTCATGACAGACTCAAAGGGCCAGAGCTGCAGCCACTAGGGTGTGCTCAGTAGGCAGTAGCAGTGTTAGGGAGTCTTGCTCAAGGACTCCTTGCAGAATAGGTGCTGGCTTACTCAACCGGAATAGCTGAGATTTGAACCAAGGTCTCCTGTGTCAGAGGCAGAGCCCTTAACCCTATCCAGCCACAGAATTAGCACTTGAGGAGATCGATCACACTAATGTTGCTGCAAGGATGTAAGAATCATCTGGTTGAATATACTGGCATTACCCAAATGCCTAAATTAAGTTTTGGTTATGTTTAATGAGACTGAAAACTGAGGGGCCTATACATAAAACCTGTAGTTCAGGTGAAGAGCATATTGCAGTCTGTCAAAGGAATGAGTTTGGTTATTCTTGTTATATCATGGTGCATACCCCTTGTCTGATATTTAAGTATTTAGAATAATTCTAAATGGAGTTTGAATGAATCTGAATTAGCCACATCTGTTCATTGACATAAGTGGAGGTTAGTTATGCTGCTATTTATAAACTTCCAATTGACGTGAGTTCTCCAGATGTAAATGGTCATCTTTATAGCTAGTGTAATTCTGTGCAATGTAAGGGAGTGGGAATTGTGCTCTAGCGGCCATGTGTGGTAATGCAGCAGCAAACTACAGCTTTTCTACAGTCAAACACATTTAAAAAGAAACTTGACCAAAAAGGGGCAAAAAAAGCAATACATTGCAAGAAATTATGAGTCATGTAATTTGTTCATGTTGTTTGATCCACAGTTAGCTTGCATGTCCTCATCTTTGCTACTGGCAGACATTTTTTTTTTTTTAATAGATATACATATGCACAGTGAAGGATTCTGGTTGCTTTGCAGTTGGGAACAGCCGCTATTTCTCAAAATGCAACAAGGTACACATAGGAAATGGTCTGACATCACATAGTGGGGGGGGGGGGGGGGGGGGGGGGAGTTTTACCACAATGTCAGTCACACAGAACCCCTGATGAGCTAAAGACAAGGTGAAGATTTCTCATGAGGAAAGGGGGTATCAGCTACTGATTGGGATTAGGTTCAATCCTTAGTTACAGTTCCTCTTTATGTACTACTTTATTCATCTGGTCAATCATTTTTCTAAATCCTTCAAAAATGAGTACATACAAATACAACAGATTACTGCTACTGCACTAAATATGATGACAAAATAATTTGAAATAAGTTCTTTTTATGTATAAATCCCCAAGTCATTTTTGGAATTGGTATGCAGCAGGGGCAGCTTTCCTAGGTGGTTACAAAAACAAGAATTTAAAGGGATTTACCAAAAGTAGTAGGGGAAAGCAAGCAATACTTTGAAACTTGAGAAGTTAAATAGAAGATCAAGAACTGATTCATACTTGCAGTGTAATTAGTTCGTTTGATACCCCATATGTCAGCAGGTCATAATTTTTACTACTGGCAAGCTTGGGGAAAAAAGCGAGATCACCAACTGCCATTATCCGCATCAATAAAAGTACAAACTAACAATGTGATATGTTAAATTGTTTTAATTTTATTATATATATGCACAGGAGTAGATCCTTCTTGCTTGGCAGAAACAGCAGTTATTTCCCACAATGCAGCAGGGTTCACAGAGAGGATACAGTCAGGGCTATGGACCTGACATCACACACTGGGAGGTGTTTCACCACAATATCAGCCATAAAGATATCGTTGATGAGTTATTTGAGAAAAGGTAAAGATTTCTCGTGATAAAGAGATCACTACTGATTGGGATGAAGTTCAATCCTGGGTTAAAAGATGGACAAACATCAGGTCCCGTACTAGAACAAGCATCTGTAAATCCTCTGTGCAATTTGTACAAAACTGAAGAGAAGCTGGAAGATTAGGCACTTAAAGGGAACCTGTACTGAGTTAAATTATTTTAAATAAACATATGCGGTAACTTAAAATGAACATTACATACTTACTTTGCCATCAGTTCCTCTCAGAAGCTCACCATTTTCTTCTGACAGTGATCCCTTCCAGTTCTGACAACATTTTGTCAGAACTGAAATATATCAGTTGCTGTCAGTTATAGCTGAGAGGGCAACTGATGTGCCAGTTAATGTCCTTGTTTCTCTATGGCTCAAGTGGGCAATGTTACAGTTTAACAGTGTGCTGACCAGGAAGCTGTTATGGGGTAATGGACATTTTTTAAAAATGGAGGACACAGAATTCCTTTGATCACAGTGGACAAACTGCACAGGAGAGGAGAAAGAGATTGAGGAGTAGACTACACGGGAGGTAAGTATGATTTGTGCATGTTTATTTTCTTTTAATTTTCAGTTCAGGTTTTCTTGAAGCATATTACAGCACTGTTTGAATGCAGGGGATACAGAAGTATATAGCACAAGAAGGAAAATGGTTTTCAGAAAATGAAAATCAGATCCTCTGTGAAAACCAGGAGAATGTCAGTATCTCTAAATGATAGATTCAATGAAACAAAAATGCTGTGCATTTTTCCAGTGGCCTGCTTACCCCAAACTGCCAAAACTTGAATGTTGGTTGCTAAAGGTAACTGCTGGTTGACTGCTCTTTGTAGTATGTTTTTAGGTAAACGCACACACGTGTAGTGCTATGGAACATAGGGGCACCATATCTGATAAGTAATTGGGCTTACTGAATAAGTTTATAGCCAGGACACTACACTAAATTCTAAAGCACAGCAGTATGGTTATATCATAAACAGCCATTGCAGCTACTCCTAAACCAGAAATGTTAAATGGGAATTTTAGGCTGCTTTAAGTGTTTAGTTTGTGTCTGGTTTGAGAGGGAGTTAATTGTATTCCCTTTAGATGTGCACTCAAAAATGGACTCTAGTAAACCAAATGTCATCCTCACAGTTTGACCTCAATTTCAGAATTATATTTTGTAAAGACTCCTGACAAACTCCTCTATGGCGTTGTGGTCCAAAAAATTGTGAATGGCCTTTTCAGCAGTAGATGCTAAAATGTTGCGGTTTGTGCTGTTCAGCATATCACACATGTGGAAAGATTAGAATTTGTGGATATTTTGTACATCAGTGTACTGTCATTCAGGGGGGAGAGATTTGAACTTCCTGGAAATTTTCAGGAGGCAGTTTTACAAATAATGAACAAGAACTATGTGCTGCAAAAATTAAGTTACAATTAACAAGTATTAAAAGTGGGATATTCATGCGTTCTGTGGACATTAAAAAAAATCTGCACCCGCTTTGCTTGCCAATATTTTTTAGTATGAATGGGGTTCTCATTTCAGAAGGGGTGTTACTTTCCAACACAAGACCGTAAGACTTGCTTTGAGGCAGCTGCCTGATCATGTGACTGAACACTTGAGAACAAAGACTGAATCTAGGGAGTAGTAAACTTCCGGTCTATATTTGGCTTCCTCCTTGGCTTACTTTCTAAGTCCTCATCTACTTTTTTCATCTGGTACCCTAAAAGGTTGAATGGGGATCTGTAACCCTGCAGGCAAGTACAAGCAACTTCTCTCCATTTGCTTCAAAGGAAGGCCCATTCACACTGGGGATCTCAAAACGCTCGCAAAATAGCAAGTGTTTTGCTGTGGGGATTGTTTTTGTGTTTTTCGCTTATTTTTTTTTAGTGGACAATTTTGTGATTGAATGATCATGATTCGCTTCTTTTAACATTTCAATCACGATTGCTATAAAATGGCAAAAAAGCTCTGCATGCGCTGCATTTTCGTTTTCCACAAATCGCGGATCGCTGCAGTGAGATCACTGCCATATACGTCTAATTACCCTAGCACTTTTCAAAACGCTGGCAATCACCGGCGATTCCGAAATCTGCAGAAAACACTCACAAATCGCCCCAGAGTGAATGGACCCGAAGAATGGGTCGCTGTTTGGGTAAATCTATAAGATTAGCGCTGATGCCCAGGCTGCCCTCTAAGAGCTTGGCCACTATTGGCTACTTTGGATAACCGCATGTTATATTTCTTTGCTTTCTTAAAATAAAGATATCTAAACTTATTTAAGAAAATTGTGGCCAAACTGAACCCACTGAAGAATACCGAAGTATTTTGCATTTCACATACAAAAGACAACATCTTACAGAAAGCACTTCAGATGGCTAGTTTTGGAGGTGATTCCGCAACATGAAAATAGTCTGTATGTGTTTGTCTTCTGTGTAGCGTTCTTTACATCATTATGTGTCATTTGTGTACTCCTTTAGTGGAAAGCAAGACAAGCATGTTTCATTGTGCATCCTTTCACAATGTCTTGTTAGCACTGCTACTGCTCTTCTCTATGTATTTATGGAGAAATAACAAAAATATTAAAGCCTTTCATGTGGTTCTCCAGCTTTTTTCTTTTTAAAGAACCACTCATGCTTTAGGTGAATGTGACTAATTTATAGATGAAAAGAATGTTTTTCAAACGACTTCCCCAGAAACCTGGTCTATCTCTCAGGGTCCTGAGGAGAAACTAAAGGACCACTGCTTAGGGGGCGGGGAGGGACAACTTATAGCACTAAATTCTGGAATAGATAGCCATCGCAAATAGAATCTCTAGCACTGTGATTTCTGAACAGTTCAATCAGCCATGTGAGAAAACAATCAATTTTTTTGTTTCTTTTTCATTTTTTCTTTTTATAAAGCAATATTCACATATACATAAAGAAGAATTTCAGATGGGGTTTGATGTTCCCATGAAAACATCCAACGTATTAATGTGATGCTTTGTTACAGGCAGATAAGGCACCTTTCTGCTGACAACTTAGGTTGAGTACATTTCTGAATGAGAGCTTTATATTCAATTGTTTCTTTATCTTACCCTGGAAGATGTTCATGTTTAGCCTTGTATATCCTCATGCTATGTAACAGTTCAATACAGGCGTAGGCAGCCTGTGCCTCTCCAGCTACGAAAGATGCGGCTAAACGGACGCGAACAGGACCGCGCTTCTATAGCTGGAGAGCCAAACGCTTCCTGTCGCCAGTCTATTCAACTGAGTGATATTTCTCAAGTTTGCCTATGCTTACTGAACTACACTTTAAGTAAAAAAAATAATAAAATAAAAAATAAAATAAAGAAAAAAAAAATATGGTTTTAGTTTTTGATAAGCTGCTGAATTTTAAACGTTTTTGGGGCCACCAAATATTTTGGATCATGCAGAGAATATATATATTGTACTGTAGTAATTTTTGTATTTACATTTGTATGATGTGATAATAGATGTGAATGTTAATCACTGCTTGGCTGTGTTAATAAAGATGTTTAAATACAAAATGTGTTCTGTAATGGAATTGCAATTGTGTACGGTAAGTGAATGGTGTTGTATCCCGATTTACCAACTTTAAGTTGTGTTGTAAGGGGTCAGACACACTAAAAGTGCTTTTCTGAGCTGTTTTTGGCCTCCAGCACTTCGAGCGCTTTTTAAAAATTGCTCCCATTGACTTGCATTAAAATCGCTGTAAAATGGTGTGATTTTAATGTAAGTCAGTGGGAGTGTTTTTACAAAGCTCTGGAGGCCAAAAAGCACTCAGAAAAGTAAGCCCTAAGTTTGTTTTTTTAATGTTTGTAATCGAGGCCTTTTTTTTTCCCCACCCATATTTCCTCACCTAGATATGCAGCAACACCACATTTGTACAGCACCTGTAGTACCCAAAGCACATAAGCTTGTCTCAGATCTGTACATAGTGACATGTACAGGGGAAAAAGTGGTTTGATCATAAATGCCAAACTAAACAGGTGGCTTTTCAGTTCTGATTTAAATGTGTCCAGGGTTGGAGCTGTCTTAAGTTTGGCGAGGCATTCCACAGGGTAGGGGCAGCATGACAGAAAACTCTGGCTCCAAAGGGTTTTTAGTTAGACTCTGGTGGTGGTCAAGTTATTGGATGCTTTTGATCTGAGTTTGTGGGAGGTGTGACACAGTTGCAACAAATTCTTCAGGTATCCATGGCCTAGGTCAGTGCTGTCCAACTTCATGGGCATGGAGGGCCATTTTTTTTCAGACCCCATGGTGGAGGGCCGAAGGTTCTTGCTAGAGCCGCGGACAAACCCCCCCCCCCGGAAAAAAATGCGAATTAAAAGGACAGTTAGATTGGCAGCACTTTTCACAAAATGCAATTTAAAATAATGGTGAAGTAGAGAACACGAGGGCTCCGTTGCCGAAAAATGGGTGTGGCCATGGACCAGAATGCGGGTGTGGCCACGGGTGGAGGCAAATATACATGAACTAAGCAATGTGGGACATTAGATTAGGACAGTGGTGGTAAACCTTTTGGAGGCCGAGTGTCCAAACTGCAACCCAAAAGTCACTTATCTATCGCAAAGTGGCAACAGCAATTTAAACTACATACAAACGTTTTAATACATGAACATTATTGAAAATCCAAGTTGAAAATAAACTCTGAAGATAAACAATTTCATCCATCCTACTCCTGAAAAATGTATTTTTTTTTTTTTAGAACCTCCCAGTTTTATTTTCCGTTTTAAAAAGCTAAAAACGGTTTAATGCTATTGTCTCATGATGATGATTCAGCTTTTCCATAGTCTCGCAGTTCGCAATCATGTGACCCCCAACAAGACAAATTCAGCAATCATGAGGCCCCCAACAAGACAAATTCAGCAATCATGAGGCCCCCAACAAGGCACATTCAGCAATCATGAGGCCCCCAACAAGACAAATTCAGCAATCATGAGGCCCCCAACAAATCATGAGGCTCCCAACAAGACGAAATCAGCAATCATGAGGCCCCCAACTAGGCAAATTCAGCAATCGTGATGCCCCCAACAAGACAAATTCAGCAGTCATGAGGCACATAAATAGAGAGCATTTCACATAAATAGGCAGAATGCCCCTTTAATATGGTAGACACCTCTTACCTGGCTTCTGTATTCTCCTCTACTGGCTGCTGTGCCTGGCTGGCCTGGCAATAGTGTTTTCGGCCAGATTGGTGATGATGTGTGGGCTGAAAGGCCTTGCGGTGCTGCTGTGGCCGGGCTGGTGGTGATGCTGTGGTGTGGCCGGATGAGGTAGTAATAGGTGTCCCCCCAGTTAGATAATGACAGGTGTCCCCCCAGTAAGTGATAGGTGCCCCCCCAGTTAGATAGTGACAGGTGCCCCCCCAGTTAGATAGTGACAGGTGTCTCCCCAGTTAGTGACAGGTGTCCCCCCAGTTAGATAGTGACAGGTGCCCCCCCAGTTAGATAGTGACAGGTGCCCCCCCAGTTAGTGACAGGTGTCCCCCCAGTTAGATAGTGACAGGTGCCCCCCTAGTTAGATAGTGACAGGTGCCCCCCCAGTTAGTGACAGGTGCCCCCCCTAGATAGTGACAGGTGTCCCCCCAGTTAGTGACAGGTGCCCCCCCCCCCAGTTAGATAGTGACAGGTGCCCCCCCCCCCCAGTTAGATAGTGACTGGTGTCCCCCCCAGTTAGATAGTGACAGGTGCCCCCCAGTAAGTGACAGGTGCCCCCCCAGTCAGCGTCCATTGCCTCGCTCCTGTGCCCCGCTGCCTCACAGCTCAGACCTCACAGATCGCGGCGACTGAAACAAGCAGAGCGCACGCATAACACCCGCGCGGCAGAACGTCACATGCGGAAGTGATTGATTTCACTTCCGCATGTGACGTACTCCGTGCGGGTGTTATGCGCGCGCTCTGTCTGCCTCCTGTCGCTGCGATCTGTGAGGTCTGAGCTGTGAGGCAGCGGGGACACAGGAGAGGCCACACAAGAGAGAGCAGGCATGGCGCCCATAGCGCACGCCATGCCTGCATCTCGGGGAGAGGAGCGGGCCGCAACAGGAGGTCTGGCGGGCCGGATGTGGGCCGCCAGTTGGACAGGGCTGGTCTAGGTCATGTAGGGATTTAAATTTTGGCATGCCAAGCAGAATATGGACAGAAGCAGGAAAAATTGCAGTAGTTTAGGGCAGTGTTTGTCACAATCTGTTTTGTTTCTGAATTGCTGCAGATTGCGTTGTGGAATGAAATTGGACTGCATTTGATTTGTCCAGTTTCAGCTTAGTCGTGGCCAAAATATTTGAGAATGGCACAAATGCTGGTTTTCACAGTTTGCTGCTTCAGTTTTTATGATGGCAATTTGCATATACTCCAGGATGTTATGCAGAGTGATCAGATGAGTTGCAAGGTCCTTATTTGCCATGAACATTAAAGGAATACTATTGATTGAAACGACTTTTTTTAATACTCTATATTAGTGTACACATTACCACTAGTGCTAGGGGCACTTTGTTTATTCACCCAGGTCTCTCTCTCACTATCCCTGCTTAAAAATTCATTTCTCACACAGCTCATAGTAGTTTGGGTCACCCTGAGCTGCTTGGTTACTCTGTCACACAGCTCACAAATATATTTCACTGTGTCACTCACAGCATGCAGCAGACATGAGGAGGAATAGGCTGATCTGAGGCTGTAGTATTGCTGGAATATAACTAGCTATAACAGGATTCTGTGTTTACACTCAGACTGGCGGCCTGCTTGAGGGTGATTCACTCCAGGCTGCATCCACTTTACAAGCTGCTGAGAGGGGCAGACCACTGTCTACAATTAGCATTATTAGTATCTTTATCAGTCAAGAGAAGCAAAGATAATAAACACACATTGCTAGAATCTTTAACCCTTACCACCATATCAATAAGATTCTTTCAGCAAGGTGATAATTAAACTATAAACTGAGAAGTTGATAGCAACTCCCCTTTGCAGAGACATGGTCTAGCCCTCTGGGAGCCCAGCTTTTAAATACATTTGTATCCAACACTGACGCCAAAACTGACGGAGGATTTTACAGCTGAGAGGAACCGCTTTGTGAGGAATCAAATTGCTCCTAGTACTTGCCCTAATGTGTGCTACAACATACAGCATTTAAAAATAAATGCATACATCGATAGTATTCCTTTAACTTAATCCCAAAAAGCCAATTTCCACTGTAGTTCAGCCCTGCCACAAAAAAGGACCTGCTGATGCGCACAAGGCTGAATTTAATTATAATGCTGATGAAGTTAGATTAGCAGACTGGATGCTTTAAAAAAAAGTTGAAATCATTATTCTTCCAATGTTGACCTTGGTTACCTGCAAGGAAATATGAGCATTCATCATTGCGTTGCATAAAATGGGTTTAACAGGCAAGATTGCTGCTAAGATTGCACCTTAATCAACTAATTATGGGATCATCAAGAACTTAAAGAGAATCTGTATTGTTAAAATCGCACAAAAGTAAACATACCAGTGCGTTAGGGGACATCTATTATTACCCTCTGTCACAATTTCGCCGCTCCTGGTTGCATTAAAAGTGGTTAAAAAACCGTTTTAAAAAGTTTGTTGATAAACAAACAAAATGGCCACCAAAACAGGAAGTAGGTTGATGTACTGTATGTCCACACATAGAAAATACAACCATACACAAGCAGGCTGTATACAGCCTTCCTTTTGAATCTCAAGAGATCATTTGTGTGTTTTTCTCCCTGCAGTTCTCATGCACTGAAGTTTCAGGCTGCTCTTTTTTCTCCTGCAAACAGCTTTGCCCTTGTCTGTAATTCTTCACTATGTGAAAGCCCAGCCAGCTCAGAGGACGATTTATCCAGCTTGTAAAAGATAAGAGAGAAGCTGCTCTAATCTAAATAATACACAGGCAGTGTGCATAGAGGGGCCTGGAAGGGGAAATTCATAGCAGAACCACAACACTGAAGAACTTGGCAGCCTTCCAGACACAGGCCGACAAGTCTGACAAGGGAAAGATACATTGATTTATTACAGAGACTGTGATAGTAGAACGTGTTGCAGTAAGCCAGAACACATTAGAATAGCTTTTGGAACTTGTAGGATGATAAAAAACAGGATGCAATTTTTGTTACGGACTCTCTTTAAAGAAGAGAGTACTCTTAAAATAAGATTGAGAGGTAATCTTACATGTCCTGACGACAAAAACACCAATGGTACTGGAAAAGTATTTATTCAAAACACAAAATAGAGAGCGGTCAGAGGTGCCCATATCCTATTCACCCTCCTGAGGAAGTGGGCTAGTACTTGCAAAATGCACTGCCTATTTTGTGTTTTGAATACTTTACCAGTACTGCTGTTTTTTTTTTTTTTTGTCACCAGGAGAGGTAAGAGACTACCTCTTATTCTTACTTTAACTATTAGAAGTTTATATATACTATTAAACTTACGAGTATACAGATAAACCTTTGGATTTTATAGTTTTTTGTTTTTTTTTCACCCTAAAAATTACAAACCAGGGAGAGTGACCATCCAGCTTCAAGCAGGCCCTGGAAAACCAAGCAAGGGACCGTTAATTTCCAGATGGCTTATATGGTGGTTGCAGAGATCTGCAACCCACTCCTGTGAGTGTAGCTGTATATACTTACAAGTTCCGATTTATTAACGAAATGTAATGATCTGGGGGCGATTTCAACAGTCAGCGCACAGCAAGTGCGCTGAAGCAGATGGAAATCCTCACAATCACAAAAGCAGAGTACCCAGTATATATTTGTAGAGGAGAATTCCAACCAGCAGGTGGAGCTGTGGAGTACAGAGGAATAAGTCCTCTGTACAGCCACAGATGCCATATTGAAATTGCACGATTAGGCAACACTGGACAATATAAACAAAGTAGCAACTCAGAAGAAAGCAAGAACAGAGACAGAGTATATGAATGTCTACCAATCTAGTCGCCACCCAGCGATGGTAGACATATCACATCAGACCAGAAAGAGAAAGCGAATCGCAAGAGAGGCGATTGCTATCAGCAACACAAGACTGAGCAAAGACAGAGTATGAGTTGAGTAAAGGAATACACAGCAAATAACTACAAACTGGACGCCAAGGAAAATAACAAATGAAGTAACTAAACGCGGTCACCGCACGTTATGCGCAACAGTGACAAAATGTACCAACCCTCACTAACAAATGAACAAGGAGAACAAAGACAAACAGATAGCGGGAACGCTTGCTAATCGGTTGCCTAACACCAGACCACAGCAAGCGTTTAGTTCCAGACAAAACAGACTGAAGGAGTAACAAACAAACATTTATATCACGCTTTTCTCCTGGCAGACTCAAAGCGCCAGAGCTGCAGCCACTAGGACGCGCTCTGTAGGCAGCAGCAGTGTTGGGGAGACTTGCCCAAGGTCTCCTACTGAATAGGTGCTGGCTTACTGAACAAGCAGAGCCGAGATTCGAACCCAGGTCTCCTGTGTCAGAGGCAGAGCCCTTAACCATTACACTTTCCAGCAAACTAATAGCAACCGCTGCCAAGGATATACTCCAAGACAAGGGAGATCCTCCAACTCTAACGCTAGGGTGAATGCGATCTAGGAACAGGACAGAATGATTCACTATCAGCCACCGCTGGAGATAGTACAATCGCAAGGACAAGGCAAGAATAGGCAGTACAAATTATACACAAACCTGACTGCACTAATAGGAGTGCAAAATGCACTCCCCAAGAATTAACTACACTAGAATATTTGCAACAAGATACAAAGATGCTGCGGCTCTAAGGTTAGTCTCACTAGACAAAAACTATGACGAGCAAGGAATTCTGGGAGGAAGTGTGTAACGATCGGTGTCAGCACACAGAGAGAATCTGATTATTGGTGATCTGCAGTATCATCAACAATACAGATGTATACCTAATTATGGATGATCTGCAGAATCACCAATAATCCAAGTATAACCTCTGGACACCTATATAGTGTGAGTGTTTGGTGCAACAGTAATAACTTTGAGTGGGACCACCCGAGGAGCAGGTGGTCCTTGGCCGTATGGGAATTACCTCCCTCAGGGAAGTGCAAAAACCTTCCAGCAGCCTGAGAGATCCAAAGGGGTGGAGCCCCAGGCTGGATAGCAGGAAGGACCTAAAGGCTGAGTGACACCTGGAAGGTGGGTGTCACTAGCAGGTCTAGAGACTAATCTCAATGGAGAGGGATAGCTCTCAAGGTCGGGCAAGCCAGGTCGGCAACACACGGACAGACAAAGTACAGAGACAGAAGGCTGATTCGGTAACCAAGGGCAAGCAGGGTTGGCAACAGGTAATCAGATATGCGTAGGTACCGAATCAGAAAGCAGAGGGATAGTCAGGAATGCAATAGGTCATAACAGATATCAAACAATGCCTAGTCTTGGGTGTGAGGTCCGTGGTGTCGACACCCTGGAACTAGTCTGAAGTATAACACAATGATAACACAGAATCCCTAGTCTTGGGTGTGAGGTCCGTGGTCTCAACACCCTGGAACTAGTCTGAAGTATAACACAATAATAACACAGAAGTAATTTGGCTCAGTGTGAATTCCCAGGTCCTCCTGGTTCTAACACTGTGAGATCTGACTATGGTCTGAGTGCTTTCACGTAAGTGTTCGCAACGGCAGACAACCTGAGACTGACCAGAAGTAACTATATATAGAGCGGCGCTCCCTGGCGCCGCCCATCATCGAACAACCAATAGTCACTTGCTCTGAGGTCAGCTGACCAACCTGGTCAGCTGATCCCTCCTTGTTTGTCATAAAGGTTCTGCCTCTCAGCGCACGTATTCCTCAACCTGTGTGAACTAACAGACCCAGCAACACCAGACGCACGCTGCCGCGTGCAAACCGCCGCACTGGTTGCGGAATCAGCTGCCTTGCTGGCAGTACACGCGGCGGCTTTTCCGCGATCTATTACAAAATGACATTTATACTGAAAACCTTCAAAGGAAGCGGACAATCAGATTGCAAGATAAGTAAATGCAAATCAGTCAGCCTTGCAAACTGACAAAAAAGCCCCTTTTCCCTGGACTGAACTATGCAACCTGCATAAGAAACCAACAAAATGTCCAGGGAATCAAGGCCAGCAGAGCGGATTCTGACACGATACTACTCCATTGGGCTCCTGGTCTCTCTGTTTAGCTAGGTATTTTGAGTACAAGGATCACTATAACCCTTCTTAAAGGATAGGGGTTCAGTTGTCGTAACTAAGGCTTCAGGATGGCCAAGACAGTCCTGCAAGCACCAGGACTATGTCCTAACGATGATTCAGCTGTGGAATTGGGGTACCACCACTGCAGACCTTGCTCAGGAATGGCAGAATGCAGGTGTGCATCTGCACATACAGTGAGGCGAAGACTTTTGGGAGATGGTCTGGTGTCAAGGGCAGCAGAGAAGCCACTTCTGTCCAAAAAGTAATTCGGGACGGGCTGACGTTCTTCAAAAAATACAGGGATTTGACTGCTGAGCGTTGGGGTAAAGTAATCTTTTCTGAAGCCCATTTTCTGCGTCTGGCAAAAATTAGAAGAAAATGTGAGTGCTGCCATCAGTCCTGTCATGCCTCCAGGAAAGCATCCTGAGACCATTTGTGTGGGGTTGCTTCTCATCCAAAGGAGTGGGCTCATTCACAAATTTTAAAGAACACAGCCATGAATGAAGAATGGTACCAAAACAAACTCCGGAACAGCAACTTTTTCCAACCATACAAGAATGGTTTGGTGAAGAACAATGCGTTTTCCAGCACAATAGAGCACCATGCCATCAGGCCAAAGTGACCACTATGTGTAATGGGGAACAAAAACATTGAAATTTTAGGTCCATGGCCAGGAAACTCCCCAGACCTTAGTCCAAATGAGAACTTGTGGTCAATCCTCAAGAGGCAGGCGGACAAACAAAAAACCCACAAATTCTGACAATGCCAAGCATCAATTATGAAAGAATGGATTGCCATCAGTCAGGATTAGGCCCAAAAGTTGATTGACAACTTGCCAGGACGAATTGCAGAGGGCTTGAAAAGGACCAAAACGGCAAATATTGAGTCTTTGCATAAACTTGATGTCATAGTTAATAAAAGCCTTTGAAACTTATGAAATGCTTGTAAGTATACTTCAATACACCACAGAACAAAAACTGACCTAGATCTAAACACTGAAGCAGCAAACTTTTTGAAAACAGTATTTAAGCCAATCTCAAAACTTTTGGCCATGGCTATACATACAAATTGCAGCAAGATTTGCATCAGATTGGAAGAATTTGCACTCCTTAGATTTTTCTACCTGTAAAAGAAAAATGAAAGTCCAATGCCTTAGTACCTTGTGGTAGTAACATTAAAAAATATTCAGCAAATAAGATAATCCTGGTTTGACAGAGATCAGACCTTGTATGGGACTTAATCTGGTTCAGGAAATCTCAATAAATGGAAGCTGACAAATTAGCTGCCTGATTATGAACCAGTAGTTCTGAATATGAGTTGCCCTGATCTGTTTCATGTAAGTTCTGGTCAAAAGTGAATCTGCATATTTTTTAAACTCACTTTTTAGTGGCTGCTCTTGAGAGGTTTTAAAGCACAGAGCAAAGTAGTTTACTATACCAGAGGTTGATTGTGCTCGAATATGACTATTTCAGATATAAAGTATACTATAGTACTGGTTCCACCCTGGCGTTCTGATTAAATCGCCAGGGTGGCTGCGGGAGGGTTTTTTTTTTTTTTTTTTTTGAAAATATATTTTATTGAACTTTTCAAATATATTTAACATATAAAACATTGCATAACCCAAGTACCTCCCACCCCCCCCTTCCCACACAGTCTTCCCACCGCCCCCCCAGATCGACCCTCCTCCCTCCACCCCACATTGTATTCATAATAAATATGGAATATCTCCAATTGGCACTTGAGAAAGTTATGGCTGAATCAAATATCAATATCAAAAGTTTTTAACCATTTTTTCCACACCTTATAAAATTTTTTAACAGAGCCACGATTTTCATATACATTTTTATAAATCGGTAAATCGAGATTTACAGAAGATTTAAATTCTGCAATAGAGGGCGCTTCTGGTCTCTTCCATGCAAGAGCAATTGCTCGCCTAGCATAGAAAAGTAGGAGCTTAGCAAGAAATAATTTTTTGTCACTAAGAGTGGTATCCCCAAAGTGGTTGAGTAACATAGCGACAGCTGTGAAAGGGATTTGAGGACCAATCACCTCTGTTAACAGATCATGCACCTGTGACCAGAACTGCTTAATCCACCTACATTCCCAGAAGATATGGAAGAATCCTGCTCCCTCTGCCTTACATCTCCAGCATGCGTCCTCAACATTAAGCCCCATTCGGGAGAGTCTTCGGGGAGTGTAATATACCCTATACAAGTATTTTAATGCACTTAATTTGTGTTTAGCTGCTATTGGAATTTTAAGAAAGTCCACTACTATTCCTTCCCAGTCTTTGAGGGACAGATCTGGAAAGTCTATTGTCCATGCTGCTAGGGCTCTATTGGGCAGTTTGGAAGGGTGTGAAGTAAAAATACCGTATAGTTGAGATACAATCCCAGTGAGACCAGAGTGCATCATTGTTTTTTCCATCTCGCTGAAATACAATTGTATTGGTAGGTGATAAAATTGTGTCTCAAACGCATGCCGGAGCTGCAGGTACCTAAAAAACATAGAATTGGGAAGAGAAAATTGAGCTTTTAATACATTAAATGGCAAGAGTCCCTGCTCTCCCACAATATCTCTCAATTTAAGGATACCTTTATTCGCCCATACAGAGGGATCAGGAATTGTAGTAAATTCTTTCAAACTGACATTGTTCCACAAAGGGGTATGCGGAGACCATTGATTATCTTTTAGCAGAAAGCGTTGAGCTATTTCCCAGACCCGTGCTGTAGTCTTCATTGGAACTGTCAGGGAGGGAATGGCTTTAGGACCACGGTATGGAAGGGCAGATAGCGCCATGTAAGATCCTATATAGGTGGCTTCTAATACTGTCGCTGGATTATATATGGATTGTTGAAACCACCAATAGACCGTACGTAGGACCGCTGCCCAGTAATAAAATTTAAAATTTGGCAAAGCCAGTCCCCCCCTTTCAACAGGCAGCTGAAGAGTGGACAGGGCAATTCGTGGAGTTGATGATCCCCAAAGAAAGGAGGTAATTAGTTTGTTGATAGCAGAGAAGAAGCAGTTTGGTATTAAAACAGGTGTATTTCTAAATACATAAAGAAAACGTGGTAGAATACACATTTTAATTAAATTAGCTCTACCTATAAGTGACAGAGGTAAGGTGCTCCAGGTGCGGAGTTTGGTTTTAACATGGTTTTGTAGCGGTAACACATTGAGACCATAATAGGAAGTTACTTTTGGGGATATTTCTATCCCGAGGTATGTTATCTGTGTAACTGTCTGTAGTGGCGTAGTAATAGCTGGGTGTTCCGGCAGAGGATCTAGGGGTAAAAGCAACGACTTAGTCCAATTTATCTGCAGGCCTGAAAATTCGCCAAATGTGGATATAAGATTGAGTGCCGATGATAAGGAATCGTAAGGGTCTGCTAGATATAGTAATAAGTCATCGGCATACAATGAGACTTTTTCCTCCAGATTTGATATTCGTAAACCTACTATATTTTTATTAGACCGGAGGGACGCCGCCAAAGGTTCCACCGCAAGTGCAAAAAGAGCAGGTGAAAGTGGACACCCCTGGCGTGTACCCCGGCCTAAGTTCAAGAAAGAAGAAATTCTCCCCCCAGTTCGTACACGTGCGCGTGGATTGTAGTATAAAGCTTGAATATATTTAATAAAATTTCCCCCAAATTTGAATTTATTAAGCACTTCCCATAAGTAGGCCCATTCTACTGTGTCAAAAGCCTTCTCGGCATCTAATGACGCATTTACCCTAGTCCCAACATTGTCATGTGTGATAGAAAGATTAGTCATGAGCCGTCTTAAGTTGATATCACACCCTTTTTCAGGAATAAATCCTGATTGGTCACTATGCACCAGGCTAGTGATAACAGTATTTAATCGGGTGGCAAGAACCTTTGCTAATATTTTCCCATCAACATTTAATAACGAAATTGGTCTGTATGAAGAGCAGAGAGCCGGATCTCGGCCTTTTTTAGGAATAACTGTAATAAGTGCTTCCGTCATTGAAAGAGGTACCTGACCCACATCTAGGATATTTTTGAATAAATGACAGAGTTTAGGAACCAGCGTCTTTTTGTATGTGGCGTATAATTCTGAGGGAAGCCCATCTAGTCCAGGAGATTTCCTTTTTTTTTAATGTAGCTATTGCAGCTTGTATCTCAGGTTGAGTGATTGCAGAATCTAGAAACTGTCTATCATCATGTTCTCAAAGGACTAGAGGACATGAGCTGCGCATGGAGGAAAAACGTTTTAGCCATTTATTTAGGAAAGGGTTCTTTACAGTAAGAGTGGTTAAGATGTGGAATGCATTGCCACAGGAAGTCGTTATGGCAAACTCTATACCTGCATTTAAAGGGGGCTTAGATTCTTTCCTTGCGTTGAAAGACATCCATAGCTACAATTACTAGGTTATGCCTAATGATGTTGATCCAGGGATTTTATCTGATTGCCATCTGGAGTCAGGAAGGAATTTTTCCCATTTGGGGCTAATTGGACCATGCCTGGTGGGTTTTTTTTTTCGCCTTCCTCTGGATCAACAGGGGTATGTGGGGGACGGGCGGGAGTTGTACTTTGTACTGGTTGAACTCGATGGACGTATGTCTTTTTTCAGCCAAAAAAAAATAACTATCATCCGAGAGATGTGGAAGATGTACACCTCGCAAATAGGAAGATATTTCTTGGGCACTCTTTTGGATTTTGGAACTATACAGGTTAAAATAATAGTCCTTAAATGCATCATTAATATCCCCTGAATGAGTCATGCAGCCCCCAGATGGGATGTTAATCTTAGCTATCTGCACTGATAACTTCTCCTGGCTCACTAGATGTGCAAGTAGTTTGCCCGTCTTATCACCCTGTTCGAATATTCTAACTTGTTTAGAAAAGAGTCCCTGTTTTGTATGGTCAATTTGTTTACTAGATAACGATAAGAGTGCATTTTGCCAATTTTGATAGGAGTCCTCTGACTTGGTCTCAATGTACAACCGCTCGGCTTGCTCTGCCTTTTTTTTTCCAAATTCTCTATAATTATTTTGCACTGCTTCTTCTCTGCTGCAATACTAGAAATATATGCACCTCGGGTAACTGCCTTATAAGCATCCCATGCAATAAGTGGCGACACTGGGTCATGGGATATACTCCAGTATTCTTTCATTCTGTCCATTACTATATATTTTACCCTCGGTTCCTCCAACCAATGAGGAGCTAGCTTCCAGATATATTCTGTATGTGAGGACCCAAAGTCTAAGGTGAGGCTAACAGGACAGTGATCTGATATACCCCTGGGAAGCAGTTGGATATCTTGAATTAATGACAGCGAGGCGTGAGATGCATATATTAAATCGATTCGTGATAGCGTGTGAAAGGAAGCTGAATGACATGTGAAGCCAGGTTCAGAGGTATGCTTCCATCTCCACACATCTGTCAAGGATTGTATCTGTGCCCAGTCTGAGAGAAATTGTGATTCTGAAATCCTAGGTTTAAGCCTATCCAGAGAAGCCGATGGCACCATATTAAAATCCCCAAGAAATAGCCTGTGCTCAGTTGGATATTTAAGCACAAGTTGTGCTATTTGGTGTAAAAGATCAGGAGACGCCGGGGGAGGATTGTATAGTCCTGCTATGACAAGGGTAATATTATGTATGTTTGCATATATAATGACATATCGGCCCATTTGATCAAGGACAAGATCTAGTAATTGAAGAGGTACGTTTTTTCTAATAAGAATGCTTACTCCTCTCGAGTATGTGGAGTATGTGGAATTGTAGTAAGCCCCTATCCACGGTTTTTTAAGTGCAAGTATCCGGCTTCCCTGGAGATGCGTTTCCACCAGGATCACTATATGAGGACTGAATTTTCGTAGGAAATTAAATACTAATGCTCGCTTAAAGGAGGTACCAAGCCCACGTACATTCCATAGAATACATTGAACTGTCTCACGTTGAGGTGCCATTGATTAAGCTAGTATATAACTGGAGTAACCTCTGTTCAGGTGAGTAGAAAGTTGTCGACTCGCGTTGAGAAAATGGAGACTGTGTGTACTTTTTTACCCCCCTCCCATCCCCACCCCCTCCCAACAAACCCATTTCTGCTTTCCCACCCTGCTTCGACCTAACTAGAGGAAGCTTATTTCCCATTCCCAATTAACTACCTGAAACTAATCCCTGCACTTACTATGTCCAGCTACAGGGCGTCTATGGCAGGTTATAACAGAAAAAAAAATAATATATATATATATATATATAACAGGGGTGGGGAGATAAGAAAGGCGCCGGACGGTGGGCTGGCTGCCCGGCTGCTCTCATGAACTGGGAGTTTTTTAGTGCTTAACGAAATTCAACAACGTTACTAACATAGTGCAAACTCAACGTCACAACATACTTGTAGTATAGCATCATTATATTGTGTAGAGATTATCCCATCTGGAGTTATAACCATATCCACCTTGACAATTTCCTTTCATCCTTTATCCATTACCAAAGTTCAGTATAAGAGTAGAGAGAAGAGAGTTAGAAATTGAGTATGAAGGAGGGTAGGGGTGTCCAGTGATGAGGGCCTTGAGAATAGACCCAGGGTATAGACTATATGGTTAGGGGGCAGAAGTAAGGGAAGAAAATTATGGTAGTGGATACGAAGAATCTAAAAGACAAGTTTGGCTATCAAAATATGTATAAAGCATGTCATATCTATTATCAGTTCACTAGAGAAAAGATTACTTTCCTCTCCATATAACATAACATCCACATATATTTATAATACCTAGGGATGATGGAAAGAAATATAGTTATACCCAGCAAAGAACAGAATGTTAACAAAAAATAGAGCAACAGTGCCATCTAGTGATCAAATTGTGCAATTATAAAACCCATGAAAAAGATAGCAGCTCGAAAACTATAAGTATATTGCAGTCTCTACATTTCATGTCTTAAAGAGTTCAGGGAACTGCCTGTAGAAAAAAAAGAGCATGTTGAAGGTGAGACCACCAAAAATATAATAAACATAGTTGCAGTAATAACAGGTAATGCAGGTCGCAGGTAAGTCCCTTCTTAACGAAAGAGTCTGAGAGTATGAAAAGCCCTTGCCATAATAAACAGAAACTCCCCCTCCCATTCATTTTCTTGAATCTGAATCTGGCTTGTAGATCGCATAGTACGTAGAGCTCAGTCACAGTTATTAAGAGTAAGGTAGTACTCTTGCTTGTGCGCCTCCCAAATTGTGCTGCTGGGCAATAGCACCAGGAAAATAGAGAAAACTTTTTTGCACCCAGCTGTTCAGTAGTAGAGATGCCAGTCCTGCAGATTCACTCCGGATTAGAAGGCAGTGACTCAATCCACTGCATGGCAGCTTCAGGTGTATTGAAAAAACTGCAGGTTTCTCCATCCTGGACTCGCAGACGAGCTGGGAACATCATGGAATATTGGATATTTTTCTCTCGTAGCTTTGCTTTAACTTGAATAAAGGATTTTCTAGCCTTTTGTGTCTCCGCCGTGAAATCCGGAAAGAGCATGATCTTTGCATTATCCACATGTAGTTCTCCCGCTGCTCTGGCTGCACCCAAGATGGCGTCGCGATCTCTGAAGTTTAAAACTTTGAAAATTAAGGGCCTAGGATATGAGCCCGGAGGGCCTTGTTTTGCCGGCATGCGATGGGCCCTTTCGATTAGAAAGAACTTTGAAAATGTTGCTGGAGGTAAGATGCGTTTCAGAAGTTCCTCAACATACGCTGGGATATCTGCTCCCTCAGTCCCCTCGGGAAGGCCTAGTATGCGAATGTTAGATCGCCGATTTCAATCCTCAGCATCCACTGCTCTTGCAGTTAGTGCTTTTAGCTGCTTCTGCATGGCAGGTATCTCTATTCTGTGTTGCTGTACAGTATCTTCTGCAGTGGAGACCCTGCTCTCAAGCTCTTTCACCCTCCCTTTAGTCTTATGGCCCATACTCACGGGCGAGAAATGTGGCCTGTCGCCAGCACACGTGAGCGTGTGGGCGACAGGCCGGCGACAGCTTCTCGCCAGGTCCCTCCGCGTACACACGCGGAAGAGGGACCAGCGGCAAGGCGGAAGCTGTCGCTGACGTTCCTCCTCCCCCCGCCGGAAGCTCCATGTACCTACATGGAGGTTGCTGTCGCTAGTCCGCATACTCACGCGGACTAGCGACAGTTGCGGCGGGGGGGCAGCGGCGACTGTCGCCATGCGATTGAAAGTTTCAATCGCATGGCGACATGAGCGGCGGGCGACAGTTCGGGGTGCGCGCGTGTGCGACGGCCCATACTCACGGGCGACCTGTCGCCGCAACACGCGCGCGCCGCGTGTTGAGGCGACAAAAGTCCCTCGTGAGTATGGGCCATCAGAGAGCTCATCCGTGACGAAGCTGAATCTGGCATCTATAGAGTCAATCTTAGCTGTCAAGGAGGTCTGGCAGTGTTTTATGGCCTCCATGAGGTCAGCAATGCTGGGCTGGGGAGATTCATCCTCTGCTTGTGTGATCTCTTGATCTTTAGGCTTATCTCCCTTACCTTTAGTGTTAGCTTTCGGGGGAGCAGGGGTCGTCAGTGGTTGCTCCGGAGCCTGGGAGCCTTCTTTTTTATTATCCTTATCTTTTCCTTTCCCCATGTCTGTGAGGGAGTATGGAGCAAAGCGGTCTTGGCGCCTTTGAGACTTCGCAGGGCCTGCAGCCTGCAGCTCCTCCTGACCTGAATGTCTGACACCGTCGGAATTATCCGGCGGAGAGATAAGCCAGTCTTCCAGCTTAGTGTCTAGAGGTTCCCCTAGACAATGTCAGTAGTTGTGTCAAGATCTGAGTTGGAATTTCGCTGCTTTTAGAGATTTATGAGCAGCCGGGCAGCAGAGCCATAAAAAACGTGGCCGTTCAGAGCGCCATCCAAGCCACGCCCCCCGGGAGGGTTTTTTTTAAATAAAAAAAAAACTATTTCATGCAGCCAACTGAAAGTTGGCTGCATGAAAGCCCACTAGAGGGCGCTCCGGAGGCGATCTTCCGATCGCCTCCGGCGCCCAGAATAAACAAGGAAGGCCGCAATGAGCGGCCTTCCTTGTTTTGCTTACATCGTCGCCATAGCGACGAGCGGAGTGACGTCATCGACGTCAGCCGACGTCCTGACGTCAGCCGCCTCCGATCCAGCCCTTAGCGCTGGCCGGAACTTTTTGTTCCGGCTACGCTGGGCTCAGGCGGCTGGGGGGACCCTCTTTCGCCGCTGCTCGCGGCGGATCGCCGCAGAGCGGCGGCGATCAGGCAGCACACGCGGCTGGCAAAGTGCCGGCTGCGTGTGCTGCTTTTTATTTCATCAAAATCGGCCCAGCAGGGCCTGAGCGGCAGCCTCTGGCGGTGTTGGACGAGCTGAGCTCGTCCAGACCGCTCAGCAGGTTAATTCAGTCAATAATTGGAAGTCATTTTTTCTTTTCAGTGCTTCAGCAAGCAAAGCACAGACAGCTTGTAAACTACCCGCTTGTAGACCTGGTTCACGCATTTGTATCCTCCCGCCTAGACTACTGCAACGCCCTGTTAATCGGATCTACAGATAAGGTTCTGCGCCCCTTACAGCTAGTACAGAATGCTGCAGCCAGACTCCTAGCCAATGCCCCCCGCAGCTCACACATCACCCCAGTACTGCAAACTCTTCACTGGTTGCCAGTAAAATGGAGAATCAATTTTAAGATCTGCCTGCTGACATTCAAGGCTCTACACCACATGGGACCCAAATACATAGCGGATCTATTGGAACTTTATGCCCCTCCACGCACCCTCCGCTCTGCCAACAAGATGAAGCTGGTTATTCCCAGGATACATTTAACATTTGGTGCTCGGGCCTTTTCCTATGCAGCCCCTACTCTATGGAACTCACTTCCACAATCAGTACGAGAGGCTCCTTCTCTGGACAGCTTAAAAAAAAAGGCTAAAAACTCACCTCTTTTCCCTAGCCTTTGAGACTGCATAATGCAGGGTCACATCGCTTTGAGTCCCCAGGGAGAAAAGCGCTATATAAATATTATTGTTATTGTTATTGTTACATTAAAATGCAAAGTGCTCAGTATGCAGGGATGTTTATGACATAATCATGCAACCACTTGCACGGAAAGCATAGGTTTCACTAATTAATGCAGTTACAGTACTGATAGTGTGCTCCTTTGTCCACATTTCTGCACAGCCTGGATGATATTGTAGCGTTTCAGCCATGCACAAGCAAGTCACAGATGACCGGCAATCCCTCCGTAATCAGGCAGCAGCTTATACAGGAAATATAGGTCTCACCGGCTACTGCTTTTGAGGTAATCCATGCAAGCCCAGAGTAGTGTGCAGATGGTGAGAAGGCTACAAGTGGCTTCTAGCCCCGCCCCTGGCTAAGTGGTATCCAACTGACGTATGAGGCCATCCACTTTCCACTATAGCCAGATACAGGATACCAAAGGGGACAAAAACAGGTTTACTATAACAGTTCTATTATATCAGGAGGTGTTACTTCCATATACTCATAACAGAGTTTGGCTGGCACCTGCCCACTTAGTTTACTAAACCTGAATGTTTACTAATTCAGAATTTACTATAATCAGATTATACTGTATATCATTTTATAAATCGCCTTCTAGTGAATGCGTTCTTGTTTAAGTCAAGTATGTGCTTGCAAATGAACAAAAACAAATGGTTGTACTGATGAGTGAAATATCCCAGTGATTTCCCAGTTTGGCCTCGTGTCCACTTTATCCTACCCAGTTGGCACAGTAATTTTAGACTTACAGGTTTGTTTTTACCCATATGCAATAGTGATTCACATCACACTGCGCTACCACAAGGCTGTGCCATGCAGCATATCATTCAACGCACGTGACGGGACCAGGTGTTTGGTGCGTCAAAATGCGGACTTTTTTTTTTCCTTTAGCACTCTGCGCCATATTGGTGAGAACAGCACCTAAATAGTTCATGGGTAATGCACCCAGCCATCCAGGGGAGGCACCAACTCTAATGTAAATATATCTAACTGCCTTTCCTTTATATGAATGAGGGGAAATCGGTCCACATTGGTTTAGTTCTCTGAACCTTCTGGTGGCCAAAACATTCTATTGCTTTCGTTTCAGATCGAGATAACGATCATAAGAGTTACTTCATTTTACAATCACTTAGACCTGTGAGTCAAGGACAAGTGCTCTGAGTAATTTACAGGAATATATCGCTGCATAAACGAAGTTTAGACCCCATCAGACCCCAGCCGGTGCATGAATACCTAAAATACAAATGGTTAAAGAACACTCACATTAAAGGACCACTATTGCAAAAAAAATGGTAAAATTTAAAATACATATACAAATAAGTACATTTCTTCCAGAGTAAAATGAGCCATAACTTACTTTTCTCCTATGTTGCTGTCACTTTACAGTAGGTAGAAGAAATCTGACAGAACTGACATGTTTTGGACTAGCCCATCTCCTCATGGGGATTTCTCAGGGTTTTGTTTATTTCCAAAAGCTCTTAGTGGCAGTTGCTCTATCCAACTGCCAAAAAAAACTGTGCAGGGAGGCTGGCCAGCATCATTGTATAAGTCCTTTTCAAGGAATTTCTTCATAAAGAAGAAAAGTTTTGCTGAAAATCCACCATGAGGAGATGGACTAGTCTAAAACCTGTTGGTTCTGTCAGATTTCTAATACTGTAAGTGACAGCAACATAGGATAAAAGTAATTTATGGCTCATTTTACTATGGAAAAAAGCATACTACTTAGTAGTATGTGTTTACATGTATTTTACATTTTACGAATTTTGCGATAGTAGTCCTTTAATTTGTAATTAACCACTCCACCACAATGGGTGCGTATATCTACGCTCCTTTTAACATCCTTTGCCCACCAGGAGCGTAGATATACGCACCTTCCCGCCGCTGTCTGCGCTCGTGCACGCCGCTGGCCGCTCGCCTGGAAATCAATGAACGGGAAAAACTGTTCCCGTTCGTTGATCTCAGCCCCCCCAGCAATGATCGGCTGCTTCTATGAGAAGCAGCGCAATCGTGAAAAAAGCATTGTGCTTCCTGTAAGCGTACTTGCTACGCTTACAGGTCGCATGAACAAAAAATTACTGTGGCCATCTTGTGGCCAAACTGTAAAACTACATCCAAAACATTTTTCATATACAAATACATACTTTTACACTATAAATTAACTCCTTACCTCCCACACTCCCCAATTTATTTATTTTTTGTAATAAAAAGAAAAAAAAATTACAATAAAAAAACAAATAGTTACCTTAGGGACTGAACTTTTTAAATATTTATGTCAAGAGGGTATAACACTGTTACTTTATAAACTATGGGCTTGTAATTAGGGATGGACGCAAAACTGAAAAAAATGCACCTTTGTTTCCAAATAAAATATTGGCGCCAAACATTGTGATAGGGACATAATTTAAACGTTGTAATAACCAGGACAAATGGGCAAATTTCATGGATTTTAATTACAGTAGCGTGCATTATTTAAAAAGTAATGGCCAAAAACTGAAAAATATTTTTTTTCCCCACATATTTCTTATTTTCCCATTAAAACACATTTAGAATAAAATAATTCTTGGCATAATGTCCCACCTAAAAAAAAGCCTAATTGGTGGCGAAAACAACAAGATATAGTTCATTTCATTGCGATAAGTAATAATGAAGTTATAGATGAATGTATGGAAGGGGCGTTGAAAGGTGAAAATTGCTCTGGTGGTCAAGGGGTAAAACCCCTCAGTGGTGAAGTGGTTAAACATAAAAGTGAACTTCCAGACTAAAAATCGACTTAGCAGCACTGAAAAGGCTTGGTGTTTCTTTACCAGTTTCACAGCATCAGAACTTTGTTTCTCTTATACAAGCCTCATTTTTAGCTGCACAGAAGAAAACTGCCCGGGCAGTTTTCCCCTTATGCTGTGCAAAGCATGATGGGATATTGGATGTTCTTGTTCTGCTGTTTTGGTGCAATTTTTTTTTTTTACATTTTGAATTTGACATTTGAAGCCTAGTGTGTGCAGCTGGGAGGGGTTGTCAGGACACAGGACAGTTGTCACCTCCCTGTCACCTCCTTTCAACCAAAAAGATGGCTGCCCCCATGACAAAGATGGCAGCCCCCATGAATCACAAACATTTGCCTGTTCTTTTAAAACAGGGTGGGTAAAAGATTATATTACCTATCTATTCTAATTAACATAACTAATGTAACTTAATAACAGTATGTTTGTTTAGGCTGAAGTTCCCCTTTAAGGCTAGGTTCACACTGACATTGCGTATCATATAACTGCGTATTAAATGCTGTACAATCCTATTGTAATGGTACGTTCACATTGGCGTGTGAGTGGTGTGAAATCCATCGGCGTAATGCGAGGCATGTATGCATTACTAAATATAACGTGCGTTCACCATTTCAGTGAAGCATACTTTTCATGAACTGTGTGTGCAACATTACACACGTACAATGCGGCTCTCCCTCTCCATTGCATACATAGCAATCCTGTGTTTACAGGGCACACAACTCCCTGCTGTGAACGTTGCCTAATTAAAACCTAAAACACAATCCGAAGAAAAAAAAAAAAAATCTCACTAGTGATTACTTTTTTTAGTCTCGTCTCTTGGTTGGTTCTTTCTTCCAGCGCGTTTACTCGTAACATTGACAATGCACTTTATACATTTATTTATTTATAAATCACAAACCCATTCACAAAAAAGCTATGTAAGTAAAACTGAATTCAATAACCCACACTTTGTATAAACAATATATTAAACCAGTTCATAGATAATATTGCAAATGCTGATATCGGATTTTTTTTTTGTATGCGATCATTTGGAATCCTATGCAAACAGCATGCTTCGAATAGTAGGGGCTTTCTTACTACTGGTGCATCCCCTCTTTTAATACCACTTCATAAACATTTTGGAAACTAAAGAAATCCATTGCTATGGTTTTGAAAATACTGGTGGTCCCTTACTTACAAACAGGTGCTGCTCCTGGGAGATTGTAAGTTACGGTAAGTCTTGTATTAAACATGGTGAAACATGGATAAATCCTTTTACTTTTGGCGGTCCTGTAAGCCTGGCAACTTCGGCTTAAGGCGCGCATGCATTGCCGGTTGCTGTAAAGGTCTTGCACATTATTATTATTTAGTATTTATATAGCGCCGACATATTACGCAGCGCTGTACAATGTATATATATATATATATATATATATATATATATATATATATATATATATATATATATATATATATATATATATATATATATATCTTGTCACTAACTGTCCCTCAAAGGAGCTCACAATCTAATCCCTACCATTGCCATATGTCTATATTATGTAGTGTAAGTACTGTAGTTTTTGGAATGTGGGAGGAAACCGGAGTGCCCGGAGGAAACCCACGCAGACACGAAGAGAACATACAAACTCTTTGCAGATAGTGCTCTGGCTGCACATGCGTGGTTCAGTCTTTCGAGTACTGTGTTTTGGCCAAAATTATGCACCTGCCGGTGCTGCCAGCGGGGTCCACAGAGGGACCTTGAGGGCTATGTGGGAGCTGGAGGAAGCCACAGGTAAGTCCAGATTTGCCTTTTTTTTTACCTCTGTTTTGGGTCTGTTTAAAGTATTTTCAACGATTTATAACATTTTATACAATGATTTAACATTAACCTATTGGGAACCGCCGTAGGTTGAATCAACGTCCGGCAGGTGATGGTACCCTTCTGACCGGACGTTCATTCAACGTCCGCGCTAAATAACCGCTCCCGACGCGATCGTGCACACCCGGAGGGGGAGATTAAGCTGTCATATGACAGCTGATATCTCCCCCGAGTGATCAGCAGCCATCGCGTATGGCTGCTGATCACGTGATCACTACGATCGCCGTCGGATCGTAGTGATCACTTTGACAGCGGCGGCAGGGGGGAAAAGAAGAGGAACTAGCAATGGTTTCCAAAACTGTTCCTGAGCTTGTGCAGATATTTTTACTACAGGATAATATTTTAATACAGCTGAAAGTAAAAAATCACTGACATCCAATATTCTCTTTTGGCCTTGTCCCTGTGTACAAAGGGTTCTCTGAAGTCTCTAAAGCATTCTACTTCCTACACAGAATCAGAAGTAAAAAGGGACAGTAGTTGTGCTGCAGTTTTATACAGCAATCATCAAATCTGTCATGACATTATTAATGACTGGTTTGGTTCATACTCTGAGAGAAGTTGAGACTGCAGCTCATCATCTGATCAGCAGGGGGAAAAAATTGGCTGCAGCTTACCTTTCCTGCAGGACCTTTATGCTAGCAGTAAAGAGAGTAACAAAGATTGCCTCTGGTCCCTATCCCCCTGCTCACTTCATCTTCCAATTTCTGCTTTGTGAAATACCGGTCAGGTATAACAAAAACCTCTGGCCACCGGAGCTGCTTTCTCCACTCAGGAGGTTACCCTGCTTAAACCACATGATTCATCCAGCACAAACGGCAATTCTTAAACTGCTAGGATTGAAAACATTACAGCACAGAAATGGAAAATGAATGTCTCAGCCTAGCCAGATTTCCACTATTTTAACTCCTGTACTGTCCTTAATTGTAATATCTATACTCTATCTTCACATCACAATCTGTGAAAGGAGTACTATAGGGGCAAAAAGAGTTGAACTTACCTGGGGATTCTAAGGGTCCCCCACAGACGTCCTGTGCCCGCGCAGGCACTCACCAATGCTCCAGGCCCTGCCTCTCCAGTTCACTTCTGGAATTTCCAACCTTAAAGTCTGAAAACTACTGCGCCTGCGTGGCCGTGTCCTTGCTCCCACTGATGTCACCAGGAGCGTACTGCACAGGCGGCAGGCGCAGCCTGTACTGGGCCTGCGCAATACACTCCTGGTGACGTCAGTGGGAGCGAAAGCGCTGCCACGCAGGTGCAGCGATTTGTTACTTTAAAGTCGCAAATTCCGAAAGTGAACCGGAGGTGGTGCCTGGAGCATCGGTGACTAGCTGTGCGGGCACAGGATGTCTGCGGGGGACCCTTAGAAGCCCAGGGTAAGTTTAACTCCTTTTTCCCCCCCCTTACAATACTCCTTTAAGCAACTGCAAGGTTAGATACCTTGTAAATACAAACTTATTTAGCCAAATAACTATGATTTTCAGGAGGAGGCTGGATAATTTTTTTGTAAAGCTATATAGGACAGAGATCCAACACAGGCCACGTTGACCTTGAGTGTCTGCTACCATGTCCCAGGTATTGTGTGGGCAAGCAAAGAACCAGAGCTACTGCTGATTGATGAGGATGCGTTCAGGAGGATTACTAGAGAGGATGACCTAGGGGCCATCTGTTTTACATGTCTGGGCATGTTGCAATGCTCCTGCAAGGTGCTCTGTGTTCACTGCATCAAAATGTGGGATGATTTTTCGTAGGTCACTCTTAATGCCTGTTACAAAGGAAAGTTCCAGAGATCCCCTCCTCCCCCAATCCACACAGGGATGTTAGATGGCCACTGCCTCCTCCTTTTCTAACAGCTCTTGCACTACAACTACTAGTTTTATTTTGCGTTGGGGTGCAATGCTCCTGCCAAATAGCACCGCAATGTAAAAAAAAAAGAAAAACCCTCACTCATTTCGGCCTGTGGCAGAGTGCAATGACGGTCATATGCATAGCGCAGCCCCCTGCTGGGCAGTAGGTATCTCACTGGGATTCCCGTCAGTCTGCACATTGGCGACTCACCGATCTCCATCGTTTACACTCACTGCTGTGCTCATTGACTTGCGTTGCTGTATAGTCACTGTGGTAGGCACGGATCATGTGGCCGTGTGCTGCAGGCTGTATGGTGGAATAAACGCTTATGGTGGGGTAATTGTAAAAGGCCCCGTTCGCTTGCATTGCTGTGGTGTTACCCTGCGATAAATCACATTCTTGCAATGCAAGTGTAAAAAGTGACTAAAGGTAGCCACTAACAATTCAATCTCTTTCATCCAATTTTACCAAATCTATTTAGTATAAAGGTAAATTAAGTGAATATATTGAATGGATAATTTAGTTAGTCCTTTTATATTACATTGACATGGTAAGATTGGATACCACCACCATAAGGGTTCTGGGTGAAGAAGCTTGACTCCATGAGCCGCACGCTGGAGCACAGGAAGATGCTGAACTGGTGAGATCAGAATCTGCACCGGAGGGGACCGGGAGTCTCTGGTGGCCGTCAGTCTGGGAATGTATTTATTTTCCTTTTTACCTTGGGGGTACCTTGTTTGCTGACTGGCCGCCATTATTTGCGGCCTCCAGTCAGCGATGGTTGTTAGATTTTCTTTTTACTTTTTTTCGTATACATCTCCCCTACTTTGCCTAAGAAGCATGGCGAGGGGTATTAGCCAATGTTTTGAGTTAAGTTGTGTATGTGCGCTATTGGATTGGTTTGTCTATAGATACGCCTGATAGGAGACTTTTGACGCTTCCAGGTTTTTTTCAGGAGTACATTTTTACACATTTACGCATACTGTTTTGCCATATGCGTATTTTTTTTATGATTTATTTCCATATCTAAAAATTATACAGATAGGTTAAAGTATGTAGCCTCCCTCGTGCTTGTACAGTGGGCTGCGAAAGTTTGGGCAATGTTGTTAAGCGTCATGATTTTCCTGTATAAATCGTTGGTTGTTACGATAAAAAATGTCAGTTAAATATATCATATAGGAGACACACACAGTGATATTTGAGAAGTGAAATGAAGTTTATTGCATTTACAGAAAGTGTGCAATAATTGTTTAACCTCCCTGGCAGTAAGCCCGACACAGTGTTGGCCTAGCCGCCGCAGGGGATCACATGGCCCCGGGAGGATTTTTTAAAAATAAAAACTGTTTTAAATTGTTAAGCTAACACTTCGCTAGCTAACTGTGCGGCAAGTCCGTCCGGTCCCCACCGATCGCCACCGGTATATGTATCCCCCAGGGATCCCGCGATAGCGCAGCCTCCCAATCGGCTCCAGGCTTCACTATGGGGAAGATCGGGACTGTGCATGAGTTCGATGACGCCATGTCCGATCGTCGCCATAGCGACAGTGAAGCTCATTGCTGAAACTGCGGCTCTCGCGGGATTGCGGACGGGTAAATATTGCTGGCGGCGATTCGGGAGGGGGGGAGGGGGAGTGTTAGAAAGGTGCCAGGGGACTTGCCGCACATTGTTAGCTAGCCTAGTGCTTGCTAACAAATACAAAACATTTTTTATTTAAAGAAATTCCTCCCGCGGACGCAGCCACTGCATCTGCGTACCGCCAGGGAGGTTAAATAAAATTAAGCAGTTGCATACATTTGGCCACTGTTGTCATTTTATTGATTCCAAAACCTTTAGAACTAATTATTGGAACTCCAATTGGCATGGAAAGCTCAGTGACTCCGACCTACATACACAGGTGAATCTAATTATAAGAGAGTATTTAAGGGGGTCAATTGTAAGTTTTCCTTCTCTTTTAAATTTCTCTGAAGAGTAGCAACAGGGGGGTCTCAAAACAACTCTCAAATGACCTGAAGACAAAGATTATTCACCATCATGGTTTTGGGGAAGGATACAGAAAGCTGTCTCAGAGATTTCAGCTGTCTGTTTCCACAGTTAGGAACACATTGAGGAAATGGAAGACCATAGGTTCAGTTCAAGTTAAGACTCGAAGTGGCAGACCAAGAAAAATCTCAGATAAACAGAAGCGACGAACGGTGAGAACAGTCAGTCAACCCACAGACCAGCACCAAAGACCTACAACATCATCTTGCTGCAGATGGAGTCACTGTGCATCGTTCAAACATTCGGCGCACTTTACACGAGGAGATGCTGTATGCAGGGGAAGCCTTTTCTTTGCCCACAGCACAAACAGAGCCGAGGTATGCTAAAGCACATTTGGACAAGCCAGCTTCATTTTGGAATAAGGTGCTGTGGACTGCTAAAACAAAAATTGAGTTATTGGGGCATAACAAGGGGCATTATGCATGGAGGAAAAACACAGCATTTTAAGAAAAACACCTGCTATCTACAGTAAAATATGGTGGTGGTTCCATCATGCTGTGGGGCTGTGCGGCCAGAGCAGGGACTGTGAATCTTGCCAAAGTTGAGGGATGCATGGATTCCCCTCAGTATCAGCAGATTCTGGATACCAATGTACAGGAATCGGTGACAAAACTGAAGCTGCGCCCGGGGCTGGATCTTTCAACAAGACAACAACCCTAAACGCTGCTCAAAATCCACTAAGATATTAATGCAAAGGAACAAGTACAACGTTCTGGAATGGCCATATCAGTCCCCAGACCTGAATATAATTTAAAATCTGTGATGTGAGTTAGAGAGCTGTCCATGCTCGGAAGCCATTAAACCTGAATGAACGACAGATGTTTTGTAATGAGGAATGGTCCAAACCACCTTCAACCAGAAACCAGACTCTCGTTGGAACCTACAGGAAGCGTTTAGAGGCTGCAATTTCTGCAAAAGGAGGATCTACTAAATATTGATTTCATTTATTTGTTTGTGGTGCCCAAATTTATGCACCTGCCTAATTTTGTTTAAACAATTATTGCACACTTTCTGTAAATCCAATAAACTTCATTTCACTTCTCAAATGTCACTGTGTGTCTCCTATATGATATATTTAATTTACATTTTTTATCGTAACAACCAACAATTTATACAGGAAAATCATAACGATTAACAACGTTGCCCAAACTTTTGCATCCTGCTGTATCTGTCACTTACCTGTCTCATCTCTGTGACTAGAGATAAGATGCTATAACAGGGCTGAATAGGGATCCCAGGCGATGCTGACAAATGAGTGACAGATACAAGCACAGGGGAGGCTACATAATACTGAAAGCACATCTGGCTATCTATGCTGGGTTGGGGGTAATCTAATACTGTGGGCACATTTGGCTATCTATGCTGGGTTTTGAAGGGTGGGGGGCTTCCTAATACTGGGGGCAGATCTGGCTAGTTATACTGGGGAGGGCGATACCTAATACTGGGGGCACATCTGGCTCTCCATACTGGAGAGGAGGCAGCACTGACTAAACTGGGCAGAGGGACTACCTAATACTGGGGGCACATCTGGCCAGCTATATCTGGGGATGGGGCTTATGGAGACACATGGCTAGCTATACTGGGGAGGGGAGCTACCTAATACTAAGGGTACATCTGGCCAGCTATATCTGGGGATGGGGCTTATGGAGACACATATGGCTAGCTATACTGGGGAGGGGAGCTACCTAATACTAAGGGTACATCTGGCCAGCTATATCTGGGGATGGGGCTTATGGAGACACATATGGCTAGCTATACTGGGGAGGGGAGCTACCTAATACTAAGGGTACATCTGGTGGAAGCAGGAAAGTTAGGCGCCCATACAAGTTATCGTTTATAGTGGGCAGTGGGGTTGCCCGCTATGAAATCTGCAGGTACAAATAGTGGGCTTAACCTCTTAGCGGCACGCCACCGCATTAATACTTCATGCTGGAGCCTCTTTAACGGTTCCAGGATGTTTTAATGCGTTGCCCGATGCTGCCACCGCCCATGCACACCCACTCGCTGCTTATAACCGTCAGGACTCAGAGATCCATGATTTTTCACCTAACCAATTGCAATGCCTGGAATGAATGGACACGTCCCCAATCAGTAGCTATTTCCATTCATAATGAAGTAGTCAAATGTAAAAAAAAAAAAAAAAAAAGGTTTTCAAAAATATATAAATAGTTGCCTTAGGGACTCAGCACTTTTTTTTTAATATGTATGTCATGAGGGTACATCACTGTTATTTTACTACATAAGGGCTTGTTATTCTGAACCGCACACACACAAAAAAAAAAATCAAAAACGAAAAAATACTTCTATAATTCCAATATGAAGGGGAGGAGAACTAAAGTAAAAATTGCTCTGGTACGTTGGGATAAAAACCCCTTGGGGAGTGAAGTGGTTTAATATATTATTTTTGTGCTTTTGACAGTTATTGTTTTTGAAATGGACTAAAGGGGGGGGGGGGGGGGGTTAAAGCTACGTGTGGGGGTTGCAATGTTAGCTCAGTAAAATGTCAGTATCATTTACCAATATTTTGCTTTTGTAATTTGGACTTTTAAAATGTAGAATATCTGTAAATGTATCAATCTGCTACTTGGGTCCCCGGATATCCCGGCATCTTTTTCATGTACGCCATCTGGTTAGCTATATCTGCGGATGGTGAGTGGGGGACTACTGGATGCACATCTAGCTAGTTCTACTGAGAAAGGAAGTACCTAAAACTGGGAGCATGGCTTGCCTTATAGTGGGGGCACATCTGGCTTTCTATACTGGAGAGGGGAGCTACCTTCTACTAGAGCACTACTGGCTATACTGTGGAGAGGGGTTACCTAATACTGGGGTCACATTCTGGCTAGCTATACTGGGGAGGGGACATGCTACGTAATACTGAGGTCACATTCTGGCTAGCTATACTGGGGAGGGGACATGCTACGTAATACTGAGGTCACATTCTGGCTAGCTATACTGGGGAGGGGGCGTACAACGTAATACTGGGGTCACATTATGGCTAGCTATAATGGGGAGGGGGGACGTGCTACCTAATACTGGGGTCAAATCTAGCTAGTTTAACTGGGGAAGGGGGCTACCTAAAACTGGGGGCGCAAATGGCTAGCTATATTTGGGGATAGTGCTACTGGAAGCACATCTGGCTAGCTATGTCTGGGGATGGGGGGGCTATTAGAGGCACATCTGACTAACTATACTGGGTAGGGGGGGGGGCTACCTAATAGTGGGAAAACATCTGGCTAGCTATACTGGGGAGGGGGCTACCTAATACTGGGGATATATTTGACTAGCTGGAACTGGGGATGGGGTCTACTGGAGACACATAAGGTTAGCTATGCTGGGGAAGGGGCTACCTAATATTGAGGGCACATCTGACTAGATCTACAATGTGGTGGGTACCTAATACAAGAGGCACATCTGGCTAGCTACACGGGGGATAACTAATACTGGGGGTGCATCTGGCCATCAATACTGGGGTGGGCACCATTTGGGGTGGCACTCTTTGGAATATTTACCTATGGTGCTGGAAAACCTTGTCCCAGCCATGGCCGCGTGACATCATACTCTGTAAAGCGCTGTAGAAGATGTTACAGCACAATAAGGGAGCTGTTAAAAACAAAACAAAAAATCCAGTTACATCAAATAGATATTTTTTAATACATTTAAAGGTACTTACGTATTATACCGTGTGAAGAGATTGGCAGTTCCTTGTTTAAAGGGGAACTGAAGAGAGAGGTATATGGAGGCTGTCATGTTTATTTCCTTTTAGACCATACCAGTTGCCTGGCAGCCCTGCTGATCCTCTGCCTCTAATACTATTAGCCATAGCCCCTGAACAAGCATGCAGCAGATCAGGTGTTTCAGTGGTTCAGACTTATAAGTCTGATCTGACAAGACTAGCTGCATGCTTGTTTCTGGTTTTAATCAGATACTACTGCAGAGATATAGACCAGCAGGGCTGCCAGGCAACTGGTATTGATTAAGGCTTCTTGCACACCAAGACGTTGCATTAGGTGGCACGTTAAGGTCGCATAACGTGCACCTAACACAACGTATGGTGCTGCAAGAGCCGACGGTAGAGTGAGCCGCGTTAGGCGGCTCGAGTCCTATAATGTCTCCCAGAGTGGCGCTGATTGGCCAGCGGGACCACGTGATGCGGAGCGAGACACTCCGCATCACGTGGTCCCGCCGGCCAATCAGCGCCCGCCAGTGCAGTGAATATTAAGTAGCCATGTGCGCGGCTACTGTAGCTGGCTCTCCCCGCCTCCTCTCCGCCCCCCACTGCGCATGTGCAAACAGTCTAACGCGGCTATAGCCGCTCCAACGCCGTAGCATGCTGCACTTTGCACAGAACGTGCAGCGTTACATGTAACGCAACGTGGGCTGTGTGAACAGCCCACTTGTGTTACATTGCTGTGCGTTGGGGGAGCGTTACAGGCGCACTAACGTGCGCCTGTAACGTCTTGGTGTGTAAGCAGCCTAAAAGGAAATAAACATGACCGCTTCCATATACCTCTCTCTTCAGTTCCCCTTTAAGTTCTGCTTGCTCCACTACCAAGATTTAACTCTTTTTTTGAAAAGCTGAAAGTCCTGGCTTTCCATCACACCAGGTCCCTTGTCAGTGTAATGCTCCTTTACCAAGTTAAATGGTTTTGAAGGAGGGGTGTCCCCTGCAGGGGCGCCACCAGTATGCAAGCGGCCGCTTGGGGCCTCACTTTATGGGGGGGTCTCGCTGGCTTGCTCGTCTCCCCTCCGGCAGTCCGGCTCAGCTTGCATGTCAGCGATAACACACAAGCAGCCGGGTACTGAGGCGGCGCGTCGTTAGGGGACTACTTCCTCTCCCGTCTGGTTACAGTGCCTCCTCCTCATGTGATGACTTAACCACATGTAATCACAGGAGACGTCGGGAGAGGAAGTAGGAAAATGAAGCTGGAGGCTGTGTGGCTGTGCGGCGCGGGGATCGGAGGAAGATGAGTCTGACCTACACACTGGAGTCTGGGGTCATATATCTATCTAAACTACAGTGGGGCCACCTACCTAACCAATCTAACCTACAGTGGGGCCACCTACCTAACCAATCTAACCTACAGTGGGGCCACCTATCTAACCTACAGTGGGGCCACCTATCTAACCTATAGTGGGGCCATCTATCTAACCTACAGTGGGGCCATCTATCCATCTATCTAATCTTCAGTGGGGCCATCTATCTATCTTACCTATAGTGGGGCCACCTATATAACCTATAGTGGGGCCATCTATCTAACCTATAGTGGGGCCATCTATCTAACCTACAGTGGGGCCATCTATCTAACCTACAGTGGGGCCATCTATCTAACCTACAGTGGGGCCACCTATCTAACCTACACTGGGGCCACCTACCTATCTAACCTACACTGGGGCCACCTACCTAACCTATCTCGCCTATAGTGGGGCCACCTATCTATCTAACATACACTGGAGGCACCTGCTTATCTAACCTATACAGGGGGAACCTACCTATCTAGTCTATACTGGAGGCACCTACCTATCTAACCTATACTGGTGGCAACTATGCCTGGCTACCTATACTGGGGGGGGGGGGGGGGAACTTGTACCTGGGGGTGAATTATACACCCTTGCTCTGGGTGCAATTTAGTCTAGAAACTGCCCTGCCCTCCCCCCACAGTGTGCTGGCTTCCAGTACCTGCTGCCTCTGCACACAGACCTCAGATCGGTGGCAACCAGACAGGCGCATGCTACCCGCGGACACGGAGCACGCAAGCTCAGCATAACTGCCAGCTGAGTACAGCACACAAGCCAGCCAAAGACAAGACAGAAGCCATGTGAGGGGCTTATTTATGTGAAATACTATTTAATATATTTAAGTTACGCTACTGCTATGTTCATGTACATTTGACCCCACCTATGTGCACGCCCACTTTCCAGTGACATGACCACGCCCATTTTTTGCCACACTGCGCGTGCCGCACATCTGTTCCCTCTTGGTGTCCGAGGCTGCCCCAGATCTCCTTGGACCTGTACCTGGCCACCTATACTGCAGCACCTATAGCTCACTACCTAAATTGATGGCACCACCTGTACTCTCATTTGTTAACCGGGGCATACCTGTACTCTGCTAGTATTTGGCTCCACCCCCATCACACCTTGGCCATGCCCATTTGTTGGAGCCACAACCATCCTTTTGCTGCAGCTAACTTTGGGCATTGGGGGCAGGGGCGTAACTAGAAATCACTGTGTCCCCCTGCGAAACTTTGGATGGGGCCCCCTCCTGCCAACCCTCCCCCCTACTTTCTGCACAGGTAAACTGAAAACGGATGTTATTCAATTGGCTAGTGCACACTTGGATGTGTTTTCCCCATGCAGATAGAAACAGACAGCAGTGAAGCACTGGGAGCATTTTCTCTATCCATTGCATTAGCTTCTGTGATAAAACGTGAATGTTTTCACACATACAGACACACATGGTGAGCAGAAAATGCATACAGAAAACCAACAGACAAGTGTTCTCCCATCCTCAGCTTATCATACTCACTCTGTCCATCTCTGATGGAGCAGAACTGGCTCTGCAGACTTCTCCAGCATCAATACAGTACAGAACACTTGGGGAGGGGTAGAGAGGTTGGGGGCTGCACACAAGAGCCTGCTGCATACTCAGTAGGGATTGTTTAAAAATCTTTGACTGCAAAACTTTGTATGATTCCTTATCAGTGCTGAGCAGATGCAGTCATTAGAACAATTATGCAGAGAGCAGAATGTTTTTTCTCTGTGCCCTAAGTTGTCTGTCTCTCAAGATGGGGCCCCCTGTGGCTTCTGGGCCCCCCTGCGGCTGCATCCCTTGCAGGGTCTATTGTTATGCCCCTGATTGGGGGGCGCAAGTCATGGGCTTCTTGGAGCCACCAAAACCTTAGCTGGTCCCCTGCATCTTGGGAGTAGAGATGGGCCGAACGGTTCGCCGGCGAACGGTTCCACGCGAACTTCGGTGGTTCGCGTTTGCGTCCCGCTGGCGAACCTTTGCGGAAGTTTGGTTCGCCCCATAATGCACCTTGAGGGTCAACTTTGACCCTCTACATCACAGTCAGCAGGCCCAGTGTAGGCAATTAGGCTACACTAGCCCCTGGAGCCCCACCCCCCCCCTTATATAAGGCAGGCAGCGGCGGCCATTACGGTCACTCGTGTGCTGCCTGCGTTAGTGAGAGTAGGGCGAGCTGCTGCAGACTGTCTCTCAGGGAAAGATTAGTTAGGCTTAACTTGTTCCTGGCTGGCTGCATACCTGTTCTGTGAACCCACCACTGCATACCTGTACTGTGAACCCACCACTGCATACCTGTTCAGTGAACCTGCCACTGCATACCTGTTCTGTGAACCCATCACTGCATACCTGTTCAGTGAACCTGCCACTGCATACCTGTGCTGTGAACCCACCACTGCATACCTGTTCTGTGAACCCACCACTGCATACCTGTGCTGTGAACCCATCACTGCATACCTGTTCAGTGAACCTGCCACTGCATACCTGTGCTGTGAACCCATCACTGCATACCTGTTTAGTAAACCTGCCACTGCATACCTGTGCTGTGAACCCACCACTGCATACCTGTTCTGTGAACCCACCACTGCATACCTGTGCTGTGAACCCACCACTGCATACCTGTGCTGTGAACCCACCACTGCATACCTGTTCTGTGAACCCACCACTGCATACCTGTTCTGTGAACCCACCACTGCATACCTGTTCTGTGAACCCACCACTGCATACCTGTTCTGTGAACCCACCACTGCATACCTGTTGTGTTCAGTGAACCCGCCACTGCATACCTGTTCTGTTCAGTGGACCCGCCACTGTATACCTGTTTAGTGAACCCGCCACTGCATACCTGTTGTGTTCAGTGAACCTGCCACTGCATACCTGTTCTGTGAACCCGCCACTGTATACCTGTTCTGTTCAGTGAACCCGCCACTGTATACCTGTTCAGTGAACCCGCCACTGCATACCTGTTGTGTTCAGTGAACCCGCCACTGTATACCTGTACTGTTCAGTGAACCCGCCACTGCATACCTGTTCAGTGAACCCGCCACTGCATACCTGTTGTGTTCAGTGAACCCGCCACTGCATACCTGTTGTGTTCAGTGAACCCGCCACTGCATACCTGTTGTGTTCAGTGAACCTGCCACTGTATACCTGTACTGTTCAGTGAACCCGCCACTGCATACCTGTTCTGTTCAGTGAACCTGCCACTGTATACCTGTTGTGTTCAGTGAACCCACCACTGCATACCTGTTCAGTGAACCCACCACTGCATACCTGTTGTGTTCAGTAGACCCGCCACTGTATACCTGTTCAGTGAACCCACCACTGCATACCTGTTGTGTTCAGTGAACCTGCCACTGCATACCTGTTCTGTGAACCCGCCACTGTATACCTGTTCTGTTCAGTGAACCCGCCACTGTATACCTGTTCAGTGAACCCGCCACTGCATACCTGTTGTGTTCAGTGAACCCGCCACTGTATACCTGTTGTGTTCAGTGAACCCGCCACTGTATACCTGTACTGTTCAGTGAACCCGCCACTGCATACCTGTTCAGTGAACCCGCCACTGCATACCTGTTGTGTTCAGTGAACCCGCCACTGCATACCTGTTGTGTTCAGTGAACCCGCCACTGCATACCTGTTGTGTTCAGTGAACCCGCCACTGCATACCTGTTGTGTTCAGTGAACCCGCCACTGCATACCTGTTGTGTTCAGTGAACCCACCGCATCAGTGCGCATACCTGTGCAGTTAAGTGAACCCACCTACCTACGTGAGTGCACGCAGTGAGATATACCACTCCGTGCATACCCGATATGGACAAAACAGGTAGAGGAAGAGGTAGTGCCAGAGCCAGAGGAAGGCCACCCGGCAGGTCTGCGCGAGGTCGTGTAAATGTAATTTCGTGTGGACCTGGCCCACAGTACAGTGCTCGGAAGAAGGCACGTCCCATCACCTCCCAAGATTGTCAGGACGTGGTTGAGTATTTAGCGACACAGAACACCTCATCTTGCTCAGCCACCAGCGCTACTACTAGCACCACTTCTGCTGCATTTGACACTTCGCAAGAATTATTTAGTGGTGAAATCACTGATGCACAGCCATTGTTGTTACAGCCAGATGATTTTTCACCAGCTCATATGTCTGCGTTACGCGGCAACACTATGGATGTAACGTGTAAGGAGGATGAAGGACCTACTGATGGTGCATGTTTGGATTTTTCTGAGGCAAGCGAAGCTGGGCAGGATGATTACGATGCTGACGATGATAGGGATCCTCTGTATGCTCCCAATAGAGGAGATGAAGAGGGGGACAGTTCAGAGGGGGAGTCAGAGAGTAGTAGGAGGAGAGAAGTTGCTGAAAGAAGCTGGGGCAGCTCTTCGTCAGAAACAGCTGGTGGCAGAGTCCGGCACCATGTATCGCCACCTATGTACAGCCAGCCAACTTGCCCTTCAGCATCAGCTGCTGAGGTCCCCATAGTGCCCACATCCCAGGGTGGCTCAGCGGTGTGGAAATTTTTTAATGTGTGTGCCTCAGATCGGACCAAAGCCATCTGTTCGCTCTGCCAACAAAAATTGAGCCGTGGAAAGGCCAACACTCACGTAGGGACAAGTGCCTTACGAAGGCACCTGGAGAAAAGGCACAAAGAGCAATGGGATGGCCACCTGAGCAAAAGCAGCAGCAGCACACAAAAGAAAAGTCACCCTCCTTCTCCTCTTCCTCCTTCAGGTGCATCATCTGCTTCTGCCGCTTTCTCCCTTGCACCTTCACAGGCACCCTCCTCCACTCCGCCTCTGCCCTTGAGCGGTTCCTGCTCCTCTGCCCACAGCAGCAGTCAGGTGTCCGTGAAGGAAATGTTTGAGCGGAAGAACCCAATTTCGGCCAGTCACCCCCTTGCCCGGCGTCTGACAGCTGGCGTGGCGGAACTGTTAGCTCGGCAGCTGTTACCATACCAGCTGGTGGACTCTGAGGCCTTCCGTAAATTTGTGGCCATCGGAACACCGCAGTGGAAGATGCCAGGCCGCACTTATTTTTCGAGAAAGGCCATACCCCAACTGCACCGTGAAGTTGAGAGGCAAGTGGTGTCATCTCTTGCGAAGAGCGTTGGGTCAAGGGTACACCTGACCACGGATGCCTGGTCTGCCAAGCACGGGCAGGGCCGCTACATTACGTACACAGCCCATTGGGTCAACCTGGTGGTAAACGATGGCAAGCAGGGCGCAGCGGACCAAATTGTGACACCTCCACGGCTTGCAGGCAGGCCTCCTGCCACCTCCTCTCCTCCTGCTACATGCTCTTCGCTGTCCTCCTCCTCCTTGGCTAAGTGGCAATTCTCCTCTCTAGCTACACAGCCTCAGCTCCGCAGGGCCTATGCTGCATGCCAGGTACGACGCTGTCACGCCATCTTAGACATGTCTTGTCTCAAAGCGGAGAGTCACACTGGAGCAGCTCTCCTGGTTGCTCTGAAGAAACAGGTGGATGAGTGGCTGACCCCGCACCACCTGGAGATAGGCAACGTGGTGTGCGACAACGGCAGCAATCTGCTTGCCGCTTTGCATATGGGGAAGCTGACACACATACCCTGCATGGCACATGTCATGAATCTAGTTGTTCAAAGATTTGTGGCAAAGTACCCTGGCTTAGCGGATGTCCTGAAGCAGGCCAGGAAGTTCTGTGGGCATTTGAGGCGGTCTTACACAGCCATGGCACGATTTGCAGAAATTCAGCGGAAAAACAACATGCCGGTGAGACGCCTCATTTGCGATAGCCCGACTCGCTGGAATTCGACCCTGCTCATGTTCTCCCGCCTGCTAGAACAGAAGAAAGCCGTCACCCACTACCTCTACAACTACAGTAGAATGAAACAGTCTGGGAAGATGGGGATGTTCTGGCCCGACAACTGGACACTGATGAAAAATGCATGCAGGCTCATGCGGCCGTTTGAGGAGGTGACCAACCTGGTGAGCCGCAGTGAGGGCACCATCAGCGACTTAATTCCCTACGCTTACTTCTTGGAGCGTGCTGTGCGTAGAGTGGCGGATGAAGCTGTGAATGAGAGTGACCAGGAACCGTTACGGCAGGAACAGGCATGGGACCAATTTTCATCAGACCCAGCTGTTTCCTCAACACCTGCGGCAGCACAGAGGGGGGAGGAGGAGGAAGAAGAGAAGTCGTGTGCAGAAGACGAGTCAGACTCAGAGGATGATGAGCAAGGTGTTTCTTTGGGGGAGGAGGAGGAGGAGGAGGGGACGGCGGCAGGAGAACAACCGCAGCAGGCGTCGCAGGGGGCTTGTGCTGCTCAACCTTCCCGTGGTATTGTTCGCGGCTGGGGGGAGGAGGTTGACTTACATGACGTCACTGAGGAAGAGCAAGAGGAGATGGACGGTACTGGATCCGACTTTGTGCAGATGTCGTCTTTTATGCTGTCCTGCCTGTTGAGGGACCCCCGTATAAAAAAACCTCAAGGGGAATGAGCTGTACTGGGTGGCCACACTACTAGACCCTCGTTACAGGCACAAAGTGGCGGACCTGTTACCAACTCACCGGAAGGTGGAAAGGATGCAGCACATGCAGAACCAGCTGTCAACTATGCTTTACAATGCCTTTAAGGGTGATGTGACAGCACAACGCCAGCAAGGTACCACTGCCACTAATCCTCCTCCCGTGTCCACGCAGTCAAAGACAGGACGCTCCAGCGATCTCATGGTGATGTCGGACATGCGGACGTTCTTTAGTCCAACGCCTCGCCGTAGCCCTTCCGGATCCACCCTCCACCAACGACTGGAACGGCAGGTAGCCGACTACCTGGCCTTAAGTGTGGATGTAGACACTGCTGTGAACAGCGATGAGGAACCCTTGAACTACTGGGTGCGCAGGCTTGACCTGTGGCCAGAGCTGTCCCAATTTGCCATCCAACTTCTCTCCTGCCCTGCCGCAAGCGTCCTGTCAGAAAGGACCTTCAGCGCAGCTGGAGGCATTGTCACAGAGAAGAGAAGTCGCCTAAATCACAAAAGTGTTAAGTACCTCACCTTTATCAAAATGAATGAGGCATGGATCCCGGAGGGCTGCTGCCCGCCCCAAGACTAAGTCAGTCCCCGCACACACAGCATCTCTGCCTGCACGCCGTGTGACTGGCTGCCTGGCCTGCCCCAAGAAGACTAAGTCGCTCCCAGTCCCTCCACACAGCATGTCTGCCTGCAGGCCGCTTGACTACCTTCTCCGCCACCACCAACAGGGTCCGGGACTCCAGGCGGATTGCTGAATTTTTTAGGCCGCTGCAATAATTTTTCTGGTGCGTGTACATGACTGCCTAATTTTTCTGGCTGCACTGCGGGCAGCTGCAACAACAAAAGAAAAGGCATGTACATGCGCCCATTCCCCTTCGTGATCATTACCTTGCCGTGGTGAAGGGGCTTGCGTATCACAATGAAGCAATGACCGGCGCCTAGATGAGTGTCTCGGAGGGCACACAAAAGATAATAAGGTCGTTGCTTCATTGTGGTCAGACCAAATTTGATCAGCTGGACAGTCACTGTTCTGTCATTCAGCTACATCAGCCAGGCGACCATATGGGCTGTAAAGCCACCAAAACCTGCACTCTCGCCATGGTGCGCACCAGTCCAGCACGGCCGTCACTACACAAACAGCTGTTTGCGGTGCGTTACACGGTGAGTTTGGTGTACACGGTGAGTTTGGTGTGTCAGTGTGAAGCAGTACCTTAATTACACTACCTGATTGATGTATACACATGCAAGATGTTTTAAAGCACTTTAGGCCTGTCATTTAGCATTCAATGTGATTTCTGCCCTTAAAACGCTGCTTTGCGTCAAATCCAGATTTTTCCCCGGGACTTTTGGCATGTATCCCACTCCGCCATGCCCCCCTCCAGGTGTTAGACCCCTTGAAACCTCTTTTCCATCAGTTTTGTGGCCAGCATAATTATTTTTTTTTTCAAAGTTCGCATCCCCATTGAAGTCTATTGCGGTTCGCAAACTTTAACGCGAACTGAACGTTACGCGAAAGTTCGCGAACCCGGTTCGCGAACCTAAAATCGGAGGTTCGGCCCATCTCTACTTGGGAGATGAAGAGGGTGTATAGCTGGGCTGCTCCTTCGTCTTAATAGAGTCTCCAGCCCCCGGCCAATAACACACAGAAAGAGGTCAGGAGGGTGTATAGCTTGTCTGCATCTTCGTCTTCTGTAATGAGATCCTTGCGACAGAAGATGACCTCCCAGCGGTGCTGCTGATCATCAAAGTCGGGGTTGTCCGGTACTTCTGCAATCACGCTTTATGCAGCCAAGATGCAGGGGACACCTCTCCTTCAAAACCCTTTAACTTGGCAACGTAGCATTACACTGGCACGGGACCTGGTGCAATGGAAAGCCAGGACTTTCAGCTTTTCAAAAATGGTTAAATCTTGGTAGTGGAGCAAACACAAACAAGGAACTGCCAAACTCTTCAGACGGTATAAAACGTAATTACCATTTGGATAAGTGTTGTAGATTATTTTGTGCTTGTTGTAAAATAAAATATCTCTCCATAAGTGGTAAGAGTGAATTGGGAAAGTTTGGGAACCGCTGGCTGAGTGTAACCATGGCTACAAGAGTTTTGGCTGTACAGCAGTTCTGCAGTGGAGGGAATGGCTGTGCAGCAGGGCCTGTGGCTGTAACTAGCACACGGGATCACCAGCCCTGCTGAAGAAGTTGCCCATTCTGTGCTCAGTAGTAAAGTACTGAAACACATTTTTTGCATTCTTGTCTTGCGTTTAATAAAGTTCATGAAAGGGGGGGGGGGGGACGGCGTAGAAAGCTCAGGACAAACCAGCAGAGCTGTGACAAGCGAGTGTGACTGCCTGAGAAGCCGCACGGTGGCGCTGTAGGTACACCAGCTTCCCAGATCCTTAGTGCGCATGTGCTCTCCCAGTCCGGGAGGGGGAGGAGGTACAGGGGTTCCGTCTGGTTCCGTAGCCTGGAAGAGACAAGGGAGAGGGCTGGGGATCCGGCGGGCTGCTGGGCCGCATTGGAGAAGCTGTAGAGGGCCGTCCCGGGGTCTGACCTCTGCCGGCAGCAACATGGTGATGCCGTACTTCGGGGAGAATTTCTGGGTGAGCTCTGATTTGTGCTCTCTTCCTGGCCGGCCTCCCTGCAGGCAGCAGTAGGGGGAGAGCCCTGGAGGCAGCCTGGATGTGTGGCACCTGGAGCCGGGGGGTGGAGGGACTCTGCCCAGTCAGCCAACCAGGGGGATCCCCTGTGCCAGCTGCTGCCTGTGCTGCCACCTGTCCTGCCTCACCAGCTGCAGCATGAGAGGCTACACAGGGTGACAGGCCATGCTGGGCCCTGTAGTCCCCCTCCATAGGGACTCTCCCTGTATAATGTCAGCATGTTATTGTGCTTTATGACTGTGTCAGGGCTGCTCCCAGGCCTGTTCTTCCTACAGTATACTTGTGTGTTTACCTTGCTGTGCAAATGCTACCACCACCCTCTCCCCACACACACCAGGCAGACAGATACCTGTGTGTGTTTATACTGAGTATCAGGAGACAGGGGTTCCCCCAATACTGCTATGGTTTCCCAGATACTGAATCTTTCTTACCTTACTTGATCCTAACCCCACTCCTGCCTTTGCTTTGTATTCATAATCTCCCCCCTCTGATGATGATCACCTTTTCTTGCTGCTACACATCTGTAGCCTTGACTTTAATCCATTGTTTAAGCTAAGCACACATTACAGATTTCTGGTGTCATTATTTATTTTGTGATTGCTTCAGGTGACATTTCTCCTGTGATCCACACATGGACTTGCTTGCTGAACTTTCTGCTAAGGAGCATGTAATGCTGTATGTAGGAAAGGGGTTATAGCGGATTGTGCTCTGTTGCAAAGTGGTGCCAGGATTTGCAGTATCTGCCAGTGGAAGTGACTTGCTTCAGTAGCAGACATTGAGTGATTTATGTGCAAACAGTAAACTGCTATTTGAAACAAACTTAATTGTTTTTGGATCTCAAAAGTCTCTTGTTTGTTCACCATGTGTATCTGTGCAGTCTTTATTGCTCCATGGTTAATCATGTCCTAACTATAGTCCCGTAGGTACTAGTCTAGTTTAGGGGGCCCCGCAGGAAACCTCATAAGAAATTCTGGTGATGTGATTGGTTGGCACTATCTTGAACTGCTAGGTTTCACGTAGCTTGTTGTAATCTATGCCCATACTATTCGGCTAACCACAAGGCTTCATGCAGTAGAGCATACGTCACACTCTAGTCTACAGGTCATATCTGGCCCGCAGAGCCTTCACATTTTGCCCCCAAGTGGTTTCCCCACTTTGTATTATGTTGGCCCAATGTAGCACTAGACACCAGGGAAGTGTATTAGGGGGAAGGGGGGGGGGGGTTACTAGACACCAGGGAACTGTATAGGGGATGGAGGAATCATTAGACCAAACACTGCAAATCCAGCGCAGGAGACTTGGGTGCAGCCAGCGCCACCATAGACCGCAATAGGAATTATGGCTATAGCAGCGCACAGTGAGTAACTTCGGTGCCGTCAGAAATCGGAGCTGAAGTTACTTTTAAACATTGTAATTTGGCCGCCAGCAATAGCTGGAAGCAGAGTTACATCATTCCCCACTATCCACGTGGACCTAGAGGGGTTACTGTATCCAGCAATAGCTGGAAGCAGAGTTACATCATTCCCCACTATCCACGTGGACCTAGAGGGGTTACTGTATTTAACGCCGCCGGGACTTGAGCAGCAGCAGGATAAGCCATATACCGGCTGTATCCTGCGCCCAAGTCTCCCAGCGGTGAATTCTCTTGTAAGCGCATTAGACACCAGGGAAGGGAGGGGGACACGTAGACAGTTGGCCCACAACTTGGTTCCAGTGTCCACCTTGAATTTGATACCCCTGCTTTAGAGGGCGCTGTGATAGAACTGTCCCCTAATGCTGGGGATACACTGTACGTTTCTGTGCCGTGCATCGACCAGCTGATCTGGCCAGCTGATAATATTCAGCTGGCCCAATCATGCCGCTCAACCCTCGCCCGCTCGATTCCCGCCTGCGGACAATGGCAGGGAATCGAGCAGCTGATAAGGAGCGCCGGCGTGGACGAGCGGCAATCGATCCGCGCGGACGAGCAAGGACGTGGCGGGAGTCGATCCGGCGGCTGATCGGCCGCCGGATCGACCCGTGTATTCCCAGCATAAGATTTACCTGCCAGATAGATAATTTCCAACATGTTCCCTGCCGGCGGACAATGCCAGGCAATCGAGCGCTGATAAGGAAGCGCCGGCGGGGACAATCGGTAATCGATCCGTGCGGATGAACGGGGACGCGGCTGGGGTCTATCCGGCGGCTAATCGAGCCGCCGGTCGACCTGTGTATTCCAGCCATAACAGAAAAATCTAACAGAAAATTGTATGGTGTGTACTGGGCATTACAGTGCATCCACTGACCTTGCCAGCCCTTTGTTGGTATCAGGTCTGCTGGTAATCTCCATATCAGATGTACATATTAATTGACACCCACCCTATTTATCAGGGACCAGGAACACTGGTCTTGTCTGATCAGTAGTCTCACTGAGAACTTGGAGTTGGAGGGCACCTGATTGTATGTACCACTTGTATTATGCTGGGAATACACCATGAGTTTTTTGGCAGATAGATGGCTCAATAAATTATTTCCGACAGGTCCGATCTGATTTAGATCATTTTTCTGATTCATTTTTTTTCATAGAAGTGAATGGAAAATGATTGAAACAATGATCGGTAAACTCATCGTGTATTCCCAGCATTAAGGTATGGTATATGTAAAATGTATGCGTTTTGTATATGCGAACCGCAAACGCGTAAAAATGCACGCAAAACGCTAGAAAAACAAGTATGCGGAAAAACCGCAAACGCACTAAAAATGCGCGCACACAAATAAACCGCGACCTTTTACGCACAGCCATGTGTGCGCCCAGCCAGAGACTCAAAAAACGATAAACATTGGTGTTTTTATATTTTTCCATATGCTGTCAAGTTTGAATTCCCTGTAAAGATGGCCGTTATGTAATGTAGCTACTTTGGCTGGAATGATTATTATTTATGCTCACAGATCCAGACACTTCCTGTGGAGAGGTATCTGGAAGGAAATTATAACTTTACATGAGAAAACCTTTTCACTACTTGTAGTTCTGCTATTACCGGTATGTCTGTTCTTCTCTCCCATTGCAGAAGGATGAATGTTTGGGTAACTTGCTAATGGTATTCTAGTGGTTATGCACATGGAAGTGTTCCTGGCTCTTAAAGAGACTCTGTATTTGGGGGGTACTTAGCTTGGGAGGGGGAAGCCTCAGGGTGCCAATGAGGCTTCCCCCATGCCTGTAGCTGCAGGCAATCCAGCCCTGGATCCCTCAAATCCTCCGGCAAGCCTCCCCTGACAAGGCTTGATATACTTACCTCTCCGGGATCCAGCGGGGGCGCAGAAGCGGCTCTTCAGTCGGGCTAGGCAGAACTAGCCGAGCCTGACCGTATCCGCTCTACTGCGCAGGTGCAAAAGGACTTGAGCCTGCGCAGTAGAGTGGAACGATTGTGTTCGGCTTTTTTCGCCTTAACCCGAAAGGAGCTCCGCTACTGCGCCTGCGTTGGATCCCGGAAGATATTTACGTCGCTGCACTTCGGGGGCTGCAGCTGGACAACGGAGGGACGGAGAAGAATGGGGGAAGCCTCGTTAGGATCCAGGATCCCCCAGGGGACTTCTTTTTTTTTTTTTTTTATTACAGGATTTCTTTGCTGAGTAGAACACAGGCCTAGTGCTTCCTTTTGGATATTTTGTTTACTAAATAATTATGTGATAAAATAGCCTTAAAATGCTTGTTTTAAAAGTGGTGGCAAGAATATCAATAGAGTCAGGCTACGTTTCCACTGTAGTGTGAAATTTTCCATCTAAAAAATCGTATAAGATTTTTCTGATTAGTGAAAATTTGCATGTAAATTTGTACACGTTTTCATGCAAATGTTTGCACGCGAAAATTCGTATTAGTCAAATATACATATTCTGCCTAGTAACAGCTTAGTCATGACAGCTGACAACTTCCTGTAACGATTGATTTAAAGAGACACTGAAGCAAAAAAAAATATGATATAATGAATTGGTTGTGTACTATGAATAATTACTAGAAGATTAGCAAAGAAAATATTCCCATATTTTTATTTTCAGGTATATAGTGTTATTTCTAACATTACATCATTCTATAATATGTTCAGATTACACAACACTCAGCATTCAAAATTATTCTTTCAGAGCACCCTGTGAACTAATGACCTCTCCTCTGGCAGAGAAAAAGTAAATAGTTCAATAACAGTTGAGATAATAAAAGTCAGAAAACAGCCCTCTCCACGACTTTGAAAGTCGTAGAGCTTAATGGCTTTTTTGCTTAGAGATAACTGGAGTTTCTTATCTCTTCCTGTACTGGAAACAATTAGACTGATGTATCTGATCTTAATGTTTTATTTCTTAGCTGTACTACACATACAAATCATAATATCATCATTTTTTTTTTCGCTTCAGTGTCTCTTTAATGTGAATTTTTGCTCAAATAACACAAAAATTTGTGTTGCTATGCAAGTCATTGTACGCGAATCGTATGCAATGTTTGAAAAAATGATGCAGGACATCAGATTTTTTTTTACGCGTACGAAAATTCGCATTGCATGGAAACAGCCCCATTCGCTACCATTATATGCTAAATAAAAGTGAGAAAAGTGACACAAAACGCAAGATTGGAAACCTAGCCTAAGTAGAATCACAGGTAGCTTGGGCATTGTTGTTGAGTATTATTATTATTATTATTATTATTATTATTAGTAGTAGTAGTAGTAGTAGTAGCAGCAGCAGCAGCAGCAGCAGCAGCAGCAGCAGCAGCAGCAGCAGCAGCAGCAGCAGCAGCAGCAGCAGCAGCAGCAGCAGCAGCAGCAGCAGCAGCAGCAGCAGCAGCAGCAGCAGCAGCAGCAGCAGCAGCAGCAGCAGCAGCAGCAGCAGCAGCAGCAGCAGCAGCAGCAGCAGCAGCAGCAGCAGCAGCAGCAGCAGCAGCAGCAGCAGCAGCAGCAGCAGCAGCAGCAGCAGCAGCAGCAGCAGCAGCAGCAGCAGCAGCAGCAGCAGCAGCAGCAGCAGCAGCAGCAGCAGCAGCAGCAGCAGCAGCAGCAGCAGCAGCAGCAGCAGCAGCAGCAGCAGCAGCAGCAGCAGCAGCAGCAGCAGCAGCAGCAGCAGCAGCAGCAGCAGCAGCAGCAGCAGCAGCAGCAGCAGCAGCAGCAGCAGCAGCAGCAGCAGCAGCAGCAGCAGCAGCAGCAGCAGCAGCAGCAGCAGCAGCAGCAGCAGCAGCAGCAGCAGCAGCAGCAGCAGCAGCAGCAGCAGCAGCAGCAGCAGCAGCAGCAGCAGCAGCAGCAGCAGCAGCAGCAGCAGCAGCAGCAGCAGCAGCAGCAGCAGCAGCAGCAGCAGCAGCAGCAGCAGTCCGCCATCTTCTGCAGTGCTGTACAGAGTATATTGTCTTGTCACTTAAAGGACAACTGTAACGAGGGTTATGGAGGCTGCCATATTTATTCCTTTTAAACAATGACAGTTGCCTGGCAGCCCTGCTAATCTATTTGGCTGCAGTGGTGTCTGAATCACACCAGAAACAAGCATGCAGATAATCCAGTCAGATCTGACAATAATGTCAGAAACACTTGATCTACATGTTTGTTCAGGGTCTATTGCTAAAAGTAATACAGGCAGAGGATCAGCAGGCTAGCCAGGCAAGGAAATATATATATGGCTGCCTCAATATCCCTCTTGCTTCAGTTGTCCTTTAAATATAGGTAGTGATTCTGTCAGTGTATTACATTGACTTGTTTTATTCCGAGACTGAGTAGACAGAAACTGCAATCAGGAAAGAGAGGGGAAGATCGTCATAGTGCAATTTAAGATACAATGAAATCAGTCATCATAATTATACAGTAGGTTATAGGACTTCAAACTAACTAGACTGATATCAACACTCTTCTGTTTTTGTAGCTGGACATACTCTTTAAGGGCTGGTGCACACCGAGCGGCTTTTTGGGCGTTTTCAGATCCGCTTGCGGCTGCGGATCTGCTTGGTCAATGTATCTCAATGGGGTGGTGCACACCAGAGCGGCAGGCGTTTTGCAGAAACGAAAAATGCCTGGGTGAGGCATTTTTTGGATTGCGGATGCGTTTCTGCCTCAATGTTAAGTATAGGAAAAACGCAAACCGCTCTGAAAAACGGCACTTCAGAGCGGTTTTGCAGGCGTTTTTGTTACAGAAGCTGTTCAGTAACAGCTTTACTGTAACAATATATGAAATCTACTATACTGAAAACCGCAGCAGCAATCCGCAAAACGCTAGCAAAACGCCTCATAAAAATAAAAAAAAGCGTTTAAAAATCTGCTAGCGTTTTGCGGATCTGCTAGCGGGTTTTGGTGTGCACCAGCCCTCAGTTTGGTATTCAGAACATGGCGGTATATATAGTTTCCTAACCGCTCGGTGGGTGGGACTTAAACCAGACTTGTTTCGTGTGACTGCTATTTTTATCTTTATATTCTTTATTATCTGTGTACCTTTTACGCATTGCCTGATCTGCAGAGATGATGAATCATTCTGTGTGTGGTTGCTGCGCTTATACATCTGGTGAATGGAATGTGCTTTCATGACATATATTACCTTTATTTTAGTGCTGTGCATTGTCTGGCTCTACATTTGAATTTGCTACGTAGGGTGCAAACTACAGCGTTTTTAGTCTGGGGCTAGGTTCACACTTGCGTTTGGCAAACATCCACACCATTTACCTGCACACTGTGTGCATTCGACTGAGTTGAAGGTTAGACAGAATAGGTCATTCATTTGATGGAGAACACCATTGTGCTGCAATTCACAAAGGGCTGATTGTAAAAATAAAAAAAAAAACGTATTCTGGACTTTTTGTTTTCCAAATTCCCAAAGCTTACCACACATGTGGAAGAAGTTCAGTAATTTACCATAATTGTTGTTTCAATTATCCAAGCCCTGTTCAGTGTGTAGAAGTGTCACCATTGGAGTAGGTCTCTGCAGCAAGCTGGTGCTAGTGGTCTGCACTAGCTTTTCCTGTGACAGCTTGTTAGAGAGGAAAAGGCTTCCAGCATCACTTTAGATGTGCTTACATGCCACTAGAGGTCTCTCTTCTGTGTATCTCTATGCAGATCTGCACATGTAAAGTGATACAGAAAATACTCTTTGAATGTCTCCTTTTTCTGCTCCCCCAATGTCCTGTCCCGTTTACCAGTGCATTGGATCGAATGGGGTGAGAAGCAGGAGGGGGAGGCTCTTCTTATTGGCTCTCTGCTTTCTGTCATGGGCTATCGCATGCTATTTGCTAGCTTCTGACAGGTCGGCTGGAGATAAATACCGGACATCCCTCTTGGCATTACCGTATACTCAAATCTTTGTGAATCGACATTTACTGACAGGTTGAGGTGTTCACCACACAAGTCGGTAATTTACCTCACTAGTCATGTGGAAATTGTAGTACATGTGTACAAGCCCATTGATGAGCTTGGGCTGTCAGGCTTTATACAAATTTACATGCAGTGAAATCGCACGCAATGTCCGTAAATGTGAACCCAGCGTTGTGGCTCATTTTGTCTTAGTTCGTTGTTCAGTGTTAGAGAATACTATGTGCATGTCTGGGGTGTTTGGTTTGAAGCACCTCTGCATCATCATTGCACATTAAAACTTGTATTCACCTATTCAGCAAAGCAACGGAAAATATACAGTACTGCAAATTGCACTTGAATTGTTTAAAAAGGTGAATAAAGCAGCCAACATGGAGATGTAAATAGGCCTACAACTGTGAAGCCTTTGCGGTGCATTCACACACTATGCAATGCTGCAGTCAGAAACACACCACGTGACGCATATGGTAATGGGTAATCCACCACATCTAATGCATTTCTGTGTGTGTCAGCACAACACACAGAATACAGCACACCTGTTTTGTTACCATTTGAGTTGTATGCAGACATGTGAACTACAATGTGTGATAGATGAAGTATGAGGCCTTAGGCCCCGTTCACATCTAAAATCACTAAACGCTAGAGATTAGCATTAGCGTTTCAGCGGGTGATTTTTTTTTTCCACGATTTAATGCGGAAAAATCACTGGACAAATTAGCGTTTTTGGGAGCGATCGCAATTAACGGTTCTATACATGCTAAACGCTATCGCTCCAGAATTGCTGGCAACCTGCTGCAGGTAACTCGCATGTGATTAGCGATAATCGCAAAGCGATCGCAGCAGTGAGAACACTGCCATAGGGTACAATAGGACCAGCAGTTTTAAAAACAGTTTGCAGTAAACGGGAATCGCACAATTCCCACTTAGGTGTGAACGAGCTCTTACTGTTTGCTTTCAAGACCTGTTTAGATGTGGCTTACCTCATGGCTTAGCTTATTCAGCGTGCGTGTGTCCGTGCACGCGCCCGTGTGTGTGTGTGTGTGTGTGTGTGTCTGTGTGAGATGGGGGTGAGGTTTATGTTGGTAAGTAGTGGCTGGATTGTGTAATGGTTAAGGGCTCTGCCTCTGACGCAGGAGACCAGGGTTCGAATCTCGGCTCTGCCTGTTCAGTAAGCCAGCACCTATTCTGTAGGAGACCTTAGGCAAGTCTCCCTAACACTGCTACTGCCTATAGAGCGTGTCCCAGTGGCTGCAGCTCTGGCGCTTTGAGTCCGCCAGGAGAAAAGTGCGATATAAATGTTATTTGTCTTGGTATACTGGGAGACACATATCATGTAACTGGGGGGTCACGATGGGGCACTGTGGCGACAGAAAGGGGGGCTGGTTTGGTGAATATTAGTGCATGGCACCCCCTCCCCTAATAATTTTGCATTGGCAGATTTCCCCTCTATTTCCACATTTTAAAGTTGCCTATCCCTGTACTAGAAAACTTCCTATCATATTTCAGAACCATAAACCAGAATCTATTGCCAAATTAGCTTCTAGTGGAGTTGTAGAAAATGAGTGGTAAATCTCCACCGCCCTCCCCCCCCCTCCTCTCCTTCCTTTCACCCGCAACCTGTGTAGGAACCGGTGTATGGCAGCCTTTCTGCCATGATCAGCAATGGTTGCTGGTATATAGGCTACAGCTAAGTTCAGTTCAGGATACAAGTGATTTGGCTTCCTGAGAACCATTGCTTGGTCGTGGTCCTCTTCCGTCTGATAAGCAGCGCTGGCATTCACAGCCACACTTTACTGTTCATTGCACTGCTGGGTTTTGCCGGCATGTTCAGCCTCGCACTGTCATTGCTTCTTTTACTGCCTTATCTAGTAAGCCCATTAGTGCTTAGAGTGCTGCATCCACATGCTTACTAATACATTGCATAACAAAGCTTTAAAGCACATTATGCATTATGAGATTATTTTGCAGACAGAGCAAAAGTACTGTGTACAAACATGAAGATTAAAACAGTTTTGTAGATGTACATGAATGTCGGTCAATTACAATTCCATTTCATCTTATGTTTGTACTTCTTAAAGGGAAGGTCCAGGATGATTAAAAAAAAAAAATCTACTTACCATTGGCTTCCTCCAGCCCCTGGCAACCGTCCTGTGCCCTCGCCGCAGCTCCGGTGGCTCCCGGTCCCCTCCGGTGCAGATGCCGACCTCGCCAGTTCAGCATCTACTTGTTTTTCAGCGTGTGGCTCACGGAGTCGCACTGACGTCATCCGGGACTGTACTTGAACTACTGCGCCTGCGCAGTAAAGTCCGGATGACATCAGCGTGTCTATGTGAGCAGCACACTGAAGCACAAGTAGGCCTCTTGTACTGGAGGGGACCATAGTCCACCAGCGGGGAGCAGAGCTGCGGCGAGGGCACAGGACGGCTACAAGGGGCTAAAGGAAGCCCGATGTAAGTAGATTTTTTTTTTTTTAACCACCTCGAACATTCCCTTTAAGGTACCCATACACTTATAGATTTGCAGCAGATTTGACCATCAGATTTCTGTCAGATGCCGGTCAGGTTGCATCTGACAGGAATCTGATGTGTGCCACACACTAAGAACAGATTTCCAATACATTATGGACAAAATCTATTGAAAATTGATCTAAATGCAATGTTGCACCACTCGATCCAATGCAATGCTATAGGCCATTGATCTGCAGCCAGCAGCCATTCGACCTAGATTTTCTGTCCGGACCAATCGAGCAAATTGATTGAAACCGGTCGGAAATCGATTGTTCAGACGATCAATCATGGTTCCTGCTGCATCGATTTGTAGCCGTATCGGCTGTATATCGATGGCAGAAATCAACCAGTGTATGGATCCCTTTAGAGATGATGGCCAGTTAGGGCATCACAAGTTCTTGGATCCCGGCAGCCAAGAAATTACAGCTGGCATCCACGTTTTCAGTATTTTATGATTTGTCAAAAACAGCTGGTTCTTTAAAGCAAAGAGGAAAATTCTTCCTGAATCCCGGGTTAGATAGATGGGCTTCTGACCAGGGCTGTGGAGTCGGTACAAAAATCATCTGACTCCAACTCCTCAGTTTATGAAGACTCCACCTCCAGGTACCCAAAATGGCTCCGACTCCTCGATTCTGACTCCTTAGTATAATACTTGGATTGTGGATTTTGTACAAAAATCATCTGACTCCTCCGACTCCAGTTACCAAAATTGTTCCGACTCCAACAGACTCCACAGCGCTGCTTCTGACGTTCATATCATTTTGGGACAGCACTTTGTCATTTTTTTGTTTTTCGCAGTGGTTCAGGGAACATAACATTGAAATTTGGGATGTATGGTCAGGAAACTCCCCAGAACCCAATTCAATTGAAAACTTGGGGTCAGTCCTCAAGAGGTAGGTGACAAACAAAACATCACACATTCTGACAAACGCCAAGCATTGATTATGAAACTGGGTTGCCATCAGTCAACATGCAACATGACAACATGCCAGGGCACATTGCAGAGGCGTTAAAAGAAGGGGGGGGGGGTTTAATACAGCAAAGTCCCTAATATCCGGCACATGTGAGGGTTGCCTGATGCTGAATACGTGTGATTGGGCAGCTGGCCAAAAATGCCATAAATCTCCCCTGGTGCAGCAGAAACTACTTTCTGATCCTCTGGACACTGTCTTCTACATTTCTTGTAGCTCCCATCGGCTTACCGACATGCTCTGTGTACGGTTCCCGATGTGCATCGGGTCAGGTGACACGCCAGTAGCTGTGCATTGATGCCGGAAGCCTCTGGGAGCTGCAGGATGCGTAGAAGACGGCACCCATATGCTATAATACAGACTTCTCATAGAATGCTTGTTACTGTTCCCACCAGTCACTAGTGTGATGCAATTCCTCCCCAATGCCAAACACACTGCATGCTGCTTTTTTTGGTGCACTGTTTGTCTCACTCAATAAAAGTCGGTGCAACAGCAAATGCACATGAAAAACTGTGATAATTTAAGCGCCCTCATTAAAGGAAACCTGAAGGGAGAGAGATATGGAGGCTGCCTCCTTTATTTCCATTTAAACAATAGCAGTTGCCTGGCAGCTCTGCTGATCTGGCTGCAGTAGTGTCTAAATCACACATGTGAAACAAGGATGCAACTCCTTTGATCTAACTGGGATAAGCGCACCTAATATGCATGCTTGTTCAGGGTGTATGGCTAAAGGTATTGTGCCCACTACGAGTGGCTTCACAATGTCAGAAACCGGTTGTGATTTTCAAATTGCAAAGCACTGTGAATCTATAAACAGCCATTGAACGTATTCACTCTGCAAATGCTGCATACAGCACTGTGATCGCAACACTGCAGTGGAACCACTCTAGGGTTTCACCGGTGTTATTATTTGCTATTTATACCATGTTTCCCCCAAAAATAAGACAGTGTCATATACGGTATTCATTTTTGCACCAAATGTTATGCTAGGGCTTATTTTCAGGGGATGTCTTATATTTCTATGAACACACAAGTTCCTGTGCTGTGTCATCCTGCCTTCCCCATTGGGCCACTTCTTCCTCCTCTTGTGTCTCCCTTGTACCTTTTAGTGTCCTCCAGGTGTACCTCTTTGTACCGGTGTCCTCCTATCCCCTGTCCTCCTGTGTCCTCTATATCCTCTGCTGTGTCTTTGGCTGTCCCTCATGTCCTTCTGGTATCCCCTTGCATGCCCCTTCTTTCCCCCAGCTCCATGCCGCTGTGTCCCCGAGCTTCAGCTTATGGGGAAGTAGTACAACAACTTGTGTTTTTACTTTGCTGATCGCTGGTAATCTGAAAGTGCGGCAGGAACGGTTGCTGGCAGCGAGATTTTTTTTTTAGTTGCAAGTACATCGGTAAGGCCCAATCTGCGTCGGCCCGGAAGTCTATGGTGACACAGGTTTCTTAAACAATTTAACGTTGCGGCACGCATGTGTGGAAGTGTATATTTACAATATGCTTCCGCATACCCGAAGCAGGAAGTGACCACAAGCGCATCACTTCCTGCTTGGCTGGTGGCCAGACAGGGAACACTGTGTACGAACGCGGCATATCTCTTCCACCAGTTTACAGTGTGAAACCGGTCTTACAAAGTGGCCGTTGCACCGCACCCCAATGCACCTCTGTGAATGTAGCGTTTTTCAAATTAAAATCACTTTTAGGTACCAAGTCAAGTATTTCCTTTCCCAGGTAGGCTCCTGATAGTCCCTGGTGTTCACTGCTTCACTTTGCTGGTGTCGCCTCCCTGATTCTGCTGTGGCAGTACCACGGATCCTTCTCTCAAGATGGCTTTTGCTTTCCAACCCTTTTGATGTCAAACACTATATGTATGTAAAGGTGGCAACTAACGATACAATTTGTTCAAGGATGGTCTACGAACGATTCTTCATACGAACAATCGGATGTGATTGTTTGGCACCACTAATGGACAAAAATCTCCTAATCAATCTGATCAGATTAATTAAATCCATCTCGTCAATCTGATTGGATTGGTTAGAAGGGTTTTGTCTATTATTGGTCCCAAACGACCATTTCCACATGTTTACATGTGAAGAATCGCTTGTAAACAATAGTTTGTACCGTTAGTGGCTTTAATTGACCAAGCTTCTATCCCTTAGGGGGCCCATACACCTAACGATTTTCCCGCCGATATACAGCATATTTGATCACTGTGATCAAATCTGCTGTGAAATCGTTGCGCGAATGCTGACAAAAAGATCAATTTCCGTCCGAAATCAATCGTTCCCGTCGATCCGTCCGTGCGGAAGATTTCGCTCGATCGGCGGCGGGTCGGGAGTGCGTCGATAGCGGCGTTCGAATGCCCGACGACTGACGTTAGCGGCAATACATTACCTGCTCCGGCCGGCGCGTGCCCCCTGGTCTCTGTTGTCCCTTCTCCGTGCTTAGCTCCTCCAGCTTCACTGAACTTCCTGTCCCGGCAGGAAGTTTAAACAGTAGCGCGCCCTCTACTGTTTAAAATTCCCCGGCAGGAAGTACAGTGAAGCTGGAGGAGCCGAGCACGGAGAAGTGACAGCGGAGACCAGGGGACACGCGCCGGTTGGAGCAGGTAATATATGCTGGGGGGGGGGAGGGGGGGGAGCGGCAGCAGCACCAGCACCACAGATTGTGATCGGTTTCATGCTGAAATCGATTCACAATCTGTTTGCAGTAAAAGCAGCCATACGATCCCTCTCTGATCAGATTCGATCAGAGAGGGATTTATCTGTTGGTCGGATCTGATGGCAAACCGACCAGTGTATGGCTACCTTTACATTTCCTATAAGTGGAAGCAGTGGCACAGATGACCTCTTGAGGATTGGCCACAGCATTCTCTTGACATGCCAGGGGTGTGAAGGCTGCATATAAAGAAGAGGTGGGACTAGGCGGAGCCTTCTTGGTGAGGTGACTGTGTGATTTTTCTCCCTGCAGGCCAGCTTTTGTCTTTGCCTAGGGATGTACATTTAACTTTTATTAGAAGCTGATGTGAAAAAACACTCATTTTGTTTTATGAATTACAATTACTCACCTTTATCTGGTAACTGCTTATCCACTGAATCTGCTTTGGTTTCCTTTTCGATAAGTAACAGTGTTCTCCCCAGACTCTTTTAGCCGGGTGCTCCACCCGGCTAGTTTTGGTGACCACCCGGCTGTCATCAGCTCACCTCCTGCTATGCTGTAAGCAGAGTTGCTCACAGAAGCACTGACTCTGCATTCTCTCATCTCGCCCCACCCGGCTACTATTTCATGCCACCCGGCTGGAAAAATGTTCTGGGGAGAACACTGAGTAAACCTATCTGAAATCTCATGCATGTTTTCACATGTCTGACCAGGCTGTGTATTTTCACGGTTTATATGTGTTTGCATTTTTTTTTTAAAGAAATTACATTGAGAAGTGATAAAAATGACATACCGTTAAAAGTACTGCAGCTTAAATCAGCTGGCACAACCCTGTGCTCTCCCACCCCATTGGCTGTATAATACACTGTCTGCTTACTCATACAGAGATATCATTTTTTTTATGTAGATCACCACCCAGTAGCTAAGTTTCCTTCCTATATTTCTGTGCAAATGATAAAACCAGTGTCTGAGGACCAGGGATGAGTGAAACAGTGTTTGGCTGGGTTCACACATAAAAGGTGTACAGTTCCATTCCAGTCCTGTCAGTTTTGTATCGGTTTTCTATGGCTCTGTTCACACATTAAAAGTGTAATAAATAAACATGGCTAGTCAATAGCAATCAGTGGAGTAATAGTTCTAGGACATAATAGCAGGGCTTTGGAGTCGTTATGGGTACCTGGAGTCAGAGTTGGAGTCGATGGTTTCATAAACGGAGGAGTCGGAGTCTGGAGTCGGATGATTTTTGCACAAAATCCACAGCCCTGGTAAGTATTAGACTTATGCTGCATACACACTTGAGATAAAAGTCTTTGGAAAAGGCAAGATCACAGACCAATTTTACCCCATTCCATACTCTACACAGTCTATTCAATGGAGTTGCACTCCCCATCAGATAAAATCTTTGCAAGATGCTGCACACAAAGATGCCCGTACACATTCAAAAGATCATTATCTGCAAAAGATCTCTTCCTGCAATAGATCCATTCCTGCAAAACACATTCATAGTCTATGAGATCTGCAGATCCTCATACACACCTTGTTTAACAGACTTCATCTGCATATCTGGCAACCATCTGCAGATCTGAAAATCCATCCTGGTGGATCTGATCTGCAGATGATTGCCTGTTAAACAAGGTGTGTATGATGATCTGCAGATCTCATAGACTATGAATGCATTTTGGAGGAATGGATCTATTGCAGGAAGAGATCTTTTGCAGATAATGATCTTTTGAATGTGTACCGGCATCTTTGTGTGCAGCATCTTGCAAAGATTTTATCTGATGGGGAGTGCAGCTCCATAGAATAGACTGTGTAGAGTATGGCTCTCATACTACATGGAATGGGGTAAAATTGGTCTGTGATCTTGCCTTTTCCAAAGACTTTTATCTCAAGTGTGTATGCAGCATAAGGAGTCTGAGATGAGGAATCTGAGCCATTTTGGGTACCTGGAGTTGGAGTCGGTGGTTTCATAAACTGAGTTGGACGATTTTTGTACCGACTCCACAGCCCTGCATAATAGTCAGTTTGAGTATAAAGCAGAGCGGTATGGCTGGCGTCAGGTGGTCCTGCAGTTGTGATGTGGTGGCCGGGGTGGGCTGGAAGCTAGAACTATTACTCCAGTGAATGCTATTGAGTAGCCATATTTATTGCTATATATGGCTATATGGCCATGAGTTCTGATATTACTACCTTTGCCTCTGAAGAAGCGCTCCAGGCCGTTGATGATACTGTTACGTGGCATATGGACTTTTTACTGTTATGTTAAATATGTTCATCTATTAAGATTGTGATTACAAGTTTGTTTTATGACATTGGATGGATTATCATTCACGGGCCCACATCCAATTATTTATTTATACTTATGGTATTTGTTAGAGGGGTGGGCAGCCTACCTGCTTTAAAAGGATCCGGTCTCTGTTTTCTGCGTTACACAGGTTCACCTTTTGCAGATCTAGCCTATAGTGTCAGTACATTTTACATGTGGAAGGACTGTGTGTTTTTTCATGTGGGCCTCTGAAATGCATCTCCTAGCAGCTTAGGTTTGTTTGTATATGTCTTATGATCTCCCGCACGGTCACACCCATTTATCTTCTGATCCATAACTCGCTCTGTGATTAGAATCTCATGGCTGCCCACGTCTTGTTTTTCCTGCTGGCATGTATAACAATGTATCGCTGTAAAATGACCATGTGTTCAGCCACTCTTATATCTGGGCACAATCTTGTCAGTGGATTGTTTTATAAGTGACACTGAAGCGAAAAAAAAACTCATGATATAATGAATTGGTTATGAAATAAAGATAATTTATCGAACATTAGTAGCAAAGAAAAGTGTCTCATATTTTTATTTTCAGGTATATAGCTTTTTTTTTTCATAACATTGTATCATTCTCTAATAATTGCAGTTTCCACGATACACTCAGCATTTTAAATGATTTCACAGAGCAGGCTAATTAACCTTTGGACTTTTCTCTGCAAAAAAACATAATCAAAGAAGAAACAACGAGAGACAGTTGAGATAAGTGCTTCAAAAGACTGTGCTGTCCAGGACTTTATAAAGTCGCAGAGCTCAAAGAAGCTCTTTTGCATAGATAACAACTGAGGTTTCTTAACTTTTCCTGTACTGGAAACAATATCAGACTCGTATCTGTGCTATTATTTCTTAGCACATACAAATCATTATATCAAAAGTTTATTTTCACTTTAGATTCCCTTTAAAGTATATGATAACTGAAACGGACCGGTTTCTTTACACACACAAATGTCTTCCGATGGAGTCCTGCTCTGTAATGCATTAACTTTATAATACTGGCATGGTGTACTACTTATATATACAATTATTATTGCTGCTGTGTTGACCCCGGTTTTAAAAAATGAGGCTTTGAAGTGTGCCCTCTTGTTGTAAATGGCCTTACTACAACCAATCAGAGGCATGTCAGCTACTTAGGACAATCAGGAGTTGAGAGGTTTTTGACTGCATCTTAAGCCAGACTTTAATTAAACTATAAATCAGTATTGTAGGTATACAGTCCTCTACTTACAAACAACCCAAGTTACGTTTCAGAGGTATGAAGTTGTACTAAGGACACCACTTACAATCTCCTGGAACAGAACCTGTTATTACTTGAAAAACAAAGCAGATCGAGAGCCCCAGTAGTGCAATATGTCAAACCAATTGGTTAATAGAGTAAATAATGAGTATATACTCACAAAGGTGGGTTACCTCTGATAACCGCTCAGTAGGCAAGTGGGGAGATTAGACCCGATCCCACTCGGGTTCAAAATGTCTCTCTCCGTAGAAGTAGAAAAACGGGGTAACACCCCTCCACCAAGGGTGGACATTCAGGATAAACAATTGTTCAAACCGCAGGCGCTCATACCTGGATGGAGCTTTACAAGCTCCATATACTGCCTGATGAAGCAGTATGTTGCCTGCGAAACGTGTTGCTATTACTTTGGAGTCTATTTAACTGAAGATATTTTTCAGTGAATAACTGATTGTGTCTACTTGTGGGAGATAAGTCCACCACTGTCTTCCCCCCCCCCCCCTCCTTTTAAACTGTTTTTAACTATCTTACCCTTATCTGGCGCCTCTGTTTAGAACCTGTTTGTAAGTACGGGACTGCCTCAGGTATCAAATATGTAGTGAAAAAAGCAGTATTGTATATTTTGTGCACGGAGACAACTTTGTTTCTACCGCATCTCTGAAATGTTGTAGTTTGTTAGAAGAGGTCAGGGACTGTCTGTACTGTATTTCGCAGTTACAGTAGAATCACTTTATAGTAAATGCTGATATAGTAAACCTCTGGATTAGAGATGATCAATGAAATGCAAATTTTTCTGAGTTCATGCTAATTTTATGCAAATATATACAGCTTAAAAAAAATGGACCAATCAGTTTAAACCTGGGTTTAAATTGATTGGTCCATTTTCAAACTGCTTATATTTGCATATAAATTTGCATCAATTCGGAAAAAATTGCATTTGATTGATCATCCCTACTCTGAATAAACTGAGTCCTCGGGTCCCAGGAAATGTCTGTATAAATATACAATGTGTGACCAATTCTGATATAGTAAACTACTTTTCCTGGTCCCTTGGCGTTTACTATAAATGGATTCTATTGTATATAAAACATGCCTGTCTTTTGCCGTTTACGGATGACTGCAGTGGAACTACTCTTGAACGTGAGGCAGTTATATCTTCCAGCAAACAGGTTTGTGGTTGGTGACATTGCCTTTACCATGAAGATAGGCGTGACTGTCATGGGATTCTGAGTTTACTACATAACGTGTTTTTCTGAAGACTATACCGAGATGGTTACACTTGTGACCATTTTTAAAAGTAGCCGGTAGAAGTTACACAAGCATACTGTAGGTGAAAATGGTGTCTCCTCCCCCCAGCAGAGCAAAATTCAGCTCCTGTAACTGCAGTAGTAGGTATAATTCCTTACGGGCTTTCTCCATTCCACGTGCCTGGCATTTAGATCTGGAGATAAAAGCAGTACATGGGGAAACTCTTGCTGGGTCTGTCATGTGATAGCATTGACCACAGGAAGGCGTAAGTGCCGGGTGGCTGGTAAATATTCATGCAGCACTTGTTGGCACAGGTGTAGGGGGGAGTGTCGGATATGCCAAACTATTGTTACTTTTTTAAAGGGAAGAAGTTTTTAAATCCGGATGATACCATTTATTGGCTAACTAAAAATGAATAAAAATAAGCAAGCTTTCGGCCTTGCAGCCTTCGTCAGGCTTGAGAGCCCGTTTCCACTATCGCGAATCCGCATGCGTTGCTCGCATGCGGATTCGCACAGCCGATGCAAGTGGATGGGCCTGTTTCCATTTGTCAGTTTTGCTGTGCATTTTTCTGTGCAGGATTTTTCTGCACAGCACAGCCCTCAGAATTCGCCTGCGTGTGGAATGCAGGCGAATCACACGCAATGTATTTAATAGGGAAATCTCATGCGTTTTCCCCATGCGTTTTTGCCGCGAATTCGCATCCGATTTCGCATAGGTACCCATGTTAATTCACACAGGCAGTGACATGGTTAAAATCGCATCACCCTAACCTATGCGAAATCGCGGCAAAAAACGCATGCGGAATCGCACCCGCATGCGATTTGCCTGCGGTGATTCGCCGGCGATTCCGCAACGCAATAGTGGAAACGGGCCCTGAAGGGGAGTCACGATGTACAGTACAAAATACGCTATCCAGTCCACACCCTGAAGAAATGCTGTTAAGGGTTTTATTCCATCCAGCAGAAAGTGGTGCACATAATCCAACAATTGTTTAAGGGTCTGGCAGGGTCCCCCTTTTCAAGTTGTTGCAGGTGCAATGACCACAAATGCTGTATGTAAGGTTTGATTTAAAGGGAACCTGAGATTGGGCCACAGCATAAAAATATACATACCTGGGGCTTCCTCCAGCTACCTCTGGCTAGATCGCTCCCACGCCCTCCTCTTCTGACTGTCCGTTTGCCCACAACAGGCCGTGGGAATGTCCTTCGGTCTGCGGCCAACTGGGACTGCATCAAGACGTGGGAGCGCACCTTGCCGGACTGCGCGTGCGCCGACTGGCGGATTTTATGGGGCCAGTTGCGGACAAACTGGGAGCCAGAAGAGGACGGTGGGGGAGTGATCAGGCCGGAGGGGGCTGGAGGAAGCCTCAGGTATGTATATTTTATTCCTGTGGTCCCATTAAAGAGGAACTTTAAGCTAGGATTGAACTTCATTCCAATCAGTAGCTAATAACCCTTTTCCGGGAAATATTTACCTTTTCTTGAATAGGTCATCAGGGACATCCTAATTGCTGATATTATGGTGAAACCCCTCCCACAAACTGATATTTGCATCTCACTGACCATCCCTAGATGTCAGATCGATTTATGGTTGCCAATTCCTTTTTTAGCTAGCTCCTGTTTTTGTTTTTTTAGTTTTTCTTCTTTGCAAGATGTCTCCAGTGCTGGCCTAGTTGCTCTTGCCTGATCATTGCACTGTCATACAAGCTATTTTCAGAGCTTTGTAATTGCTTTTTTGTTTATTATATTTTTCTGCCTGATGTCACTGCTGAACAATTTGTCCTGGCAGAGCCCCTGTGTGTTATTTGTTGATTTTTCTTCTCTGAACTGGTGGTATAAAGTTACAGGATATGTGAGAGTTACAAATATTTCCCTCTCGCTGACCCCAACTAAGAAACTTGCACTTCGGTTTACAAGATCTAAAAGTAAGGTAGCTCTGACTGCAGTCCCGTCAGCTCATTACAGTAAACCTCCGTCTACACTGGTGGGAATGAACTATTATTTTTTATTTGAATTGACAATTTCTGCTTACATTTTTATCTGGCTTCCCAGCTGTTGAACTAGTTCAGTTCCAGCAACTGTCTTTGGTTTAGCTGAGAGCAGAACAAATAATCTGTGTGTAGATCATGCAAGAGTAAAGAACACAGGGACACCAGAGGCCCGTTCTAGTGTAGTCTGGTTATTAGAAGTGGAAAATACAAATACAGTATTTGATACTCACAAGTATGGGTTGGTAATCCAGCAACCACTTTCTGTACATGTGTGGAAGAATCGTCCCCACTCGGCCTTGTGAGGGTTCTTGAGGTTGCGGCTTCAAAGAGTATTAAAGTGAACCTCCAGACTAAAAATCGACTCAGCAGCACTGAAAAGGCCTGATGTTTCTTTAACAGTTTCACAGCATCAGAACTTTGTTTCTCTTATACAAGCCTCATTTTTAGCTGAACAACAGAAAACTGCCCGGGCATTTTTCCTGATGCTGTGCAAAACATAATGGGATTTCTGATGTTGTTCTTGTTCTGCTGTTTTGGTGCAATTTTTTTTTTTACATTTTTAATTTGACATTTGAAGCATAGCGCGTGCAGCTGGGAGGAGTTATCAGGACACAGGACAGTTGGAACTGTGTCTTATGCTCCCTGTCACCTCCTTTCAACCACAAAGATGGCTGCCCCCATGACAAAGATGGCAGCCCCCATGAATCACAAACATTTGCCTGTTCTTTTAAAACAGGGTGGGTAAAAAATTATATTACCTATCCTAATTAACATAACTAATGTAACTTAATGACAGTATGTTTGTTTAGGCTGAAGTTCCTCTTTAAGGTGGCTATATATGTAGCGATTTTGCTGTACGATCATTCTATTCAATCATTTTATAGAATCGAGTGTGTTCCGGAATTCCCAATCCATGAAAAGTGGCTGATTTCATGTGGAATCAACCAGCTTAGTCAATCGAGCAGGATGCAAGATATCGGGCGATCGCATGGGAAACGACTTCTGTTCACATGTCATTCGATCGACTTTGAATCGATTTTTGCATTCAGAGCTTGGAGACGCAACATCGGTCAGATCAAATGTGAAGGTGAATCGCATAGGATATTGCCTGTAGTGTGTGGGTCACTAGTTGTAGAAAGGAAAGCGCTGCACATCTTGTTGTGCTGGTGCAGGACTCATAGGCAGCATCAACAAATATCCAAAGGAGGAGTCCGCACATAGACTTTTTAGTAGAAAAACTGCAGATTTATTGATCCATCACACACACACATACAAGGTTAATCTGGCCAAGTGGCCGACGATCGTTTCGGGGCCTTTGAAGGGTCCCCTTTATCAAGGCATTGGCAGAACAACATATAGTATATGTTTCCAGAGGAAGTACAGGAGTACAGTGGGTTTAGGGAGGGGAGTGTGCAGCACCTCTAGACTCCTGCACTGCACCAGCCCAAGCACTTCAAAAGAGCCTTTTTATTATTTTAAGACAAAAACTTTTGGCATGTGACAAGAATTTTTGGTATGTCACTTGGCCACATAGCAGAACCCAGTGCAGCTTAACGTGCAGATATGTAGATTGTATGGTATTTGGTGTCTGTAAAGTGGACAGTAGACATGCAAGGGGGTGAATATGCAGTAACAATCTTCCTACCCTCAGGACATGCTGTATAGCAAAACTGGAATGCTCAGTTGTACGGAACTCCACTCTGTGCTGTGGACACAAAGCAAACGCCAACCATGTTCCTGGGATCAGCAAAGTTCTTCCCCCAACATCTCTGTATCAAGAGTGTGCGGGAAATTCAGTGACTCTGCATAATCCATAAATGGCTAGATAAGCTTCTCACATCTATGCATACCTAGGCATTCTGGCCCATATGGAAGAATTTAATGCTTGATTGGATTGCATCCTTGTACACTTGGTGCGGTGCAATTTGGAACAATTTTTAATTGCAAGAGAGCCGAAAAATTGCACCGCACTTTATAGACATGGTGTGACCCAAGGAGGAAAAAAAAAGTTAATAACATGGCCTTCCTGGTGCACTTCTGGGATTACAGCGGTATTTGCTCGGTAACGCTCTACAGCTGCTGTGTTACCCGGAGCAATTCCTTCAGATCGCAGGCGTTGTTATCTTCTGTTGCCTATAATGGCCATTGCGCCATGCTTCAGTAAGAGAGAGTACCGCAACGCAATTGCTTATTTTTTTTACAATGCTAATTTCTAAATTATTTGATCAGTGTTTGCCCATTGGAAAAGCTTTCCTCTCCCTGATTTACATTCTGACATTTACCACAGCTTATTAAATCTTTAGTCCTTTCAGTTGCATCTCTGCGGAATGTGTTACTGAGAGTTCCAAAGCCAGTACAAATAAGGCGGGAACCAAGCAGCAAAATGGACAGTAAGCACATCCATCGCACGTCCACACCGTTTTGCATCTGTCCGCTTCGATTGCGATTGCCGATACTAATGTGTCTCGGTTCCTTGTACCCTGTAACCTGGACTGAATAATTATAATAATAATTTGCAATAAATACCGTTTTAACAGTTTTGAGTACCAAACGCCTTTTTCCCCTCCTAAAATAAATATAAATTATATATGTGTTGGCCTACAAGTAATATGCAGACGTTACTTTGTTTTTTGGTTATTTTTTAGAAATGAACTAATGTAGCATCTTTCCTTCAAGGATCGGCATTTGAGTTTTTCAGCTTGCTCAGTGCCGCCAGTCATGCATCTGTGGCTGTTCTCAGCTATTAACACCACACGGCATTGGCAACTTGTGAATGAAAGGTGTCTGTGAATAAATATAGCGATGAACGTTACAATGCAAAGGATGACAGGAACTTTAATGGGGAGGGAAGTAAGCCTGGTTGTTGAGAAACACATGAGGAAGTATTCATGTAGTGCTTATGCTGACTAAACATTTTGCAGCAGTTCTGTGTATGAAGCAGATGTGAAAATTACGGACAATCTCTGATTGGTTGCTGCGGGCTCTGCATACTTTTCCTTTCACTCTACAGGTTGTAAATATGTTTTTAGGGTTGCACACCTGAGTCACTGTTATCCAGCATCAACAGGGATTGGCTGATGCTGGATAAGTGTGATTTCTGGTTGCTTGAGGTTCAATGTTAAAGATAGGCCTAGCTAATACAGTGCAATACCCTACTCTATAAACATACCATTAACTCTATATTAAATGTTCAAATACAGTTATTAAAAGTACATCAACTTTGGGGGAGCTGTGGAAGCCAGTCTTTAGCCACTTCACAACTGAGGGGTTTTACCCCTTGAGCCCCAGAGCAATTTTCACCTTTCAGCGCTTCTTCCATTCATTCGCCTATAACTTTATTATTACTTATCACAATGAAATGAACTATATCTTGTTTTTTGCCACCAATTAGGCTTTCTTTAGGTGGGACATTATGACAAGAATTATTTTATTCTAAATGTGTTTTAATGGGAAAATGGGAAAAAATGTGGGAAAAAATGTGGGAAAAAATATTATTTTTCAGTTTTCGGCCATTATAGTTTTTAAATAATGCATGCTACTGTAATTAAAATTCTTGAAATTTATTTACCCATTTGTCCCGGTTATTACACCATTTAAATTATGTCCCTATCACAATGTTTGGCGCCAATATTTTATTTAGAAATAAAGGTGCATTTTTTTTTTCAGTTTTGCGTCCATCCCTAATTACAAGCCCATAGTTTATAAAGTAACAGTGTTATACCCTCTTGACATAAATATTTAAAGAGTTTAGTCCCTAAGGTAACTATTTATGTATTTTTTTTTATTGTAAATTATTTTTTCCTTTTTATTACAAAAAATAAAAAAAAATTGGAGTGTGGGAGGTAATGAGTTAATTTATAATATAAAACGCTATATTTATATATGAAAAATGTTTTTGGATGTAGTTTTACTAATTGGCCACAGGATGGTCACAGTAATTTTTATGTGCATGCGTCCTGTAAGCAAAGGAAGTACACTTACAGGAAGTTCACTGAGGCTGGGAAACTTTTTTTTCTTTTTTACAATGATCGCACAGCTTCTCACGGAAGCATTCCGATCATAGCTGCGGGGAGTTAGATCAACGAACGGGAACAGTTTTCCTGATCATTGATCTCCAGGCGAGCGGCGTGCACGAGCGCGCGGGAGCACGGGTAGCAGCGGGGGGTGCGTGTATCTACGCTCCTGGTGGGGAAAGGATTTTAAAAGGAGCGCAGATACACGCACTTGTGGTGGTAGAGTGGTTAAAGGACCACTATCGTGATAAATTTCAAAATTTTAACTACTTGTTGCACGCCGTGCAATATATTCACGGCCCTGCAAACTTAACAGGATGCACCAGGGCCGGGAATACAAGTCTGCAGCGGCTCCCGGTCGCCTGCGCGCGAACCGCCGTTACCGCCGCTTAGAGGGGGAAGTTAATGAAAGGGATCCCCGATTTAATGAATAACTTAATAAGTTATTGGCGAAAGAAAGGGAGGAGCGCTGACAGGTGAAAATTGCTCTGGTCCACAAGGGTAAAAAGCGCGCAGTCATCAAGTGGTTAAATACATGTAAACACATACAAATAAGTACATTTCTTCCAAAGGAAAATGAGCCATAGCTTTTCTCCTATGTTGCTGTCACAGTAGTTAGTAGAAATCTGACATAACCGACAGGTTGAATTTTGTCTAGTCCATCTCTTCTTGGGGGATTCTCAATATTTCATGTATTCCTTACAAAATCACTCCCTGGAACTGCCCCTTAAATTCTACAATTTGGTCCGTTAAGCACAACAGAGCCCACAAACAGCCTAAGGGCCTGTTTCCACGAACGTTTTTATTTTATGGGAAACGGAGGCATGATGCAGAAATCTGCACCAGAAAAATTGTGTTTAGTAGAAACAGGCCAATAGGAATGGTTTGGTGTCAGTTTTTCTTCATCCAGATTATGCGTGTAGTGGAAACAGGCCCTTCGAAGTTGGCCTTCACCACTGTGAGTACTGACAGCGATTTTGTGCTGGTTGGTTGAGACTGCTGGTTAGTTGAGTTGTGGATAATCAGAACTCTACTGTAAAACATTTTAAAGGAAACCAGGGATGGTTGGACATAAGTTTTATACATACCTCGGGCTTTCTCCAGCCCCACCCGCACGGACCGCTCCCACGCCGCCATCCTCAGCCTTCTCCTGCGCCGGTACCAGGGCCCGTAACTTCTGTCAGTCGGGGCCAGTCTGCACAAGAGAAGTGCGCTGTTTGCGTATCTCTCCAGCAGCCACCGGAGAGGTACGTAGAGGGCACACTTCTCTTGCGCAGACTGGCCGAAGTTACGGGACCAGGTTCCAGCGCAGGAGAAGGCTGAGGACGGCGGCGTGGGAGTGATCTGTGCACATGGGGCTGGAGAAACTCCAGGTATGTATAAAACTTTTATTTCCAATCATCTCCGATACCCTTTAATAAATCCCCCACTTGCATAGCATGTGATGATACGATTGTGATGGGTCCAGGCAGAGCTGTAAAGAAATTGGTGTATCATATTTTGCTGTATCTCGTTTCCATTGGAAAAATCAATTCCTCTTTCCTGAAGTCCATGGGGCCTGCTGAATGTCATCGGGATATACTATATTTGTATCTGCCTTGTGCCAAGCATTAAGGTATAGCTTTCAGAAAATGTAGATGACCTTTCTATACTGGGAGTTATTTTAAGCTTCAGTTGTATATATTTGTTTCATAGAGCTGACAGATTTGTATATAATCAATATCTGTTCTTATTTTAGTGTATTCTAGCTTGATGTTTATTGAATGTACGGTGGCTGATGCCGTCCACCTCTCCTCCAGCAGCTTATGGGTAGTTAGCAAGCATAGGGCTCTATTTAGGTAGCTATAGATGGAATTGCCTGTTTATATAAAGCTGTGTATGTATAAGGACACAGCTGGACAACACATGGGCTGTCAGATGCCAATCTGTCCAAATAACTGCTGCTTGGAGGAGACCACAGGAAATAGATGGCCATGCAACACACATCTCCTCTCACAAATCATCTGACATTCCTGTATGCATTTATATAACTCCAACCATGTCATGCATAGACACCAAGCAGCATGCTAGTTATTATCAGTAGCTGTACAGACAGTGTGGTCAGCTAGGCTAGTAGACCGCTAACCTGCTATTAAGATTCAGATAGGTAAAATAACAGCTGCCTCCTCCTGAGCTTAGCATTGCATTTATAGTGTATATACCTGAAGTGAGAGGTATATGGAGGCTGCCGTATTTATTTCACGCCGCATCCATCGCATGGTCTTGCATCCTCCAAAAATTAGATTCATATGATCCTGCAGCAGAGTGCGCCGACAGTCATATGCATAGCCCCTCCCCCACGAACCCATGGCTGTGGAGGAAGTACAAAAATCATCCGAATCCTCAGTATATGAAACCACCGACTCCAACTCCAGGTACCCAAAATGGCTCAGACTCCTTAGTCTAATGCTTACAAGGCTGTGGATTTGGTACACAAATCACCCGATTCCGACTGCTCAGTTTTTGAAACCACCGACTTCAACTCTGACTCCAGGTACTCAAAATTGCTTTCGACTCCGACTCCACAGCCCTGCATGAACCACTCACACGCCTCTCACTTGTTCTTCATCGCACGTCGACGCCCCTTGCACAGTGATGTACTCCCTGTTGAATGAACGTTACTGGGATTCACAGCTTCACCATCCTATTTCCGTCATTCTGCGCATTGCACCGCTGCCTACAAATTTAAAATTTCTGTCACCTATTGACTTCCATGCTGTCCACCGTCAAAGCTGCTGTTGACTTTGCGGCGGGTCTGGAACTTCTGGTGCGATGCGACAGGGTAAGTGTACTAGGCCTCGTAGACTTTCTTTGCTGTTGTATTACCCTGCGTGCAGAAAGGGTAACGCAATGCGAAGAAAGTGGCCAAGTGTAAAGGGGGCTTGAAACAATGCAAATTTCCTGGCTGCCCTCTTGATTCTTTGCCTCACAGTGCTTTTAGACATAGTGCCTGAACAAGCATGCCTATTGGGTGATTCAGACTGATGTCTGACTGCATTTGCCACAAGCTTGTTTCAGGTGTGTCCTTCAGACAATACTGATGCATAAAAGATCAGCAGGATAGCCAGGCAAATGGCAGTGTTTAAAAGGAAATAAATATGGCAGCCTCCATATCGCTCTCACTTTAGGTGTCCTCCTTGGCGGTAATGACAAATTTTTTTTTTTAATACGCACAGCTAGCACTTTGCTAGCTGCGTGTCTACCTTGATCGCCGATGCGCCGCTACCCGCCATGTTAGAGGCCCCCCCCTCCCGAGACCCCGTGCGCAGCCTAGCCAATTAGTGCCAGGCAGCGCTGGGGGGTGGATCGGGACTCCCGAGGACGTCACGACGCCATGGCGACGGGGAAAGCCCTAAAGGAAATCCCGTTCAGAAGAAAATAGTGCTGCGCATCCACCCTGGCGCATTTAATGGAACGCCAGGGTGGTTAAGGAGACAGTGCAAACCTGTTATGGAACACATAGCAATAGAACATGTTTGTAGCCAGGAGGCTAGTGATGATTCTGTACAGCATTGGCCCTGCACGTGTGTATGAGGCTTTAGTTTTGAGAGGCAGCCAAAGGTACAAACTGTAAGTTAAAATTAGTATTACTAAAATTATATTTCAGTAATTTGTTAGAAACCCACATTAGGTTTGATACAGTAAACAAACATGTTATGCCCGGTACACACCATGCAATTTTACTGTCGGATTGAGAGGAAATTTCCCATTGTTTGCTAATTTCCAGCATGTCCCATCTGCTTCTGATCGGAAGGGATTGATTTTGTGTAGTACTGATCTCAAAATCGATCCCTTTCTGGATCAGAAGCAGATCGAATATGCTGGAAATTATCAAATGACAGGAAATTTCCCATCAATCTAATGGGACAGTTGCATTGTGTGTACCAGCCTAAGAGCCCAGGTGCAGATTAAGAAAAAAAAATCCGCACTCTAGGCAGGGGACACAGTTGTCTTTTAGTTTACATGTAGCATTTTTCTGCACATCATGTGTGTTTGTATGCAGAAAAAGTGTACATTTTTTTCACAGCAGCTAATGTAATAAAAAACTGGCAAAATCACATTAAGTGTGACTTAGCCTGTTGATTCTGCATACTCACTTCCTGTTTAAGGGAGTACGCAGCCGAATCCCAGAAGCAGTGCAAAATGCACGACTATGGGATTCGCTGCCACTCGCACAGAAAAATGCTCCAATGTTGTCCGAATCGCTATAGTAAGCGGTTCGGACGGTGGCAGCATTATCCCCTATGGCAGAGTTTCCTCGTGCAATTTGCCTGAGGCGAATTGTAATCGCATGTAGTGTGCAAGAGGCCGCAATGTCAAACCCCATTCTTGTGCCAGGATACTTCATTTCTGTGAAAATGCCAGTCAGCAGTTTGGTCTTCTGAGGGAAGTTGAATGAGTGGTCATGTGACTGGTGGGAATGAGCTTCACATGTGGTGCTAGCAGCACCTCTTTCAGTGTAGTGTAGGTTAGTCATACGGTAGTTGCAGTGTACTGTAGGTTAGTCATACGGTAGTTGCAGGAAGTAAAAGGGCTAATCACTGACATCACTGCTCATTCTCTCCTCAAGAAAACAAAGATCCTGGCATCTATGCTGACAGGGGTTACCATGTCTCCTGTAAAGCAGGGCTTCCCAAACAGTGGCAAGAGCAGCAGGGCTCAGGATTTCTATGCAGAACTGCACTATTGATGCTGCACATTGAGTCTATACAGTTTACTGACTTGTGAGAAAACACTGAAATGAAGATAAAGAACTAAATCAAATTAATATAATGCTTGGGACCCCTGCACAAAGATGGCCGCAACCCCCATGACTGTGACACCCCCCCCCCCCACATGAATGCTGCCCGAAGGCCTGCTGCATACCAAGCAGCTAGCAGGGACACAGGAGGACGCTGCACGGTGGCGTAGGGGTTAGCACTCTCACCTTGCAGCGCTGCGTCCCCGGTTCAAATCCCAGCCAGGGCACTATCTACAAGGAGTTTTTTTTTTGTCCCTGTCTGTGTGGGTTTCCTCCAGGCACTCCGGTTTCCTCCCACATCCTAAAACATACAGATAAGTTAATTGGCTTCCCCTAAAAAAATAGACTATGATACATACACTACAGGATACATAAATATTCTTATGACTATGGAAGGGACTAGATTGTGAGCCCCTCTGAGGTGCAGTTAGGCTTCTTGCACACCAAGACGTTGTGTTAGGTGCCACGTTAAGGTCGCATAACGTGCACCTAACACAACGTATGGTGCTGCAAAAGCCGACGGTAGAGTGAGCCGCGTTCGGCGGCTCGATTCCTATAATGTCTCCCAGAGTGGCGCTGATTGGCCAGCGGGACCACGTGATGCGGAGCGAGACACTCCGCATCACGTGGTCCCGCCGGCCAATCAGCTGCCGCCAGTGCAGTGAATATTAAGTAGCCATGTGCGCGGCTACTGTAGCTGGCTCTCCCCGCCTCCTCTCCGCCCCCCACTGCGCATGTGCAAACAGTCTAACGCGGCTATAGCCGCTCCAACGCCGTAGCATGCTGCACTTTGCACCGAACGTGCAGCGTTACATGTAACGCAACGTGGGCTGTGTGAACAGCCCACTTGTGTTACATTGCTGTGCGTTGGGGGAGCGTTACAGGCGCACTAACGTGCGCCTGTAACGTCTTGGTGTGTAAGCAGCCTTAGTCACAAGACAATATACCCTGTACAGCTATATAAATACTTAAATAAATAAGTGCATTTCTTTGCTAAATCCTTCTTCGCTCTCTCTGCTGGAGCCCAATAGCAGCGCTTTTCTAGGCACTTGTGATTTGTCCTGTGGATTTGTTTCCATCACCTCTGACACCCGCAGTTCAGTCCATAGCAGGGGAGAAGCAGGTTGTAGCCCAGCAATGGGGCACCATTGGTTCATGGTTGACCAATAAGAATCCTCCCTGCTAGAACTCAAATAGATTTTTTTTTTTTTATTTACAATCCACTAGTAAGCCCCATGCTTCTGCGACTCGGGGCGAGCGGAGGAGCAGCTGCATTGGCAAATGAAGCAGATGGGTGGAATGACACAGCGCGGATGCCAGTGCATCCTTAGTGGATGCGCTTACCAGGGCTGTGGAGGAGGCGAGGAGCCGGAGTCAAAGCAATTTTGGGTACCCGGAGCCGGAGTTGTAGATTTTATAAATTGAGGAGTCTGAGTCGGTAGTCAGTCAGATGATTTTTGTACAAAAGCCACAGCCCTGGTAAGTATTAGTCTGAGGAGTCGGAGAGCCGGTGTCTGAGCTATTTTGGGTAGCTGGAGTCGGAGTTTGAGTTAGTCGGTGGTTTCATAAACTGAGGAATCGGAAGATTTTTTTAACGACTCCACTGCCCTGGCGCTTGCTGTATTGTTTCTGCCTACACTGCCCTCGCGTCATAGTGTGAACCAGCCTTAGCGTTAAAGAGACTCCGTAACAAAAATTGCATCCTGTTTTTTATCATCCTACAAGTTCCAAAAGCTATTCTAATGTGTTCTGGCTTACTGCAGCATTTTTTACTATCACAGTCTCTGTAATAAATCAATGTATCTTTCCCCTGTCAGACTTGTCGGCCTGTGTCTGGAAGGCTGCCAAGTTCTTCAGTGTTGTGGTTCGGCTATGAACTCCCCCTTCCAGGCCCCTCTATGCACACTGCCTGTGTATTATTTAGATTAGGGCAGCTTGTCTCTTCTCTCTTATCTTTTACAAGCTGGATAAATCGTCCTCTGAGCTGGCTGGACTTTCACATACTGAGGAATTACAGACAAAGGCAAAGCTGTTTGCAGGAAGAAACGAGCAGCCTGAAACTTCAGTGCATGAGAACCAGGGCTGTGGAGTCGAAGTCGGAGTCGTGGAGTCGGGCAATTTTGGGTGCCTGGAGTCGGAGTCGGGAAAAATGCTCCGACTCCTAATGAATTTGTAACTGTAATTAAAATAGAAAATATGATAAAATGTTCTATTTCTCAGATAATAGTCATTAAAAATAATGTATATATACAGTATATATACAGTAATAGCTGTGCTTAGTCCACAAAAATGAAATAAACCAATCAAAATTAGTTACTTGTGCTGCTTCAATAAAGCAGTCCCTGTATTTTTAAGGTCAGATATACATATCTGATTGTGACTGTATACATGATGTGTACACAGGAATCTTTTATATATACTAAATAACATCTATGCTGTAAGAATAAAGCCTGATGTGTAGCTGTGTCACTTATAGAGATGGTCAACGAGATGGAAATAATTCTGCATTGATGCTGATTTCTGCAAATGTATGCACTTCCTTTGCTGATGAAATCAAATAATTTGATATGTTGTTAAAATTTGGTTTGGTGACTACAAATTAAAGGGTACCTGAGACGGATGAAAAGTAAAGTTTTATACATACCTGGGGCTTCCTCCAGCCCCCTTCAGGCTAATCAGTCCCTCGCTGTCCTTCACCACCCGGATCTTCTGCTATGAGTCCTGGTAATTCAGCCAGTCAGCGCTGTCCGGCCGCATGCCGCTCCCACAGCCAGGAACATTCTGCACCTGCGCAATAGTGCTGCACAGGTGTAGTATGCTCCTGGCGGCGGAGTGTGTGCATGCGCACTACGCCTGACTGGCTCAAGTATTTGGACTCATAGCAGAAGATCCAACGAGGGACTGATTATCCTGAAGGCGGCTGGAGGAAGCCCCAGGTATGTATAAAACTTTAATTTCATCTGTCTCAGGTTTACATTGTTACACAGTAGTACTATACTCTACATATGCACTCCCCACAGAGCTGCAGGGAATCCACTGAGAATGATGTGCACATTGAACACAGAGGTGTTGTCTGTTTACAATCTCCTCATTCCTCTGCAGAGTACCTGCACATCATTCTTACATGTACCCACACTTACATTGCCTAGGGCCTGATAGATGTTCTTTGTTCCGATTTGTACCTTTTACAAGTACTCTTACCAAGAACTAGTTTTAGTCTAAAGGGAATAAATATAGTAGTCTACATATCCTTCTCACTTCAGTTGTCTTGTAAAATTCCTAAGCGTTGGCAGTTAAGAGACAAATTTCATGTTACATACTTTTAGAGGAGTCGGAGTCGGAGTCGGTGGAATCCTAAACTGAGGAGTCGGAGTCGGTGGATTTTTGGACCGACTCCACAGCCCTGATGAGAACTGCAGAGGGAAAGAAACACACAAATGATCTCTTAAGATTCAAAAGGAAGGCTGTATACAGCCTGCTTGTGTATGGATGTATTTTCTATGTGTGGACATACTGTACATCAACCTACTTCCTGTTTTGGTGGCCATTTTGTTTGTTTATAAACAAACTTTTTAAAACTGTTTTTAACCACTTTTAATGCGGCGAGGAGCGGCGAAATTGTGACCGAGGGTAATAGATGTCCCCTAACGCACTGGTATGTTTACTTTTGTGCGATTTTAACAATACAGATTCTCTTTAAGCCCGTCATGGAGACATGAACCTAAATGATAAATCCATCCCTAGCAAGTCGTAATCTACTATTCAAATAAATGTCAGAATAAACCGCAGCTCATATCTTTAGGTAAAAGCACTGCTTTAACTCCAGGTCCAGCCGCTGTAGTCTTTACACACACTGTACAGTTTGGTGCTCTTCCTAAATTTAATATCTAGTAGCTCATATCAACACAGTGATCAAAGATCCGTTAATAGATTGGAATGGACTGTAAACATGTGTATGGGTACGCTTTAACTTCCAGGCCTTAGCTCTTGTTTAATAAGGGCATTTTGTTACGTAGTTTTTTAAGTTCTTTCAGGACACTCGTGCCATTAAACAACCAGAACAAGCTGCCTGTTGCGTAATTACTGTAGCAATTAAATTATAATGCAGTTAATGATCCACATGATGTTCTCATGTTGTGGCGGGAGTGGGTGCGTCTTGTTATAACAGTGATGGTGGTTAAATGAGCCACCTAAAACTAACATTATGATTGTGTGTGGGCACTGGGCACCTTATTCTACTGCCAGTTTCTGCCCGCCTGTGCCTCTTGCTGCCTTCTCTGCAGTGGAACATGCAAGCAAAGCAGGCTGCACTGTGGGGTATACAGACCATCACCTATTTACAAATGGCTTGAGTTACAACATTTCACAGATTCAAAGCTGTCTTTATGTACAAAATATATAATACTTTTCTTATAAATGTTTTTTCTTATTAAATGTATAGTATAAACTCTTATGAATAGTTTAAAATACTTTAAAAACACCTTAAAGAGAACCCGACGTGGATGTTGGGGGGGGGGGGGGCAGATGGGATGCAGAGGCGTGTTCTCTGCCTCATGACATGCCTCTGTGTCTCTCCACTCTACTCTCACCCCCCGAAATTTGCGAAAATATTTGTCGCTGTCTTGGAGGTAAACGTGGGAGAGGGATTCCCTGATCAAAATGCCCGCCAGAGGCATTCCTGCAGGGTATCCAGAGCTGCCATCGAGCTCTCTCCCCCTGGCCGCGCCTCCTGCCGATCTCCCGCCTCCCTGCAAGCTGGGAGAGAGAATCTTTCTCTTCCCAGCGTCGTGACCCAGAGGTCACAAAAGTGAAAGTGGGCCACTGTGGCTCACGAGAGTGGCGGTTTTGGTGGCTACCTGATCCGCTCAGCCCCTCAGATCGGGTAGTCTAGTTTTTTGTTTTGTTTTTTTTTATGAGCCCACCGCAGGCTCTTCAACCACTTGATGACCCAGCCTTTACCCCCCCTTAAGGACTAGCGCTGATTTTGCTGATCTGTGCTGGGTGGGCTCTGCAGCCCCCAGCACAGATCAAACACCAGGCAGAGCGACCAGATCGCCCACCTTTTTTCCCCACTAGGGGGATGATGTGCTGGGGGGGTCTGATTGCTCCTGCCTGCGTGTGGCTGGCGTGGGGGGGGCACCTCAAAGCCCCCTCCACCGCAGGATTCCCCCTCTCCTCCCTCCCTTCCCCGGAGATCGGAGGCTGCACAGGAACTGATCTGTCCTGTGCAGCCTCTAACAGGCTCCTGCCTGTCATGTGACAGCGATCCCCGGCCGCTGATTGGCCAGTGATCGCTGATCTGGTACAACGCTGCTACTGTTAGCAGCGTTGTACAAATGTAAACAAAAGCAAAGATTATTTCTGCTTGTGTTTACATTTAGCCTGTGAGCTGTGATTGGCGGAGCCCCCCGCCGTGAATTGACAGGAAGCAGCCGCTCGCACGAGTGGCTGTTTCCTGATTAATTAGCCTGCAGCTGGCGACGCAGATCTGCGTCGCTGGTCCTGCAGCTGCCACTTTGCCGACGTGCGTTATGAGTGCGCGGTCGGCAAGTGGTTAAAAACAACCCAAAAAAATGATTATGCTATATGTTCCAATCCACAGTTGTCAGAAAGTAAATCATTTACCCACGTTTTTTTCTCTATGTTTAACCGATTCCCGATCCCCCTGCACACTACTACCAATCATGCCACGCTAAAGCCCACTTGCCCTGCTGTTGGTATGACACCAGAGCTCCAGGTGCCGATCAGGAGCCAATTTTATTGGTTCCCGACCCTGTGATTACTGTGAGCCAATCTCATTGTCTTACATTGATTACAGGGTCAGGAACCAAGGAAATCATCTCCTGACTGGCTCACAGAGCTCTGCTGTGATCGCGACGGCAGAACGAGTGGGCTTAAAGAGACACTGTAACATCAAAAAGTTCCCCTGGGGGGTACTCACCTCAGGAGGGGGAAGCCTCAGGGTCCCAATGAGTCTTGCCGCGCCGTCCTCTGTCCCACGGTAGTCTTGCTGCAGCCCTCCGAACAGCGGCCTGACAGATCAGACAGCCTGTTCAATATTTACCTTTCCAGGCTCCAGCGGGGGTGCTGTTGCGGCTTTCAGGTCCGAAGTAGATGGAAATACCCGATCTCAGTCGGGTCCGCTCTACTGCGCAGGCAGACCCGACGGCGATCGAGTATTTCCGCCTATTTTGGAGCCGAGAGCCGCCACAGCGCCTGCGCAGGTGCCGGGAATGTAAATATTTACATCGCCGCTGTTCGGACGGCTGCAGCGAGACCCCCGAGGGACGGAGGACGGCGTGGGAAGCCTCATTGGGAGCCTGAGGCTTCCCCCTCCCGAGGTGAGTACCCCCAGGGGAACTTTTTGATGTTAAAGGTTTTCTTTAAAAAGCGGATCCGAGATGAAAAACTAACTAGAACAAGTAACTTGTCTATATATCTTATCTAAAGTTTAGATGGTTTACACAGCATATCTAGCTGCAAACCGTTTTAATAGAATATGATTATTTATTCCTGTGATACAATGACAGCAGCCATGTTGTTTGGAAACATTACACAGAGGCAGGCTTATCTGTATGTTGAGCCATCAGCCTAATCCCCTCTCCTCCTCCCTCCTCCCCTCTTCCTCTGAAATCAATGACTAGTAACACCTTCCCCTCCTCCTTCCCAGACTGAGCTCCCATGAGCCCTTGCTACTGCCAAGGCTCTCTGAAAACCTGTGGGTGTGGCTTTTTTAGTTTATAGGGAATTAGAGTATTAAAACAAAAACAAAGAAGTATTTGGCTTGAGGAATGCCCTATAAACAATAGGAAAGGAACACAATTATGCAATGTGTAAAAGTTCACCTCGGATCCACTTTAAGCAATGGGTGAATGGCGACATCGGCGATTCCATGTGGCGAGACGTTGGTAAGCTGTGTTTTTGGTATCGGTAGTGGGGCCAGAGACTGCTGGTACGCAAGTGGTTAACACAGGACTCATCTTACAAACTCCCATAATGGAACTTGTGTGTAAGTAGGGGACTGCCTGTAATACACAGCAGCTGACAGGCTTGATGTAGCTAGTTTCAGTACTCCATCCTAATAGCAGTGGGTATGAGACCTCACACAACGTATGTTTGTGAGTTTTACCACATGCTATGACCGTTAAATTCAATTGGACCCAATCAACAGGAAAGTTTTTCACTGAAATCATAGCACTTATTAGAGCAACTTTAACCTATGATTGAACTCTATCAGCCGTATACCCACTTTCCCATGAGAATTTTTTTTAAACTTTTCTTGAATAGATAATCAAGGATGTCTGTATGGCTGATAATGTGTTGAAACCGCTCCCACAGTGTGATATCCGAGCAATGGCCGTGTTGCATTGTGGGAAATAACAGCTTTTTCCAACTGCAAAGCAAGCAGGATCTCCCTCTGTGTATAGAAAAACAGAAAATTGCCTTCTACAGGTGGTCACTAATTATACAATTTGCTGAACGATCAATTACGAACGATTCTTCATATGTATGATCGTTTGGAACCATTAATAGACAAACATCTCCTAACCAATCTGATCAGATTGATGGGATTGAACTAAAATTCTGATCGAAATCATTAATCTCATAGACTTGGTTAAGAGATTTTTGTACATTAGTGGTCCCAAACGATCATTTACGATCGTTCATATGAAAAATCGTTCGTAATCGACCGTTCAGCAAATTTTATTATTTTAAGGACCACCTTTTAAAGGAGCACTCCAGATAAATAAACAGTTATAATTTTACAGAACTGACAGGGTTTGGACTAGTCCATCTCCTCATGGAGGATTCTCAGGGTTTTGTTTTCAAAAGCATTCCCTGAACGGCCATTTGTAACAAAGAAATGTATTTCTTTAAAGATGATTATGCTGTTGCTTATCTTCTAGTGCAGAGAGGAAGTTTTGTGTTCAGGTCTGCTTTAATACTTTAATACAAAGCTTGCAAGCAGCGAGAAAGAATTGGTTACGGCACAGTACTGTGAACAGCCCCATAGAACTGTTTGGGCAGTGAGTTGACATACATAATTATTCTGCAACACAGCTGACCACTGTGAACCTAACCTGACCGCTGGAACAAAGGGAGATAATGTGCTTGTCTGTAGGTGGATCGCTGAAGGATATCATGCCGCAGCTACACTCCAGTTAGGTTTTTTGCCAGGACAGCACAGAATGAGTGTTTCGGGGATTATTGTGCGTGTGTACAGCGCTTTCAATTGCCTGTTCTCTGAACTGCATTTTTCTTAGCTGAAGATCTCCTGCTGCTTTCTTTTGTTTCACCTAAAGGCTCTCACTCTAACATAACATGCTGTTTACAATGGGCAATCCTGGAAGAATGAGAAATTTGAAGCGTTGGAACGTTTTGTTCTATACAGTACTAGGAAATGACAGCTGGAACCTGATTGGCTGCTGTGGACTACACAGCTGCCTTCTTCCAGGTGTTGTCATGACTGACATGAGCTAGCTCCATTTTTTTCGTCAGAATCCTGTCGTATTTCTGCTCCTGTCTCCGGTTGTATTGTTGCGAACCGAGAGCTCATTATAAGATCAGCATCTCATTACATCCATATCTCGAAATACATCTTAAGGTCTAAATCTTGTAATCTTGTTTTAAAGCATTTCATAGTGTGATGGAGTGTACAGAGGCCTAAACGGGCAGGCCTGCTTGATTCTCAGTTCCAAATACAAAAAAAAATTAGTTTCAGTTAGTGTGGTAAGAAGTTAAAATTTCTTTGGGATTTTTATTTCTGGCCTGTGTCCTCCTCAGTCAGAATTTCCACTTTCTGTGCAGACCATAACCTTGTTTTTGCCTCTTTTTGTAGCATGGCAGGTAAGGTGGTGAAAGAATTCACCTCAGCCATTAAAGAGAATCTGTATTGTTAAAATCGCACAAAAGTAAACATACCAGTGCATTAGGGGACATCTCCTATTACCCTCTGTCACAATTTCGCCGCTCCCCGCCGCATTAAGAGTGGTTAAAAACAGTTTTAAAAAGTTTGTTTATAAACAAACAAAATGGCCACCAAAACAGGAAGTAGGTTGATGTACAGTATGTCCACACATAGAAAATACATCCATACACAAGCAGGCTGTATACACCCTTCCTTTTGAATCTCAAGAGATCATTGTGTGTTTCTTTCCCCCTGCATCTCTCATGCACTGAAGTTTCAGGCTGCTCTTTTCTTCCTGCAAACAGCTTTGCCCTTGTCTGAATTTCCTCAGTATGTGAAACCCCAGCCAGCTCAGAGGACGATTTATCCAGCTTGTAAAAGATAAGAGAGAAGAGAGAAGCTGCTCTAATCTAAATAACATACGGGCAGTGTGCAGAGAGGGCCCTGGAGGGGGGAGATGCATCACAGAACCACAACACTGAAGAACTTGGCAGCCTTTCAGACACAGGCCGACAAGTCTGACAGGGGAAAGATACATTGATTTATTACAAAGACTGTGATAGCAGAACGTGCTGCAGTTAGCCAGAACACATTAGAATAGCTTTTGGAACTTGTAGGTTGATAAAAAACAGGATGCAATTTTTGTTACGGAGTCTCTTTCAGGCCAACTGTCGGGTGAACGTCCGCCCAGCGGGAGGGTCTGACGGACCCGTCGTTGGCGGAAGTAGTGTGTGTGTACGCACCTTTATGCACGTGTTGGAGCAGAGTGCAGCACAGATAAGAGGCTAGGCATGCACGTGTTTGTTGGTTGGAGGGGGAGCAATGCACAGTGCACAACAGTGCAGGTTCCGGTGGGTGGGGTGAGCAGGAGCTGGGAGGCTATTCTCATTTGCATTGTCCCTTGCCTCACATGACCGATCAATCTTCTCACCACCACACCTCATCTCACACAACTTCCCACCTCTTTTATTCATGCTTGGGCTGTGACCGTGAGTGGCCACACCTGGCAGGTTCTGCATGGTGCGGCACACATGGACAATATCTGACAATGGCCTCAATTCACTAAGCTTATCTCCTGCCTTTAATAACGTTTCTATAGTTATCACCATGGTGATGAGGCATGTAGTATTCAGGAAACAAGGAAAAGCCTCGTACACAGGATAGACTCAGACAACGTTGCTGAGAATCTATATATCCAAATGCCCCTGAAGTTGCTTTAAGATTTAGGCAAATATTATTTATCAGGGCCAGGGTGAATAATTACCGATGACAAGTGTTCTGTCCTGACAAACTTGACGTAAATACCTTCGAAAAATTTGTTATGTTTTAAAATTTGTTGAATATTACAATAAAAATTGTACAATAACGAAGTGAAAAATTAGATCGCAAATGTTGGGTGCCTAAACTTAATAAAGCTTTGTTAATTAGAATTTATAAAAAAAATAGATTTATCCATCCATAGTACAATTCTCTACTTCAGGCAAGCAGGTTGACAACATTCAATGGGAGAGACTTTTTCATGAATCGAGTATATAGTCTCGGTGCTAATGGTTGACCATTATGTATGATTGGCGCCGAGGCTATATACTGGATTGACATAACAGCTGTAGATACACAATTGCTTTTAAAGGATACCTGAGGTGACAAGTGACATGAGATAGACATGGGTATGTACAGTGCCTAGCACACAAATAACTACGGTATGCTGTGTTCCTTTTTTTCTTTCTCTTTCTGAAAGAGTTAAATATTAGGTATGTAACTGGCTGACTCAATCCTGACTCAGACAGGAAGTGACTACAGTGTGACCCTCACTGATAAGAAATTCCAACTATAAAACACTTTCATAGCAGAAAATGGCTTCTGAGAGCAGAAAAGTGATTAAAAAAGGGTCAATAGTTCATAGATTTTAGCTCTGGCATACGTCAATGAATGTCATTGAGCAAAAAACATAAAACAGTCAAAACTTAAAAAGTAGATTTAAACGTAAAATAAAACTCTGGAATATCTTAAGTCATTTTTTAGGAAAAGGAAGATGGATACAATCATTTATTTCATTAGTTTATTTTTGCCTCAGGTATCTCTAAGTTACTGGTATCAAGACCAATGGCGCATTCATTTTTGTTATAATACAATTTGATCTGGTTTGTCTGATGTATACCTTTTTTAATGGACACATGCTTGACTGTGAACAGATAGATAGATCACCATCATGCTCCACTAGAACAGTCATATATTTTCAGCATTGAAGTTCCTCATTTCTGCTTCTCGCTGTGCTTAGAGGAATCCTGAAGTCCTGTAACTGGCCAGTCTCCAAATGTTGTTTACAAACTACTGTATGTCAAAATCTCAGCTTTCCGCTTTATGCAATTATTTCAGCTTCTTTGCTATGGCTGATATCTTCTTTGCTCGTTTTTAAGAATACATCTTCAGAAAAAAAGACGTTGGTGCTGATTTGTTAATCATCCTGGCTATAATGTATTTTTCCCAAACGCAAATATGGTTCCTGCAGCATTTTGGAGGTTATTACGCTTGAAGTTTAAGTGTAAGAAAACTGTAAAGTCGCTTTAAAAATTGCAGTGTGGTTTTCAAACTGTTTACTGGCAAAATCTGTTCACTTCCAGATCAGTGTTTGCCACAAGAACTACAAAATCATTAAACGCAAACCAGGGCTGTGGCGTTGGTACATAACCACTCCGACGACTCGGTTTATGATTCCTCCGACTCCTCTAATTTGGATAAAATAATCTTGTTGGTTAAAAGTATGTAACATAAAAGGCATGTCATCGCTGCCATAGCTTAGGAATGTTAAAGCTATTTTATGATGGCATCTGCTTTTGGGAACAAAAAGCTGACACTTTACCCTGTCAGTCATTCCGGGCCTATCATTGCCAATGTGAGTGCTCCAACATGACGTCTGTATAATAAGGTGCACTGCATCATATCAGCCGGGTTCCAGATTGTAGCCCTGCCACCTTGTAGAAAAAGGCCTCTGTCTTTTATGTGTCTGATATAGGAAAAGCCAGGACTATATTCTGCAAGGTGGCAGAGCTATCCATCAGAACCCAGCTGTTATGGGGTTCTTGTGAATCTTCTTAGACATTTTAACTCTTACGCATTAGCGTACCACTGTTTGTTGTTTTTTTTACATTATGTACGCAAGAGGTGCAATTAAACTTGGGGTGTAGCTATAGAGTAGCTGTTATAAAATAATCAAAAGTAGTTCTTGGTTGAGAGTACATGTAGAGGGTGAAGACTGGACAAAGAACATCTATAAGGCCCTATAGGTACATGTAAGAGTGATGTGCAGGTACTCTGCAGGACAATGAGGTGATTCTTCCTCTATTACACATTCTTCAGGTACAATCTGAACCAGGTTTATGGGTGATAGACAACACCTCTGCGTTCAATGTGCACAACATTTTCAGTGGCAGAGCTGTGGAGTGGGATGATTTTTGAACCATATACACAGCCTTGTAAAAATTAGACTAAGGGGTTGGAGCAATTTTGGGTACCTGGACTCTGAGTCGGTGGTTTCATAAACTGAGTCGGATGATTTTTGTACTTGACTCCACAGCCCTGCTCAGTGGGAGTGTATATATGTAGAGTGTAGTACTACTGTGTAACTGAATTTGTAGTCACCAACACCAAATATAACATATCAAATTAATTGATTTCATGAGCACAGGGAGTGCATACATTTGCATATAAAATTTTCATAAGCCTGCATCAACGCAGAAATATTTGCATCTCATCACTGACCATCCCTACTAGTGACACAACTACACATCAGGCTTTATTTAGCAGAGATTTATCTATTTATCTATTATAAAAGATTCCTGTGTACACATCAGATATACAGTCACAATCAGATATGCATACCTGACTTTAAAAATACGGTGACTGCTTTATTGCAGCAGCACAAGTAACTTTTTTTGTGTGTGTGTGTGTGGACTAAGCACTGCTTATTTACGATTACTATTATCTGAGAAATAGATCATTTTATCATATTTTCTTTTTAAACTGCAGTGTCTGCATTTTTTCCCATCTCTGACTTCAGGTACCCAAAAATTGCTCCAACTCCACAGCCCAAAATGGCTAGGCAATAATGGAAAATGGCTAGGCGTAAATAGAAAATGGCTACAGAAAATGGCTAGGCGTAAATAGAAAATGGCTACAGAAAATGGCTAGGCAGTATAAGAAAATGGCTAGGCACATGCCAGGAATCGCTACTGCAAATTGCTACAAAAAGCACCAAGCGTTTGTGATGACACTTAGCGATTTTTGTTGTGAACTAGCCCACAGTTGAGTTACAGCATGGTGTTTGGCTATCCTATTCCTGAACTACAGTATATTTCCAATGCACAGTGTGAAGGTTTTTTTTTTGTCTTGTCTATTTTTCTGCTGATGATTTGTCCTTATTTTCTCAAATATTGTATACAGTACATCTCAAGTTCTCAAATTCTACTTTTTTTTATATGCAGCAAAAAAGTTTCTGTAGCATGTTAGCCAAACAAATTACAGTATACTTTTTTTTCCCCTTTTTTATGTGAAATAAGACACCTTGCAGCTAAGCCTTGTATGCATGTCAACTGGCGGGCAACATTGCAGGCCCGAGGCTGTACAGACCTGTTGCTAGACTATAGGCTAGCAACATGTTCTGTTGCTATGCAGAGGGCCGACATGGCAGTACGGTTGTGATGTCACACCGCAGGAGGGTTGAGGGGAACAAAGCTATTGGTCAAATTTCTCCAGCAGGCTGTTCCCTGGCTGAGGCATCAGGGAGCATTGGGGGTTGCTATTCACACTATAGATTCTATGCAGAGGTAGTTGTTATCTAGTAATGCTTTTATACAATGTTCAAAACTAGTGTTTTTATAACTGTGCTGCGTAATATGTTGGCGCTTTATAAATTCAATAAATAATAATAATAATAATAACTTGGAGAACTTTGCCTTCTTAAAACAGAAGGACATTTGCAATAATTCAGCTTTAAATGAACATGTGTGGTTACTCACAATGCACCACTACTGAATATGCAAATTATCCCTTTTCGACCCTCTAAGCAAGGCAAGCATCCAGAACCGCTGGTGTATAGCAAGCCTATAGCTTTAAATATTACACAGCCACACCAACCCCACATGTAGACAGCCTGAAACAGGCTTTTGGCCCTCATCAGTACATGGCAGGGATATCCCCCTATACATTCCTAGTGGTTTGGGTCACCTCAAGCTATGTTTAGAGGTATCCCCCTATACATTCCTAGTGGTTTGGGTCACTGTCAGGAACCGGCCCGCGGCACGCTTGCGTATACGGTTCCCGACTGCGGGTTTGACCAGATCTAGAGGGGAAGCAGCCTTAGTCAAACTAGAAACAAGGCTGGGACCCCTCAGAACACCTCTCACTGCCACCACTAGCGGTTCGCTCCACTCTGCTGTCGAGTCCTCAGCGCGCACTCCGCGTTTTCGTATTCGGGTCAGCTTTGCGCTTAGGCCGAATACGGGAATGCCACGCACCCACACACACACACACACACACAGTTGCAATCTTACACTGTAGTGAAGCAAAAATCCACTAACAGTCGTTCCGAACGATACTGTTAGCCACTCTGCTGTCGCTACTCGCACTGGCGTTTTTTGTACGTTGGGTCAGCTGCGCGCTTTAGGCCATCTTATGACAAACGCCCCCACACACAATGCAATTACAATTTCATAGGGTAGTGTTGCTCAAGCATACAAATAGGCATGGACTTATACACACTTCAATCTCTTCTAGGCTATGAGTGTTAGTTTAGTACGGCAGAAGTCAAGCTTATTAAATAATAATTTAATATTCCAGGGAAAAAGGTGGAACAATGCAGAACAGAATATATACAAAAGATTACAAAAACAAAGTAAAAAGTTACAAGGATAAAAGTACAAAAATACACACAAAGCGATTTTGCTTACCAAAATAAACAGGGAAATAAACGTACCAGCGTATCGATCTGGCGTTGTTGCGGGAGTACGCACTTCTGGTTAGGAACCAGGTTAGTTCTAGCCGTGTGGACTACCTCCAAGAACTACAAGTTGTGGCTATCCTAGCTGCAGTTTAATACTGTAAGATACGCCTGGAGGCTGCAACTTCCTTGGGGAGGGGAGGAACTAGTTTTTAATTAAATCTCAGACATATTCCATTTCCAGGTAAAAGTCTATACATCAAACGATTGTGAAGTGAGGCTTTCAACTCCAGGTGAAAACTTGATTAAGGCTTCCTCCCATTATTTCCTAGCATCAAAGCTTTCCTGTCTCAGCCCTTAAAGTCTGCAGATATTTCCAACCCCCTTACAATAGATGTAATTTACAGAGTATTGTTTGCACCTCCATCAATAATTCAATTTCCACAGGTAAAAAATGGTATCAAAAGGACTTCACCCCTTCACCCATTTCTAGTAGGCGGTCATGTACATTTCAAACATTCCTGTGTTAGTCTCCAGACTGGGGTAGTCTTGCTTTGTGTATTGAGACAATGGGCCGTCTCCTGAGTTCAAAAAGCCAGGCAGATAATCCCATTAGCAGGGAACCACTCTCAGAGGAACTGCATACAGAAACTCAAAGGACTTTATGGTCAAGACAATCACCCATTTCCTGGCCCCAAGCAACTCAAGGCAACAGCTCCCTTCTAGCAGACCTACATGGAACACAGGCAGAAAAATGAAAGAATATGTTCCTTTATTATCCTTATCATCAGCACCCCAATATATCACCACAGTCACCTCAAGCTATGTTTAGAGGTATCCCCCTATACCAGGCATGGGCAAACTCGGCCCTCCAGCTGTTATGGAACTACAAGTCCCACAATGCATTTGCCTTTGAGTCATGACTGTGGCTGTCAGACTCCTGCAATGCATTGTGGGACTTGAAGTTCCTTAACAGCTGGAGGGCCAAGTTTGCCCATGCCTGCCCTATACATTCCTGGTGGTTTGAGTCACCTCAAGCTATGTTTAGAGGTATCCCCCTATACATTCCTGGTGGTTTGGGTCACCTCGAGCTGCTTGGTAACTCTGTTATAACTTGGAAATAACCTTGAAGGACACCTGAACTAAGAGGGGTATGGAGGATGCAATATTGATTTCCTTTTAAACAATGCAGATAGCCTGGCTGTCCTGCTGGGTACATGTGAATTGGCCGCCGGGAGACTTGGGCGCAGGACATAGCCGGTATATGGCTTATCCTGCTGCTGAACAAGTTCCCGGCGGCATAAATACTATCCCCCCTCCTTGTCCACGTGAATAGTGGGGGATGATATAATTCGGCTTCCAGCTATTGCTGGAGGACGAATTATAGTGTTTTAAGAGCAACTTCAGCTCCGTCTTCTGACGGCGCTGAAGTTACTCACGGTGCGCTGTCTATGGTGACGCCAGCTGCGCCCAAATCTCCTGCGCTGTGGTTTATACAGCACACGTGCCTCTAATACTTTTAGCCATAGATCTGAACAAGCATGCAAATCAAAAGTTTGACAGAATTTACTGCATGCTTGTTTTAGGTGTGTGATTCAGACATTACTGAAGCCAGAAAGATCCGCAGGACGCCGGGCAACTGGTATTGTTTAAAAGGAAATGAAGATGGTACTTCCCTCTCACTTCAGGTGGCCTTTAATTGTACAGAAAACCAATAGCAATTTCCTTTTTAAGCTACATACACATGATAGATAAAACTCTACTGAAGCGACTGTTTTGTGTCATACTTGGCCAATAATCTGGGGGGGGGGGGGGGGGGAAGGGTGTGAGACAGGTATCCCTGAGATTGCAGAAAGATCTGGCACACTGGATATTTAAGCCACAGTGACCTCTGAACCCATTCCTTACCCTGCTTGACTGAAGCTGCTCCATCGTTTGCTGTCCTCCCTCCCTAACCACCCCATAGCTACAGTATGCATTGCTTAGATGTCCTGGAGTGACGCCTCTGTATGGCATCCATTCTCTGCAGTGCTGACCCCAGGATCACTCAGTCTTCACACACAGGGTAATCATGCGAGTGTCTGCACCATAACAACCAGCATGGCGCATATGTCCAATCCAGTGCAAGGAAAATGTACGCAAAAGGAGAGCTGCTGCCGAATGAAGGATTCTGATTGGTCGCTCTGAGAAACCTCTCTAGTTTGCATTTATAATAATAATTCCTATATTTTGTATAGCGCTTTCCTCCTGTCGGACTCAAAGCGCTTGTGAGGCAGCCACAAGAGCGCACTCAGTAGGCAAGAGCAGTGTTTTAGGGAGATTTGCCCAAGGTCTCCTTACTGTATAGGTGATGGCTTACTGAACAGGAAGAGACCAGATTCGAACCCAGGTCACCTGTGTCAGAGGCCGAGCCCTTAACCAGTACACTATCCAGCCACATTTGCACCTGTATTGCTCCAATTTCTCTCAGAATGGTTTTAATAACTCTCCCCCAATGTTTCCAGGTGGTCTCAACAGTTTACAGATTTTATTACCATGTCCTGGACTTACATCAGCACAATTCAGCTTGATTTTTATGGAGGGAAGGTAAAGCGTGATTAAAGTAGTTACTTGTAAAAAGGCCAGTGAGCGAGTCACAATGTTTACAGCGGATCTGCCATGCTAGAAAACTGTCACTGTAAAATGTTAAGCTTCAGGTCAGTCATCCTCATCTGGCCATCAATACTTTAAGCGTTACTCATTCAGGTCACCTATCCCAACACTTCAGTGGCTGCCAGCTGCTCCTGCAGAATTGCACTTCATTCAATCAGTAGCTGATACCCCCTTTCCCATGAGACATCTTTACAGGTCAGGGGGCTCTGTATGGCTGATATTCTGGTGAGACCCCTCCCACAGTGTGATGTCGTGACCATGGTCCTGACTACTACTGTGTGTGAACGTCGTTGCACTGTGGGAAATAACGGCTGTCACCACCAGTGATACATTTCAAAATGTAAATCTGAGAGAGGACAGATTTTGCAGTGGGCAAGCACTGACTTAAATAATCTATACGTGAATCTTGTAAACAATAAGCAATTTTATTCATCATGTTAGTTTCACTTCAGTTCCTCTTTAATGATTAATATTCTTTATAGTGCTTTATAGAGCATCAATATATTAGACTGCTAGCAATAGGATTAGTTGCAGTACCATGTTAGCCATCAGTAAATTCTGGAAGTTTTGAATTGATGATTCAATTCAATTAGGGAAATAAATCACAAATGTGACACAAATAGTCACAAAAACTAAAAAAAAGGAGTTTAGCTTAAAGCAAAACTCTACATTAAAGGATAACTGACATGAGAGGTATATGGAGGCTGCCATATTTATTTCCTTTAAACAATACCAGTTCCCTGGTAGCCCTGCTGATCATCTGTATTTTGCTGCAGTAGTTTCTGAACCACATCAGAAACAAGCATACAGCCAATCCACTCAGATCTGACAATGTCAGAAACACCTGATCTGCTGCATTATTGTTCAGGGTCTATGGCTAAAAGTATTAGAGGCAGAAGATCAGCAGGATAAATGGGCTATTGGTATTGCTTAAAAGGAAATAAATATGGCCGCCTCCATATCCCTCTCACTTATCCTTCAAAAATAGAAAAAGTCACATGCTTATCTCGGTAGAGGGAAGCTTCTGGATACTCGAGGCTTCCCCCCACCCCCTTCCACCTCAGCGTTCCAGCACTGGGACCTCCTAAAGCTCACAGGTGCAGGGCGGCTTGGACCTGCCTAGTAACACCGAGCCACCGCTTGGTGAAAAAAGCCAGACTGTTCTGCCCCATGCTGCACCGCAGGTGTGAACTGCAAAGCAGGTGGATTCGGTGCACGGCGTTCACCGCAATGTTATGCTGAGCAGGGCACGTAAGAGCAACTCGGGGCCGGACCCTGAATTACACCAACCTCTGAACTACGATGAATCAGGAGTTTAGCCACAGCAGGGAAAGCCGTCATTTGGCTCTCTTGGCGCCCAACCCACTGGTGGCGTACTAACATGTACATGTGAAGTATCCTGCACAGCAGAACGTGAGATGTGGGGGGTCACAGTGCTGGAACGCTTAGGTGTCGGGGGAGGAGGAAGCCTCTGGATTATCTAGAGACCTCCTCCTATTGCAGTAAGTACCCAAATGGGACATGGTTTTCTTTCAGGTACATGTTAATAAGTTGTGAATCAAGAGGCTAGCCCTGCAAGCACTGACTGGCACTTGGCAGGGAAACTTGCATTCACACAGACATTTCTGCTCAGCATTGGATTGGGGTCATGTCAGGTGACTCAGCAAGCGACACCTTTCGGCTATTGCTTTTGCTTTTTTTTTTTTTTTTTTTTTTTGAGGCAAAACAAGTTATTTGATGTCACCGCTGAAATCGTGATAAACATCAATATGGCATTAGTACGCTAGGTGAAGAAATGAGGGCATTTTATAAACCTCTCCCTTGTCGTCTGATACTTCAGAATAACAGACCAATGATTGGCTGTCTCAGCTGTATAAGGGCTGGTTCAGACGGACGTTTGCAGAGCGTTTACTGCCAGCGTTCGGGGCTTGGCGTTAAACGCTGCCATTCAAGTGAATGGGAGCGTTTGTACCAAGCTTTTACGAGCGTTTGCACAAACGCGGCGTTCGGGTCCCGATTTTCACTGGCGTTCAAGGAGCCCCTGGAAGCTACATGTTGCTTCCAGGGGCGGTTAACCGCGACGGGTAATGTCCCTCTAGGGGAAGAAAAAACGCGACCGCATCCGAACGCAATGCGAACGCTGCTGAAAGCCTGAACGCATTGCCGCCGCGACGCCAATGAACGCAACGCCTCCAAACGTCCGTCTGAACCAGCCCTTAAGTATGTGGAACTGTGTTGGCTGCCCACAGGGCTTCCTGGAGAGAAGTACTGTAGGACCTGACTGTAAAGGGTCACCAAGCCTTTAGCACATAAAAGGACTGGATTATATTGTGTTTGTTTAAGCACTTCTTCCTGCTGCATAATCTGATATTAATTAGTTTTGAGCAGCTCTACATACCAGAGGAGTGATGAAGAGGAAGTAAGAGGAATCCAGTGATTTTTCCACTGTTTAACATTTTGTCTTCATACGGTTTAATTTATCAATGACGCTAATATTCTCATGCAAAGGATAATGTAACTTCCAGGGCCTATTTTATTCACCCCCTCTCATGCCACAAGCACCATGTTTTTCACCCCACAAGTACCATGTTTTTGCCCCCCTCCTACGAGTACCATGTTTTGCACCCAACAAGTGCAATGTTTTCCCTCGCGACAATTACCATGTTTTTCCCCCAACAAGTACCATGTTTTTCACTTTACCCCATAAATACCATGTTTCCCTCCGACAAGTACCATTGTTTTCCTCCCACAAGTACCATTGTTTTCCTCCCACAAGTACCATTGTTTCCCTCCCACAAGTACCATTGTTTCCCTCCCACAAGTACCGTTGTTTCCCTCCCACAAGTACCGTTGTTTCCCTCCCACACGTACCGTTGTTTCCCTCCCACACGTACCGTGTTTCCCTCCCACAAGTACCATTGTTTCCCTCCCACAAGTACCATTGTTTCCCTCCCACAAGTACCGTTGTTTCCCTCCCACAAGTACCGTTGTTTCCCTCCCACAAGTACCGTTGTTTCCCTCCCACAAGTACCGTTGTTTCCCTCCCACAAGTACCGTTGTTTCCCTCCCACAAGTACCGTTGTTTACCTCCCACACGTACCGTTGTTTCCCTCCCACACGTACCGTTGTTTCCCTCCCACACGTACCGTGTTTCCCTCCCACACGTACCATTGTTTCCCTCCCACACGTACCGCGTTTCCCTCCCACAAGTACCGCGTTTCCCTCCCTACAGGCACCGTGTTTCCCTCCCTACAGGCACCGCGTTTCCCTCCCACACGCTCCGCATTTCCCTCCCTGCTTCTGGTTTTCTCCTGCTGCAAATAGATCCTTTCTCCTTTTCTCTTTTTCTCTCTCCGTGGAGCAATACCGCTCTACCAAAGGTGTGTGTTAGTACTGGGATCAAGTGGTATCTTTAGTTACATTGTGCTTTGTATTGGTTGAATATGATCAGACATATGAACACAACTTTAGCAGCCTCATGTTCTGCAGTAGGCAAGGATCACCAACCACTCACTGAGTGAACAAACATGTCAAGAGAACATGCATTGCTTGAATGAATGAACATGTAGGAAAAGTCAGAGCAAATTCATGTTCAACTTCATTCTGCTTGTAATGGCAGTCAAGTGCATGCCCCCCCCCCCCCCGCTCCCCCCACCACCGCCTTTCCCCAGCATGCATTCTAAACAATGTACCATACATATAATTGATGTCTGTGGGTACACCCAACCTTTGACCTTTCTTGGGTTAGAAAAAAATGATTTATTGGGTTGGACTTGGTTGATTTAACGCCAAGGATTTTCATTGGGCGCAGGGTGAGCAGTCTTTCGCCTTCACCCTGTGCCAAAATGTGGCCACAGCCATTTTCTATGTACTCTGTTTTTAACCTCACAAATATCATTGGTAGCTCTAAAGGTAACTGGAACAATACTCATGCCTGCTGGGTGAATGACTGATGCCTGCGTATTCTGTATGGCCTTATAAATGTGTGAACAGCTTAAGACCTTAAAGAAAGTCTGAAGCGTTAGTTAAAATAAAAACCAAATACTCGCCTAAGGAGAGGGAAGGCTCTGGGTCCTATAGAGCCTTCCCATTCTCCGCATGGTATCCGCATTCCAGCGCTGGATCCCCGGTTCAAATCTCCCGCCGGGGGAGACTCCTTGCAATCTTCGGAAGCGCTCGGGCTCCTGAAGACTGGCGGCTCTTTCCTGTGCATGCGTGCGAGCTTAAAGCGAATCCGAGAGGAAAAAAACTAACTATAACAAGTAACTTGTCTATATATGTTATCTAAAGTTTAGATAGTTTACACAGCAAATCTAGCTGCAAACAGCTTCAACAGTTTGAGTATTTATTCTTGTGATACAATGAGGGCAGCCATGTTCTGTTTGTCACATTACACACAGGTAAGCTGATCTGTATCACTAGCCCTCAGCCTGTGACAAATTCAATCCCCTCTGCCTCTGAAATCTCTGGCTAGTAACCTCTTCCTTCTCCTGCCCAGACTGAGCTCCCATAAGTCCTTGCTACCTGGAACTGAGTGCCAAGGCTCTCTGGAGAAGCTGTGGGCGAAGCTTGTTTAGTTTATAGGGAATTGGAGTATTAAAACAAAACAAAAAAGTATTTGGCTTGAGGAATGCCCTATAAACTATATGAAAGGAATACAATTATGCAATGAGTAAAAGTTTATCTTGGATCCACTTTAAGAAAGGGCCCTTGCGCGTGTGCACTATGGAGTGGCCCGTTTTCAGAAGCACAAGTGTTTCTGAAGACTTCTTAAGCACCCCAGAAGTGAAAGAAAGCAATCTACGAGCCACCGTTGTACACTGCTAGCCGGGTAGCCTGCAGGGGGCCTGTGAGGAGAATAAGAAGGCTCTATAGGACCCAGAGCCTCCCCTCTCCTTAGGTGAGTATCCGTTTCTTATTTTTATTTTCTCTTAAGACTCCCTTTAAGGCAATTGGGAATATGACATTAATGCCCATTTTCCATGCTGCTGGAAATGAGCTTATTATTTAAACCTTATGACTGTTAATATGATATGATTGAATGGAAAATAATGCTAATGATGGACGCGCTTATATGCGGTATTTAGCTTCTATTGTATGGATGGTAGGATGCATGAAGCACAAATAGTGAAGGCCACACTTCCTTTCATCCAGAAAAACAACATTTCTCGTTACTGGGAGGTACTCCTGTCACTTCCTGTGTGATAGTGTGGAATGCTTTAGGTTTTATTTCCAGTTTTAGCTGACCTCTCTGGTATTTATTTGTGACTGGGTTTTATACAAAGACATTAAGGGATTTATTTTTCACGACTCTGTAAAACACAAAAGCGCTCTGCTGTGGTACTTATAATATTACACAGGCTCATCCTCAGCCATGTAATTATAAGAGACTGAATGAGAGGAGATGCTGGATAGACTGAGCCGCCTTCATTCAGCGCATTACAGAACTCTGAGAAAAGAGGAGATCCTTAAGGCCTCTTGCACACTGCATGCATTTCAGATTCCGATTCCGCTTTTTAATCTGTTTTTACATCCGATTCCGATTCAGATTTTTAATCTTAACTGCATGCTGCGTTTTTTGATCCGTTTTTCTGTTGAATGTATTCAAGGAAAATCGGAAACGGAATCGGAATCGGAAAACAGATTTGCAGTGTGCAGGGAGCCTAAAACTGACCTGAACTCAGAACTTCCTGTCTGCTTTAAAAGATACATTGAATCAAGATAGAGAAGAGGCCGTGGGCACCAAATCATGAAGCTTCATTTAATCCAGATGTATTACAATACAATAAAGATGATGGAACTTAGCAATACATCACCTACAACTTGGCTAGATCAGATGTCGATTAAGGAATCTTTCCCGTGTAGAAATTGTCCCACATGGGAATATATGATCAGGATAGATAATGTACGCCTGGGAGGGTATATTCACCAAATTAAAGATTTTATCACTTGTAGGACAGCCTTTGTTGTCTACGGCATTCTCTGTCCCTGCTCCTTTTTCTATATAGGAATGACTACCAGACCAGTGCGTGAAAGATTGGTAGAACATCGTATATCTATCAAAAAGGGTGAGGGAGCTTTAAGAATGATAACTCCTGTTAGAGAAGTCCATAATGCTGATGCTAATGTCCTTAAAATGGTCGGCCTTGAAGTGGCAAGAACCCCCCGACGTGGGGGAGATAGGAAAAAACTTCTCTCACAAAGAGAATCTTTACTAATCTCTAGGACTGATGCCCTGGGCCCTTCTGGCTTTAAAGAGAATCTGTATTGTTAAAATCGCACAAAAGTAAACATACCAGTGTGTTAGGGGACATCTCCTATTCCCCTCTGTCACAATTTCGCCGCTCCTCGCCGCATTAAAAGTGGTTAAAAACAGTTTTAAAAAGTTTGTTTATAAACAAACAAAATGGCCACCAAAACAGGAAGTAGGTTGATGTACATTATGTCCACACATAGAAAATACATTCATACACAAGCAGGCTGTATACACCCTTCCTTTTGAATCTCAAGAGATCATTTGTGTGTTTCTTTCCCCCTGCAGTTCTCATGCACTGAAGTTTCAGGCTGCTCGTTTCTTCCTGCAAACAGCTCTGCCTGTGTCTGTAATTCCTCAGTATGTGAAAGCCCAGCCAGCTCAGAGGATGATTTATCCAGCTTGTAAAAGATAAGAGAGAAGCTGCTCTAATCTAAATAACACACAGGCGGTGTGCATAGAGGGGCTTGGAAGGGGGAGTTCATAGCAGAACCACAACACTGAAGAACTTGGCAGCCTTCCAGACACAGGCTGACAAGTCTGACAAGGGAAAGATGCATTGATTTATTACAGAGACTGTGATAGTAGAAAGTGCTGCAGTAAGCCAGAACACATTAGAATAGCTTTTGGAACTTGTAGGATGATAAAAAACAGGAAGCAATTTTTGTTACGGAGTCTCTTTAATGATAAGAATGAATTTGCTTTCTAGAAAATTATTAATATAAGGGCTGCTTTACCTCCTTCACCTCCTTTTGGATTTTTGGGTCACTCTTTAGTGGTGTGTTATGCTCCTTCTCCTTTAATGCTTTCATAATATGTTCCCTTTCCACCTCTATATCTGTATATTGCTGTATACTTCTGAATGTAATACTTAACTATGTATTTATGTCTTTGAATAACAGCCTATGCTCCAGTCGGTCTGGTCCATTCCCTCACCTCTTGTGGCGTATTCCTCGACTCTTTATGCAGCCAAAACTGGGTGCTCTTTGTGAGAGCAACCCGGTAGGATAGCATTTCCGTAACCACGGAGCGTCTCCTAGGTAACGCATCACCGCGCGGTGACGCGCGATGTGTGCGCCTGGAGACATCGAGTCCTGGATGTGACGGGGGCATAGAGATGCGCTCCACTCTGGAGCGCGGAAATGCTTCCGCCTTACGCTGGAGGAGGAGGAGGGGGCGTGCCGGAAGAGTGGAGGATGGCCTGGCGTCCTTTTAATGCCGGGCAGATCAACATGGCGGTGAGCTTCTCCCCGCCATGGAGCGTGTCTAAGAAAAAGCGCTTGAGAGCGCGAAACAATTTTCGACCACCTCACCATCTTCTCTGTAACCAACTGCTGCTGCCTTGGAACGGTGATGTATTGCGAAGTTCCATCATCTTTATTGTATTGTAATACATCTGGATTAAATGAAGCTTCATGATCTGGTGCCCACGGCCTCTTCTCTATCTTGATTCAATGCATTGTTCTGTAAACGTGGAGGCACAGTAACAGGAGCTATTCCAGAGTATCTTTTGTGTCCCAACGGAGGTTCATTGTGTGCGGGGTATCAGTCTTATCTTAGTGCAAAGTGCTTTAAAAGATAAGCATCAACCAAATTAACCTTTTGAAGAAAAACATTTCTTTGTTGCAGCTGACACAAATCCTGCAATAAATCTGCAGTGTCTACTTACTGCTTTCATGGAAGGAGACAGTTACTGCTTTCATGAAATCGGCCAGCTGACACAGTTGAAGGGTCAAATTACAGTTGTGATTAGTCACCGATGAAGGGGTATTAGACAGGCTAAACTCTCTAAATACATACAAGGTGCATTTCTCTTTGTTTTCCTTCTGCCCTGTGCAAGAGTTCAGGTCCACTTTAAATACCTGGCTATAGTGTTTTCTCTTGTATATAGAAAAACTCACCCTTTAGTGTAATGTAGAAAAGGACCCTGTGATAGTGAAGTATATCTTAAGGTGGCCACACACCATACAATTTTTTAAATATCTGTTCAATTTAAGGATTGAAATCAATTTTTCTGACTGATTGTAACATTACCAATGTACCACACACCTATGTTACATTTTTCCTCAATTATGATAAAAATGATTGGAAACTCTGAGAAAATTGCTAGGGTGTGTATATTCATAAATTAACAATCCAACACACACCATACAATCCTTAGTAGTAATTGAACAGAAATATCTGGCATTCCAAATCGATTTAAATCGAAAAAAACGGGAACTCCGATCGGATTTTTCAGTCGAATGAAAAAAAAGCTTTTGATTTTTTTCGAGAGATACGATCGTTTTTATCGAATTGCTGTAAAATCTGATCATTTTATTGTATCGTGTGTGGCCACCTTAAGCCTGATGCCATTTTGCATTGGTAGCTTAATGTCTCTTCAAATTTCAACTGAGCCAGCGTTAATATGACGGCTGCATGAACTGCAAGCCCCTTGATAAGGACAGTATGTCGATGCCAATCATTGTACTGAAAGTTGACCATGCATGAATAGATTGCCAGGTTACAAACGTACCCACTCCTCCCTGATCTGAATCTGATCTGTGAGGGATCGAATCCCCACACACCGCACCTAGATTATCAATAGATTTTATCTTGAAATCAATCTTATGCTAGGTAGACACTATGAGATTTTCTGGCACATCTGATTTCGGAGCATTTTCCGATCAATTTCCTATTGACGTGAACGGAAAACAGTCTGAAAATGATTAGAAATAAGATTGGACATGTTGGAAATAATCGCTCTGCCAGAAAATCTCTTAGGCCTAGTGCACACCAAAACCACTAGCAGATCCACAAAACGCTAGCGGTTTTGGGTGCGGATGACAGAGTTTAGTTCCAGTGCACAACGGGCAGATCTTGATGCGATCCGCCGGCCACATCAGCATCTGCGTGGCTAATGTATCTCCGACATGTCCAATCAGGATTCGATTTGCCATTGTTTTGCAATGGCAAATCGATTTGAATCCCGATCGGACATGTCAGATTTAATCGGATCGTAAATAGAATCTTAATTGAATCGTACAAAGAATCGTATCGTGTAGATGGGGCTTTAGATCAACTAAATAATCAATGTTTACCTGCTTGCTGCCTTGGGCCACACAATATATATATTTGATCAGATCTTAGCAGGAATGTGATCTGATATGAAAAAGCCCACAGTCAGTAATTGCATTCTGCCCCCACTAGGACCTCCCCTAACTGCTTTTGTTGGTTTCAGATAAGCTAGACATTGCCTACAATATAGTTTGATCCAAGAGTCTCTTCTATCCCTGTCCAAACAGGAAGCCTGTACAGCTACAGCATGGTGAGTCCAATAATCATGAGCAAAAAGAAATGGTCCGCACTTGTCAATGAAGGTTTCCTTTATTGTTGGACATATCCAAAACATCTGAGGCAAACATCAGATAGCTATCTGATGTTTGCCTCAGATGTTTTGGATATGTCCAACAATAAAGGAAACCTTCATTGACAAGTGCGGACCATTTCTTTTTGCTCATGATTATTGGACTTGCTGACCAGGTCGTGCACTGTCGTGGAGTGTGGTGAGATGTAGCGGTGTTCACTCTACATATAGTACAGCATGGTGAGCTGTATTTTCCCCATCTAGTCAGGTTTGGCTGCAGTGCACATATCCTACCAGTAACTTTCATCTAGCGGATGTTGTAGTGGCTGGAGATCTGTTTGGTGTGTTTCTCAATTGGCAGCAGAGCATCACCCGATGCTGTTACAGACCTGAAAGAGGAACTTTAGCAAAAAGGAGAGAAAAATAAATAAATGCACTGCAAAGTAAGAAGCAAAAAAAAAAAAGACAGATCAAGAAATGATTAATATTCGCCATGTAATTTGTTCATGTTGTTTAATCCACAATCAGCTGCACGTAATCATCTTTACTACTGGCAGACATGAAAAAAACGAATGGTACGAACTGCCATTATTTATAACCACACCCCCTAACAATGTGATAGGCTAAAAGGTTGCTTGTTTTATAGATATACATATGCACATTGCTTGGCAATTGGAAACTGCTGTTATTTCCCACAGTGCAACTAGGTTCACAGACAGCAAACTGTCAGGACCATGGTCATGACATCACACTGTGGGAGGGGTTACACCATAAAATTGGCCATACAGACCACCCTGATGATATATTAAGGAACAGGTGAAGATCTCTCATGGGAAAGGGGGTATCCGTTACTGATTGGGTTGAACTTTAATTACAGTTCGTCTTGAAGTGAGGATGTGCCATGCAGCCCATGTGCTGTGTGAGGAGACCGTTTGCTTATTCATCCTGTGGTGAGCTCTATCACAGATGCTGAGCACCAGATAAATGCGTCTGACAGTATTTGTCAATTGCACACATTGTCATTCAGTTTAGCCATCAACATGCTGAAAGATTTTATAACAAAATATAACCTGCCTGTGCAGAAGGAATGTGAGCCTGTGTTATATAACAGCTTCTGTACAACGATTAATCTCCTTAGTGCTTATTTGTCTAAAATTGCCACATGGCATTACATTATTATAGTGATTGAAAAGCTGCGGGCTTGTGAGGCAGAACATCTCATAGTATGGGCTCGGGGTCCTGCAGTGACAGGAATACGGAGGATGCCATCACTAACTGCCTTCTTGAAATGACAGTTTCCTGGATTCCGTGCTGATTTTGTCCCAGAGTGAGGAGTTCTGGTTTCATTCCCTGTTTTCTGGTTCCAGATATGTGAATCAAACACGGGAGAGTGTCTCCGCTTTTTTGCACACCAAGTGGTGTAAAACTAGAGCAATGCAAGTCAGACTTTACAGTGCTGTATCATTTCTATATCGCCTCCTCTGCTGCTCTGAAATTCTACTTTCTCCTGACTGCTAAAGCAGACCTGAACCCAGAACTTCCTCTCTGCTCTAAAAGATAAGCTACAGCATAATAACCTTTAAAGAGGAACTTCAGCCTAAACAAACATACTGTCATTAAGTTACATTAGTTATGTTAATTAAAATAGATAGGTAATATAATCTCTTACCCACCCTGTTTTTAAAGAACAGGCAAATGTTTGATTTCATGAGGGCAGCCATCTTTTTGGTTGAAAGGAGGTGACAGGGAGCATGAGACACAGTTCCAACTGTCCTGTGTGCTGATCACCCCTCCCAGTTGCTAGGAAACGTGACTAACACAGGAAATCCCATCATGCTTTGCACAGCATCAGGGGAAAAAAACCCATGCAGTTTTCTTTGATGGGTGGAGCTTAGCTAAAAATGCAGCTAAAAATGATGCTTTGGTAAGAAAAACAAAGTTCTGATGCTGTGAAACTGTTAAAGAAACACCAAGCCTTTTCAGTTCTGCTGAGTAGATTTTTAGTCCGGAGGTTCACTTGAAAGAAAAGATTTTTGTTACAGCTGATAAAATCCTGCAATAAATCTGCAGAGTGACTACTTCCTCCTTTCATGGATGCAGACATATTGTTAACATCCTGTGTTTACAAATTAGCTGCTCTGCCATGGCAGAGGGGATTCCTGAGCCGACAGAGCTGAGAGATCAAATTACGGTGGTGATTAGCCACAGATGATGGGGCATTAGACAGGCTAAACTCGCTAAATACATAAAGGGTGCATTTCTCTGTTTTCCTTCTGCCATGTGAAAGACTTCAGGTCCACTACACACGCTCAACCAAACTGCCTGATTGTTGTCTGATTTTGGTCTGTTGGACTACAATTTAGCGTGTGGTACAACTAGAAGAGCGACTGATAATAGGCGGTTTGCCTGATCCAATTTAAAATATGATCTGACCAGCAAGATGGAAGGTGGAGAAACACATTGCTGCATTTTCTATATCTTGTGATACAGTGAGGGAATCTCTTCTTGGGAATCTACAGTGAGACGAGTATGCATGTGGCCTTATTACAGTGTTTTTTTTTTTTTTTTTTTTTTTTAAAGCAGATGCCAATACCCTGGCTCTCTGATTCGGCTTTAGTTTATAGGTCATCAACCTATACACAGCCAGAGGCCAAGTACCTGATCTGCATGCTTATTCTGCATCATTTCATAATCATTCAGCGCTGCGTAATATGTTGGCGCTTTATAAATACAATAAGTAAATCATCACAATGATTTTCAGTTTCTAATAGTGTTAGAGGCAGAGGGATAGAAAAACAGCCAAGCAACTAAAATTTTTAACACCCACTTTAGGGTTCCGTTATAATAAACCCATCCTTATGTCCACACAATTAAAAAAAGACATGGAGTAAAAGTCAATAGTGTCAGCGTGTGCAGAAGGGATGCCATTTTTTTAAAAACACATCTTGGGGGGAGGGGGGGCATGGGGGGGATGGGCCCGTATGGACCTTTGTTGCCTTGTGGGAAATAACCGTTATTTCAAAACTGGCAAGTAAGCAGAATGTCCCTCGGTGCAAAGAACTCTCAGGCCTCTTTCACAGTACGAGGTTAAAGTCGCACGTTAGACAATGTTTCAACGCAGACTAACACACAGCAATACTAAGTCTGTGCGACATTCACAGTGCACACGTTGCTTTAGTGTGTAGCGTTATTAGAAGGTGCTGCATGCTGTGCGTTATACACGTTCTTAGCTGCGTTACACTGTTTGCACATGCTCAGTAATGACTTGGCAGCATACTTTTTATTGCCTGTATGCTCTACTGTATGCGACGATAACGGGGCATTAAGTTGTGGTGCGACTTTTTGGGGGCATTGCGTTGTAATTTGCGTTGCGACTTTAACGTAACATCAAAACGCAATGTCTTACTGTGAAAGAGGCCTCAGCAAACTAATGTTAAATGGAATCATCTATAACATTCATTTATAGAATGACTAGAGAAGCACTAATATGTCGGCAATTTTTTTTTTTTTAATGTAGGTGAAATTTCATGTTAAGGCCTAACTAAACCTAAAACTGAACCAAGCCCCCGTCTACATCTCCCGGCATGCAAGGCGGCATGCTTGGTTGTTTTTGTCAGGAATTACAAATGCTTGCTGAAACTGCCAGTTGGCTCGAAAAGATGGAGAATCCCATACGGGCCAGAGGAGCAGCACCCCAACCCCGCACCCCCAACGGCACACACCATTACGAACATTTGTTTCTATGTCACTGCTCAGGTCACTTCAATAGGCCTTTTATTGATAAGGTGTGACTAGATCACCTAGGAGAAAACGTAAGAGAAAAAGTGAATGAAATAAGGGCCAAAGTAATTCACTTCCAAATGTAAGGGCCCGTTTCCATTAGAGCGAATCCGCATGCGTTGTCTGCATGCGGATTCGCATAACCAATACAAGTGGATGAGACTGTTTCCACTTGTCAGTTTTTTGGTGCGTTTTTCTGTGCAGGATTTTTCTGCACGGTAGGGCCTGCAGAATTCGCCTGCGTGTGGAATGCAGGCGATTCGCAGGCAATGTATTTAATAGGGGAAATCGCACATGCGTTTTTTGCCGCGATTTCGCGTGCAAATTCGCACTAAAACTAATGTACATTGAGCCAGGCAGTGACATGGTTAAAATCGCTGATAGCCTGCCTATGCGAAATCGCGGCAAAAATCGCATGCGGAATCGCATCCGCATGCGATTTTGTCAGCGGTGGAATCCCAGCGATTCGCACCGCACTAGTGGAAACGGGCCCTAACACTTAAAGTGGATCCGAGATGAACTTTTACTCATTGCATAATTGGGTTCCTTTACTATTGTTTATAGGGCATTCCTCAAGCCAAATATTTTTTGTTTTAATACGCTAATTCCCTATAAACTAAACAAGCCTCACCCACAGGTTTTCAGAAAGCCTTGGCATTTTCAGACAGTAGCAAGGGCTCATGGGAGCTCAGTCTGGACAGGAGGAAGGGGAGGTATTGCTAGCCAGTGATTTCAGAGGCAGAGGGGAGGAGGACGGGGGATTAGGTTTTTTTCACAGGCTGAGTGCTGAAGATACAGATAAGCTTGCCTGTGTGTAATGTTTACAAACATGGCTGCCGTCATTGTATCACAGGAAGAAATAATCATATTCTATTAAGCTGTTTGCAGCTAGATTTTCTGTGTAAACCATCTAAACTTTAGATAAGATATATAGACAAGTTACTTGTTATAGTTAGTTTTTCATCTCGGATCCGCTTTAAGTTACCCTAATCAGCGTGATCTGTCTTGTTCAATGCTTGGATATAAAAGTGACACTTGTGAGTTAACTTGGCAGTATGTAGGAGCGTTCTACAAGTCTATTATTATAGTAATAACAATAGTGATTCATTTTAAAGCCCAACTCAAATTTATTAGAATTTTGGATAGAATTACTGGTAGATATTTTTCGGTGTACTATTAAAGATAAACCGTAACCAAGGCTTGAACTTCATCCCAATCAGTAGCTGATTTCCCCTTTTCCATAAGAAATCTTTACCTTTTCTTAAACTGATCATTAGGGGGCTCTGTATGGCTGATATTGTGGTGAAACCCCTCCCACAGTGTGATGTCAGGACCATGGTTCTGACATCACTGACATCACCTGCCAGCAGTAAAAATGTCACCATGTGGTAAATGTCAGAATGTAAATCAGGGAGAAGAAGGATTTTACAATGGGCAAACACTGACTAAATCAGTTATACATAATTATTGTAAAAATAAAGCACTTTTTTTCATTACGTTAATTTCCCTGGAGTTCCTCTTTAGGTTTGCACTTGTTTTCCAGGTAAAGACTTGCCTCCTAGTAGAATCCCATTATGCAGTGTTTATGATGTAGTGCAATCTCATAGTTACGTGCTGTGCTTGTGTTTTATTGAACGCTGTTCTCTTCTTTGTTCTGCAGGGGGAAAAGAATAATGGCTTTGCTGTGTTATACCAGAACATGAAACATGGCCAGATCTCCACAAAGGAACTGCAGGAATTTATAAGGGAGAGGTATTGCATTACCATCTTATTTATATGGGCTACACGTTGTTATTATGTAGGTTTATGAACTGACTTTAACATGATGTGATGAAAAAGTTATTTATCTGTTCAGACTAAAGGCATCCAGGTTGCCGGGTAATGGCATTCTTTATGGGTGTACCTGGCTGCCGCTTCTGTAGCAGTTTGCACGATTTCCATACAACAGTGATATATATAGAAAGAACTTGATTGAAATCTGATCAGATATGGAGGCTGCCATACTTATTTACTTTTAAACAATACCAGTTGTCTGGTATCCTTCTCATCTTTCATGCATCACTAGTGTCTGAATCACACACCTGAAACAAGCATGCTGCAAATCCAGTCTGACTTAAAAGGAACCTTAACTGAGAGGGATATGGGTGTTTTCTTTTAAACAATACCAGTTGCCTGGCAGTCCTGCTGATCTTTGGCTGCAGTAGTGGCTGAATCACACACCTGAAACAAGCATACAGCTAATCCAGTCTGACTTCAGTCAGAGCACCTGATCTACATGCTTGTTCAGGGGCTGTGGCTAAAAGTATTAAGAGACACATGATCAGCAGGAGAGTCAGGCAACTGGTATTATTTTAAAAAGAAAAATCCATAACCTTTTAGTCATGGACTATAAACCTCAGGTTAGGTTCCCTTTAGTCAAACATCTGATCTGCATGCTTGTTCAGGGTCTATGGCTTTACGTGTTAGAGGCAGAGGATCAGCAACCAGGCAATATGCATTGTTTAAAAAGAAACAAATATGGCAGCCTCCATATTCCTTTTAGATCAGTTGTCCCTTAAGTACGCCCATCAGTGAAATTAAAGTCATCAGTCAACTCAAACCCCAGCAACTGGCCAAATATGAACTGGAGAAATGCAGTCACGATCTTTGTGAAAGAGCGTTCATTCTCCACCATAAAGGATTCTGTCACTAGCGCAACTAGTTTAAATGAGTCAAATACCCCCCCCCCCCCCCCGCTCTACTTATCCGGGGCTTCCTCCAGCCCCTTGAAGCTGACATGTCCCACGCTGCAGCTCCACTCTGAGCTACTGGCCCGCTTGAGTGCGCCTGCACAAGTGCCGCTGTCAATCAAGTCCACGTTGTCCGCGTTGTAAGTAGTGATAAAGTTATTGGGGAATGAAAGGGAGGAGCACTGAAATGTGAAAATTCCTCTCGTCCATAAGGTGAAAACAACCCCTGGGCTGAAATGGTTAAAATGTTTTCTTTAAATTACACTATCGCTAGTAGAATGCTGATTTTGCTTTTGTTCAGAAATACAAGCTTATTGTTGCCGATGTGTATATAAGACATTGAGCCAGGAGCAGCCATACTAAGGGCTGAGACACACTGCCAAGCATTTTGCAATGCATTCTCAATGACCTGAATAAGAACTGTGGAAAAATCGATCACATTCGGGATCACATTGATTTTGCCACAATTCTCATTCATCAAGTGGGAATACGTTTTGCGTTGCAAATTGCTTGGCAGTGCATCTCAGGCCTAAAGCTTAATACTCACCTGACAACACAGAAAGATGGATCCCAGCGATGTCTCCCAATGATGAGCGTTCCCCGATCCATCTTCCTGCCGGTGGGTGCACATGACAGGCGCTAATGGGAAGTCAGGTGATCGCGGTACTTTCTGCTGAGTCGTCTGGCATTTTAGAGATCCAATCCTTCGGGATGGTTGTCGTTATGCATCGCTAAAATTGCTTGTGTAGTCACGCATCTGTACCCACGCAGCGAGATTGTGGAAACTATCGCTTGTCCCTCAAAAACAATCGCCGGTCATCGGAAAAATTATCATAGGAATCACAGGCTTAAAGAGGACCTCCATCCTGAAAAACAAAATCCGTCAGCGCTGCTGAAATTAAGTTAAATTCACTTCCGGAGTCTTGTCCCACGAAGCGGCTCCGAAGTCCCTGCTTCACTCCACTTCCGCTGCTTGGCCCCGCCCTCCCTCTCTCCTCCGAGCAAAGCCATTTAATGCAGTAAATAGCTTGGCGTCTTTTTCCTCCAAGCGGCGGAAGTGGAGTGGTGCAGGGACTTCGGGCCGCTTGGTGGGACAAGACACTGCAGGTAAATATAACTTTTTATTTCAGCAGTGCTGCAGGATATTGTATTTCAGGATGGAGATCCCTCTTTTTAAAGTCTTAAGATGTTATCAGCACTCAGGGATGTGCTAATGACATTAGAGAGTCTATGAATCCTGTAGAATCAGTGGGGATAGCTTGCTCGATAATCTGGAAGTGAGGATCTACCTCGTGTATATTAGGCTCAAGGACTGCTCGTTCATCTGACTAAACAGGCAGGATTTTTGTTGTTGCTTTCTGCTTCTGGGCCGTGGAAGTGGACTGTGTGAGAGATTTCCAGTGTTCTGGTGATCTCTGGTCAGCGTACATTTTTTTCCCCTTCTTTTTGTAGTTGGATGCATTTCATCAGCTCATGAAAAACTTGGCTGTCCCGGAGGACTCTCCAGTTTGCTGTGTCTTGAGAAAACAACACAATGTTTGGCTGGCACTTGATACAGATATATGTGTGTTTTCACTGACGTTATTTGTCACGGCCCTCATGAATGATTGGAGCAGTGTAGTGTCAGGCTGGTGTCATTGCTCTTTGTCACTGGAAACAGTCTCAGCTTTGTAATTCCAGCTGTGTCCTATTTATTCCAGTATTATTCCATCCAAATTGTTGGCAGCAACAGTCACATTTGGCAGTTGCTACCAGTTGTAAAGCTTAACTCTTTGTACACTGTACCTGTTGCTTTCATTGGGATGGTAGTATGACATTGTCTCTTCTCTGGTCTCCTATTGGTACTGATCACCTCCGGTACAGCCTAAAACCCAAACTAACCAGGCTTGGCTGAGAGTTCATGTCACTACTTATTCCACACAGTGCTGCTGCTTTCTTTTCTTTGCAGAGTGTACATGTGAAAGATACAACGGTTATGAGAAATGTTTATGGTTTGTTCCCTGAAGTTTGCCCATCACTTTTCGGCGTGACAGGATGCAGCTGGGCTAAACTTTTTATTGAGCCAGATATCTAAGCTTTTCAACAGATTCCCTTTCTTTTTATACGTGAGAGTATTTATTTATTACTGTGTCGCTGTAGCAGGTTGCTACAGCACATTGCTGGTTTTGAAGCAAACCTGAAGCTAAAATAAACTTATAATATAATGAATGGTATGTGTAGTACAGCTAAGAAATAAAACATTAGTAGCAAAGAAGATAGTCTCATGTTGATTTCCAGCACAGGAAAAGTTAAAACTTTAGTTGTTAACTATGCAAAAGAGCTTCTCTGAGCTATTTCACCCACTGGGTTGGATACAGTCCTGTTTTTTCCTTTAACCTCCAGGACAGGTCCACCACGAGAACGACAGGCTCCTCCCAGGAACAGGAAACGTCCAGATAGAGCACTCTATAAAACTTTGTCCAACCCCTTGATCCCCAGTTGACGTTTCCTGTTCCAGGAACAAGGAGTGCTCTGGTCGCTCGCCGGTCCGTCAGACCAGGAGAGTTTGGGACTTGGTTGGCGGCTATGGGTGGACCTGCCTGGAGAGGTTTTTCGGTCCGGAGGGGGAAGAGAGAGTGGAGTTACCTTCCCCATGGCTGTCCTGGCTGCCCGAGTTGCGGCGGATCCGGAGGACACGTGCGGCGTCCATGATTCCCCTTTGGCGGAGGCTAATGGCGCGCCGGAAGTGACACGAGGATCATGCGGGCCTCCGGAGGGAAGGCAGCTGATTGCCCTCAGTTGCGAAGTACGTATGACGTACTTCCGCCCTTACGTGATGTCACTTCCGGTCGCGTGGGTGAAGAGACGCCGGAAGCCCGCATGGTTTGCCAGTTTGTGTTCGGAACGGAGCGGGATGGACGCTAAGCAGGAACCAGGAAAGGTAAGCTTGGCGGAGGCTTGGTGACCTTTACGGTATGAGCTATACGCCTAGGCCGCGTCTGTATGGAGGTCTGATATAAGTTTACAGACTTACAGTTTGCATTTAATAGCCTGCTTAGCGTCTGATCTGAGGTTTGTTTTAGTAACCTGTATCTATAGGCCGCGTCTGTACGGAGGTCTGGGATAAGATCAGAGTCTTATAGTGTGCATTTAATAGCCTGTTTTACGTCTGATCGGAGGTCTGTTATACTTAAATTTTTGCGGACAGACATATATGGAGGTTTTTTATTCCACTTTGGACCAGAGGGCTATATATATATGAATATTATAGCTTGGGCAATTGTTTGATACTATGGGGGAGTAGAGTTATAGAGATATATATATATATGTAGCGGATGCATTTATATGTATAAATGGCTCTTCATTCCTGCTCTCCTCGGTCAGGGTTACTGTCACTCTTCATTTTTTCACCGGGTGATATTCCTTTAAATCAAAATCAGAGGAATGACATTGTATTTTTGTGTTGTTATTTTAGGGCCCGGAGCCTACTGAGCCAACAAAGCCAAGGAGGCGGTGCCCGCTCTGTGATGCAAAAATGGCCCATAACTACAATAAGCAGTTTTGTCAACCTTGTTTAATGAAACTTATACAGGAGCAATCAGGGGGGTTGAAGGAAGAGTTAATGACAGCCGTAAAGAAGGAAATGGCAGACACCATTAAATCTCTAAAGGAGGTGTTTGCTTCCGCTATTCCCCCAGCAGCAGCAGAGTCAGTAAACCCGGGTACAAGTACAGATATACCGGCCGCAGAAACACCTAATACAGAATCTCAGCCTGTAAAACATAAAAGTAAAAGTACAAAGAGAAATATAGTATCTTCCTCTGAAGAGGAAGACATGGAGGGGGAGGAGGAAGATAATGATGATGAGTCAGACTCCTCCGCTAAAAGTTGGGACAGCCAATCTGAGGTTAAGAAAATCTCTAGATTTAGATTTCCAGCTGATGAGACAGAGCAGCTGATAATGGCGATTAACAAAACCTTAAACATTGAATCCAAAAAATCGGAGGAAATATCTATGCATGATAAGTTATATCAAGGAATGGAACCAAAAGAATCATTAACCTTCCCTATACACAGATCCACAAAGAATACCATATTAAGCCAGTGGAAATACCCTGATAGAAAATTGTTCATGTCAAAGGGTTTTATGAAAAGATTTCCATTTACAGAGGAAGATGTCAAAACTTGGGATAGATCTCCCAGGTTAGATGCGGCATTTTCTCAGGTTAATAAAGACAACGAATTGGCCTTTGAAGATCTAGGCTATCTAAAAGATCCGCATGATAAAAAGGTAGAATTCGCTCTTAAGAAAGCCTGGACAGCAGCAGGAGCAAATTTTAGACCTGCTGCTGCCACAACTTGTGTAGCAAGAGTTCTATCCCTATGGGTTAAGAAAGTAGAGGAGAAAGTTGAAAAGGGAGCCTCTAAGGAGGAGATTTTGGAATCATTAGAAGTGGTCTCTAAGGCCACTGATTATATAACTGATGCAGCAGCTGAGAATATCAGAGTAAATGCTAGAACCTCGGCATTAATTAACACAGCAAGGAGGAATCTGTGGATAAAGAATTGGGAAGGTAGTCAGGCCTCAAAAGCCAGAGTATGCAATATCTCCTTCAATGGAGAATTACTATTTGGAGAACAGTTAGACCAAATATTAGAAAGAACTTCTGATAGAAAGAAGGGATTCCCAAAGAAGAAAAAGTTTATACAGAATAAAAGATTCTTTAGGCGAAATAGACAAGACAACAAGGATAAGCCTCAGCAGAGGAGAAGACCTTGGGCCATTAACAGAGAGGGGACGAAAAGGAGTTTTCTTTTTCGGAAACAGGAGGGACAAGAAAAGAAATGACGCCAGAGAAAAAGTTGGGGGGCGTCTGTCGGGATTCTATTCCCAATGGACAAAAATTTCCAAAAGCGATTTCATCCTCAATCTCATAAGTCAGGGGTACAAGATTCAGTTTCAATCCTTCCCTCCAAAGAGATTTATTTCCACGTCCCTTCCAAAAGAAAAGGAGAAAAAGCTAGCGTTAAAAAGCATAGTAAAATCAATGTTAGACGAAAACGTGGTCATTCCGGTTCCCGAAAATCAAATCTCGAACATTCAGGGATTTTATTCGACGGTATTTTTAGTAAGAAAGCCGACGGGGAAATTCAGACTGATTCTAAACCTAAAGGCCCTGAACCCCTTCGTATCTTATCAGAGATTCAGGATGGAATCAATTTACTCTGTGCGAACCTTGTTAACCCAAAATTGTATAATGACAAATATAGATCTGAGGGACGCTTATTGGCACATTCCAATAAGGGAGTCATCTCAAAAGTTCCTCAGATTTGCAATAAAAGAAAAAAGAATGATTCAGCATTTTCAATTCAGAGTTCTACCTTTCGGGATATCATCGGCACCGAGGATATTCTCAAAGGTAATGGCGGAGGTGACAAAGTTTTTCCACATGGAAGGGATTCTTGTAATCCCGTACCTAGACGACCTCCTGGTAGTGGCAGAATCATATCAGAAATCAAAAGAAAATACAGAAAGGGTGTTAGAACAATTACAAACCCTCGGATGGATAGTAAACTGGGACAAATCAGTCCTTCAACCAACATCAAAGATCCAGTTTCTGGGAGTCATTATAGATTCAGAGACAGAGAGAATGTATTTGCCAGTCGAAAAGATAGGGAAGTTAAAAGTTATGATACAGGAATTCATAACAAAGCCAGTAATGACGATAAGACAAGTAATGAAAGTTTTGGGATTCCTGACATCAACTGCTCCAGCTATACAGTGGGCAATGATGCATACAAGACACTTACAAAATTGGATGCTAAGAGTTTGGAACAAGACACAGGACAATCTAAAGACACAGGTCATATGTCCACCAGACGTACTGAAGTCCCTGGAGTGGTGGTTATCGGAGAAGATACTCACCGAAGGCAGGATGTGGATCATACCAACAGGGAAGATTATCACGACCGATGCAAGTCTTATAGGTTGGGGTGCACATCTGCAGGGAAGAATGTTACAGGGGCAGTGGCCAAAGTGTGTGAGGATGCAGTCATCCAATTACAGGGAGCTAGCAGCTATACAGAAAGCACTAGAACAGAGTGTACAGACACTGATGGGTCATCATGTTCAGGTCAGGTCAGACAACACCACAGCGGTAGCATATCTGAATCGGCAAGGGGGTACAAAGTCAGCGAAGCTGATGGAACTGGCCATGAACATATTAACAATAGCGGAAAAGAATTTTCTATCATTATCAGCAATACATCTGAAGGGATCATTAAACACGATAGCAGATCTTCTGAGCAGACAAAAGATGTCAAATACAGAGATGGAAATATCAGACAAGATGTTCAGAAGATTGACCACACAGTGGGGTCGACCACGAGTAGATATGTTCGCAACCAAGCAAAACACAAAGTGCAGAAGATTCTACTCCCTGAATCCAAGCGAAGGAGCCGAAGCGGTAGATGCGCTAAGTCAGAACTGGATATTCGACAAGGGGTACGCATTTCCACCAATACAGCTAGTGCCACGAGTATTACACAAGTTATCAAGGACCAAGACAGTAGTAATTATGGTAGTCCCGGATTGGCCAGCAAGAAGTTGGTATCCACTACTACTAAAGATGAGGCTGGAGGGTCCAATAAGGATTCCGGACAAGGAAGTACTAGCTCAGGGATCAAGAAGAACTGGAAGCTCTATTCCAAATCTAAGCCTGTCAGCCTGGCTTCTGAGAGGTCCCCTTTAAGGAAAAAAGGAGTATCAGAAAGGGTTATTAGTACTCTATTGGATTGTAGGAAGAAAGTTACAAGGAAAATTTACCTCAAATATTGGAAAACCTTTAATATGTGGCAGGAAGAGTCAGGGTTCAAGGGTGATTTAGTGCCAACCATTTTAGAGTTTCTACAGGACGGGGTAGAAAAGAAGATTTCGTTAAGTACTTTAAAGGTACAGGTAGCAGCAATATCTACCTTTATGGATGAGAGGTTAGCAAGGGACCCCCTTATCATCCAATTTTTTAAGTCAGTGGAGAGAAAGAAACCTATGTTAAAGAAAAAAGTTCCCAGTTGGGATTTATCCTTAGTTTTAAAGGTATTAAAGAAAGAACCCTTTGAGCCCATAGCAGATATTTCCTTCAGACTATTGACAATGAAGACAGTATTTCTTATAGCTATTACATCGGCTAGACGGGTGAGCGAATTAGAAGCCCTATGTTGTGATGAACCGTTTTGTATAATACTTAGAGATGAAGTGATACTGAAGACATGTGATGAATTTCTCCCGAAAGTTACTACAAAATTTCACAGATCCCAGGACATTGTGCTACCATCATTTAAAGAGGAACAAACATTGGATGTAAGAAGATGCCTTATGTGTTATTTAGAGAGGGTAGCGGAATTTAGAAACTCTAGAGCTTTGCTAATTAACACGTCAGGAGCTACAAGAGGTAGTAAAATGTCAAAGAGATCTATAGCTAGATGGATAAAATTATGTATAGAGGAAGCCTATAGGATTACAGGGAATACGGTAGTAGATACAGTTAGAGCCCATTCAGCTAGGGCAGCTGCCACCTCATGGGCTTACAGAGCGGGTGCTACGCCAGAAGAGATCTGCAGGGCAGCCACGTGGTCAAGTTTAAGCACCTTCTCTAGACACTACAGAATAGACCTGATGTCTGCAAGACAGCAATCATTTGGAAAGAAAGTTCTGCAGGCAGTCAGCCCACCCTAAATTGGTAAGATTCTTGCTCATCTTCTCGTGGTGGACCTGTCCTGGAGGTTAAAGGAAAAACCAATGTTAGTTACCTGGTAACATCCTTTTTAGTAACCTCCAGGACAGGTCCGTAACCCACCCGATATCAATTATATGTATATATATGTATATATGATGATGTGACAATATATGTATATGCAGTATGAATATTAAAACCCCTTTTTTGTTTAGGAACAGTACTTGAAATTGACTGGGGATCAAGGGGTTGGACAAAGTTTTATAGAGTGCTCTATCTGGACGTTTCCTGTTCCTGGGAGGAGCCTGTCGTTCTCGTGGTGGACCTGTCCTGGAGGTTACTAAAAAGGATGTTACCAGGTAACTAACATTGGTTTCTGAAGCACTTAAACAGCCATGAAACAGTGAGAGACAGCTTGAGATAAGGTTTTACTGCAGGAAAGTGAAAGGGGTCATTATGCTATGTTTTAAGGGGCCCATACGCTGGTCGATTTCAGCGATCAATCGATTCCATAGAATCAATTGATCGGTCAGAAATCGATTCTATCAAATCGATTTGTGGCTGGTTTTGATCGATTTGATCTGACAGGAGGGAAAATCTAGGTCGATGTGATGCTGGCAGCGGATCGATGGCCCATAGAGTTGCATTGCATCTAATAGTCCAATAATGCATTTAGATCAGTTTCCAATTCATTCTGAAATCTATTGGAAATCTGTTCCTAGTGTGTGGCACACATCAGATAGATTCCTGTCACATACGACTTTACGGGCATCTGACAGATATCTATCTAATGTTCGAATCTGCTGCAAATCTATGTGTATGGCCACCTTTATAGCATAAAATACAGAGTGTGGTTTTAAAATTGCAACTGTGACAGTATGATTCAGTAAAAAAAAAATCCAGCGTATGATTTGTGCAAGTACAGTATTTTGTGACATGAATGTTTCGGATCTCCTGCAGGGATGTATGTGTTATTAGACCATCCTGATCCGTGATATCCCACCTTGAGTATTTGTGAGCTTTGATGATCATATATAATGTGCAAATATGGCAGCAGCAGTATGCAGCTGGGACAGTTGCACTGTAATGTGGAAGCAAGTATCAAGCTGCTGTTGTACTTGCTCCATAAAGCTGACATGCACAGAGGTGAGTGCAGGCATGGAGGGTTGGCTTTAGGACAGGAAGGGGCGGGGCCATATTAACATTAAAGGGAACCTAGACTGAGAGGGATATGGATTTTTCCTTTTAACCACTTAACGACCGCCCCCAGCCGATGGGCGGCGGCAAAGACCGGGCCCAAACGACCGCAATACGCCCATCGGCGGGGGCGGCTGCGGGAGTGGCTGTGCGGCGATCGCGTCATCACAAATTGCACGATCACAAATCGCTAGCGATTGCGATGGCACTTTGTAGTGGGTACCAGGCCTAACTCGCATACATGGATCCACTACAGTCACGTGCACTTTTAAAGAAGCACATACTGTTTCTTGCATTTACTAAATCTAAACTCAATGCTGCATTGGACCACTAGTGGCTTCTCACTAAACAGCTTGTGACCTTTCCACAGCTCCTGTTGCAGTCACACCTCTTTAATGATTGGTAACATATCTGGGGACTATCGATCACTGAGAGATGAAGACCAGACCGCCACCAATGCAGCAGCAGTGTTGCATCGTCATATAGGAAAAACCTTTGTTTTTCCATTTCTGGGAGGTTTATTCATCTAAGGGTCTGTTTCCACTACATGTGGATTCTGGATGCAGTAAAACTGACTCCAATGAATGTCTATGGGCCTGTTTCCACGATTTTTCTGATGCAGATTTCCCATTGGCGTGTAGTGGAAATAGGCCCTTAGAACGCCACTGTAGGCTGGCACCAAGCGGTTTGATTATTCAGTGCCTGCCTGCCTTGGTCACATGCCTAGAGAGGGGTTGTAGTACACGGTGCGTCATAATAAAGAAGGAGTTAGTCGATTGCTACTTCTACTTCCTCCAAGTTATTTTATGTCCCAAGTTGCAGATGACAGGTTCACTTTACAAGCACCAACTTTTTTTTCCAATTGCATTCACAGGTCTGCCATTGAAGAAGCTTATTCCCGGTCAATGACAAAGCTTGCCAGGACTGCGAGCAACTATACACAGCTTGGGTAAGTTTTAGAACGAACATATCTAGTTCAACTACATGGTTCTGAAAAAACAGGTCCTTCCAGGACACCTACATTCACTGCAAATATTTCAACAACTAGTTTTGGAAGTAACTTGCCTTCTTTCTGTGGCACCACCACACAGGACAGATAATGTATAAATGCACACTTACAGCACATTTACGCATTACATACACAGCGGTGGGCTCTACCGATTCCTGAGAGATTTCAATTGATTGGGAATCAGCCTGCAGTGTATGGGCAGCCAACAGATCTCTCTCTAATCAGATTCAATCACAGAGGCATGCTGGTGTGACACCAGCATGCCCTAAATCTTGCTTGCAGCAGTTGGCTCCTGTCCTCTCCTCCATCTATGCCAAGTCCCTACAGGAGGGCAGGATCCCCAAATGCTTCAAGAGGTCCACGATCATCCCTGTCCCCAAGAAACAAGGCATAGCCGACCTAAATAACTACAGGCCTGTGGCCCTCACCTCGGTCATCATGAAGACCTTCGAAAAGGCAGTCCTATCCGAACTCAAGAACTCCACGCTACCTCGACTAGACCCGTTCCAGTTTGCGTACAGAGCAAACAGGTCCACTGACGACGCCATCAACATCTGCCTAGAGCTCATCAGTGATCACCTGGATAAACCTGACTCATACGCCAGAATCCTCCTCCTTGACTTCAGCTCGGCGTTTAATACAATCTGCCCTCGCATCCTCCAGAACAACCTGGAGGCACTTAACGTCCACTCAACCCTACGCCACTGGATCTCAGACTTCTTGACCAACAGATCACAAGTCGTCAAGCTGGGCAAGATCGCCTCCCAAGCAAGGGCTACCAACACAGGTGCCCCACAGGGCTGTGTCCTGTCCCCAATTCTGTTTTCCCTCTACACCAACAACTGCAGATCCACAGCAGACTCAGTCAAGGTCGTCAAATTCACTGACGACACCACCATCATTGGTCTTGTGACCAAGAATGATGAGCATGACTATCGTCAACAAGTCGATAGCATTTGCCGATGGTGCAAGAAAAACAAGCTGGTCCTCAACACAACCAAAACCGTTGAGATGGTTATTGACTTCAGGAAGCAGGCCCCCACCCCCAATCTTCATTGACGGCACGGAGGTTGGAAAGGTATCTAGTGTCCGCCTCCTGGGAACTCAGATCTCCAGCGACCTGGGCTGGAAGACTCACACGAGCACCACACAGAGGAAGGCCCAACAAAGACTCTTCTTACTTCGTCAACTGAGGAAGTTCGGGATGGAACAGGAGCTTATGTCAAACTTCTACTCTGCCACTATAGAATCCGTCATCTGCACCTCCATTCTGGTGTGGTATGCTGGTTTCTCAAACAGAGACAAATACAAGCTTCAGAGGGTCATCAGGTCGGCGGAGAGAATCATTGGGAAACCACTCCCCTTGCTTGACCTCCTCTACAACTCCAGACTGCGCTCTAGAGCACAAAGGATCGCAAATGACCGCTCACACTCAGGCCACCGCTACTTTAACGTGCTCCCATCCGGCAGAAGGCTACGGTCCATTTCCTCCAAGACAGCTAGGCACATGAACTCCTTCTTCCCTGCTGCCGTTAAACTCTTGAATTCCATCCACTGGCTCCCCCCCGCAGGCCGGTAGTCAGTCCATATGTGTCCGCTGTGTCCTGCTTTCTGGCCACCTTTCCCCCAATTCAGTGCCTCCCTTGCTTAAGCTACACCTACCACTGTACTATTGCTTCTTTACTGTAATCGGCTGTTGCTGCTGCGGTTGTTGTTAGAATGTCGCGGCCAGATGTCATGGTCAGATGTGTAATTGTTGTTGTCTTCTCATTGTTGTTTTTGTTTTGTTTTTTTGCTGCTGAGTTCTCTGTCTGTGCCCAACCCAATTCCGGGCATGACCCAGTCATGCTTGGCGAAATAAACTTTATTCTGATTCTGATTTACTTGGTTGAATCTGCCCAGCATCACTAGATCTATGGCTACATTAACTCTCTGTTGAATACTTATTCTACAGCCCTACCTAGTATGTCCATCTTCCCTCCATGTGGAATGTAAGCCTTTGGCGGGGCCTAGTGTATTCTACATGATCATATGCTCCTTTCCTATGACCATCTCGTACTTGTATTGATGGGCCCACCTAACTGGCCCAACATTGCTTGATCATGTACAGTCCTGGCCAAAAGTTTTGAGACTGACAAAAATATTGGAAATTAGAAAAGTGGGTGCTTAAGTTTTTATAATAGCAATTTGCATGTACTCCAGAATGTTATGAAGAGTATTCAGATGAATTGCATAGTCCTTCTTTGCCATGAAAATTAACTGAATCCCCAAAAAACCTTTCCACTGCATTTCATTGCTGTCATTAAAGGACCTGTTGAGATCATTTCAGTACCGTATATTCCGGCGTATAAGACGGCTGGGCATATAAGACGACCCCCCAACTTTTCCAGTTAAAATATAGAGTTTGGGATATACTCGCCGTATAAGACTACCCCTCTTCCAACCCACATCAAATTAAAATAAAAAAAATCATATACTGCTGCTATGTATGAACAGATACTGGAGTACTGTATCTGTTACCCAGTATATTACCAGATATAGTCAATTGACTTGTTGCATTGGTCAACTCTCCTTAAGCGGATTGGTCAGCTCTCCTTGTCTACCTGTTTATCAGAGCGGTATGGAACAATAGATTGCGCTCCCTCAGCAGGGAGATCGGAGAGTCAGTAACAGGATAGAGCGTATCACCCGGCATCAATGACACCCGGCGTATAAGACGACCCCCAACTTTTCAGAAGATTTTCAAGGGTTAAAAAGTAGTCTTATACGCAGGAATATACAGTAATCGTCTTGTTAACTCAGGTGAGAATGTTGACGAGCACAAGGCTGGAGATCTTTATGTCAGGCTGATTGGGTTAGAATGGCAGATTTGACATGTTAAAAGGGGGGCGATGCTTGAAATCCTTGATCTTCCATTGTTAACCATGGTGACCAGCGAAGAAACGCATGCAGCCATCATTGCGTTGCATAAAAATGGCTTCACAGGCAAAGATATTGTGGCTACTAAGATTGCATCTAAAGCAACAATTTATAGGATCATCAAGAACTTCAAGGAAAGATGTTCAGTTCTTGTTAAGAAGGCATCAGGGCGTCCAAGAAAGTCCAGCAAGCTCCAGGATCGTCCCCTAAAGAGTATTCAGCTGCAGGATCCGGAGTGCCACCAGTGCAGAGGTTGCTCAGGAATGGCAGCAGGCAGGTGTGAGGGCATCTGCATGCACAGTGAGGTGAAGACTTTTGGAAGATGGCCTGGTGTCAAGAAGGGCAGCAAAGAAGTCACTTCTCTCCCAAAAAAACACCAGGGACAGATTGATCTTCTGCAGAAAGTATGGTGAATGGACTGCTGAGGACGGGGGCAAAGTCATATTCTCCGATGAAGCCCCTTTCCGATTGTTTGGGGCATCTGGAAAAAGGCTTGTCAGGAGAAGAAAAGGTGAGCACTACCATCAGTCTTGTGTCATGCCAACAGTAAAGCATCCTGAGACCATTCATGTGTGGGGTTGCTTCTCATCCAAGGGAGTGGGCACACTCACAATTTTGCCAAAAAACACAGCCATTAATAAAGAATGGTACCAAAACGCCCTCCAACAGCAACTTCTTCCAACAATCCAACAGTTTGGTAAAGAACAATGCATTTTCCAGCATGATGGAGCACCGTGTCATAAGGCAAAAGTGATAACTAAGCGGCTCGGGGACCAAAACGTGATGAAAGAATGGGTTGCTATCAGTCAGGATTTTGCCCAGAAGTTGATTGAGAGCATGCCCAGTCGAATTGCAGAGGTCCTGAAAAAGAAGGGCCAAAACTGCAAATACGGACTCTTTGCATACATCTCATGCAATTATCAATAAAAACCTTTGAAGCGTATGAAGTGCTTATAATTATATTTCAGTACATCACATAAACAACTGAAACAAAGATCTAAAAGCAGTTCAGCAGCAAACTTTGTGAAAACTAATATTTTTGACGGTCTCAAAACTTTTGGCCAGGACTGTATCTTGTACTGTTTCTCTTGTATAACTTTGTCCTTTGTTGTATTACCTTGTTACGTTATGTCTGCCATCCTTTGTACCATTGTATGTATTTTCCAGCGCTGTGTAATATATCAGGGCTGTGGAGTCCAAAAATCCTCCGACTCTTCTGTTTATGAAACCAACGACTCCGACTCCAGGTACCCAAAATTGCGTCGACACCGACTCCAACGCCGACTGGAACGCATAGACATCACCAGACGCTGGGTTTCATCCCTGGTGATCCTGGTGATGCTTTGACAGGCCTCTACTGCAACGGTCTTCAGTTTCTGCTTGTTCTTGGGGCATTTTTTCTTCAGTTTTGTCTTTAGCGAGTGAAATGCATGCTCAATCGGATTCAGGTCAGGTGATTGACTTGACCATTGCATAACATTCCACTTCTTTCCCTTTAAAAACTCTTTGGTTGCTTTTACAATATGCTTTGGGTCATTGTCCATCTGTGCTGTGAGGCGCCTTCCAATGACTTCTAAAGGATTTGGCTGAATATGAGCAGATAATGTTGCCTGAAACACTTCTGAATTCATCCTGCTGCTTTTGTCAGCAGTCACATCATCGAGAAATACAAGAGAACCAGTTCCATTGGCAGCCATACATGCACACGTCATGACACTACTACCACCATGCTTCAGTGATGAGATGGTATGCTTAGCATCATGAGCAGTTCTTTCCTTCTCCATACTCTTCTTTTCCCATCACTCTGGTACAAGTTGATCTTGGTCTCATCTGTCCACAGGATGTTGTTACGGAACTGTGAAGGATTTTTTAGATGCTGTTTGGCAAACTCTTATCTGGCCTTCATGTTTTTGAGGCTCACCAATGGTTTACATCTTGTGGTGAACCCTCTGTATTCATTCTGGTGAGGTAATTTCTTGTTTGTTGACTTTGACACACATATACCTACCTCCTGGAGAGTGTTCTTGATCTGGTGAACTGTTGTGAAGGGTGTTTTCTTTACCAGGGAAACAATTCTTCGGTCATCCACCACAGTGTCCGGGTCTTTTGGTGTTGCTGAGCTCACCGGTGTGTTCTTTCTTTTTTAAGAATGTTCGAAACAGTTGTTTTGGCCACGTCTAATGTTTTTGCTATCTCTCTGAGGGTTTTTTTTTTTTTTTTTTTTTTTTCCAGCCTAATGCTTCACTGATAGTGACAGCGCTTTGGATCTCATCTTGAGAGTTGACAGCAACAGATTCAAAATGCAAATAGCACAATTGAAATGAACCGGGGACCTTTTATCTGCTCATTGTAATTGTGATAATGATGGAATAACACACACCTGGTCATGGAACAGCTGAGACGCCTATTGTCCCATTACTTTTGCTCCCTTAAAGAGAACCCGAGGTGGGTTTAAAGAATATTATCTGCATACAGAGGATGGATCTGCCTATACAGCCCAGCCTCTGTTGCTATCCCAAACCCCCCTAAGGTCCCCCTGCACTCTGCAATCCCTCATAAATCACAGCCACGCTGCTGACAAACAGCTTGTCAGAGCTGGCTGTGTTTATCTCTATAGTGTCAGTCTGCTGCTCTCCCCGCCTCCTGCAGAACTCCGGGCCCGCCTGCATCCCTTCCCTCCCTGCTGATTGGAGGGAAGGGACAGGGGCAGGGACCGGAGCTATGCAGGAGGCGGGGGAGCAGCTGAGACTGACATTACAGACGTAAACACAGCCTCACAGCACGGCTGTGATTTATGAGGGATTGCAGAGTGCAGGGGGACCTTAGTGGGGTTTGGGATAGCAACAGAGGCTGGGCTGTATAGGCAGATCCAGCCTCTGTATGCAGATAACATTCTTTAAACACACCTCGGGTTCTCTTTAACAAGTGGGAGGCACATATGCAAACTGTTGTAATTCCTACACTGTTCACCTGATTTGGATTTAAATACCCTCAAATTAAAGCTGATAAAGCTGACAGTCTGCAGTTACAGCACAGTGTTTGTTTCATTTCAAATCCATTGTGGTTGTGCACGGAGCCAGAAATGTTATAATTGTGTCGATGTCCAAATATTTATGGACCTGACTGTGTGTATGGGACACACACGCACACACACGTACGTGTAAAGTTCAGAAAACTGTGCATACAGCGTTAAATGTGTACATACTGACATCAAATAGCTTATCATGAATTGTGGTTGTGTTCATTAACTCCTGCAATTATTCTCATAAAGCTGATTTTTTTTTTCTTCTTACGGTCTCTAATCCAAAACTACCTCTTCCATGGCTTGTGAATCAATGGGTCAGAGGAGTGCATTATACATTACACATTATGTGCATTACATAAAGTTATATCTGATAGTGTATACTGTATTTCCCTCTCCCCGATACACCCAGCAATACACTTATGGGAAGAGTGACACAACAACCTGGTTAAGGGCAGCATACCTCACTAGCAGCCTCATAGACACCTCTATACCAACTATATACCTTGGTTTAGAAAATGTGGGCCTCATGTCCTATCCTGGGGACAACGCTGTTATTTCAGGTTTAACAAAGATGGCGAATATGCAGTATTCACAGGATATTGGAGGGTAGACAGGCTGACAAACTATCCCTGCACATTAATGTCTTAGAAATCACTTAATGGGCATGTCATTTTAGGACATTTGGACCTGTTTGGGATGTCTTTAAAATGTCAACAGAAAAGCTTGCCGGAAGCCATCTAGAACTGGTCAGGAAATTGCAGGATCTCATTAAGGAACTCCAGAAGTATGGGGATGAGCAGCTGAAGGCGCACAGAAAGGTACTGGTGCTGTGAAAGCATTTCTCTGTTCCCATACTGGGATTACTAATCCGCACTTAAACAGGTGATTGTCGGTTTGTTTGTATTTGGCAGACAAAGGAGGAAGTGTCGGGAACCTTGGATGCTGTGCAGAACATTCAGAGCATTACTCAAGCCTTGCAGAAAGCCAAGGATTTCTACAACATCAAGTGTGTGGAGCATGAGAGGCTAAAGAAGGAAGGGGCAGCCCTGAAAGAGATAGAGAAGGTAACCTGAAAATATTCACTTTGCAATGCTGAAGGAGTAATGCACCAGAGCAGAGTAGCTCCCAGTCCCAAATATCTCTCCTAGCAGAAACCATCCGAATACTGCTTATATTTGTAACCTCCACATAGTGTGTGCTCAGTGCAGTTACAGAAGACAGCCCATTGTGTGGAAGAACATTGCTTATGCTGCTGTCACAAATAATGACTGGGCAGCACAGTGGCACTATCTGCACAGAGCTTGTATATTATCCCCATGTCTGCATGGGTTTCCTCTGGGCACCCCAGCTTCCTCCCACATCCCGAAAACATACAGATGAGCTAATTGGTTTCCTCCTAAATTGGCCCTAGACTGATACATATGACTATGGTAGGGATTAGATTGTGAGCTCCTCTGAGGGACAGTTAAGTGACAAGACATTATATAGCCTGTACAGCGCTGCAGAAGATGTCAGCTCTATCAAAAGACAAATTAATAAGATTGACAGTGACTTGTGCAAGTGTTTTCCCTGCTTGGCTCGTTCATCCTTCTTATCATGACAATACAGAGTAGGTTTCATTCAGCTCAATTCCCATGATGCAGTGCATAGTCTGGTATTGTAAGGCATTCTTAGTTCATACAGTATAGTTTAATAAGGTAGGTGGACACAGATGCCCATGTATGACAGTGTCAAGTACTGTGTGCAAATTCACTGTAGAAATGTGACTTAAAGAGAAACTCCGACCAAGAATTGAGCTTTATCCCAATTAGTAGCTGATACCCCCTTTTACATGAGAAATCTATTCCTTTTCACAAACAGACCATCAGGGGGCACTGTATGGCTGATATTGTGGTGAAACCCCTCACACAAGAAACTCTGAGTACGCACTCCTTGCAGTTTCCTGTCCGTGAACCTTGCTGCATTGTGGGAAATAGCTGCTTACAGCTGTTCCCAACTGCCAAAAATGCATGCAGCAGCTACATCACCTGCCAACAGTAAAAATGTCACCATGTAATAAACGTCAGAATGTAAATCAGGGATTTAAAAGATTTTACAATGGGCAAACACTGATTAAATCATTTATACATCATTATTGTAAAAATGAAGCACTTTTTTTATTACATTATTTTCACTGGAGTTCCTCTAAGTGTCAGGTAGAGGTCACACTTGAGTGAATCTTATGCTTACACTTAAAGCGGACCCAAACAAAAAAATGTTTTTTTATGCAAAATATTTAGTTGCACCACTCTGACACATACAAAGATAAATAAACACTCCTTCAAGCCTATGAGCATTTCAGTGCATGCTTTTCTCCCTTCTCTTTTCATAACCAGGGTTATACAGGTGGCAGCCATTAGCAACTCCTCCTTTGCCAGACACCTCCTACTCCAGCATTTTGCTGAATTCTCTCCCGGCAATATGAAAGGAAGGGAGGGGTTCCTCCAATAAATGTAAAATATTTTATATTTGTCATCCTGCAGCTATTTATTAATATACTTTAGAAAATAGATTTTATTTCTGAAATCAAGTATTTTTAATTTGGGTCCACTTTAAGTGAATCGGAGCTGTCAGAAAATTGTATAGTTTGTACCTAGCATTAGAGTGCCTAATTATAATTTTACAATTTTTTCCTTTTGCTCTCCTTTTGTACTAGGCATCAATAAAGGCCAGGAAAGCCACAGAAAGCTACAGGGCCTGTGTGGAGAAGTATGCTGCTGTAAAGTCTGACTTTGAGCAGAAAATGGCAGAGACTGCACAGGTGAGAAGTCATTGAGGTGCTTGTTGTTTTGCCTTTAGTTGCGTGATTTCACAGGTGTGTTTGCAAGGTATTAACTGGGAGATGAAGTGCAAGAAATCTGGTTCAATGATTAAAAGTGGGATGATACTTCATATTAACTGAAAATATTAAATCAATTAGAAATGATTTATTTAGCTCATCTGTCCTGTTGTTTTTAGTGATGACTGTCAGATTTAAAGAGACTCCGTAACAAAAATTGCATCCTGTTTTTTATCATCCTACAAGTTCCAAAAGCTATTCTAATGTGTTCTGGCTTACTGCAGCACTTTGTACTATCACAGTCTCTGTAATAAATCAATGTATCTTTCCCTTGTCAGACTTGTCAGCCTGTGTCTGGAAGGCTGCCAAGTTCTTCAGTGTTGTGGTTCTGCTATGCACTCCCCCCTCAGGGGGGAAAGAAACACACAAATGATCTCTTGAGATTCAAAAGGAAGGCTGTATACAGCCTGCTTGTGTATGGATGTATTTTCTATGTGTGGACATACTGTACATCAACCTACTTCCTGTTTTGGTGGCCATTTTGTTTGTTTATAAACAAACTTTTTAAAACTGTTTTTAACCACTTTTAATGCGGCGGGGAGCGGCGAAATTGTGACAGAGGGGAATAGGAGATGTCCCCTAACGCACTGGTATGTTTACTTTTGTGCGATTTTAACAATACAGATTCTCTTTAAGAGAAATGGGATATGAAAAGATTACATTTTGCTGTTTTCCATCTTTGTTTCTCTGTGATGCCAAAAGTGACATCATTTCTGTCCCTTTTTTTTTTTAACCCAGCTCAGTGTTAATTTACTGCTTATTTTACAGATTACTGTCCCTTCCCCAGCAAACCTCACCTAGAAAACAGGCTTACATCACTGTGTAAACTCTTCAAAGGGCAGTGCCAACAGGATTGTGCAAAGGTTTTTTTTTTTTTTTTTTTTAAAGCTACAGCTAAGGCCTCGTTCACATCTACTGCGCTGAAAAACGTGTTAAAGCGCATGGTAAAAAGCACAGAAATGCATGCAACACTACGTTTTTGTAACGCTGCTCAGCGCAGCGCATAGATGTGAACCAGCTACACATAGTTACATGGAAAAATCAATACCTTGCTGATCGCACAGGGCAGTGCGCTGTGGAAAGCACACAGAAACGTCCCTGATGTGAACGAGGCCTAAGATACAAGCTTATCTCAAAATACAAATAACAAACATCCCATTTCGGATAAAATAAGGATACTATTAATCCAAGTGGAAATGGGGGCTTATAGTTTTATATTTGTAAAACATCTATGTTGGATAGTGAGCATGATGTCCAAAAATCTGTTCGTATTAATTTCACTGCGAAAATGTTCACATAACACAGTTTAGATGAATTTTGTTATTTGAAGGAGCTAAAAGATTCTTATCTACTTCTTTAACATACTTGATTTTGATTATATTTTATTATACCACTATAAAGAGAGAAGATCTTTGCACAGGTTTATGTGATGATGGCTTCAGAGCAGTGTGACTGTGTGTTTGTCATCAGACCAAGGATCGTGCTATAGAACAGACTGATAAGTGGGTGACACGTTATGCATTGACCAAGCCAAGGCCTGCTGCTCTGCCATGTGTCTCTCCACTCCTGCCAGTAATCTGTATCCATCATATGTTCATTTGTTTTAGTACTTACAGTGCTTGTGTAGTACTACTATCTGATCAGCAGTAAGTCTAGGATGATGTCATCACTGCTGTTATGGGGGAAGCAATCTTATTTCTGGAGTGTTATGTTGCACCCGGATGAAGTTAGCGTGTTGCTTAAATTGGTGTGAAGGTTATAATGGTTATTTAGAATTCTGTGTTTAAATGTATGTACAGTGCTGAAAATGCAGAAGCGCAACTTATTGATATGTTGGGCTTTCAGTTTTTGCCAAAAACTCACGTACTGCTCAAGTATCGGGGGTGGTGGTGTGCTGTAGATGCTACACTTCTATGGGCAGCGTAGCTAGTCATAATACTTTCAGCAGCAACGCGAGATGACAAGAGAAGGTAGGAACAAGCCATAGCTCCCTCCCTGCCACTTACATAAATGGAGGTTACTTCCCAAAAAATAAAGCAGATAATATTGACGTCCCCACCTGAGAATGAGCTGATCCGGTTCTCTGTCGCTAATAACTACACAAGCCACGGGTTGCCCAGCCCAATGATTATGTCAATAAAGTTACAACTCTATTTTGTTTTGTGTTATCAACTTTTTTTCCCCTACTTTCACTAAATGCTTGTTTACTTTTATCTAGTAAATTATACAAACCCCAATATGTAACTAACTTATTATTTGATCTTCAGTCCATACTACCCCCTTTCCATATAAGGCAAGGTCTTACAAGGTCTAGGGCATTGCCCATATTGGCAACGCCTCTTTCAAAGTGCTCTGCTGAAAAGGATGAAGCTGGGCATTAGGCACTGCAGGAAGCATTACTGACTTCTTTTTACAATTTTGTGGGGAACTTCTGGTGATTTTTGGTGTGTTTATATCTATCTTGATCTTTTAGTATTGAGCAGTGAAATGACAGCAGATTACTGTAGCGGTTCATCCAGCTTCCATCCATGCTCGCCTGAACAGGGCCATAAGGCAGAAGTGTTCTGTGCACGCCACATAGGCAATAGGAGATGACACTGCTTGTTTTTATGGGAGATCTTTCAGGAAAGGGAAGGAGAATGTTTTGGCATTGCAGTTGTTGTTAGCTTTTTTTAATATCTAGTTGTCCTGTGCAGTCTAATGCATGAAGAGCACAGCAAGATCAGTATTAGAGGTACATCTGTTACCCGGTACAGTTTAAGATACTTTCTTGGGAGCTGAGACTTTTTCTGACAAATGCAGATATTTTTGGTTGTAAATTATGGAAATATAGGTAAAAAGAAAAAAATGGGGTACATATAGGGAGACCAATTTTTCAAAAATAAAAATGTTGGATATTACAAAATAAAGAATGCTTCAGCTTATTTTTTTCTCTCTTACAATAAACTTGTAAGGGAAGGAATACACTTGAGCCAGCAGAAAGGTGGACGAATCTGCATTCTTGGCCAGCTGAGAACAGAATCGTAGGTGGCCTTTTTTTCACTGCTTCCTTCTAATTTTCTAAATAACGCAAACGCATGTCTGTGTGATTCAGTCACGGTTGCGCTTCAATGGAAAGTGTAGGAATGCATGAAAACGCATAGAAACAATTTTGCATTTTTTGTTTTTTTCCGTCTTGTCTCTACACTGATCACATTGCTTTCAGTGCACTGCCATTGTGCATTGGGAAGCATTGCATGCGTTTTCGCAATGCGGAAAACATGTGCTTTTAAATAATACCTTAGGTGACATGATGAGATAGACATGGGTATGTACAGTGCCTAGCACACAATACTATGGTGGTAGTTTTTTTTCTTTCTCTGCCTGAAAGAGTTAAATATCAGGTATGCAAGTGGCTCACTCAGTCCTGACTCAGACAGGAAGTGACTACAGTGTGACTTTCACTGATAAGGAATTCGAACTACAAAACACTTTCCTAGCAGAAAATGGCTTCCGAGAGCAGGAAAGAGATAAACAGGATCAATAGTTCATAGATTTTAGCTCTGGCATACTTCAATGAATGTGTCATTGATCAATAACCGTAAATCAGTTTACACTTGAGGTAGATTTAAGCATAAAATAAAACTGTGGAATATCTTTAAAAGTCCTTTTTAGATTAAGGAAGATAGATACAATTTATTATTTCATTCGTTTATTTTTGCCAAGCGTGACCTTTACCTTAATGTTCATGCCCACATACATGCTCCAGTTAGAACAGTGCATATCAGGCTGGCTGCATGGCTATTAATAAGCCGCCTGGGAGTTTACTGGTTAAAACCAGACTACACAAAGGCCTGGACCACATAATCCATTGCCATTTGTCTGCTGAACTGTTTGTGCTTCTTTATAAACCGTAACGATTTAACTGACAATTACCTGGACAACACTTTGGAAGGGAGAAACTTATAGAAATAATACACCCTGTGTGTTTGGAGTGTAAACTCCCTTTGTTTGCTGTGATGATGGGAAATAGCTGCCATTCCTGGGAACATTTACTGAAGTGCAGTCACAACAGCAAGACGTTGTACCTCAAGTCAACCAGAGCTCAGAATAGAAAGAATCACTGAAGTAGCTTCAGCTGGCTTTCCCTGTTCTCTCCTACATGACATGTATTCACTTTCAGAGTTACTTCCTTATTTGTAAGAGTAACCAAGCAGCTTGGGGTGACCCAAAACCATAAGGAAAGTATACTGGACTAAAAGAGACTGAAAAGCCCTCCTACTAGCCTGTAGTGGCTGGACATGCCTTTGACAGAGGACACCAGGGTTTGAATCCTTGCTAGGGTCAGTACCTATTCAGTAAGGAGTTCAAGGCAAGGCTCCCTAACACTGCAGGTTAGCCTCTTGAATACGTCCAAGTGGCTGCAGCTCTTGAGCGCTTTGAGTCTGACAGGAGAAAAACGCAATACAAATGTTCAGATTGGATTACTAAAAAGCAATGCTTAGAGTGGTTTGCCTTCTTAAAACAGAAGGTATTTGCGATAATTCAGCTTTAAGTGAACATCTGTGGTTCCCCACAATGCACTGCTACTGAATATGCAAATGATCTCTTTATGCCTCAGAAGCCAGGACCGCTGGCTTCTGGGGCATAACCAGAACCGCAGGTGTATAGCACGCCTATAGTTTTAAACTTTATAGAGCCACATCATCCCTACATGCAGACAGCTAATGAGTGAAGGTAACGTTCTAATTAAGTACAGGTAATCCACTGGCTTCAGCTGGCAGTCTGGCTGTAAACACTGTTATGCAGATGATTTTAATTGCTGAAGTGCATTGCTGGTGGCATGTTCAAAAATGATAAACAAACTTTGTGTGTTGATAACAAATGGTGTGGAAATATCCTCCCTGTTTTACGGGTGGTGGTTCCAGTTTTTCACACCCGTTTTCTTCAATACCCAGTACTCCCCTTCAGGCTAAAGTTGAGTCAGAATTTACCCTCTGCCCCAATAGATTAGCCACGCCACAAGAAATCCTATGAACAAACTAAAACAGTGTCTGAAAGGCAGGGCCGGTTCTAGACTTTTTGCCACCTGAGGCACACCTGGCATACACACACTTTTGGGGTGCGGGGGGGGGGGGGGAATGTTTGTTTGTTTTAAAGGTACCTGTTCATCTCAGGTTTCCATTAAGGATGAACTTTAACCACAGATTGGACGTGGTTGAAAAGGGGATGGGTCTGTGTGGCTGATATTGTGGTGAAACCCTCCCACGGTGTGATGCCAGGGCCATGGGAACCTTGTTGCATTATGGGAAATTAAGTTTGTTTTTCCAACTACCAAGCAAGAAGTCTCTCAGTCTCTACATAGAACTCTAGGTAACAAACATTCCACAGAGATCACTTGGCAGGACTAAAGATGTCGCCACCTGTGATAAATTTCAGAATGATTGTATTTATTTTCACTGTTGTTCCGCTTTAAATAGGGTTCTGTGGTTCTTTTTAAAAAAACAAGTGACACTTACCTGGGGCTTCTACTGGCCCCCTGCAGCTGTCATGTCCTGCGCTGTCCTCTACAATCCTCCGTTCCCCGCCATCAGTTACCGTCCAATTACTTGTCTAACTAGACAAATGCAACTGCACCTGCATGGCCGCGTGCGTCCTCGCTCCTGCTTGTGTCTCCGCGAGTTTCCTGTGCAGGAGGATCGTAAAGGACGGCGTGTGACAGGACAGCTGCAGGGGGCCGGTAGAAGCCCCAGGTGTCCGTTTTTTGTTTTTTAAAAGAACCACAGAACCCCTTTAAAGAGGGACTGTAACCAAGTATTGAACATCCCAATGAGTAGCTGATATACCCCCTTTCCTACAAGAAATCTTTACCTTTTCTCAAATAGATCATCAGGGACATCTGTATGGCTGATATTGTGGTTAAACTCCTCCCACAGTGTGATGTCATGACCAAGGTCCTGACAGTTTGCAGTCTGTGAATCTCATTGCATTGTGGGAAATGACGGCTTTTTCCAACTACCAAATGTTTTTTTCATGTCTGCCAGTAGTGAAGATGATTACGTGCAGGCTGATTGTGATCAAACAATATGTACAAATTACATGGCAAATATCAATCATTTCTTGCTCTCGCCTCTATTTTTTAACTTCTCACTTTGCAATATATTTTACCCCCCCCCCCTTTTCACTACTGTTCCTATTTAAAGACAGAGGTAAATGGCGGCTGCCATGTTTATTTCCTTTTAAGCAATACCAGTTGCCTGGCAGCCCTGCTGACCCCTCTGTCTCTAATACTTTCAGCCATAGGCCCTGAACAAGCATGCAGCAGATCAGGTGTTTCTCACATTATTGTCAGATCTGACAGATTAGCCACGTGCTTGTTTCTGGTGTTATTCAGACACTTCTGCAGCCAAACAGACCATCAGGGCGGCCAGGCAACTGGTATTGTTTAAAAGGAAATAAACATGGCAGCCTCCATAGTCTTCTCACTTCAGTTGTCCTTTAAGTCTTGAGTTTTGTGATCTTCAAGAGCATTCACTAGCCATACAGGACTCATTTTAGAGTTCCATTTAAAAAATAAATAAATCAGTGGATTATCTGTACTTTTCATTCACACATGTTAAAACTCACACAGTTGCTCCAACAGTGTGTATCAAAAATTGCATATGATGTGAGTGGGCCTTTAAAATGCGCTTCCATTGGGGAAAACAAATACTGGTTCGTACAACAATATAGTGTGAATGGATCCGTATAAAATGTCTTGGCATCTCCTTCACTCATTAGTACTGAATACGTTTATTTATAGAAGCTATAACATGTCCCATAAAATGGTGTCCAATTGAAGCTTTATTTTTCCTTCATATATCCAATTTCTTTGATAAAGTAAACCCTTCAGTGATACATTGTTGTCTTTATGCTTTGTTTGGCTTTGTATTTATGTGAAAGGAGAGCCATATGTGTTGTCCTCAGTAACAAAGTGACCTGTACCTTCATTGCTTCTCACATCTCTGTATAATTCCAGTAATGTAACAAACTGTATTTCACAGACATTCCTGTGATTACTCTGCCGTTTCTCAGGTCCCTGCTAAGTAGTTGTGCACGTTTTATTGTCCTTAGGCCTCTTCACATGGGAGGCTGGGAATGGTGGATTCACGGCCTGTCAGCTGACACCATGCAGCGGCTGGGAGCTTTGCTAACGCTTGGCACAGGCGGAACATCAGCAGTCACCACACTAAATCACCCCTGAGCGAGGCTGTGCTCAGACGCAACATGCTTTGCTGGGTAATAGCAGTGCATAGCAGAAGCTGACATGCATGATGTTACAAACACTGGCAATGGGTTGTATACAATTGCAGCTGCAAGGCGCTTGGTATTTGCCAGACGGAAGGCTGTAGAGCCCAACAAGCGCACAGTTCAGTCGTACGTCTGAAATTGTACTTACTGCCGTGTGCAGATTTATGAGACCAGCAGAGTCAAAGTTCCATTGCAAAATGGCTTGTGCAGTGATTACGTTATTTTATAGATTTTTCTACTGACGTGACTACAACTTTTGTCTTTGGTGACGGCAAGGCAGGCTAGTGAGGGCAATTGGCAACAGAGCACGCTGTGCAGATGATTGACCCAGTTCAGGCAGTTCTGTTTTTGTATAGGCATCTAATACAACAATATTTAAAATTAGATCATAAAAAGGAAAACTATCCACACCACCAGTTTATAGATCCCCGTAACTGACAGCTGCCTGCTTGCACCATGTCCCCCTGAAATGCTCCATTTTTTGGCATGAAGGTGGAAAATAGAGAACTGTATCAGGTGAAACTGCACCTCCATAACCGTGTTTCCCCGAAAATAAGACCGTGTCATATTCATTTTTGCACCAAAAGATGTGCTAGGGCTTATTTTCAGAGGATGTCTTATATGAACACACAAATTCCTGTGCTGTGTGTCCTCCGGCCTTCCCCACTGTGCCACTTCTTCCTCTGCTGGCTCCACCTCTGTGTGCCCCTGTCCCCCTTGCAGGGCTGTGGAGTCGGTACAAAAATCTTCCGACTCAGACTCCTCAGTTTATGAAACCACGACTCCGACCTCCAACTCCGGGTACCCAAAATGGCTCCAACTCCTCGACTCCGACTCCTTAGTCTAATACTTACCAGGGCTTTGGATTTTGTACAAAAATCATCAGACTCCGACTCCTCAGATCCTGAAATCAACGACTCCAACTCCGGGTGCCTAAAATTGCCCCGACTCCGGGTGCCTAAAATTGCCCCGACTCCGGGTGCCTAAAATTGCCCCGACTCCGGGTGCCTAAAATTGCCCCGACTCCGGGTGCCTAAAATTGCCCCGACTCCGGGTGCCTAAAATTGCCCCGACTCCGGGTGCCTAAAATTGCCCCGACTCCGGGTGCCTAAAATTGCCCCGACTCCGGGTGCCTAAAATTGCCCCGACTCCGGGTGCCTAAAATTTGCCCCGACTCCGGGTGCCTAAAATTGCCCCGACTCCGGGTGCCTAAAATTGCCCCGACTCCGGGTGCCTAAAATTGCCCCGACTCCGGGTGCCTAAAATTGCCCCGACTCAGACTCCACAGCCCTGCCCCCTTGTAGCTTTAGTGTCCTCCTGGTGCCCCCTCTGAACCAGTGTTCTCCTCTGTCCCTCTATGTCCCCCTGCAGCCTCCTCTTAACCCTAGATCCATGTCGCACTGTCGCCAGTGACCTCTGATGTCCCCTGCCTCCTCTTTTTTTTCCCCCATCTCCATCCCGCTGTGTCCCTGATCTTCAGCCTATGAGGAAGAAGTACGGCAGCTTGTGTTTCTACTGGAGCCAGTGGTCTCGCAGGCGGAACCTTGACTCCGTTATTGATCCAATTACTGCGCTCGCTGATAAGCAGCTAGTGCAATGATTGGCCCAATGATGGAGCCATGGTCCATCCTGCAAGACCATCAGCTCCAGCAGAAACACAAGTTGCCATACTCTTTCCTCTTACTGTCACTAGGGCTTACTTTCGGGGTAGGGCTTATCTTTCGAGCATGTTAAAAATTCCCCAAAATTTGGTTTATTAGTATCAATCTAAAAACACTCCGCAACAAACATGAATCTTCAGCAACACCCCATGGAACAATCACTCCTTCACACCACACACACTTAGAAGGGCCCTTCTATAAGAAATAAAAACTGACTGTAAAATTATGCAATACAAAAATGTATAAATGAAAAGCTTATCTCACTAGCAGGAATGTCCTTTTAACCGTGCTGGCGATGACCGTAACAGTTTCCTTGCCAAAGACAGGTTCCCATCCAGCAACTATATGAACAGTATATGCTCCAATTTGAAAGCAATGGTGTACAAACAGTTCCTTGCAAAAATATTGGTTGCATGCACAGCGCTTTCAAAATTGTTGATGCTTAAGCGGACTAAATAGAACTCACGAATTCCTGCATATGTACGTCCGCACAGATCACAGGTAAGGATAGTGCTCCTCTGTTCTCCTCATGAGTCGTGATAGTAATGAACCCTCCTGATGAAGGCCATCGTTTAGTGGCTGAAACGCGTAGAGGTGGAGAGACATTGCTGTGACTTGTGGGCAACGCAATTACAAGACTTGAACTGGGCTTGCAGTCAATGCGCGCAGCTGCTGCCCGTATGCGAAGTTCTAAGATCTTGAGGTGTACGAGTCTGCTGGCGTGGAGCTGGAATCTGGCGTTGCCGTCATTACTATCACGAGTCCGCTTAAGCATCAACAATTTTGAAAGCGCTGTGCATGCAACCAATATTTTTGCAAGGAACTGTTTGTACACCATTGCTTTCAAATTGGAGCATATACTGTTCATATAGTTGCTGGATGGGAACCTGTCTTTGACAAGGAAACTGTTAATGTCATCGCCAGCACGGTTAAAAGGACATTCCTGCTAGTGAGATAAGCTTTTCATTTATACATTTTTGTATTGCATAATTTTACAGTCAGTTTTTATTTCTTATAGAAGGGCCCTTCTAAGTGTGTGTGGTGTGAAGGAGTGATTGTTCCATGGGGTGTTGCTGAAGATTCATGTTTGTTGCGGAGTGTTTTTAGATTGATACTAATAAACCAAATTTTTGGGGATTATCTAGCGCGTGTTATCAGTGTTTAAATTCTATTTTTTATTCTTGAGGGGTGGAGGGATTCCCCCTTGTAACACGCAGCTGAGCAGTTGTTTTCTACTGTGCCTTGACCCTCCTTTGCGCTTGGTTTTTTATACATTCCATGTTAAAAATTCCTGCTAATGCTTACTTTGATGGGATGTCTTAATTTCAGGGAAAGAGGGCACTGACTAAAGGCCAACTACGATGGTGTTCAGTGACTATTCCTATCGCCCCGGAGCTAACCGGTACAGAAGAATGAACTGTGCTGCGTTGCTCTATTGTACACAAATAAGTGGTTTCCTAGCAGCACCTTGCCTTAATATGTTACATTATGTTCAGGCAATGATGTGCCAGCTGTGGTAGATTTTTATGTAAAATTGAATAATGCACAGTAGATTGATTTGATGGATTGTTTTGATTTTTTTTTTTTAAAACAATACAATCAACATACAAATAGTATGGTGTATTGTAATGGTTCTAAATGTTATTACAGCATGTACACCTTTATTAATGATTGTTTTAGTCAAGCACCCCTTTGTAGTGAGTAACATAATCTCAAAGAAAGTCTGCAGCCAGTTGAAAAGGCAGAGCCTCACCTGTGGAGAGGGAAAGCTGTCCTAATCCCCCAGCCCAAATCAGAACCCCCCCCCCCCCCCCCCCGCTGTCCCGCATTCACATTTGCTGCCTCCAGAATTGCTTGCAAAGTTTCAGACTCATTTGTGTCCCTGAGTGCTTCCAAAGACTGGTGGCTCTGTACTGCGCTTGCGTGATCGCACCCTTGCACATGCGCAGTGCGAAGCCGGCCATCTTCGGAAATGATCAGGGACACGAGTGATCTTCCAAGGTCCCCTGAAGGCTTATATTATTATTATTATTATTTATTGTATTTATAAAGCGCCAACATATTACGCAGCGCTGAACATTAATTTAGGTTACAGACAATATTTAGGGGTGACATACAGCAATATGACAATACAGGAATACAAGAAAACCAGATCACACACCATAGTATGAGTACAAGGTAATGCTTAGTCAGTCACTGGATGGAGCATGGAGATTAGGCAGGTTAGGTTCACTCAGATGCATAGCATGGGTGCACAGTAATGGAGGTGCAAGATCAGGTAGGACACAAAAGGAGGAGGACCCTGCCCAAAGGCTTACAATCTAGAGGGAGAGGTAAGGACACGAATGGTAGGGGACCAGAGTTCAGCTGTAGGTTTAGAGCACTTGTGAGGGGTGGTAGGCCAGAGTGAAAAAGGTGAGTTTTGAGGGCTTTCTTGAAGATGTTGAAGGAGGGGGCTGCCCTATGTGACAAGTCAGGTGAATTACTGCAATGGGGGTGACAGCAATGGACCAAGGACATGGAGAAAAGGCGTTAGAAGTCTATATAGGATCCAGAGCCTTCCCTCTCCTTAGGTGAGTATCTAACTTTTTTTTAATAAGCTGGCTTTAGTATCACTTTAAAGAGACTCAGAGCTGAGTCTTCCTGCCTTTTTTTTTTTTTTTACTTACCCAGGGCTTCCTCCAGCCCCATAAGCATGGATGTGTCCCTTGCCGTCCTCCTCAGCGCATCCGTTCAGCTACAATCAGTGGCTCAGTGATGTACCTTTGGAGCAAGCGCAGAAGGCCCCGTCTGACGTCTGACTGAGCCACGTAACCGGAGTTGGCTGCGGCTGAACAAAGGACTGTGGGAGGATAGGAGGGACACATCCATGCTTATGGGGCTGGAGGAAGCCCCGGGTAAGTAAAAACGCATCAGGAAGACTTCATCTCTGAGTCTCTTAAAGAGTAACTGTTAGGCATTAAATACAAAATTCTAGTGCAGGCTGCTACAATAATCAAGAGGATGCTAACCAGGCAACTCCAAACTTTAAAATCAATTTTACTGTGCTCCTTCTCTCCCCATGCCTCCAGGCTCTAAGATGGTATGCAGACTAACACGGACGCAAAAAAGAAGTGACATGCTATGCTGTATCACCCTGATTGGCTTAAGCCTCTGTCACTCACCTCTCTGCGCTGTGATTGGCTGCCTGCTCTCCCCTTCACTCTCTGTTTCAGCCTTGTTCATGCGCAGGGAGGGGGGCCAGAGGCTGTCTCCTGTCACTGTCCTCGACCCCCCTCCTCCAGAGGCATGTGGGCTCCCTCTCTGCTGCATCTGCAGCCCGTAGAATTCTCCCTCTTCCCCGTGCTGAATATTGGGAAGGATAAAGGAGCTGCACACAGACTCCCTGAATAATGGTTCCAGGCGCTGCAGCTCCCTTCTATACTCTCTGCACTGCCTTCGGTGGTAGTGCAGAGAACAGATGGGAACGCCAGCACTTGGATACATTAGGTGAATCTGTGCCTGCCGCCTTTATCCTCCCCGCTGTGCTCTGAATCAGTGCGGGGAGGAGGGGGATGCGGAGGGGGAGATTCTTTAACCGGGAGGGCATAAGATGGCCCCTGCCAGGAAAATAATATAAATTGAAAATGAAAAGAAGCCAAAACGTGGACAGTGCATTACATCTGATATGTAAGTAGAGCAAGCATTTATCTACTTACAAAAGTATTTTTTGGGGAGGGCATATGATGGCTAACAGTTGTTCTTTAACGTACTCCTTGACGTATACACATTGCTAAGCATTTATGCAGAAATATGAAGTAATCCTTAGCAAACATTCCTTGATGCTTTTAATTAACTATAAATACTTATTTAGGTTAATTTATTTATGTTTTATCTTTTTCATCAATAAACTTAATTTAATAGATTAACCATGATAAATTCATGTTCAAGCCAAACTTAAGTCCTCCCCCTGGGATGCGTTTCATGTGTTGAGATTCTAGGGTGTGCGGCCACCTTTCTGACTTCTGTTTTCCTCCTCAAACTCTCCGAGAGCTGTGATCACCCATGTGATAAGGCCCTTTTAATCAGCGAAAATATTCTGGCTTCTTGCCATGCGATGACACATGTAAGCCAGATAAAGGGATTTTTTTTTAATGAATTTATTTTTGGAAATTTTAATGCCCATACATAACAGCATAAATAGGGATTGGTCATCACCAGGAAGGCAAAATCTCTAAAAGGGAGAACAGTCAGGCCTTAAAACTGGACTGACTTGTTTCCTGTGATGAATTGATAAGAGAGTAAGTGCCCTCTAGTGTGGCTTGGCAGTGCTGTGCTGTGCAGGTTACCGGTATTCTATCACAATCCATCAGGAATAGACCTTATAGGCCAGTGCTGTCCAACTGGCGGGCCGCATCCGGCCCGCCAGGCCTCCAGCTGCGGCCCGCTCGTCTCCCTGAGTTGCAGGCATGGCTTCCGCTATAGGCGCCATGCCTGCAATCTCAAACCGCGCACCTCCCCGTGTCCCCGCTGGCGCTGCCTTAGCTCAGACCTCACAGATCGCGGCGACTGAAGAGAGCAGAGTGCGCATGTGTAGTACCCGCATACACGGAGTACTTCACATGCGGACGTGACATCATTAGTCACTTCCGCATGTGAAGTTCCTCCGCGCGGGTGCTATGCGCACTCTGCTCTCTTCAGTCGCCGCGATCTGTGAGGTCTGAGCTGAGGCAGCGCCAGCGGGGACACGGAGAGGACAGCGCTGATGCAGGCCAGCGGGGACACGGGAGAGGACAGCGCTGATGCAGGCCAGCGGGGACACGGGAGAGGACAGCGCTGATGCAGGCCAGCGGGGACACGGGAGAGGACAGCGCTGATGCAGGCCAGCGGGGACACGTGAGAGGACAGCGCTGATAAAAGGTAACGGGGACTGGACACCTCGTTATCTAACTTGGGGGGCACCTGTCTCTATCTAACATGGGGGGCACATGTCTCTAACTTGGGGGCACATGTCACTATCTAACTTGGGGGGCACATGTCACTATCTGGGGGGCACCTGTCACTATCTAACTTGGGGGGCACCTGTCACTATCTAACTTGGGGGGCACCTGTCTCTATCTAACATGGGGGGCACATGTCTCTAACTTGGGGGCACATGTCACTATCTAACTTGGGGGGCACATGTCACTATCTAGCTGGGGGGCACCTGTCACTATCTAACTTGGGGGGCATATGTCACTATCTAGCTGGGGGGCACCTGTCACTATCTAACTTGGGGGGCACCTGTCTCTAACTTGGGGGGCACATGTCACTATCTAGCTGGGGGGCACCTGTCACTAACTTGGGGGGCACCTGTCACTATCTAACTGGGGGGCACCTGTCACTACCTCAGCTGGGGGGACACCTGTCACTATCTAACTGGGAGGCACCTGTCACTACCTCAGCTGGCAGGACACCTGTCACTATCTAACTGGGGGGCACCTGTCACTACCTCAGCTGGCCACACCACAGCATCACCGCCAGCCCGGCCACAGCATCACCGCAAGGCCTTTCAGCCCACACATCATCCCCAATCCAGCCAAAAACAGTATAGCCAGGCACAGCAGCCAGTAGAGGAGAATTTAAAAGCCAGGTGAGAGGTGTCAACCATATTAAGGGGGCATTCTGCCTATTTATGTGAAATGCTGTCTATTTATGTGCCTCATGATTGCTGAATTTGTCTTCTTGGGTGCCTCATGATTTGTTGGGGGCATCATGATTGCTTAATTTGTCTTGTTGGGGGCCTCAAGATTGCTGAATGTGTCTTGTTGGGAGCCTCATGATTTGTTGGGGGCCTCATGATTGCTAAATTTGTCTTGTTGGGGGCATCATGATTGCTGAATGTATCTTGTTGGGGTCCTCATGATTTGTTGGGGGCCTCATGATTGCTAACTGCGAGACTATGGGAAAAGCTGAATCATCATCATATGAGACAATAGCATTAAACCTACTTTTTTAGCTTTTTAAAATGGAAAATAAAACTGGGATGTTCTAAAAAAAAAATACATTTTTCAGGAGTAGGATGGATGAAATTGTTTATCTTCACAGTTTATTTTCAACTTGGATTTTCCATAATGTTCATGTATGAGTTAAAACGTTTGTATGTAGTTTAAATTGCTGTTGCCACTTTGCGATAAAGTGACTTTTGGGTTGCAGTTTGGGCACTCTGCCTCCAAAAGGTTTGCCACCACTGTCCTGATCTAATGTCCCACATTGCTAACTTCATGTAAATGTGTCTCCACCCGTGGCCACACCCACATTCTGGTCCATGGCCAGAACGGAACCCTTGTTTTTCAGCGCGCGCAACTTCAATGACCTCTTGAATTGCATTTTGTGGGGATCTCCTTCCAATTGCATTGCATTTTGTGGAAAGTGCTGCCAATCTAATTGTCCTTTAATTGCATGTTACCCTGTTAGGGTTATTTTAATTACTATTAGGTCAGGCCAACTAGGCTGTATGATTCACCGGGTTAGCAGTGATTTTTTTGCAGGTTCAACCCCCCGCCTCTTGGGATTTTGTCTCTACTTATGCTTGTGTTCTGGAGTGTGCCATTAAATGTAATCTTTAGTTGTAAATGAATGTCTGTGTGAGAAACATCAGGTAGTAATTCTGGGCAGGGTTACTTGTGTTTCAGCTCCGCTGACAGTCATAACGTGCATACCAGGTTATGAGTAATAGTTACCTGGATTTCATTCAGCTGGGTAATCTGGCTCTAAATAGAGGCCCAGCCCCTCTGTATTCTATATGGAAAATGCCTGAAGAGGTCAGCTGATTGGGCTGATAATGTGTCTGTCTGCACATCTAACTGGAAGGCTGTAGTTAGATCCACGCAGTATGCCAGCTCCAGGCTCTGCTTGTCTGTTGTAGAGGATCACACAATCACTAATATGCGCAGAATTCTTACAAGTATGCACCTCTTTGAAGTATTCACATTTTATCATCTGCACATCCGCTTTAAGACATTACTGAAGATAGAAGGTTCAACAGGACAGCCTGTTTAAAAGAAGATAAATATGGCAGCCTCTATCTCATAAGTTTATTTTCACTTAAGGTTCACTTTTAAAGCAGGCATTTGGTGAGAAGGATATAAACAATTGTATTTATCCACTTATTTCTCAAATTGACTTTTAGATATCCCGCAGTTTTATCTCATGTTTAAAAACATAATAGAGTTATTGTTTTGTCTCAGCTCAATGACAAAGTGTCCCGTGAAAGCAAAAATATATGAACTATTGACCATTTTTATCTATCCCATACTCTCAGAAGCTTAGTTCTCTGCCAGGAAAGTGTTTTATGGCTTTAATTCCTTATCAATGAGGGACACCAGTGTTCTCTCCAGGCTCTTTTAGCCGGGTTCTCCACCCGGCTAGTTTTGGTGAGCACCCGGCTGTCATCAGCTCACCTCCTCCTCTGCTGTAAGCAAAGTTGTGCAGAGATGTTCTGGCCCTGCATTCTTTTATCTCGCCCCACCCGGCTACTTTTTCATGCCACCCTGCTGGAAAAAATTTCTGTGGAGAGCACTGGATGCTATAGTCCGACTGGGTCCCGACTCTGGAGAAAAACTGTCACTTGCATAGCTGAATATTAACTCTTTCAGGCAGAGAAAGAAGAAAATGAACACCGCATATGTATTTGTTTGCTTGTCAAAGTACAAACGCGTGTATATCTCATCATAGGTTACCTTTAAAGCGGACCTGAACTCAGAACTTCCTCTTTGCTCTAAAATATAATCAACAGCATAATAACCTTTAAAGAGAAACATTTGTTACTGCTAATTTAAATCTGCAGTGTGTCTACTTCCTGCTTTCATGGAAGCAAATGTAGGGTTAACATCCTGTGTTTGCAAATTAGCTGGTCTGCCGAGGCAGCCAACTGACACAGCTGAGGGATCAAATTACACTTGTGATTAGTAACAGATGAGGAGGGAATTAGACAGGCTAAACTCTCAAAATACATACAGGGTGCATTTCTCTGTTTTCCTTCTGTCCTGTGCAAGAGTTCAGGTCATAAATATACATTAGCACTTTAAGTAATTCGGATCCATAGAAAGCATCCATTTTTTTTATACCAAAGTTGTGTCTCATTCTACAAACTTTACCTCAATTTCTATATCAGGGCAAAGGAGTTGAGAAGCTGGGGGTAAATTTTCTCAGTTGGTGACCAGGCAGCAATAAAACCTAAGAAATTGTATAATAAACCTTTCTCCCCTCATTCCAAAGTAACGTTTGACCAAGAGATTTTTTTTTAAGTTTGTTTCTGTTTCCTATGACAAGTGTGTGAATGAGCAGTTTGGTTTGCGTGAGAACAAGTTGTAAGATGTGAGAGGACAGTACCCAGCCTTTGCTCTTAGCATGCCATAGAATGTGCTGTGTAATTCCCAGACATGCACTCTCAGTAATCACAGGCGTTGCACCGCAGGATGCTTCTGTCATATCTGCTGATGTCCGCACAATTCCTCTCACCCGCCACGCTTCCTGCCGACTTTTTCCTATTTGCTAGGCTTGCATTTGTTTATTTATCTGCAGTGGATTTCCTCAGTGTCCACTCCTTGCCTCCGGCCTTTCAGTTTTTTATTTATTTTTTTGGGGTCTCCGCATAAGTTTGCAAACTTTCAGCATTTGCAGATGAAATCCAGTGGAAACAGAAAGCTGTAAACACTTTTGTGTATTCTTTTCTGCTGTAGCAAGGTGCACCGTGGTACTGGAAGTGTGATCACATGACTATTCCTGGCTGATCCTTTAGCACTAGAGAGCAGAGAGAAATGTGACTGTGGCAACAAGTCAGGATTCCTCATCCTGATCCGACAGCGGGAGAGTTGTGGGTGGATACTGATTCATTGTGTAGAGAGAAACGCATCTTTGCCTCTTATATAAACTTTCAAAGTTTTCCCCATGTAATTTGAGGCTGAATGATAATTGTACTTAAAGGGGAAGTCTAGGATGCGTTGAGTAAAAGTATCTGCAATTCACAAAGATCAGCACATGGAAATTTTATACGTAAATCTTCTTGCTCTTTTATTGCGAAAGGCATCCACAAAGTGAAATTCGTGTTAGACAGGCGCCAGCTAATTGCAATAGATAGGTGTCGCTGACACCCACAGTCCATCGAATGCCCACCAGCGACTTTCTCCAGATAGCTCTCGAATGGCTAGAGTCCATAGTCTACAGTTCCAGAATAGATGCGTCTCTAAGCATGGCAAGAGGCACTGGGCTAGAGTTGTTTCGGGTGTCCTGCCCGTCTTCAAGCCGATACATCCTATACAATAAAACTGTCCCTGCGTCATCCACTTTCCCTGTCTGTCCGTCCTTCCGAAGCTTTTTTGTACTGCGCATGTGCGTAGTACTGACAGCCGTTGGGACTGGAGGTCAGGCCAGGGAGCAGGGCGGCCGTGTTCGCGCGCTTCGGGCACGCGCTTGCGCTCTGAGTGGCTACGGTAGTTTAACTACCTAGAGCCTGTTTTTAAATGGGCTTAGGTAGCCTAGTGTGCAATAAAAGAGCAAGAAGATTTACTTATAACATTTGAGTGTGCTGATCTTTGTGGAGTGCAAACATGTTGGCTCCACCTCGTGCTCTGGTGGTCCGATCGTTGTATGCACTTCATCTTTGGGGGGTGAAATGCGGCCGGGTACCCCCACTCTGTTGTGTAAGTAAAAGTATCCACCTAGTTTTAGCAAAGGTGTGAGAGATGAGGATGGAATTTGTATGTTATCGGAATCAATTTATTTGGCCAAGTAACTTTGCACGTACAAGTCATTTGACTTGGCAGTTGCTTAAAGTGACACTGAAGCAAAAAAAAACCCTCATCATATAATGAATTGGTTGTGTAGTACTGATAATTAGTAGAACATTAGTAGCAAAGAAAATAGTGTCATATTTCTATTTTCAGGTATATAGCTTCTTTTTTATAAAATTGCATTATTCTCTGATAATTGCAGTTTCTTCAATACACTCAGCATTTTAAATGATTTCACAGAGCAGGCTAGTGAAACTTTAAACTTTTCTCTGCAGAAAAAACATAAACAAAGAAGAAACAATGAGAGAGTTGAGCTAAGTGCTTCAAAAGACAGTGCTGTCCACACTATAAAGTGGCAGAGCTCAACGAAGCTCTTTTGTTTAGATAACTGAAGTTTCTTAACCAGCCGGGCGGTATGGACGAGCTCAGCTCGTCCATCACCGCGGAGGCTGCCGCTCAGGCCCTGCTGGGCCGATTTTCATCAAATAAAGAGCAGCACACGCAGCCGGCACTTTGCCAGCCGCGTGTGCTGCCCGATCGCCGCCGCTCTGCGGCGATCCGCCGCGAGCAGCGGCGAAAGAGGGTCCCCCAGCCGCCTGAGCCCAGCGTAGCCGGAACAAAAAGTTCCGGCCAGCGCTAAGGGCTGGATCGGAGGCGGCTGACGTCAGGACGTCGGCTGACGTCCATGACGTCACTCCGCTCGTCGCTATGGCGACGATGTAAGCAAAACGAGGAAGGCCGCTCATTGCGGCCTTCCTTGTTTATTCTGGGCGCCGGAGGCGATCGGAAGAACGCCTCCGGAGCGCCCTCTAGTGGGCTTTCATGCAGCCAACTTTCAGTTGGCTGCATGAAATAGTTTTTTTTTTATTTAAAAAAAACCCTCCCGCAGCCGCCCTGGCGATCTTAATAGAACGCCAGGGTGGTTAATTCTTCCTGTATCAGGGCTGTGGACTCGGTACAAAAATCTTCCAACTCCGACTCCTCAGTTTATGAAACCACGACTCCGACTCTGGGTACCCAAAATGGCCCCGACTCTGACTCCTCAACTCCGACTCCAACTGTGACTCCACAGCCCTGACTGGAAACACTATGAGACTCATATCTGTGCTAATAATGTTTTATTTCTTAGCAGTACTACACATACAAATCATTATACCATCAGTTTATCTTCACTTCAGATTCCCTTTAACAGGAACAAACAAAACAATACAGGACAAACAGTATATACATTACAAGTCAAGAACAGTATGTAAGTTATAGTAGCAGTAAACAGGGTGAGAATTGTTCATTTTCAGTTCTATGATTTAATGCTTTTAAGTCCTAGCAGTTCTAGCGTGGTTCTGCATTAAAGGTATACTGTAGGGGGGTTGGGGGAAAATGAGTTGAAGTTACCCGGGGCTTCTAATGGTCCCCCACAGACATCCTGTGCCCGCGCAGCCACTCACCGATGCTCCGGCCCCGCCTCCGGTTCACTTCTGGAAATTCAGACTTTAAAGTCTGAAAACCACTGCGCCTGCGTTGCCGTGTCCTCGCTCCCGCTGATGTCACCAGGAGTGTATAGCTTGTGCCCAGTATGGTCTGTGACTGCGCAGTACGCTCCTGGTGACATCAGCGGGAGCGAGGACACAGCAACGCAGGCGCAGTGGTTTTCAGACTTTAAAGTCTGAATTTCCAGAAGTGAACCAGAGGCGGGGCCGGAGCATTGGTGAGTGGCTGCGCGGGCACAGGATGTCTGTGGGGGACCATTAGAAGCCCCGGGTAACTTCAACTCATTTTCCCCCGACCGCCCTACAGTATCCCTTTAAGCATGGCTACTGTGTGGGGAAATAAATTGTTCCTGTGTCTAGAAGTTTTAGTTGCGACTGACCAGAATCTTACTCCTGAAGGCAAGAGCTGGAAGATGTAGTGAAAGGGGTCAGAGGCAATCTTGGTAACTCCCTTTCTGCACCTGCTAACGTAAAGATCCTGAAGGGAAGGTAAGCTACAGCCAATTATCCTTTCCGCTGTTCGGATGAGGCGCTGCAGTCTCACCTTTTTTAGTACTGAGCAGGAGCTGAACCATATAGTCATAGATGTCATGATTGATTCAGTAAGCGCACTGTAGAACTGCACTAATAATTTTTGTGGTAGGCAGAACTTTTTCAACTGCCATAGGTGGTACATCCTCTGTTGCGGTTTCTTGATGATGGTGACAGTATATTGTTGTAGAGTGCTGTTTAACCCTCCTGGCGGTCTAATAAATTCCGCCAGGAGGCAGCGCAGCAGTTTTCCTCTAATTGTCATCCGGGACAACCTGAGATCCGGTCCCGCCCCGGATCTGTGGAAACACGAATCCAAGAAGATTAAAAGCCCCCGCCCACCCTCCATCCTCAGTTCATCTGTGTTTCCGCCACGGAAAAACCTTAGAAGCAAAGCTCCCGTTTTTTTGTTTTCTGGACTCACCAGAGGGTGAGTCTTGAGTACGCTGGAGGTTTTTTTGTGTGGTCCTTAGCGGCAGCAGGCAGAGCAGAGGCGGCCTCAGCAGCAGCGCGGACTACAGACCTCTTGGAGCGGTGTACGGCTTCCGCGTGGTGTATGGCCGTTACGCCGCGCCTCCTCCATCAGACGCCGGCTCTGCAAGGCGCATCCGGAGAGCTGATTGAACGCCGGAAGTGAGGTCAGACGTCGCGTGGCGTCTGACGTGGGTGTGGAGGAGGAACATTGGAGAAAGCCAGGAAGTGAGGCAGCGTGGTCCTGGCGTCTCCGATCAGACCTGCAGGCGGCAGCGGTGAGATGTCGCAGCCTCAGAGGGGAGAGCAGCCTCAGCAGCAGCGTGAGTCGGAAGCGGCGAGTTCTGCTCCCAGATCCTCTTCGCAGGTCCTGCCATCAGGGTCCAGTGGGGTAAGCCTCCAGTTGGAGGATATCTTTCCTACTACCACATTTGACAATGTAATATATAGGATGGCATCTCAGTACTTTGTCTTTGTTGTTTTTATTGCAGACAAAATCTGAGCCTAAAACTACTACTACTACATCCACTCAAGCTAAATATAAAAGATGTAGCTTATGTAATAGTAAAATAGCCTTAGAAGCCCCAAGAAATTTATGTCAGGCTTGCATAGATGCTATTGTGGCCTCCCAGACTCCCAACATCCTAAAGGAAGTTATGGATACTGTTAACATTAGAAAAATTTAAAGAGTCCTTGGTGCAGCCAATTAAGGAGTCTCTGCCAGGACCCTTTTCCGGCACTCCTTCCCATCACTCCTTTTCTGATATTTTTGGAGCTGACGAGGAAGAGGAGGGAGAAGAGGAAGGGGAAGAGGTGTCAGTATCCCAGGAGGAGGGAGAGCAGCCTCAGTCGGGGGATTCAGAGGGGGATGATAGGGTAAAAACGCCTAGATTTTTGTTTTCCCCCGAGGAATCTTCTGAGTTACTTAAGGCAGTATATACCACGGAACAAATAAAGGAATCAGTTCCGGAAATTACTCCCCAGGATCAGGTGTATCTTGGGTTAGGTCAGTCCTCGGGCAGAGTTTTTCCTATCCACAAAACTTTACAGGATATTATTACTTCCCAGTGGCAAAATCCTGAGAGGCCGCTGTTCGTTCCCAAGTCAGCAAAGAGAAAGTATCCCTTTTCTCAGTCAGAAATTGACAGATGGACTAAATGTCCTAAACTTGACGCATCCCTGTCCCAATATTCTAAGGACTCGGATCTATCCTTTGAGGACGCAGGTGTCCTCAAGGATGTGATGGATAAGAAAATTGATGCGCTTCTCAAAAAAGCTTGGGAATCGGCTGCCTTTGGTTTCATCCCAGGTATTTCAGCCACCTGTATTTCCCGAAACCTTAGAATTTGGATGGATAATCTTATTGATCAGATTTCTAAGGGTGCTCCGATTAAGGATTATGCGGCGTCCTTGCCGGTCGTCCTTAAAGCCGTCGCTTTTTTAGCGGATGCGGTTACGGAACTGATTCGGGTATCAGCTTGCACTACGGCTCTCGTTAACTCGGCTAGGAGAGCAGTGTGGCTGAAGACCTGGGAAGGGGACCAGACCTCAAAGAACAGATTATGTTCTATTCCATTTGAGGGTAGTCTCTTGTTTGGATCTGGTCTGGAAGAAGTATTATCCCGTTCAGCAGAAAAAGGGAAGCAGTTTCCTAACAAAAAGAAGAGTTTCAAGGGAAAGAGACCGTTTGTTCCCAAGAAACAGGACTCTAACCTTCCAAAAAATAGGAATGTGCAGAGGAAGTGGTCCTTTCCCAAAGGGAAAGGAAAAGGGGGGTACACTCTCGGAAAGACGGAGCCCCCCAAGCCGAGTAAATGACGATTTACCAGTTGGAGGGAGGCTAATTTATTTTCAAGTCGAATGGGAAAAGTTAAATCCCGATCCTTTTGTTTTTCAGATAATCAAGACGGGTTATCGTCTTCAGTTTTCAAGCCTCCCTCCACAAAGAAATTTTGTGAATCCAACTCCAAAGGACCCAGAAAAGGCCAGGGGTTTGGAGATGGAAATTTTGAAACTTTTAGAGAAGAAAGTTATAATTCCAGTACCCCAGGAGAGATTATTCCAGGGTTACTACTCCCATGTCTTTCTAGTAAAGAAGGCAAATGGGGAATTCAGGTTCATCCTGAATCTGAAATCTCTCAACCCATTCCTGACATACAAGAAGTTCAGGATGGAAAGCATTTATTCAGTGAGGGCCCTATTACAGGGCATGGAATATTTTGTGTCAATAGATCTTTCCGACGCATATCTGCACATTCCCATTTATTCCAGCCATCAGAGGTTTTTGAGGTTCGCAATCAGGTCTCAGGACCAGATTCGACATTTCCAATTTCAGGCCCTTCCCTTTGGGATAGCCTCGGCACCCCGAATATTTACAAAAATATTAGCAGAGGTTATGAAGATTTTCAGGATACAGGGAATAGCGATTGTCCCATACCTGGACGATCTCCTCCTGTTTGCAGAAACAGAGGCTCTGGCCAGAGCTCACAGAGATACAGTGTTTTCCCTCCTATCCCAAGTGGGATGGTTAGTAAATTACAAGAAATCAGCCCTGAATCCAGCACAGGAGATTGTGTTTTTAGGATACAGGATAAATTCGATAGAAAGGAGGATCTACTTACCACCCGAAAAGATTGCAAAGATCCAGGGGGAAGTAGATCTGCTATGCAGACAGCAAAAGAGTTCTCTTCGCCAGATCATGCGAGTTCTAGGATTGTTCTCAGCATCCATTCCAGCGGTCACCTGGGCCCAACACCACGGCAGAGATCTCCAGTCTCTGCTTTTGGCAAATTGGGACAGGTCCAAACTTTCCCTAGACTCACAGATAGCTATCCCAGAGGTAGTGAAGTCCAGTCTGGTCTGGTGGTTGGACTCTCAGAATCTAACCAAAGGACGTCTTTGGAGACAGGAGGAACCAATAAAGATCTTTACAGATGCAAGCTCTTGGGGATGGGGCGCAACGTTGTTGGGCCATCATGCTCAGGGGCATTGGACGCAGCAAATTGCAAAGAAATCGTCCAACTTCAGAGAGTTACTGGCAGTGCAGAAAGCACTTCTATCTTTTCAATCCCTAATAGAAGGGAAGCACGTGTTAGTATTTTCCGACAATATCACGACAGTGGAATTTTTCTCCCTGCACAGGTGCCAGAGATCTCTGGGGTTGGACGCCCTCAGCTTCCCTTGGGACTTCAACCTCTCCTATGAATTTCCTCCAACAGTACTGTTACCTCAGGTATTGGGGAAATTTCAAAGGGAGAGAGGGAACATGATCCTGATAGCTCCACTATGGCCGAAACGACCATGGTATGCGACCCTGTGGAGGTGGGCAGTGGCTCCGCCTTTTCTCCTGCCAGCTCGGCCAGATCTGCTAATCCAGGGCCCTCTCATCCACCCCAGGCCACAGTTATTCAGACTGGCCGCCTGGATCCTGAAAGGGTAATCTTGAGGAATAAAGGGCCTTTCGGAGAAGGTAATTGACACTGTAATGAAATGTAGAAAGCCAGTAACTCAGAAGATATACCGAAAGGTTTGGAAGGTTTATCTAGCCTGGTGTGGAACTAGAACTAGAGATCAGAATTTGACTAGTTCAATTTTAGAGTTTCTTCAGGAAGGTGCAGACATGAAGTTGGCACTTAGTACCCTTAAGGTTCAATGTTCAGCACTTTCAATACTATTAGATAGGCATCTAGCGCAGGAAGAGTTGGTAAAGAATTTCTTCAAAGCACTACAGAGGTCTACACCAGTAAGACAGAAAGTATTTCCACAATGGGATTTATCCCTGGTCCTCAAGTGTTTAACAAAGGCACCCTTTGAACCCATTGAAGAGATTGAGATGAAATTCCTTACCTTGAAATTAGCATTTTTGATCGCAATTACATCAGCTAGACGTATAAGTGATTTACAGGCGTTATCTATCAAAGATCCCTTTCTAATCATTTGCCCTGATAGTGTCAGGCTCAGGACTGATCCGGCCTATCTACCTAAGGTAGTCTCTGAGTTTCATAGGTCTCAGGACATTATTCTTCCTTCCTTTTGTGGCAACCCTTCGGGACAGAAGGAGGAAGAATTTCACTGTTTGGACGTAAAGAGAGGTCTGCTAGTATACCTTTCGAGATCAAGAGAAATTAGAAAGTCAAGCAGCCTATTTATCTTATTTTCAGGGAAAAATAAGGGGCAGCAGGCATCCAGACAGACCATTGCTAGATGGATTAGACAGACCATATCTATAACATATGAGTGTAGTAATTGTCCCTTACCACCTAATATTAAGGCTCATTCAACCCGTTCTCTATCTACATCCTGGGCGGAAAGAGCAGGAGCCACCATTCAACAAATTTGTCAAGCGGCAACATGGGCAAGTGCATCAACTTTTATCAAGCACTACAGAGTGGATGTACTGTCTCAACAAGATCAATCGTTTGGCAGAAAGGTGCTCCAGGCGGTGGTCCCTCCCTAGGTTAGTCTTTTTTTGCTCTAAAGACTTTCTTGTTTATCTCGCAGGTTGTCCCGGATGACAATTAGAGAAAGACTCCTATTAGACCTACCGGTAATGGAGTTTCTGATTGTCATCCGGGACAAACATTATAACCCTTTCCCTATCTCGACTGCGCACCTTTCTTGTTACAGTTAAGATCACTGGGATCTAGTACATTCACCTTTTTTGGTGTTTTATGTCTTCCTTCATCTTGGTGTTTCTAGTCTTATATACTTTCAGACGCACTGAGGATGGAGGGTGGGCGGGCGCTTTTAATCTTCTTGGATTCGTGTTTCCACAGATCCAGGGCGGGACCGGATCTCAGGTTGTCCCGGATGACAATCAGAAACTCCATTACCGGTAGGTCTAATAGGAGTCTTTTTTTTTTTTTTTTAAATCCTGTAGCGAGCCCAAGGCTCGCTACATGATAGCCGCTGCTCAGCGGCATCCCCCCGCCCGCTTCGATCGCTTTCGGCGATCTCCGATCAGGAAATCCCGTTCAAAGAACGGGATTTCCTGGAGGGCTTCCCCCGTTGCCATGGCGACGGATAGCGGCGATCGAGCGCGGGGCGGCGGCGATCGGTGTGCTGACGCAGCTAGCAAAGTGCTAGCTGCGTGCAGCAAAAAAAAAAAAAAATTAAGCAGATCGGCCCAGCTGGGCCTGAGAAAACCTCCTGCGCGGCTCACCCCGAACTACGTTCGGGGTTACCGCCAGGAAGGTTAATAGAAGCTGAGGACGGTATGTGTTCCTTACCCCATACAGTGAGAAAACATTGCTGGTTCTTTGGGACTGTATACCCACATTTATTTTGTGTCACATGTCAATTCATGTACTGACTGAAGTAAGAGGAACACAGAGGCTGCCATATTCATCCCCTTATAAACCATGGCAGTTGTTTGACTGTCATGCTGAGCTTTTGGTTGTTTGAGTCACGTACCTGCAACAAGCATGCAGCCAGTGCAGTCAGACCAAAGTAAAGGCATCTGATCTGTGTACTCATTCCGGAGTACATACTGTGTCAGCGCCGCTCAGTTTGGTGCAGGGAGATCCGAATGACCGCTCTCCCTGCTGCCGCTAAACTCCAAGGCGGCGTTAAGTATATTACACCTCTGAGTTGTTGCAACTCAGGGGAGATGTAATTCGGGGTCTGCCAGCCGCCAGAGCCCCAAATTACCGCTACACGGGGCGCGCAGCATAGCATTGCTGCTATGACAGTGTCATGCGCCAAAATAACCTGCTTTGCTCATTCCGGGCTAGCGACTTAAAGTGTACCAGAGCTGATAAACTATAAACGTGAGAGATACGTAGAGGGCACACTTCTCTTGTGCAGACTGGCCGCGACTGGCTGAAGTGACAGGACCCGGTACCGGAGCTGCACACAGCGGAGAATGGCGGAATGGGAGCGATCCGTGCACATGGGGCTGGAGGAGGCCCTAGCTATGTATAAAACTTTTATATTTTATCAGCTCTGGTTTCCTTTAAGGTATTAGAGGCAGAACACAGAAGGCACAGAAGTCAGGCAATAGGGGTTGTTTATAAAGGAATAAAGATAGCAGCCTCCATATTCCTCCTTTTCAGGTTTTTTTAAACCTAGAACACACTTAAAAATGTTGTCATTGTAAGTTGTTTTGGTTTGGGCTTCAGTTTTGGGGTGATCGCTGTACAGACGCTGCTAGTGATTTGGTAAAGTAGAATAACATGGGCAGATGGGTTGGACTGTGAATTTTGTTTAGTGCAGCTTTGCCCAACCTAAGGCTGACTTTTGTGGCCCACGGAAGTGTACTGAGGAGGAGGATGAGGGATTGTGTAAAGCTATGACGTAATGCCCGATCCTCCTCCTCAGCTCGGATTCTTGCTCCGGCTCTCCTCTCCCAGATGCTTTGCCGCTGCTCCGGCCTCTCATCTCAGAGGACAGTGTGCGACAATCGCACCTTACCAGCTGGTCAAGCTGTAAAAAACTTTGCTCCACACTGACCTTCACCCGCCACTGGGCTGCAACAACTAATTGAGACCCCGGCTTCTGCTGAATAGTATCTCTGCAGCTCACACAACACTTGTGCTGGGCGCAGGGATCACCCAGATAGCCTCTGCACCCTCTACACATACACCCAGGTACCCCAGAAAATGGGCATCAAATGGTGACTACAACAATTCTTGGTTTGCCGCATTCTTTCCTTTTCCAACACCATGTCCAACACTGTTACTAGACAAATGTTAACGATTTACATTTACATTTTGTATGTATGTGTTCCGGCCCGCGAAACTTGTCTTGTTATGAAGTGCGGCCCTCGGGCAAAAAAAAGGTTGGGCACCACTGGTTTAGTGCATTCGACAGTGTGAAGTCACTATGGTACGGCATCTATAGATTTCATTGTCATTACTGCTTGACAACTTACAGGAATCTGAAGTGTCTGGTGCTACATCTGCTGATACTCCCTTGTTTAACCATTTCAGCTGCCTGGACGTGATGCTCACGTCCAGACGGCTGCTCTGCTGTGGTGCCGCGCTTCGGCGCACTCCCGCGGACGTGCTCTTGTGCTGTCCCCCGGTAGCCCTGGGATCAGTGAACGGGAACATGGTTCTCGATCACCGATCCGTGTCCCCAGCAGAAAAACCGAAGCGCTCTTATTAGAGGCTTCAGTCTTTCTGCAAAAAAAAAAAAGTTTCCCCGTCCTCCTTGTGCTTCCAGTGATTGAGAAGCACAAGGAGAAAAAATAAACTCAAGGTGGCCATCTCGTGGACAAATAGTAAAACTACATAAACATACATTTTACATTAAAATGTACACCTATAATAAGATTCAAAATTAACTGTTTCCCACCCCAAAATATTACCCAAATAAAAAATTTTATGGAAAAAAAATTACAATAAAAAAACAAAAAACAAATAGTTACCTAGGGTCTGAACTTTTTAAATATGCATGTTGAGGGGGTATACTACGAAAATTTTTAAAATTATAAGCTTGTAAATGGTGATGGACGCAAAATGGAAAAAATGCACCTTTATTGCCAAATAAAATATTGGCGCCATACATTGTGATAGGGACAAAATTTAAATGGTGTCATAAACGAGACAAACGGGCAAATAAAATATAGGTTTTAATTATGGTAGCGTGGATTATTTTAAAGCTATAATGGACGAAAACTGAGAAATGATTTTTTCCATTTTTTTTCCTTATCAATCCTGTTAAAATGCATTAATAAAAAAAAAAAAATTAACAAAATGTACCACCCAAAGAAAGCCTAATTAGTGGCGGAAAAAACAAGATATAGATCAATAAATTGTGTTAAGTAGTGATAAAGTTATTAGCGAATGAATGGGAGGTGAAAATTGCGCTGATGCATAAGGTGAAAAATTCACGCAGGCTGAAATGGTTAACATTCAGGAACAGCGTTGGGCCATTGCTTTTCAGCACGTCTCAGTGGAAAGATTTAGGAAAGTTTTTTTGCTGCTGATTGTGTTACTGACGGCGCTGTCCCCAGCTTCACATTTTCCAAAATATGTCATTCTAGAGATTATCAGCAGATTGTCTACCTGAAGCTGGCTGGGGAATAAATTGCATGGTATCATTCCACGACAGTGCAGTGTGACCAGAACCTGAAGCCATGCTGCCTTTTAGATGTTAATGTTTACAGATCAGATAATTTCAGCACAGCTTAAAGAAAAAATAAACATAACTGGATATTGGTGGTTTGGTTTTCAGCCCGTTACATTAGTTACATTAGTATGTGGAAGCCTCTCTAGCCTAGCAGTATGTTATCTGCTGGTTAATCGTACAGTTTTATGGGTGGACAGACCAGGAGATGAGGAGACCTGCCAGTTCTTGTGTCGTTATGCCCTCTAGTGTCGGCAGAACATATTGCAGTTATGTTTATTGTTGACTGAAGCACAATTATGGTGATTAAACGAAACTATTTGGCAAGTTAAAGTAAAAAAAAGGCGGGGGGGGGGGGAGTGGTTGTTGGTGGGGAGGACGAAAACATAGCTAGTGCTTAAAGCAGAACTCTTATGGCCAAATTAAAATTGCATTGGACCTAGATCTTCCTACGGAAGAGAAATGCTATGGCAAAACAAAGAAGCAGGAGCCGAAGGGAAGGAGCAATGATGCGCCCTCCTCCAGCTTATATGGTTGCCGTTGCGTAGCGATGACAAACAACTAATGCGGCGGCAGCCCGAGCCCGACACACGGAAGTCTGGTTCTGGGGGTATTGGCTGGGCAGAATAGGAGCGAGAGCGTTTGCCTCTCGCTCCTCATAGCAGGCTACTGTGACAGATGACTGGCATGCTGAATAGTGTTGGGGAAACATAGTAATAGTAATGAATGGCATGGGGAACCGTGAAAATAGTATAATACACTACTGCACTGTAAAAAGGAATCCCCTCTGACATAATGAGCTGCCCCATTAGCAGTCGCCGTCAGCTTGTCAGGGGATCCGTTTAAAAGGTAAATTAAAAGAAAAAGAAACATTGCACAGCAAAAAGATATGCTGTGTTTGCACGGACTGTTAATGCAATTTTGATTTATGCTACTGAGAGAAATGTGTTAAGGTCGATAGTATTCCTTTAAGGCATCTTAATGACATGTATTTATGCTTGAAAAAAATCTATGTATCCCCTTCTGATGTTGCATGTATATAGCTGTCTATTCCATCAGCTTGCAAGCAAACAGGATTTAAGCCCGACGAAAGCTGCAAGGCCGAAAGCTTGCTTATTCTTGTTCTTTTTAGTTAGCCAAAAAATGGTATCATCCTGATTTAAAACTTCTTGTAATAGGCACATTACTGTACTTTGAGCTGGTCGCACTGCACTTCATTATTTTATATAGCTAGCTTGGAACGTCACATTATTGACGCATCTGTTTAACCATTCATCGTTAATGATCCCAAACAATTCAGGTTTAAACATTTACTACGGTTGTTATTGGAATTTCAGTAATTCAGCTTTTCAATAAACATTTTGAGATAAAAATCCACAATGATTAAATTCCTATTTAAATAGCTTGCTTTCAGAGTAAAAGAAAATTTGTTTTTTATAACCGGGATGCTTTCTCTCCAGGCATTAATTGCAATGCATATACCCAGCTTTCTAAATGGAGAATGTGAAACACGTCAGATAACAGACATGCGTCAGTGCTCTTTACAGGAACACGATGGGTGTTTATAATCCTGCTGTGCAGCTGTGAAAAATGTCACCTTCCTCTATCCGCCACCCTGTGTGTGTCTGCAATGTGGGTCACTACAGGACTCCATACATTGCACTTTACTGCTGCCGTCAAGGAGAGGTTTAAAGGACAACTGATCTGTGCAAGGCTGCCCTTAGATTGTAAGCCTGTTTGACAAGGCCCTCCTCCCCTCATGTGCTCTTCTCTACCTCCATATGGACTCAGTGACTCGTCTGCTATATTTATCCTTACATTGCACTATTGTTTGTTATATTTCTATTTTGAGTACCATTGTTTAATGCCTTTATGCCCATGTGTAACATGTTTTTTTTTTTATGGTGAAATATGCCTTCTTAAAGGAGTGATCAAGCAAAAAGTAATAAAACAAGCGCTACTTACCGGGGCTTCCTCCAGCCCCAAGCTCCCAACATGTCCCTCGCGGCAGCTCTCCCCGTAGCCGTTCGCTGCAGCTCCGTCCCGGTCCTCGGCGATGACGTCAGGGCGACCTCCAGGTCGGCCTGTACTGCACCTGTGCGAGCGGCGCTGTCAATCACCGCCACGTGGACCGGAGCGGAGTGTGCAGGCGCAGTAGCTCTGCGGGGAGCAGCGGCGAGGGACATGCTGGGAGCTTGGGGCTGGAGGAAGCCCCGGGTAAGTAGCGCTTGTTTTATTACCTTTTGCCTGATAACTCCTTTAAAACAGAAGGAAATTTGCAATAATTCAACTATAAGTGAACATTTGTGATTACCCACAATGTGCCACCACTGAATATGCAAATTATCTTTTTGCCCCTGTAAGCCTGACAAGCATCCAGAACTGCTGGTGTATAGTAAGCCTATAGCTTTAAATATTACACAGCCACAACAAACCCACATGTAGACAGCCTGCCTCAGACTTTTGGCCCTCATCAGTACATGGCAGGGATTGATAAGGCTGTATGGGATAGGGCTTGGACCAGTACAACAGGGTATCCAAGCAGCTCGGGGTGACTCAAACCACTAGGAATGTATAGGGGGATAAAAAAAAGAAAAGCCCTCCTACTAATAAGCAATGTTTGGTGAAATTAGTACCGTATATTCCGGCGTATAAGACGACCCCCCCAACTTTTCCAGTTAAAATATAGAGTTTAGGATATACTCGCCGTATAAGACTACCCCTCTTCCAACGCACACCAAATAAAAATAAAAAAAAATCATATACTGGTGCTATGTATGAACAGATACTGGTGCTGTACTGTATGTGGTACCCAGTATATAACAGTATATAGGCGATTGACTGTTTGGATTGGTCAACTCTCCCTGTCCATAAGTGGATTGGTCAGTTCTCCCTGTCTACCTGTTTATCAGAGCGGTATGGAAGAATAGATTGCACTGTGCCCATAAAACATGCCTCTTTCACAATTCTGGCCCACCCTTCTAACCTATTTACCGCCTTCTCCGCCTCACAGATCGCACACATGTGCGCCAGCGCCGCTTCACTACAGTCCTCAGCAGCGAGATCTGAGAGTCGGTAACAGGATAGGGCGTATCACCCGGCATCAATGACACCTGGCATATAAGACGACCCCTGGCTTTTCAGAAGATTTTCAAGGGTTAAAAAGTAGTCTTATGCGCCAGAATATACAGTACATGGCAGGGATTGAAACAGGCTGTCTACATATGGGGTTGGTGTGGCTGTGTAATATTTAAAGCTAAACAAAAATATACCCTAATAGAAAAGTATAAAACTTAGCTTTTATTAAAGTTGCATTAAAACATTATCATATTTGCTGGCTATTTTGTCAGTTGTGAAAAAAGTGGACTGGAGGAATTAAGGTTCTTGGTCAGAAGACTATCCTTCTAGTTCACACTAGTAAAGTTTGGAGTGGGGTTTATAATGTTTACTAGTGTGAACTAGGAGGATGGTCTTCTGACCCAGAACCTTGATTCCTCCAGTCCACTTTTTTTCACAACTGACAAAATAGCCAGCAAATATGATAATGTTTTAATGCAACTTTAATAAAAGCTAAGTTTTATACTTTTCTATTAGGGTATATTTGTGTTTAGTCTCTTTAATCAGGTGCGTTTATGGTTATTAATATTTAAAGCTATAGGTTTGCTGTACACCAGCGGTTCTGGATGCTTGTCTGGCTTACAGGGACAAAAAGAGATAATTTGCATATTCAGTAGTGGTGCATTGTGGGTAACCACAAATGTTCACTTATAGCTGAATTACACCAAGCTTTGCTTTTTTTAGTAGGAGCGCTTTTCGGTCTCTTTTATCCCCCTATATATTCCTAGTGGTTTGGGTCACTCCGAGCTGCTTGGTTACTATGTTTTTTTATGTCTCTTCCACGATCTATTGTACAGTGCGCTGTAATATACTAGCACTTTAGTTTAACAATAAGGTAAGCACAGAAGTATGTTGATGCTGGGTCCACATCTGGCTTTTGGTGAAAGTCAACTCTTCAGAGAGGAAGAAGCAATCTTGATGTGGTGATCCCTCCTATTGCCCTCCCATTTCCACCTCTTTAAAGAGGAACTCCAGTGAAAATGGTGTAATAAAAAAGTGCTTCATTTTTACAATAATTATGTATAAATGATTTACTCAGTGTTTGCCCAGTGTAATCTTTTAAATCCCTGATTTACATGCTGACATTTATTACATGATGACATTTTTACTGTGGGCAGGTGATGTAGCTGCTGCTTGCTTTTTTGGCAGTTGGAAACAGCTGTAAACAGCTATTTCCCAAAATGCAATGAGGTTCACAGACAGGAAACTGCCAAGAGTACATACTCAGAATTTCTTTGTGGGAGGTGTTTCACCTCAATATCAGCCATACAGCGCCCCCTGATGGTCTGTGAAAAGGAATAGATTTCTCATGTAAAAGGGGGTATCGGCTACTGAAATGACAGGAAACAGCCGCTCGCGCGAGCGGCTGTTTCCTGATTAATTAGCCTGCAGCCGGCGACGCAGATGTGCGTCACTGGTCCTGCAGCTACCACTTTGCCGACGCGCGTTATGAGTGCGCGGTCGGCAAGTGGTTAAGGGAACCTGAAGGGAGAGGCATATGGAGGCTGCCATATTTATTTCCTTTTGCTCAATACTTGTTGCTTGACTGTCCTCCTAAGCCTCTGCCAATACTTTTAGCCCCAGCCCCTCAACAAGCATGCAGATCAGGTGCTCTGACTGAAGTCTGACTGGATTTGCCGTACGCTTGATTCAGGTGTGGGATTCAGTCACCACTGAAGCCAAAGACATCAGCAGGATAGCCAGGCAACTGGTATTGTTTAAAAGAAAATACATATGGCAGTTTCCATATGTCTCTCGCTGCAGGCTCCCTTTAAGGGGAGTGAATGGGAGGGTGATAGGAGGGAACATTACAGCAAGCCTGCCTCTTCCTGTCTGAAAATGTGACTTTAGTCGAAAGTCAGATATTTCAAGGAGTGATTACAGGGAGCAGGGGAATGAGATGTATGCAGACCAAGAAAATAAAAAATGAGAATTGGCTCTTGGGTGCATGAAAAAGATAGAAAACTTTATTCATGTAAATCCCATATATCAAACATAAAATAAATACAAATATCCCATAAAACCAGAGTACCCAATGAAAAATACTCCTCACAAAAAACCCTCCAACACAATAGGGGCTGCAGTCCCCTATGTGCAAACCGGAACCTGCACCATAGAAAGCCCTATAGCATTGAGGCATTTTCTACAGAGATGTACGCACAATGCAGAGAGGTATGTGGATCCAGCATCAACATACCTCTGTGCTTACCTTAGGTAGCACTGCGCTTTGCTCATCTCTGTGGAATTACCTTTGGTGTGAAACAGCCCTTTTACAAGTTTCGTTTTGGAAAACTAATTCTGATTGAGTGATTTCCAGTGGTTTTCTAATTTTCACGGTTATTCAGCAGGTGCTTTATTATGCATGGTGCTATTTACAGTTAAGTTATGCCTAGTACACACCTTACAGTTTTCTGTCGATTTACTGTCCGATCTTATTTTTAATCAATTTTCCAATTATTTTTCCGATCGTTTTCTTATTTTTTCTTATCAATTTCCATTCACTTCTAAGAGAAATTGATCAGAAAAACTATCGAAAATAAGACCGGACATGTCGGACATTATCTATTGAACCATCTATCTGTTGAAAAAACTTATGGTGTATTCCCAGCATGATGCTGGGTACACACGATGCGTTTTTGGTCGATTTTCCCAGGGCTGTGGAGTCGGTCCAAAAATCCACCGACTCCGACTCCTCAGTTTAGGATTCCTCCGACTCCTCGACTCCGACTCCTCTAATTTGCATATTACAATTTTGTTGATTAAAAGTATGTAACATGAAATTCGTCTCTTAACTACCAACGCTTAGGAATTTTACAAGACAACTGAAGTGAGAAGGATATGTAGACTACTATATTTATTCCCTTTAGACTAAAACTAGTCCTTGGTAAGAGTACTTGTAAAAGGTACAGACCGGAACAAAGAACATCTATCAGGCCCTAGGCAATGTGACTGTGGGTACATGTAAGAATGATGTGCAGGTACTCTGCAGGGGAATGAGGAGATTCTTCCTCTATTACACATTCTTCATGCACAATCTGAACAAGGTTTATGGGTGACAGACAACACCTCTGTGTTCAATGTGCACAGCATTCTCAGTGGATTCCCTGCAGCTCTGTGGGGAGTGCATATGTAGAGTATAGTACTACTGTGTAACAAAGTAAACCTGAGACAGATGAAATTAAAGTTTTATACATACCTGGGGCTTCCTCCAGCCGCCTTCAGGATAATCGGTCCCTCGTTGTCCTCCTCCACCACCTGGATCTTCTGCTATGAGTCCAGGTACTTGAGCCAGTCGGGCGTAGTGCGCATGCACACACTCTGCCGCCAGGAGCATACTACACCTGTGCAGCACTATTGCGCAGGTGCAGAATGTTCCTGGCTGTGGGAGCGGCATGCGGCCGGACAGCGCTGACTGGCTGAATTACCAGGACTCCTAGCAGAAGATCCGGGTGGTGGAGGACAGCGAGGGACTGATTAGCCTGAAGGGGGCTGGAGGAAGCCCCAGGTATGTATAAAACTTTACTTTTCATCCGTCTCAGGTACCCTTTAATTTGTAGTCACCAAACCAAATTTTAACAACATATCAATTTATTTGATTTCATCAGCAAAGGGAGTGCATACATTTGCAGAAATCAGCATCAATGCAGAATTATTTCCATGTCATTGACCATCTCTATTAGTGACACAGCTACACATCAGGCTTTATTCTTACAGCATAGATGTTATTTAGTATATATAAGAGATTCCTGTGTACACATCATATATACAGTCACAATCAGATATGTATATCTGACCTTAAAAATATTGGGACTGCTTTATTGAAGCAGCACAAGTAACTAATTTTGATTGGTTTATTTCATTTTTGTGGACTAAGCACAGCTATTACTGTATATATACTGTATATATACATTATTTTTATTGACTATTATCTGAGAAATAGAACATTTTATCATATTTTCTATTTTAATTACAGTTACAAATTCATTAGGATCCGGAGTCGGTGCATTTGTTCCCGACTCCAGGCACCCAAAATTGCCCGACTCCACGACTCCGACTCCACGACTCCGACTCCACAGCCCTGGATTTTCCGTCTGATCGATTTCTGATTCGATTTTCCGATTCTCCGATTCAATTCTGTTATCTTTTCCTATCTATTTCCATTCACTTCTATGAGAAATCGATCAGAAAAACGATGGAAAATAACATGCTCTATCGAACCATCTATCTAACACAACATGGCATTGTGTGTGCCTACCATAATATTCAGATTGTAATTTTGTGTAATGCATTCTGTTCTATTTTCAGAAATTTCAAGACATTGAAGAGGCGCATCTCATCCGGCTAAAGGAAATCATAGGCTGCTTCTCTCATTCGGTCAGCGAGGTTCACATTCAGATAGGTCAGGTGAGTTGTGGCTTTGTCTTGGAGAGCTATATCATCCTTGTAATGAGTGTTCCTGAGCTCTGGATATCTGCAGTCAGCCTCCAGGGGGCAGAAGCACAGCAGCATAAGCACTTGTCAGGACTCTTTGCAGCCTCATTTTTCCAATTGACTGCTGCAGAGAGGATGACAAGGTTTCAAAATAGTGTGCTTCGCCTTTAAAGTGGACCTGAGGCATTATGTGACGTGATGAGATAAACGTGTATATACAGTACAAAACATTAATACCCAGGCTGTTCTTGTTTTACTTTGCTGCCTGAAAGGGTTAATTTCTAGGCATGGAAGTGACAGCTTCTGTTTTGTCTGTACCTTGTCGGGAATAAAGTAAACATCACTGATAAGTGAATACAGTCATAAAATTTTTCCTGGCAGAATACAACTTCTAAGGGCGTTGTGTAAAATTTGTAAACGAATTTGCATATGATACAAATTCGTTTGCGTTTGTATGCGAATGTTAATGTGAAAATGCATGCATTTTCACATATTTTTTTAAGTATGCGAATTTAACCATGTCAGTGCCTGTGTGCTTTTACATACATTTTACACAAAAACGTACGCGTATTTGCATGGAAAATTCGCATGGTGAAAACGTTTGCGATTTTCCTATAAATTACATTACAGGTGAATCGCACACTAGCCTTGCGGTGTGCGAATTCTGATGGCTCTGCTCTTCAGATTTTTTCTGCACAGTCTACCGCACAGATTTCCTGACAAATGGAAACAGGCCCATTGACTATTATTGGCTATGCGAATCTGCATGCAAAAAACGCATGCAGATTCGCTCTAGTGAAAACGTGCCCTTAACGAAATTCCTGGGATACTTTTTTAGGAGTTGGACGATAAATATAATTCTTTATCTCTTCAGTTGATTTTAACGTTTGGTTCACTTTAAATGATTCTTTGTCAGAGAAGATGTGATGCAAACTGTCTTTTAGGACTGGCTCAGACGAGCTTCTGGCAAGCTTCTGCTCAGCATCTTGTTTAAATGCCATCATTTTTTTTTCATGATGGCCAGCGTTTAACAGCTAAGCCTTGAATGTCTTTTGAAGGCTTTTAATGGCTTTCAGTGCATAGCTTTTGAGAGCGTTGTGTTTTCTGGGCTTTTGGTGGCTTTTGCAGGAAAGGGCTGGGATTTGTGTCTTCAGAAAGTGGAAATACAGGCTTTTGTTGGCTTTCAGTGGCTTTTACTGGCATTCAAACGCAACGCCAGCGACTTCTACAAGCTGCATGTTGCTTTTGAGATGTCTGGATCTACTGACAGGCCTAGTAAAATCCTATACCAAACGCTCCCATTCACTTGCATGGGACAGCTAAAAAATGTCCCTTTTGCCCAGTGCCCAAAACGCCGCTTTTAATGCCTGCAAAGCGTCCCTGTGAACCAGCCCTTATGCTGGGAATACACGGGACGTTTCTGTGGCGCGATTATGCCTCCGGATCGCTTCCCGCTCATCCTTGCAGGCGATTCTCTTATCTTCTGCTCGTTTTCCTTATCTTTTTCCATTGTTCCGCCCACGGTATTGAGTGCGGAATTGATCCGGCGGGTGATCGGACACGTCGGAAATTATCAATCGAGCCATCTGCAGAAACGTCCCGTGTGTTCCTGGAATAATACAGTGGGTTGCAAAAGTATTCGGGCCCCCTTGACGTTTTCCACATTTTGTCACATTACTGCCACAAACCTGAATCAATTTTATTGGAATTCCACATGAAAGACCAATACAAAGTGGTGTACACGTGAGAAGTGGAACGAAAATCATACATGATTCCAAACATTTTTTTACAAATAACTGCAAAGTGGTGTGTGCATAATTATTCGGCCCCCTTTGATCTGAGTGCAGTCAGTTGCCTGTAGACATTGCCTGATGAGTGCTAATGACTAAATAGAGTGCACCTGTGTGTAATCTAATGTCAGTACAAATACAGCTGTGTGTGTACAAATGTGAGGGCCTCAGAGGTTGTCTAAGAGAATATTGGGAGCAACAACACCGTGAAGTCCAAAGAACACACAAGACAGGTCAGGGATCAAGTTATTGAGAAATTTAAAACAGGCTTAGGCTACAAAAAGATTTCCAAAGCCTTGAACATCCCACGGAGCACTGTTCAAGCGATCATTCAGAAATGGAAGGAGTATGGCACAATTGTACACCTACCAAGAGAAGGCCATCCACCTGAACTCACAGGCCGAACAAGGAGAGCGCTGATCATAAATGCAGTCAAGAGGCCCATGGTGACTCTGGACGAGCTGCAGAGATCTACAGCTCAGGTGGGAGACTCTGTCCATAGAACAACTATTAGTCATGCACTGTACAAAGTTGGCCTTTATGGAAGAGTGGCAAGAAGAAAGGCATTGTTAACAGAAAGCATAAGAAGTCCCTTTTGCAGTTTGCCACAAGCCATGTGGGGGACACAGCAACCATGTGGAAGAAGGTGCTCTGGTCAGATGAGACCAAAATGGAACTTTTTGGCCAAAATGCAAAACGCTATGTGTGGCAGAAAACTAACACTGCACATCACTCTGAACACACCATCCCCACTGTCAAATATGTTGGTGGCAGCATCATGCTCGGGGGTGCATCTATTCAGCAGGGACAGGGAAGCTGGTCAGAGTTGATGGGAAGATGGATGGAGCCAAATACAGGGCAAACTCGGAAGAAAACCTCTTGGAGACTGCAAAAGACTTCACTGGGGCGGAGGTTCACCTTCCAGCAGGACAATGACACTAAACATAAAGCCAGGGCAACAATGGAATGGTTTAAACAAAACATATCTGTTAGAATGGCCCAGTCAAAGTCCAGATCTAAATCCTATTGAGAATCTGTGGCAAGATCTGAAAACTGCTGTTCACAAACGCTGTCCATCTAATCTGACTGAGCTGGAGCTGTTTTGCAATGAAGAATGGGCAAGGATTTCAGTCTCTAGATGTGCAAAGCTGGTAGAGACATACCCTAAAAGACTGGCAGCTGTAATTGCAGCAAAAGGTGGTTCTACAAAGTATTGACTCAGGGGGCCGAATAATTACGCACACCCCACTTTGCAGTTATTGATTTGTAAAAAATGTTTGGAATCATGTATGATTGTCGATCCACTTCTCACATGTACACCACTTTGTATTGGTCTTTCACGTGGAATTCCAATAAAATTGATGCATGTTTGTGGCAGTAATGTGACAAAATGTGGAAAAATTCAAGGGGGGCCGAATACTTTTGCAACCCACTGTATGCAGTGAAATGTTCAATTTGATAGAATTTTCAGATTTATCTAAATCTGAACTGTAATCTGGAGAACAATCAACTACCGTATATACTGGAGTACAAACCGAGTTTTTGGGCCCAAAAAAGTGGCTCCAAAAGTGGGGGTCTCGGTTTATACTCGAGTCTTATACTCAAGTAACTAAAATACAACCCACCGCGAGCACCCCCACCCGCCACAGGAAAAGTGGAGCTGGATTGTAAGCTGTCCGAGCAGAGCAGCATGTATTGTGAGCCGCTTGCAGCGTGTAATGTTCTGAGGAGGAGAGGTGAGGCTGCATTGCTCTCACCTGCTGGCTGCTGCCCGGGAATCGGTCGGCATGTACTGTACTTCTCCCGCCAGTTCTCCACTGCCCGCTCTCACGCCAATTTCCCCCGCTGTCAGTTAATCGGAGCTCCGGAAACTTTCTTCACGGCAAGGAGTCCTCTGCTGTTCCTCCCAGTTGCATTGCTATGGCTCCTGCAATGCAATATAGGTGCCACTAGAGGGCACCATAGCGGTGAGGTTAGAGAGGACTCGTTGCCCTGTAGCAAGTTTCCGGAGCTTCGATCCACTGACAGCGGGGGAAATTGGCGTGAGAGGACAGCGGAGAACCAGCGAACCGCAGGAGAAGCACAGTACATGCCCAGGCAGCAGCCAGCAGGTGAGAGCAAAGCAGCCCTCACCTCAGAACACTACACGCTGCTCACAATACATGCTGCTCTGCTTGGACAGCAGCTTACAATCAAGCTCCTCTTTTCCTGTGGCGGGTGGGGGTGCTCGTGGGGACTTACAATTTATCATCAGTAAATTTACAGTATATGTAACTAGCTTCAAAGCAGATATGACCTTTCCCTGGCACCCTGTGTATTCCTGAGCTCTAGTGAGCCCCTTAACAATTTGTGTAGTGGCATACTATTTTGACTATGAACACAGAACACAGAACTTCATCTCAGCTCTAAAAGTTAAGCAAAAGCATAATAACCCTTACAGAAAAAATATTTCTATGTTTATAGCTAATACAAATCCTGCAATACATCTGCAGTGTGTCTACTTCCTGCTTTCATGAAAGCAGACCTATTAACATCCTGTATTTACTAATTAGCTGCTCTGCCCTGATAGTCAGCTTAAAGATGAGGGGGAGGCATTTCCCTGTTTTTCTTCTATCCACTGCAAGACGTCCACTCTAAAAGTCACCAGTGGCTGCTGCATTTCCTATCCCCGGCTTATACACGAGTCAATCATTTGCCCCCGTTTTTAAGGTAAACGTTTTTAAGGGGGGGGGGGGGGTTGGGTCGGCTTATACTCGGGTCGGCTTATACTCTGGTCGGCTTATACTCGAGTATATACAGTAATTGAGACTGATTTTTGTTAAAATACAACCAAGTTATTGAACTGGCTAGCAAACTGGTTCGGATTTAATCAAATCAATCATTTTTAAGGGATAGAACAATTTATTTGGATTATTTTACCCATAGGGCAGGTAAAGAAAAAAATAGAAAAAAGTCAGATCAGTATTTACATTGACTGCACTTTACCATTAAAACTGCATCAGTTCTCTTAGGTAAACTTCCACACAGCTTTTTCAGGACTTTGGCAGGGTGGTTGTTTCGGCACAGCTAAGGGTGCTCCCAGCCTGGCATCTGGAATTAGCAGGACAGCCTGGCACCTGGAATTGTTTAAAGGACAACTGAAGTGAGAAGACTATGGAGGCTGCCATGTTTACTTCCTTTTAAACAATACTAGTTGCCTGGCCACCCTGCTGGTCTGTTTGACTGCAGAAGTTTCTGAATAACACCAGAAACAAGCATGCAGCTAATCTGTCAGATCTGACAAGACACTTGATCTGCTGCATGCTTGTTCAGGGTCTATGGCTGAAAGTATTAGAGGCAGAGGGTTAGAAGGCAACAGATATGGCTTAAAAGGAAATAAACATGGCAGCCTCCATATATTTCTCTTCAGTTGTCCTTTAAAAGGAAATATGGCAACCTCCATATCTGTCTCAATTCAGGTTCCCTTTAAGGCCATCATCCTGTTCTTAGTATTCATAGTTGAAAACTGCCTCTGCGTGTTACTGTAGAGATATTGGGGTTGATTCATCAAAAGCCGGTGATACTGCGATGCACACACAGCACATGGTATTATTACCTTCACTTCCGCCTGCAAGTACCGCGAGTTACATGATTAGCAGATTTCTTTTACTAAAGGTTTATTATAGAAGAAGTCCTATAAAGAAATCTATCAAAATATATCCATAGATACAATGATATAGCAATATATTAGAATATCACAAACCGTTTAACCATTTGCAGAATATTGATATTACATCGTTGAAAAATATAATAATATTAATGTAAACCTTAATTTTGCCATGGTACTGGAGATATAATCCATTAGTTTCATTTCTTCCACTCTATTCAGGTTTTGGTCAAAGTGAATGTCTCTTTGCTTCCAGTTTCAAACAACTACCCATAGTGCTGATGCTATGAAAGCATTATAAACTCTATTCCATCTTTTTGGTATTGTGGGATTTATAGCCCACAAAAGTGCATGCTGTGGGGTTAAGATAATCTGTTTTTTGATTAGAGTAGACTTTCCAGAGCAAATCGTATTGCATACTGGCTGCATTATAGGACATTCCCAAAAAATATGTGATATACTGCCTACGCCCTGACAACCTCTGAAACATAAAGGGGACACTGATGGAAACATTTTTATGTAGTTTCGTAGGGGTTCTATGCTATCTTAGTACAACTTTTAAAGCGGTTTCTCATATCATTGGAGTTTTTGTAGATCGTAATAGATTAGTACCCATTTTAACCCAATCTTCACCTCCGACTCCCAGGAAATCATATTTTTAGTTTTATGTGAGGAAAGCAGACCGTTAATGTGATTATAAAGCACAGAGATTGTTCCTGTTATAGAGTTAGAGGACAAATAGAGGTTTTCATAGAAGGTGCAATTTAAAGTGCCATATGGGCCAGCATGACGTAGGAATTTTTTTTAAGTTGCATATATCTATTATATTTAGTGGAGGGAAGGTTTTTATTAGGTTTAAATTCTTCCAAATGAATAAATTTGTCTGCTATCCAAAATTTATTAGAGGTAGTCAAGGCATTTGCAATCCACCACTGAAATGAGGAGCTGTCCAGAAAGGCAGGGGGAAACTCTGGATGACCTATAAACCATAATTTTGGAGGTTTAGCAGAGTATAATTGAAATTTGTCCCTGTTGTTATACCAAAGACTCAAATCATCAGCCACAACCAAGTTCAGAGATCTAATTTGCTTCAGGATGAATTTTTTATCCAAGTAGGGGATAGTAGATATATTATAAGGCAGAATAGAGTCAGCTTCAAAGCGTGTCCACAATTTGCAGTTACTGGAACCGAACCATGCCAGATTTTGTGCAAACCTAGAAGAAAGAAAATATAGCCAAAGATTAGGGGCTCCAACCCCTCCCCCCCCCCCCCCCCCCAGCCGTCACCCTTCTATATAGGTAAATATTCTAGAATCTAGCGGGTTTATTGTTCCAAATAAATTTATTGAGCAATTTTTAAAATTTAAGTATAAGAGGGTGACCAGGATTTACTGGAAATGCCCTAAAAAAGTATAATACCTTAGGAAGAATTACCATTTTCAGTGCCATAACTTTGCCAAACCACGAGATTCGATAGTTTGACCATTCAGTTAAAAGTTGGGTTACTGATCTGAACAGCGGCTGATAATTTAAGTCCACCAAAATTTCAAATCTAGGGGTCAATTTTATTCCGAGTATGATATCCCTGTAAGCATCCACTTAAAATCAAAATGAGCATGATATACATTAACCACCGTGGGGGGTGGGGGGGGGGATGGTTATTTGGCATGGCCTGAGATTTTGAAACAGTAACCTTGAGACCTTTATTGTTGGACATGTCCAAGACATCCAGGGCAAACACTTGTTGTGTCCTATAAATTGTACATTTGTATAGGACACAACCAGTATGTGTTTTTTTTAGTTTTTGCACCCGCCCAGGTGACTCCTCCCCATGTGGGTGGCACTTATGGGTGGGTACTTTGTATTGATACCTCTACTTATGTGTCTAGATGGCCATTATCTTGTTAGCTATGATTAAGGACAGTTAGTCCGAAACATGTCAGCTACCTGATGTTTGCCCTGGATGTCTTGGATATGTGCAACAATAAAGGAAATCTTCACTGACATGTGCGGACCCCTTCTTTTTGCCTGTGGGTTTGCTGACCCGGTCGTGCACTATCGTGGCGTTTGGTGGGATGCAGCTGTGTTCACTTCATACAAACCTTGAGACCTGACAAAGATCCAAATTTCTCCAGTAAACCAAGCAAGGATGGCATAAAAGTTAATGGTTGCTTAAGGAGATAAGAGCATCAGCATAAAAACTAGCTTTATAGTCCATGTTCTTTAGGGCTCGTTTCCACTATTGCGGTGCAGAATCGCCTGGATTCCACCGCTGTTGAAATTCCATGAATTAGCATGCGGATGCGAATTTTTGCGCGTTTTTTGCAGCGAATTCGCATGCGAATTCGCATAGGTGAGGGTATATGCGAAATTAACCATGTCACTGCCTGTTTGAATTACATTGGTACCTATGCGAATTCGCATGAGAATTCGCATGAAAATTCGCATACCATAGCCGCATGCGAAATTCCTATTAAATACATTAGCGGCGATTTGCATGCATTCCACTCGCAGGCGAATTCGTTGGCTCTTTTGTGCGTTTTTTTACCGCTGAAAAAAACGCACCTCAACAACGCTACAGTGGAAACAGGCCCATCCACTTGCATTACATGTGCGAATCTGCATGCGTTGGACGCATGCAGATTCGCGATAGTGGAAACGAGCCCTTAAAGTGTACCCCTTGATATTTTCATCAGCCTGAATAGCCAAAGAAAGTGGCTCCGTAGCGATCGAGAATAGCAAGGGGGACATGGGGCAACCTTGTCTGGTGCCCCTACCCAAATCTATTAGGTTAGACAATAATCCCAGAAACTTAAAGAGAATCTCCGACCAAGAATTGAACTTTATCCCAATCAGTAGCTGATACCCCCTTTTACATGAGTAATCTATTCCTTTTCACAAACAGACCATCAGGGGGTGCTGTATGAATATCGTGGTGAAACCCCTCCCACAAGAAACTGAGTACGTACCCCTGGCAGTTTCCTGTCTGTGAACCTTGCTGCATTGTGGGAAACAGCTGTTTACAGCTGTTTCCAACTGCAAAAAAAGCATGCAGCAGCTACATCAGCTGCCAACAGTAAAAATGTCACCATGTAATAAATGTCAGAATGTAAATCGGGGATTTAAAAGATTTTACAATGGTCCAACACTGACTAAATCATTTATACCTAATTATTGTAAAAATGTAGCACTTTTTTTATTTCACTATTTTCACTGGAGTTCCTCTTTAATCCTGGTCTGAGGATCATCATAGTGTTAAGACTGCATTCATAAGTGGACCAGATACACCCATTCGGGCAAGTACTTTATAAAGATATGACCATGAGACTGAGTCGAATGCCTTATGCAGATCCAAACCTAACATAAGGAGTAGTTCATTGTGAAGTTTGGCATCTTCTAATATATTACAGGCTAATCTTACATTATCAGTCGTCTGACGTTTAGGTATAAAACCAGACTGCGAAGTGGATATCAGGGAGGGAATTACCAGGGATAGACGGTTTGCAATGATTTTGGAGAATATTTTCACATCATTATTCATCAAGAGATAGGCCTCTAGTTTTGAGGTAGAGTGTAATAAAGATTAGGTTTAGGGATCAGAGTAACATTTGCTTGAATAAGTTCTTTAGGAAATTTTAAGATGTTAAGGGCCTCATTATATAGGGTTTTAAGTTGTGGAACCAAAGTTTTTATAATACAGACTAGTAAAGCCATCAGGGCCTGGAGCTTTCATGTTCGTCAATGATGATCTAGCTGTTATAATTTCACTAGCAGTGATCGGTTGATTTACAATATCTTTTTGATCATCAGAAAGAGAAGGGATTGGGAGAGAATGTAAAAAATCCTGTTGGATTGCGGGGACTTTAAATAGCTTTTTATAAAATTCCTCAAAAATGTGGATAACTTCTGAAGGTATTGCGGTTACTATTCCACTCTTATTCTGCAGCCTATATGTGTGAGGCGGCTTATAATACTGCGATAATTTTCTTGCAAACATCATGCTGGCAGAATTACTGTGTAAAAGAAACTTTGCCTTTGAGAACTTAAGAGCTTTCTCAATAGATTCAGAAAGCAGTTGATTCAATATTTGTCTTTTATTTCTGATTGATGTCAAAATTGTAGCATCATGAGAGCCACTATGCTGGCCATATAATGTATCCAGTTCATTAGTGAGTTGCAGGATGCTAGCTAATCGTTCTTTCTTCCTTTTGACAGCAAGCTTGATAAACTTACCCCTCATTACTGCTTTGTGAGCAGCCCATAGAACTCCCGGGGAAACCTCTCCATTATTATTCAAAACAAAATAATCCTCTAAAGAACTATGAATTTTACTATATCGGCATTTTATAATAATAGGTCATTCAGCCTCCAGTTATGAGAATAAAAAGGTATTCCCAAAGACGCCAAAAAGCCAACCATAATCTGGTGATCAGACCATACACACGTGCATATAGGGGATAGATCTTTCACTTATTATTCATATCCAAGGGATACATATGCAAGATTAGACTACATTTCGGGGATAAAAAAATGTAATCCCTATATGAAAATGTAATCCCTATATGAAAAGTTCTCCATAAATCAGTTAATTGGCAATTTGCTAACCCTTTAGACAATGTCCTAGGAAATTTTCTGGTACATTCCACACTTAGCACAGGCCCAAGTTCGGAAGTCAGCTGCAGTAGAAAAACATATTTGTACGATCATAACTTGTCATCTTCAGCGCTAATGTTCGGGGAAGAAGCTACAAACTATAACCAGAAAAAGAGAAAAAAGGGAGGGGCCTTAATCCAATCTGTTTCAGTCATGCGGCCGGGGAGATAGATGTTGTTTCCTTGGAGAAGGGGACTTGCGAGGAGTCCATATTGGAGAAAGAGGGCGGTCAGGATTTCTCTGAGGTGAAGTAGGGTGCCTTTGCAGGGTCAGCTCAACAAGCAATTTCGTGCTATCGTTGGGAGCTGTAACCACATGCGTTGTGCCATTAAAAGTCACCAGGAGCTTGAATGGAAAACCCCATCTATAGCGGATCTGCGCATTATTCAAAGCAGCCGTAATATCCTTAAAGATAGTCTGAAGCGAGAATAAATCTCGCTTCAGACCTCATAGATAGCACCGCTATCCCGCGGCTTAACGGGGGTCCCTTCACCCCCAAATCCTCTTGTTTCAGCGGGGGAGCGCTTCCTGGTTGGGGCAGGGCTAGCCGCCGCAGCCCTGCCCCACGCGTGTCTGTCAGCGCGTATCTCCGCCTCTCCCCCGCCCCTCTCAGTCTTCCTTCACTGAGAGGGGCGGGGGAAAGGCGACGATGCGCCGCTGATAGACGCGACTGGAAGCAGGGCTGCAGCCGTTAGCCCTGCCTCCAGGAGCGACCAAGTCTGCGACCAAGTGTCACAGTGGGGGTTTGGGGGTGAAGGGACCCCCGTTTAGCGGCGGTTTAGCAGGGGCACACGTGCCCCTGCTAACTAAGAGCTCTGAAGCGAGATTTATTCTCGCTTCAGAGTCTCTTTAAGCTTCCTTCTTTTTTCCAAAGTGATTGGCGAAATATCCTGATAATTTGCAATCGGTGCTCTTCAAATTCTGGCTTAGCCCGTGCCTCTTTGAGAATTTTTTCTTTGATAAGATAATCTTTCAAACACAATACAACGTCTCTTTGAGGCTTATCTGGGCCTGGTGGAACACGTAGGGCCTGTGCACACGGTGACATACAAAGGCACTATCAGGCTCATCAGGTAATAAAAGTTGAAAGATCTTGGTTACCTGAGGCTGGAGATCAGTATATTGTTCAGGTAGGCCTCGTATGCAGAGATTGTTTCTCCTATTCCGATTATCGAGATCCTCCGACTGGAGTTGCAGGGACACCACCGATTCTTGCAAACGTTTATGATCAGCTTGAAAGTTCTGATGAGATTTCAGCAAGTTATCGTGTTTTGTTTCCAGAAGATCTGTTCTGCTGCCCAGTGATGCAATCTCCTGAGTCAGCGCAGATTCCACTTTGCTGAGTTCTGTAGAAAACTTTTGGGCCAACTTGTTATACATAGTCGAGACTTTCCTCCAAATCTTGTTTCGTCAGTCCCCGTGTAGGCTCAGGTTTAGAGTTTGCCCAGTTATGGCCTGCATCATAGAGCGAATCCTGAGAGCGTGCGGGAGACAGGCCACCATCTTGGGTGGACATGGCGGAGCTTCGCAAAATAAGGAAGTAGTCTGAAACCGGTCTTTGCCCCTTCAATTTCCCTAGCTTCTTCCTCTGTGACATGCACACTCGATCCCTGGTAGGGCAGCAGTCATTCGCAATGGTAAAAAGATGCTTTGAAGCCCTAGATAGCGGCAAATTGAACTCGGGGAAAAACAGAGCTACATGCAGATGCTTCCACTCTCCAGCACGCCGCGCATGCGCCCCATGATTAGCATATTTTGTGATACTTGAGTAGCGCAACCGTTGATATGGTAACGTGTGTTACTAACAAGCACCGTAGCAGTGGTTGCGATACTTGCAGGCGGAAGTGAAGGTATTGCCTTGCGCTTAGGGCTGTGGAGTCGGAGTCGAGGAGTCGGAGCAATTTTTGGGTACCTGGAGTCTGAGTCGGGGCAAAAATGCACCGACTCCAATTCCTAATGAATTTAAACTGTATTTAAAATAGAAAATATGATCATGTTCTATTTCTAAAATAATAGTCATCGTAAATAATTTATATATACAGTAATAGCTGTGCTTAGTCCACAAAAATGAAATAAACCAATCAAAAAATAGTTACTTGTGCTGCTTCAATAAAGCAGTCCCCGTATTTTTAAAGTCAGATATACATATCTGATTGTGACTGTATATATATGATGTGGAATCTCTTATATACCGTATATTAAATAACACCTATGCTGTAAGAATAAAGCCTGATGTGTAGCCGTGTCACTAATAGAGATGGTCAATGAGATGGAAATAATTCTGCGCTGATGCTGGTTTATGCGAATGTATGCACTCCCTTTGCTCATGAAATCAAATAATTTGATATTTTGTTCAAATTTGGTTTGATGACTACGAATTAAAGGGTACCTGAGATAAATGAAAAGTTTTTTTATTCAAAATGCATAGTAGAAACAAGCAGATGGGCACTACGCTGCTGGTGTGTCTAAATGGGGTAGGAAAAGTTCCCAGATGTGGATCCCGTAGAGAACAGACCCAGGACACTCATTACATGTCAGACTAGGTATGTTGTATCAATCATCTGGTGCCCGTGCCTGCGATTTTACATAGACGTGACCACCAGAAGGTTGAAAGAGAGGATACAAGGTCATATTGGGTCTATTGGATCAGGAAAGGGCTGCCCGCGTCTCATAGAGCATGTTAGGTCACAATACTCTGGTGATCCGGGGTGCCTTAAATTTGCTGGACTGGAACAAGTCATGAACCCGCATAGAGGTGGAAATAGAAAAAAACTTTTGTTGAGAAAAGAGACTCAATGAATTATTAGAACAGACGCTATGGGGGCTTTAGGTCTCGAGGATTATGTCGACATGGCATGTTTTCTGGATCCTTAGAATTTAGTGCTAGGATATTTTTGTACATATTGTGCAATCTCTCATGAATTCCATATTTTTCCTGTATGTCACATGTTCAAAATTCTTTGTTTTTAATTAGTACGGTCCTTGATGCAATAGGGGAGAGTGGGAGCAAGTGATATGAAATTAGAAATGCCAAAACATAAGTGAATGTACTATGGGTAACAAAAGGATGTTTGTGCCTTCTTTTCACCACGTATTGCATCTTTTGATGTGGGTGTATGTGTATACTGACAGACCAGAGCAGGACGTTTTGTCTTGGGTCTGCCTTTCATATGCACCCCCATCTTTTTATTATATGGATTGTGTACTTTTTAATTTTAAAATCCTTTTTCCCTAGCCAGCATACTGCAGATCCCAGTGAGTTGAATGCATTTTCTTCATCGCTGGGCTGCGGTATCTTCATGTTTTGGCACCATCTAGCGCTGGCCTCTATACTACATGTGGAGGATATTTTTCCTCCCAGCAAGATGGAGGCCAGGGTGAAACGCACGGACTTCCGGTTTCAGCGTAACGTCGGTCAAGCAACAGCCGTCCGGAAGCTGGACTAGCGGCGGTGAGAGCGCGCAATGCGGGAGGGAGGATCTCCCTATTTAAATAACCAATTCCTGGTTATTTAAATAGGAAGATCCTCCCTATGGAGGATGCTGCGGCGTGCAGAGAGCCTCTGAGGATGCTCAATAGAGCGAAACGGTCGTCAGGCCCCAACGCTGCTCCCACCTCACCCCACAGCATTTAGAAGATCGGGTAGGATTTTTTATCACAAATTTTAAGCTTGTTTTGAGATGTATCTCATAAGCCGGAAGTATTAAAGCTTGTTAAAACATAGAATGCAAGTGCCAAACTGCTTTTTTTCTTTCTCCTGGAAGAAAAGTTTTATGCATACCTGGGACCTCCAGTTTCATATATAGTTGGGAGTGTAGTCTTTTTACACAAAAGGGAAAAAGAGAAAACCTTTAATCCTTTTTAGGGTGATCCACTCTCCCCTATCAAAGCTTCACATATGTAGAAAGGACTATAAAGATGAAAAAATTCGGACAGGAACTTTTCAATGCGAAAAATATCAAAAACTTTATTGACACAAACATAGAAAAAGGTAAAAAAAACCCTCTCTGTTAGAGGTTCCTAAGTGTGGGAGTGTGAGAGTGTGAGCAGCTTGCAGCTTGCCACATTAGTTGTTTATCAACCATTGGGATCGTGTAATCTACATCTGGTTGGCTCAGATGCTTTTTTGCTTCCTTGGTGTCCTAATTGTGCATTGTCCACAGGATTAGCAGACAGTGCTCTCTGCAACTTGGCCTGATGAAGGGCCTTCTGTGCCCGAAACGAGCGTGTCGTTGCCTTTTTTCAAAATTTGCATTAAGTCTACAATAAAGCCGATGTCTGTACTGTAAATTCTGTATTGGAAATATCCACAAGGAACCTCTAACAGAGAGGTTTTTTTTACCTTTTTCTATGTTTGTGTTAATAAAGTTTTTGATATTTTTCGCATTGAAAAGTTCCTGTCCGAATTTTTTCATCTTTTTAGTCCTTTCTACATATGTGTACCTGGGACCTCCTCCAGCCCCCTTCAGGCTAATCAGTCCCTCGCTGTCCTCCTCCTCCACCTGGATCTTCTCTATGAGTCCCGGTAATTCAGCCAGTCAGCGCAGTCCGGCCGCGTGCCACTCCCACAGCCAGGAGCGTTCTGCGCCATAGTGCTGCACAGGTGTAGTACGCTCTGGGCAGTGGAGTGTGTGCATGCGCACTAATGCCCGACTGGCTCAAGTATCTGGACCCATAGCAGAAGATCCAGGTGGCGGAGGAGGACAGCGAGAAACTGATTAGCCTGAAGGGGGCTGGTGGAAGCCCTGGGTATGTATAAAACTTTAATTTCATCTGTCTCAGGTTTACTTTATTACACAGTGGTACTATACTCTACATATTCACTCCCCACAGAGCTGCAGGGAATCCACTGAGAATGTTGTGCACATTGAACAGAGAGGTGTTGTCTATCGCTCATAAACCTGGCTCAAATTGTACATGAATAATGTCTAATAGAGGAAGAGTCACCTCATTCTTACATGTACCCACAGTTACATTGCCTAGGGCCTGATAGATGTTCTTTGTTCCGGTCTGTACCTTCTACAAGTACTCTTACCAAGGACTAGTTTTTAGTCTATGAGGCAGAAGATCCACCAGATATCCAGGTAAATGGTTTAAAAGGGAATAAATATGGCAGTCTCCATATCCCTCTCACTTAAAGAGAAACTCCAACCTAGAATTGAACTTTATCCCAATCAGTAGCTGATACCCCCTTTTACATGATAAATATAATGCTTTTCACAAACAGACCATCAGGGGGCGCTGTATGACTGATTTTGTGCTGAAACCCCTCCCACAAGAAGCTCGGAGTACCGCGGTACATCTGGACAAACTGCCACAATGTAACAAGGTTCACAGACAGGAAATGGCTGTTTACAGCTGTCTCTAACAGCCAAAACAGCTAGGAGCAGCTACATAACCTGCCCACAGTAAAAATGTCACCATGTAATAAATGTCAGAATGTAAATCGGGGGGGAGGGGGGGGGGAGATTTTACAATGAGCAAACACGGACTAAATCATTTATACATAATTATGGTAAAAAATGAAGCACTTTTTTTACTACATTATTTTCACTGGAGTTCCTCTTTAAGTTGTCCTTTAAAATTCCTAAGCGTTGGCAGTTAAGAGATGCATTTCATGCTACATACGTTCAATCGACAAGTTTAATATGCAAATTAAAGGAGTCTGAGTCGTTGGAATCCTATAACCTGAGGAGTCGGAGTCGGTGGATTCTTGTACAGACTCCACAGCCTATGTGTGCAACGCAGTATTAGCGGCTTTTTGATGAATCATCCCCAATGTGTTTTGCATAGAGCATAGTGTTAAAGTGCATCCGAGATGAACTTTTACTCATTGCATAATTGTGTTCCTTTCCTATTGTTTATAGGGCATTCCTCAAGCCAAATACTTTTTTTGTTTTTGTTTTAATACTCTAATTCCCTATAAACTAAACAAGCCACGCCCACAGGTTTTCAGAGCGCCAAGGCACTTTCAGACAGTAGCAAGGGCTCATGGGAGCTCAGTCTGGGCAGGAGGAGGAGGAGGTATTACTAGCCAGAGATGGCAGATGGGAGGAGGAAGGGAATTCGTTTTTTTTTCCACAGGCTGAGTGCTCAAGATACAGATAAGCTTGCCTCTGTGTAATGTTTACAAACAACATGGCTGCTGTCATTGTATCACAGGAAGAAAGAATCATATTCTATTGAAGCTGTGCTGTGTAAACTATCTAAACTTTAGATAAGATATATAAACAAGTAACTTGTTATAGTTAGTTTTTCATCTTGCATCCGCTTTAAAGAAAGGTTGTTTTGTATAATTCTTCCTTTTCAGGTCGTGTCTTTGTATAGACACTTTGGGCAAGTGGTTGGAGTGTATGTATTGCGCTCAGTTGGCTGGTATATAGATTGCAGTCCTGGATGCTGGAAAATCTATCTGCAAGCTGTGAAAGATGTGAGGAGGGGACAGGATGTTGTGTGACAGTGGCGTCACGACTAGTTGTGGTCAGGTATAACCATTTCCTGCCTGTTTCTGAAAAGGCTGAGTTGATGGCGCTGCTGGACGTCTTCTCATTGTGAAGTCCGTGTAATGTGGCTGGATAGTGTACTGGTTCGCTGCCTTTTGACATAGGAGACCAGTGGTTGAACCCTGGCTGGGGCCATTTCAGTAAGGAATCATTGGGCAAGACTCCCAAACACTGCAGGCTGGCCTATTTAGTGCACCCATAGTGGCTGCAGCTCTCTAGTGCTTTGAGTCTGTCAGGAAAAAAGCACTATAAAAATGTTAGTGTTATGTGTTTAATGGATTGATCAGTGTATTTTATTTTCTCCTGATTGATGCTTGTTTATTTGTGCTTCTGGAGAGGAGCTTTGTACAGGAAACCTGGAAACGCCTGCTTCTGCCTGGGATAGGATTTGCAGTAAGACCACCGTCTCATGTTGTGTTGTCTTGGTAAACAGGTTTTTTTACTGTCTTAAGGTGGCCATTAACGGTACAAATTTTCCTTCAGATTTGATTTTTCGTCGCAATCCCCCTTTCAGTTCAATAATTTTCTTTTAACTTAGTGCGCGAGCAGCATAAACACGTCCGGGTCCCTTGCCGTTCAGCCGCGATCAGCCCCGGTAATAGGCTCAGTCAGGTCAAGACTGGGTCTTCTGCGCATGTGCGGTAGACCTGGACTGACGCTACTGAGCAAGTTACTAGGCGTGTCTGATCGATTGTTTGGGGTTTGGCATAGTTTAAGGGGTGTCCATTAAGGTTAGCCATTGGTTGGAGACGTTAGTTAGAGATTGGTTGGGGTGGAGGGAGGGATTGGGTAGGCATCGACAGAGGGGAGAGTTCAAGTGAGAATTTGGTACAAGATCAGTAAAAATTGCCAATATTTATATATCACAAAACATATAACCTTATGGTAGAGTATTGGTATTTGGTATTGATAATTTGACCAATATTCTACGAACGACTATTCCCGGTGCCCAAATTACATGTATTCCATGTCAGCTGGAGGTCAGTGAATTTCTACTTTAAAGTGTACCAGAGAGGACATGTGACACGGTGAAATAGACATGTGCATATACAGTGATATGCTCCTTTTCCATGCCTGAAAGAGTTTATAATAGGCTATGTAACTGACAGTTCTTTCTCCAGCCAGGACTCAGGCGGCTCACTGATAACAAATCACAGCTATACAACACTTTCCTAAGCAGATACCTGGGCGTTTTACTGTGAGAGGAAAAAGTATTTTCACACTGGGACTCTTGAGGCACTGCAATTGAGCAGAGACTATGAAACATTAAATCTGCTTTTTAAATGTTTATACATAAAATAAAACCTTGCTATATCTAAAAGAGTTCTTTTTAGGAGTAGAAGGACAGTTCCAATTGTTTATTGTATTCGTTTATTTTCATCTCTGGTTCACTTTAAGGTGTTTATTTGTGTTTCTCTAATGGGTGATAATGCAAATTTTGAGACCTTATAGATAAAAAAAAAAGTATTTTTATTTTTTTGCAGGTTCATGAAGACTTCATAAACAACATGGCAAACATCACTGTGGAAAGTTTACTGGACAAGTTTGCAGAGTGTAAAGGCACGGGGAAAGAGAGACCATGTAAGTATAACAGTTCAGTGGATTGCATTGTGGTTTTACTGGTTTTACGTAAGCTCTTGTAGGTATGACTCTTTGCACTCCTTGCTGTGTGACAGGTCATGTTGAAGGCACACATGCTTGTCGTCTCCCCCATGTGGGTACAGAGCCTGGTGAGTCAGGTTGTGGCGTGCTTGTATTGATTCTAGAGCTGCATGATGTCTCCACCCTTCAATACCTCGCTGTATTGCTAAATCTTTCACACACACAGTCAGGCTGTTCAAATTACTGGAATCACGCAAATGTCATAAAATGTTTTGTTCGGGAGTTGAACACTGCTCTTGTAGAATTAGAACTCTTCTCTAAAGGCTAGTTTTACTGCTGGGTCTGGAGGTGTGTTTAGCTCACAGGGACAACAATGGCTGATTTGCATATCTCAGCAGTGATGCACTGGGAGACATCTCGCAGCTATCTCCAACCTGAATTATCGCAAATACTTTCTATATTAAGAAAGCAAACTTTTATTTTCCACTTCTGGATTAGAAACAATTCTACAACAACTTAAACTTCCTATAGAATGCAAGGACCACCTTTCAGGGATAACACTGATTGCAATTGATTGGATACCCCCCCAACTCCAACTGTCAAGGGACAATAAAATCTAAATATACCTGAAATATATTAAAGTGTTTCTGAGCTGAAATCAAAAGTTTCCTTGGTACTTATCCGTTAGCCGGGCGCATCCGGCAGGTGGCGACAAAACTCCACCAGAGTTACATCTTTCCCTACTATCCATGTCGGCCTGGAGGGGGAATAGTAATTAGCGCCACCTGCCGGATGCGCCTGGCTAACGGATTAGTACCGTTTCCTTGTAATAAGAAAACTAGATACTTGTCTCCACAGGGAGGCCTCTGCTGGCCCACAATCCAGTTCAACCACGGGCTGCACAGTTGTTGTTTACAATTTAATGTTAAGAATTACCTTTCCATATCAGTTTACAGTCAAGGTTTCAATTTCCAAAAACCCATGCACACTTGCATCAGTTTTGCTCTCCACTACATCATTGTGGGCAGCTCAGTGGCATACTGATTAGCACTCTTGACTTGCAGTGATGGGTCCCTGGTTTGAATCCCAGCCAGGGCACTATCTGCACAGAATTTGTATGTTCTCCCTGTGTCTGCGTGGGTTTCCTCTGGGCACTCTGGCTTTCTCCCGCGCCCCAAAGACATACAGATAAGTTAATTAGTTTCCCCCGAAATTGACCATAGACTACAATGCATACATTACACAATACATACCGTATTTTTTCCCCCACAAACATGGGAGGAAAAGTGCCTGCGTCTTATGGTCCGAATGCTGCCCGAACGCCAGGTGTCTTTCCATGTGGGAATCCCCACAGTAATGCTCCCTGTGTCCCCACGCGGCTGTCCCGCCCCCTGTCCTCCTCTATCCTGTCCTCGTGTCCCCGCGGCTGTTGAGTACTCCCCTGACTTCTGTCTTTTCCTGTGGGTGCAGGATCGTGGCTTACCGCTGCAGGCTAGAGATGAACAGCGGTAAGCCTCCATGGTAAAGCCGCTGGGGAGTCCGTGTACACTGCAGAAGTCTCTCTCACTTCACTTCCACATGAGATGAACAGCGGTAATCTTCCGTGTTAGAGAGAGACTTTGGCAGCGTGCACGGACTACCCAGCCGCTCTAACACGGAAGATTACCGCTGTTCATCTCATGCGGAAGTGAAGTGAGAGAGACTTCTGCAGTGTGCATGGACTCCCCAGTGGCTTTAACATGGAGGCTTACCGCTGTTCATCTCTAGCCTTCGGCGATCCTGCACCCGCAGGAAAAGGCAGCAGTCGGGGAGGACTGAACAGCCGCAGGGACACATGGGGACAGGATAGAGGAGGACGGGGGATGGGAAAGCAGCAGGACCCAGGGGGACAAGACAGGAGGAAAGGGTGATGGGACAGCAGCAGGACCCAGGGGGACAAGACAGAGGAGGACAGGGGGATGGGACAACAGCAGGGGCAAAGGTTGACACAAGGGGGCAGAGGATGACACAAGGGAGACATTAAATGTACAAAGGAGACATGGACACAAGAAGCACAAAGGGAACATAATAATTGGTGAGGGGAGAAGTTGCACAAGATGCCCCTGCACCATGGATGCACCAGGTTTAGTATTTGTTTTTTTTCCCCCCTGGGTTTTGTCCTTTAAACCTAGGTGCGTCTTATGGTCCGTAGCACCTTATGGTCCAAAAAATACGATACATAGACATGTGACTATGGTAAGGATTAGATTGTGACCCCCTCTGAGGGATAGTTAAGTGACAAGACAATATACTCTGTACATTGCTGTGGAAGTGCTATGTAAATACTAAATAATAATTCCATGAGCTGGTTTGATAAATGTGCCCCAATGCATCCTTGTTTAGAGACAGATCTACTGTGTCAGAACCCCTACTACTTTTCTGACAGGTCTTCTTTAAACTATAGAAATTCATATTTAAAAAGGTTCTCTTTGGACATCCTTAATGATTGTCAGTCCTGACAGATTTGGCAGGTACTTATTCCCCTTCTCACTCACATGGCATCCCAGAAGACTGTACTGTACTAAAGCCAGATGTGTGTACTAGAGCAGCCCGTAAACAGTAGTACACATAGACGGAGAGTGCACCAGCCATTATTCTATCTCTAAAACATCAGCGAAACACAGATGGGAGCAGCCGTACCAATATAGTACCTGAGCTCTACCATTTAAAGCGGAATATAACCCTGCATTTCAACTTTGCTCTACTTTTTATCCTCCCTATAGCTGATACTGCACCATGGGGCTGCCAGTCTCTCTCCCTACTTCTCACCTAGGTTTCTTGGTTGCACAAGAATCACTGAAGAAACCCCCCCCCCCATAATTAATGTGCATGTTTGTTCAAAATAAAAAAAACATTGTAGTTAACAACTTGACTGTTCTAACAGATTCCTGAGTTATTGGAGGGAGAAAAGCAGCATTCACACTTCGTGCCGTCAGTTTGGGTAAAATACGGAAAAATAGCTTGATTGTGTACTCACAGCCCCGACCTTTGCTGACCCAGCTTTAACATTGCAGAGCTAAGAGCAGTCATTTGTTTTGACTTCAGAATTAATTGAGGCTAAAACATTTGAAATTCCACTCGTATCAAGCTGTTCATTAGGAATAGCTCTGTGGCTTTAGTGCTGTCAGAAAAATAAAATGTCCCCCTCTGATTAAATAGCAGAATGATGACCGGTCCACTGAATTTCCAGAGAGAGGTTGAATAAACTTTCTACTGCGGAAACGATTCCGAAGTGACACGCCGCAGGAGGGAGGTCACGATGTGCACTGATATCCAGCTGGGCTGTCAACTGGCACCATGCCAGGCACGCAAAGCCTTGCCACTCTCTGTGGCATGGGAAGCTCATGCGAGAGATGCGAAAAGAACCTCAAAATCCCTCTGTGGGATAATCCTGCTTCACAACCAGCATTTTATTTGCCTAAATCTGTTCTGTTTTTAGAAAAAGGTGAAGATTCTTTGCAGGTTTTTGTTGATGTAGAAGTGCTTATGCCAGCTACTTAGGCTGAACTGGGTCTATTGAGGCAAACAGCCTGTATTCTGTACTCTATAGTGTATTTCCAATTACAACATTACATTAGTATGCAGCTCCTAATACCATTAGGCTGTTCCTTGTCAGTCGTATCATGATTTGCCCGTCCCGAACTATTCACCATATTTTCTTTGCTGTACGAATAATCTTTTTAAAGCAGCAGGGACAGCCATTCTATCCCAGTGAAAAGAGCACAAATATAAGTAGATAAATACTTGTTACTACTTGCATAACACATGTATTGCACTGTCCAAGTTTTGATTGCAGTGAATTTTATATGCTAAATAAAGAGAAAACTGTTTCAGGCATTTTCCATCTTTACTGCCTCTGGCTGAAGCCAATACCAATCTCATTTCCTCCCTTGTTCTTTTTGGGGTTGATTCACTATAATAAATAACATGCCTTATCAGAGTTAACATGCCTTATCAGTTGATGTGCCTTACCAGAGTAGCATAGCGAGCACTACGAACTTATGCCTGCTAATTGGCAATGATGAGAGCTCCACTCGTCCAGCCCTGAGCCCCTGCAGGTCCAATCACTATAAAGGACATTATCCCCACACTTTGATTGGCCCAGTAGGCTGCCTGTCAATTGACAGGAAACTTGACGGGCATAACTTCATAGCATTCTCTATGCTGCTCTGATAAAGCACGTTAACTCTGATAAGGCTTGCTATTTGTTATAGTGAATCAACCCCTTTATCTCCTAGGAGCTGCACTATCATATCTTGCTTGCTTTGTAAACATGCGAGCATGTTTCAGCAGCTTCTGCAGAGGAGTGAGGTGTATTTCTCTTCTCAGCCTCCTGTCATACTGAACTGCATTACACACAAATTAAGTCTTTATTGGGGAACTAAAACATAACTTTTACTTTTGTATTATTAAAAGCAATACATAAATATATCATAGATGTGTATTACAAAACAACATAGGGCTTATTATATAAGAGAGGATCATATATATCTACCTGAAGGGAGACTTCAATGATCTATTGTCCTCCACTGGCTGCCCATTACCCAGAGGATCCAGTTCAAACTCCTGACTCTAACATACAAAGCCCTCCACGAGTTGTCTCCTCCATACATCTCCTCACTAATCTCAAGATATTGTCCCTCCCGCAACCTTCCCTCCTCCCAAGAAATTCTCCTGGCCTCTAAGCTGATCACCTCCTCTCATGCTCGCATCCAAGACTTTACACGAGCATCACCCCTTATCTGGAACTCTCTTCCACAGCCTGTACGTCATGCTCCAAACCTGGGCATCTTCAAACACACTCTTCAAACACACCTTTTCAGACAAGCTTATAACCTTCTACAGCCCTTATCTGTCACATGGTAATCAGAGGCAAAGGGTCACTGCCTCATCCATCCTCCACCCCCTAACCTAGTGTGTCCCCCACTACCCATTAGAGTGTAAGCTCGCAAGGGCAGGGTCATCCTCCTAATGTTTACTGTTTTGTAACAATATTTGTGCTGCTTTGACCTCTGCTGTACATTTGTTAGTTGTATCTATGTTCCCCTTTTCGTCTTATTGTGCTTTGTAAAGCGCTGTGGAATATGTTGGCGCTATATAAATAAAAAAAAAAAATAATAATTATCTCGAACAGAAATGCTTTAACTTTTTCTTACATATAAATAACAAAATAGACCCCCCACCAATCCAACATGTTTCAACCCCTTAATTGGAGACATCGTTGGGGAAAATGCTCAGTGCAAGGTGCATATTTGAAAAAGGCATTACATTACATCATGATGATGTGATTGTATTGTAATGCCTTTTTCAGATATGCACCTTGCATCATGATGATGTGATTGTATTGTAATGCCTTTTTCAGATATGCAGCTTGCACTCAGCACTTTTCCCTGACGACTGCTCCAATTAAGGGGTTGAAACATGTTGGATTGGTGGGAGGTCTATTTTGTTATTTACTGTATATGTGAGAAAAACTTAAAGCATTTCTATTCGAGATAATAGGACAATAGATCATTGAAGTCTCCCTTCAGGCAGATATATATGATCCTCTCTTATATAATAAGCCCTATGTTGTTTTGTAATACAAATCTGTGATATATTTATGTATTGCTTTTAATAATACAAAATTAAAAGTTATGCTTTAGTTCCCCAATGGAGACCTAATGTGTGTGTAATGAATAAATCAGAAGTTGTGGATACACGCTGAACTGCACTCAGCCAATTAGTGAGGAGGAGGAATGTGGGAGGAGAGATGACAAGCTTCCCTCTCTCCGGGAATGTACCAGATAGAGCCAGGCTAACTGACATAATTATATTGGAATGTATGCAATGCAGGGTCAGGTTGTAGACTGCATAATAAACACAGAGCAGCAGGAAAGTTTAAAACCAGTCAGTTTTTTTGTCCCGATGGGAAGAATCCCCTTTGTGTCCCGTCTTGGTGTCTCCAAGGGGCACTGAGCATGATGGGAACTTGGTGAGAAAGGTAGGTGAAACAATATAGACCTAAAAGGTCTTCTTAGCTAGTTTACTACTCGACAAAGAGTCCCTTTTCATTGCAGTCTTTCAGTTGTGAAGAGATTTGGCAAACTTCAAAGTGCAAAGACATCTCCCCATCTGTCCCCCACGCCTTAGATTGTAGCATCCTCCTTCCCGTGTGCTCTACTCCGCTTCCATATGGAGTCAGTTGTCTGCTATACTTATCCCTACGTTGTTTACATCACTATTTTCTGTACCATTATTACACAGCGCTTGGTCCCTGGTTCTAATCCCATCCAGGGCACTATCTGCACAGTGTTTGTATGTTCTTCCCTTGTCTGTCTGGGTTTCCTCTGGGCACTCCAGTTTCCTCCTATATCCCAAAGATATACAGATATGTAAGTTAATTGTCTTCCCCCTAAATTGGCCCTAGGCTACGATACATACACTACATGATATAGACATACATATGACTATGGTAGGGATTTGAGTGCGAGTTCCTCTGAGGTTCACTATAAGTGACAAGATAATATACTCTGTACAGCGCTGCGGAAGATGTCGGCGCTATATAAATACTAAATAATAATAATAATTGCCGTCACATCTGCATATGCGCAGATGGTGATGAGTGGTACTTTTTTGCTAACTTGGTGGGAGTAATGCAAAGTTTTCCTTAAAGGGATACTGTAGGGGGGTCGGGGGAAAATGAGCTGAACTTACCCGGGGCTTCTAATGGTCCCCCGCAGACATCCTGTGTTGGCGCAGCCACTCCCCAATGCTCCGGCCCCGCCTCCAGTTCACTTCTGGAATTTCTGACTTTAAAGTCAGAAAACCACTGCGCCTGCGTTGCTGTGTCCTCGATCCCGCTGATGTCATCAAGAGCGCACAGCGCAGGCCCAGTATGGTCTGTGTCTGCGCAGTACACTCCTGGTGACATCAGCGGGAGCGAGGACACGGCAACTCAAGTGCAGTGGTTTTCTGACTTTAAAGTCAGAAATTCCAGAAGTGTACCGGAGGCGGGGCCGGAGCATTGGGGAGTGGCTGCGCCAACACAGGATGTCTGCGGGGGACCATTAGAAGCCCCGGGTAAGTTCAGCTCATTTTCCCCCGGCCCCCCTACAGTATCCCTTTAAGGTTTTAACTTCTTTTTTGTCTCATCTGCGTACCACACCTATTGGTTGGTAAAAATGAATACTCGGCAAATGGTTTCATTTTAGACAGCTAGAAAAGCCCATGCTGGGAATACTCGATGAGGTTTTTGGGCAAATTTACTATCGAAATTTACTTGGAAATTGTTTCAAACCAATTATCATGTACCACGATTAAATATATATTTATCAGAGGGTACTTGTGATAATGTTTACTATGCTGGGGGGTACTTGGTAAGTACAGGGTTTTACAAGGGGTACATACCAATAAAATGTTGAAACACTGCTCTAGAGCAATGGTTCTCAAGCACAGTGACTGTTCTTTGGATCTCTGCACTGGAACATAGGGCAATGACGCTAATTAGTTGGGTTTATCATTAATTCAACTGTGCTCTAGGGAGAATATCTGCATAACATGCACTGTTATGCTGGGAGTACACCATGAGTTTTTTCGGCTGATAGATGGCTCGGTAGATAATTTCCATCAGGTTCGATCTGATTTTGATCATTTTTCTGATCGATTTTCTCATAGAAGTGAATGGAAATTAATCTGAAAAACGATTGGAAAATCGATCAGGAAGTAAATCTGCCCCCCCCCCCCGATAAAAACCTTAATGTGTATTCCCAGCATTAGTGAGGCTAGGACAAGTGTTAGAACCTTTGCTTTAGAGGAGTTTATGGTGAATGCACTCCACACAGAGGAGATTTAAAGACAACCTGAACTGAAAATAAAAAGTCGAAATAACCATACACAGGTCATACTTACCTCCTGTGTAGTCTACTCCTCAATCTTTCTCCTCTCCTGCTTCCCGTTTGTCCACTGTGATCAATAGAATTCTCTGTCCTCCATTTTAAAAATGGCCATTACCCCAAAACAGCTTCTGGTCAGCACACTGTTAGGCCTGGTGCACACCAGAGGAGTTTTTCTGAGCGTTTTGAGTTTTTAAATCTGCTGCTAATGTTATCCTATGTGTCTGTGCACACTGGAGCAATGAGGTTTTGTAAAAAACCCCATAGCATTACATTGGGAAGAGCTTTTAGAGGTTTTAAAAGCTCTTCCCAATGTAATGCTATGGTTTTTTTTTTTTTTACAAAACCCCATTGCTCCAGTGTGCACAGACACATAGGATAACATTAGCAGCAGATTTAAAAACTCAAAACGCTCAGAAAAACTCCTCTAGTGTGCACCAGGCCTTAAACTGTAATATCACCCACTTGAGCCATAGGGAAACATGGACATTACCTTGCACATTCAGTTGTAACTGACAGCTGCTGATATATAACTGACAGCAACTGGTATATTTTAGTTCTGACAAAATATTGTCAGAACTGGAAGGGATCGCTGTAAGAAGAAAATGGTGAGCTTCTGAGAGGAACTGGCGGTGAGGTTAGTATGTAATATTCCTTTGCAGCTACGTCATGTGTTTATTTTAAATAATTTTACTCGCTTCAGGTTCCCTTTAAAATCTCATTGAATTTGGGGTGTCACTGAAACAGGAAGTGAGGGGCATAATCTCAAGCAAGGATATAAATGTCGGTTAAAAAAAATTCCAGAATTTTTTTTTTCATTTTTTAATTGCATATTGTATGAGCAAAGAGGAACTGTAGGGTTGCAGTGCTGCATTGGAAAGCGGAGGGCTGGGTCAAGTCATCTGCTGTGTGCTAGGAAGGGGATTCTAACTCAGCTCAAAACATTATGAGCTGCTACTTTAATATACATTTTCTAACCTATGTATTGAAAATGGAGGCTGAAGGTGTGAAGACCCAGGACTACAAGGTTTTTGTGTAGTGGAGTAAAAGGACTATTACAAAAAAAAAAAAAAATCTGTAAGAACAGTATTTTCTTATTAAAACAGATGTGGTCACTTCCCTGGTCTAAAATAATGATTGCTTCGGGATAGAGGCGTGGCTCTTTTGTCACGGTGGTTCTAGAGCCCTATTCACATGTTTTGAATGAGGCTTTACCGTGCAGCACGGCACACTGTTGTGACCAGAAGCAGCACCAAGCTAAGTGAATCCCTTGATAACCACCTTGGCGAAACAGGTGGTTTTGGCGCCCCATAGCAGCAATGTAATGCTGCGCGGGGCACGTAGGGGTAATTCAGGGCTCCAGCAGTTGCCAGACACTGAATTTCATTTCCTTTCTGAATAGTATTTAGCGCCGCCAGGGAGTTTTGCGGTAGCAGGGAGAGCTGTCTTTCAGGAGAGCCCTCTACGTGTCTCTCCGGCGGCTGCTGGAGAGTTACGTAAAGAGCGCACTTCCTCTTGCGTAGACTGGCCACGACTGGAGAAAGTAACAGGACCCAGTACAGAAGACTGAGAAAACTGAGGACAGTGGCATGGGAATGATCTGTGTGCATGGAGCTGGAGGGAGCCCCAGGTATGTATAAAACAGTTACTGTCATTCAGCTCTGGTTTCCTTGAAGTCCCTGTCCCAGAAAGAGCATGCAGATCAGATGCTCTGACTCTGGCGTGACTACACTGGCTGCATGCTTGTTGCAGGTGTGTGACTCAAACCACTAAAGCCTAAACCTCAACATGACAGCCAGGCAGCCGGTATTGTTTATAAGTATTGAAGAGGGCAGCCTCCATATCCCTCTCAGTTCAGATGTCCTTTAAATCAAATTCTCAGATTTAATCACATGATCCGATGTTGCTCAGTTGAGGCAGATGCTGCTGCTTGGATTTCATCATCCGGCTGTCCAGACTTCTGGAGTGCTCAACCACCCCACTTATCTGTCGCTGTCTGCGCCTTACTATTTCTCATATTGAAATCACACTTTGCCAAAAACGGCTTAACCTATTAGCGCTATAATGGTTCTTTAAAACCAATTCCCCACAGAGCGATCTTGAGCTTTTTGATCGCTGTGGGGCTTTACTCCACAATTTATTAAAACAGTGTTACAGAGCAGCGTTCTCACATGTAACTGCAAGTGCAATTTTTACTCCGTATGGCCAAAAGCAGATGTCTCCTGCAGGGGTCTTTGCTGATCCCCCCCACGGTCACACTCGTGTTAATGACCTGGGGTGTAGCTATCCCACAGTATTGCTGCTTAATTTGTCTTGGACCATATGGATGTGTGACTTGCAACAAGCAGTTCAACTTAGATATCACAAAAATGGCCTGCTCAATAGTAGATACGCAGGTCATTAGATATGTTTAGATTGGGGTCCCCATAGGGGATATAAATGCCTTCATAGAAGGTGGCTGGGTGGGTATTTTCACCAGGGTGTGTAAGCAGTGCAGAATAGATGTACAATGGTGTCACTCAACAATTGTTTCGCCTCCTAAGATGAGGCGTCGTCAGGAGTTTGTGATAACACGACAAATATTTACAATATAATACAATATGTACAGCCCACCACCCCCATCATCAAAGGTTCCCCCAGCAACACACTCAAGTCAGAGTTGAATGTGAATGAAGGCAGGGCGTTTATATACTGATGTATCCCACACACCCTTCCCATTGAGCTCCTCCCCTGTGTATGTATTCATCCTCACCCCCTTAGTCGATCCCAGGGTATGCATGTCCGCGCCCTGTATGTAACATAATTCCCCTCCACCTCCTCTGTTTCTCTAGCATCTCGGTCCGGCGTGTGACGCTGTTTCCTATGACGTCACATCCGGCCTCTGACTGTAGCGTTATGATTGGCCGGGCCGCCGCTCTGTTGTTTGGGCATTGCCATGGCAACCCACCAATCAACGCGGGCCTTCATGTTATGCGCTGACCGGCCGGGCACCGCTGTGTTATCGGGCGTTGTCATGGTGACCAATACGCCATATGCATGGTGCGGGGACATCCTGCTACAGCCTCATATCCAGATGCTGATCTGCAGGATTGTCTGCTTACTATAGTGCCAATTTCCCTAATGTCAGCTCTATCAACACTTATCACTCAGATGGGCGCTGTTTATTTAAAAGAGAATATCACTGTGAGAGGCCTAAGAAATTTGACCAAGCCCCACTCACATACTGAAGATAGTGAATTTATGAGGGGATGGGAGGAGCTAAAAACAAGGCAGACTCTTGAACAGATGAGGTTCCTGAGGGACTATGAGAATACATTTCTTGCTAAGACGAGAAGTAAGTTACAACAACAACAAAAACTTATCCTAGAAGCCTCTGGGCACCCAGACTTTGACAGGCTTGAAGCCAAGCTTGAATCCCGTATTAATCTTTATAAAGAGGACATCAAAAGACGGAAACAACGGAAATTTACAAGGGACAGTGACGATTTTAAAAACAATAAAGTGTACTCTTGGGTAGAGAAAAAACAACCTACATCTAACAAAGAAGAAACGCAGGGAGAAAGTGAGACTCAATCGGAACTTGAATCCGACTCATCGGCAGATAGAGATAGATCACCTAATAAGAGACCTAGGAGCCCGAGGAGAAAACCCGCACCCACTCATAGGGGGAGGAAACCTAAACAGAACCCCCGTGATAATAGAGGGCAAGGGGAGACAGGTGGTTTTTTAGGTCAAACCATAGAGACTCCTCAAGGGGTCACCCCCAGACCTCCACCCAAAAACACACCAACTCTCAGAAATCGGGAGAAATGGGGGTACACGGGTTACCGCAAGGGCAGAATGACACATCAATGGTGATTGAGAACTCAACACATGCACCTTTACAAGTAGTGAATCTGTCTAACACTATACTATCTGATGATGAAATATCTTTATTGCAAAAGGGTCTCACTTTCGTCCCTTCAAGTGATTTCTCAGCCTTTGAGTGGACGAAAGACATTCATTTGTTTGCAAGGAAGTTGTCCCTTGTAAAGTTACATGAGTCCCAAAGAGGTAAAGAAAAGAACTCAACTAGATTGGAAAATTTGGCGTTACAAGCATTAAGTGATTTGCAAGCTGAAAATGAGGGAATTAAGGAAATGACACCATCAAGCAGTCAGTACCACAAGAGCACATATTGTCCCCCGTTTTCCCAACACACTCATATCCAAACTTTTGTGAATATGGTCGTAAGAGACCTGCGCATGTTGGAGAAACAGACCCTACAAAGAGGAAAGGGACGGATGAACCTAACAGATAGTGAGGCCAAAGCACTGAAAAACCTCACAGGGAATAAAGAGATCATAATTAAGGCAGCGGATAAGGGAGGTAATATAGTTATTATGGATGAACAAAACTATAAATCAATGTGTGAAAAAATTTTGAAGCAACGAGATCAATATGGCCTCTTGAGGAGAAACCCCCTAAGTGAACATAAAAAGGCCCTGAAAGATCTCTTAACAGAGGGCCTAAACTCCGGTGCACTTGATAAAACTGACTACGAACACTTGAAGTTGTCTTCCAAACATCCCATAGCATCGGTGTTCTACGCCCTGCCCAAGATTCACAAACAGAGGGTCGATCCTCCCGGGAGACCGATCGTATCCGGCAGGGGTAATCTCACCGATGCTCTCAGCCAATATGTTGACACCTTTCTTAGACCGTTTGTAGAAGCCCTACCATCGTATCTTCGAGATACGAAAGACGTTCTGGTAAGGTTACAGGGCCTTCAGGTATCTCAGACTACGTTACTGGCGAGCCTGGATGTCGAGGCCTTATACAGTAACATCAGACATGATCTCGGCATCCAGGCAGTGCAATATTTTCTGAGATCTAGAGGGGTACATTTGAATACCCACTCTGACTTCCTTCTTAAAGCCTTAAATTTCATACTTACCCACAATACTTTCATGTTCGATGACAGGTGGTACCACCAGCTCAGGGGCAGTGCTATGGGGACGGCGTGTGCCCCCTCATATGCAAATCTGTTCCTGGGCTGGTGGGAAGACACATGTGTCTTCAACGAGGATCTCTTGTTCTTCACATCACATATTTCCTTTTGGGGAAGATTTATTGACGACGTGCTCTTACTGTGGGATGGTCCTGAGGAATTGTTTGTCAACTTTGTATCATTATTAAACTCTAACACAATAGGAATGCATTTTACCTTTGAAATTAATCCGACCAGGATCACATTTCTAGATTTAGAAATTATCAAGGATGTGGAGGGCTCCCTTAATACCAGCATATTTAGGAAGGAGACATCTACCAATTCCTTACTTCACTGGGAGAGTGCCCACCCAAGATCTTTGAAAGCAGGCATTCCAGTGGGGCAGTTCCTTAGGGCCCGCAGAAACTGTTCAACTGAGGACAGGTTTGAGGAGGAGAGTACCCTCCTGAGGGATAGGTTTGAACAGAGAGGTTTCCCCGAGAGAGTTATTAGGAGAGCATATACACGGGCAAAAGAAAGTAAGAGAGAGGACACCCTTAGGGACAAAACACCATCCTTGACACAGAATGAAGTATCGACAGTCAGATTGATAGGATCCTACTCTAGACAATCGCATCAAATTTTTGAAATAATGGAAAAATATTGGCCCGTATTGCACCAAGATAGGGACCTGACAAAACATCTTACACCTAAACCGTCTATTACATATAGACGGACTGAGAATTTGAAGGACATGCTGGTTCATAGTGCATTTTCAAGCAACAAGGAGGTAAAGACACAATTGAATTGGTTACCACCTAAACCAAATGGCTGTTTCAGATGCGGCCACTGTAAGGCTTGCCCATATGTAGCCAACAAAAAGAAGGATTTTTGGGCACAAGGGACTAATAGAACGTTTACAATCAGGTCTTTTGTTAATTGTAACACGCGGGGACTGGTGTATGCAGCTACGTGTGAATGCAACCTGATTTATGTAGGTAAGACAACAAGAGCCCTGAAGGATAGAGTCCTGGAACATGTGGGTGACATAAAACACAAACGAGATACCCCGGTTGCTAGACACATGAACAACTGCCACCCAACGGAACCCCTTAAGATCTCTTTTTGGGGTGTCCAACAGTGGAAACAGGGGAAAAGGGGTGGAGATCTTGATAAAAAACTGTTGCAGTTGGAACTGGCATGGATCTTCCGCCTGGACTCTATAGCCCCGAAGGGCCTTAATGAAGAGTTCTCAGTGAAAGGTTTCATTTAAATGTATCGCCTTATTGTCAAATCAAGGTTCAAATGAGTGGTCACCCTGACCAGATTAATAGTTCTGATTATATGAGATAAAAAGTCTGTCCTTTGAGCCCCTGATGGGTGTCTCCTATTCCTAATCACCAACTGGTGTGCCCCGGATGTGGCGAGTATCCCTAGCATACCACCCTCCCTCCCCCTCCCCCCTCCCCCCCCCCCAACCCCCTCCACCACTCAATCCTCCCCCCTATCCTTCCAACCCCCCCCGTCCCTTTGGCCCCCCTCCTACCTGCATAATGGCAGCCCCCGCGTACCCTAGTTCGGGAGGAAATTCTAGTGGGGGATCTGGTCACTGCAGATTGCGCTCTGACAAAGCATCCAGGGGCATAACTGTAGGGGTGCTCTGGAATGCATGGATTTTACACTCCTCAGGAGGGGGTCCTTTAAATCATATAGATGGGGGGCATACAAGCAGAGAGGAATCTGTGGAATCAGAAGGATGGGCGCCGGGTGTAGCGTGAGTGGCCCTCTATTTGATGACTGTGGTTATATACCACACTAGGGCGACAGTCACTATGTCAATAATTAAGCAGTTTACCCTGCAGAATAGCATGTGTACAGATGGATGTAGCAGGATGCAGCGACAGCGCCCATCTGAGTGATAAGTGTTGATAGAGCTGACATTAGGGAAATTGGCACTATAGTAAGCAGACAATCCTGCAGATCAGCATCTGGATATGAGGCTGTAGCAGGATGTCCCCGCACCATGCATATGGCGTATTGGTCACCATGACAACGCCCGATAACACAGCGGTGCCCGGCCGGTCAGCGCATAACATGAAGGCCCGCGTTGATTGGTGGGTTGCCATGGCAATGCCCAAACAACAGAGCGGCGGCCCGGCCAATCATAACGCTACAGTCAGAGGCCGGATGTGACGTCATAGGAAACAGCGTCACACGCCGGACCGAGATGCTAGAGAAACAGAGGAGGTGGAGGGGAATTATGTTACATACAGGGCGCGGACATGCATACCCTGGGATCGACTAAGGGGGTGAGGATGAATACATACACAGGGGAGGAGCTCAATGGGAAGGGTGTGTGGGATACATCAGTATATAAACGCCCTGCCTTCATTCACATTCAACTCTGACTTGAGTGTGTTGCTGGGGGAACCTTTGATGATGGGGGTGGTGGGCTGTACATATTGTATTATATTGTAAATATTTGTCGTGTTATCACAAACTCCTGACGACGCCTCATCTTAGGAGGCGAAACAATTGTTGAGTGACACCATTGTACATCTATTCTGCACTGCTTACACACCCTGGTGAAAATACCCACCCAGCCACCTTCTATGAAGGCATTTATATCCCCTATGGGGACCCCAATCTAAACATATCTAATGACCTGCGTATCTACTATTGAGCAGGCCATTTTTGTGATATCTAAGTTGAACTGCTTGTTGCAAGTCACACATCCATATGGTCCAAGACAAATTAAGCAGCAATACTGTGGGATAGCTACACCCCAGGTCATTAACACGAGTGTGACCGTGGGGGGGATCAGCAAAGACCCCTGCAGGAGACATCTGCTTTTGGCCATACGGAGTAAAAATTGCACTTGCAGTTACATGTGAGAACGCTGCTCTGTAACACTGTTTTAATAAATTGTGGAGTAAAGCCCCACAGCGATCAAAAAGCTCAAGATCGCTCTGTGGGGAATTGGTTTTAAAGAACCATTATAGCGCTAATAGGTTAAGCCGTTTTTGGCAAAGTGTGATTTTGTTATTTACCTGCGCGATTTGATTCGGTAGTGAGATATTTCTCATATTGGACAGCACAGCTTTCTGTGTGTATGATTTGTTTTGATATGATGATTCATTGATGTTCTTTTTTTAAACACTGTGTCCCTCTGGTTTCCCCATCCGGTCGGCGGATCTGTTATATAGAATTATCTTTTTGCGTATGCTTGCATGTTGCTATTACCTTCCATTAGCTCCTGTTTGGAGCCTCTGATTGGCCGGCATGATGTGGGACCTGAGACGCACACAGACGCCTGTATGATTGGCTGCTGGGTGTCTGTTTAGGTGAGGGTTACAGCGTCACATGTGAGCCACGCCTCCTTGAAAAAGCCGGTAGTTACCGGCGAAACATGTCTGGTCTTCCGGCATGCTCATTTGACAGGTGACCTCTGCGGAGAGCCGCTCTTGCCCTGCGAATGCATTGCTGCCTCTTGCCTATCCATCTGGCCGGGTGAGGTGTCCCTGAGTTTGCTGCTAGTAGTGCATCACTGCACGCCCTGCCCACAAGAAGGCTGTCCTGTTTGGAGTGGTGAGACCAACGGTTCCTGCACTCCTCTGCATCATCCACTTGCCGGTAACTGTGGTCCCTCCCCTAGCTGCTAGCTCCGGCGGTGGGTTGAGCGACCGTGTTGTGAGCTTGGATGCACAATAACTACAGGAGTGGACTGGCGACATGCTATCCCACAAAGCTTTTGGATTACTCTGATGCACGGATGAGCTCAACAGTTACACTTCATGGTGGTTGAAGACTTGTCCAGTATGTGTTTATGCAACGTTTTTTCTTGCTTGCCTAAAGTGATGCTAACTAACACCAGCTTGGCTTGAACTAACAGCTTAGTGGTTCAATATTGGCTACTGAGGCTGCTGTGTGAACATTGAACTTGCCGCAGTGTTCCTACTGCTGGTGCTTGACATGCGGAGGCAATTTGTTTGTACAACATTAGCTTTGAGGCCTTGTGCACATTGCGTTCCGTTCGCACGTCCGTCCGCGTTTGGCGTTTGTTTGAGGTAGTTTTTATTTCCAATTCCCGGGGAATTACCTGCGTGCTGTGTTTTTTTTTGTGAACCGCTTTTCTAAGCGGTTTTGCAGAGCGATTGCGTTGATCTGGAAAATAATAAATACAATGTATTTACTCGTAAAAACGCGAATGCAATCGCTGCACAAAGCAATTTTGTGAGCGTTTGTGGTTTTCCTATACTTTCCATTGAGGCAAAATCGCCTCACAAATGGCCCATGCGGCGCTTTTCTGAGCAGATCGGAAACAAACCGCTCAGAGGCGAACTCTCATAGAGAATTATTGCACAAGCGCTTTCAGGGAGATTTTGAAAAATTGCCAGCGCTTAAAAAAAGCGAAAAACGCCTCTAGTGTGAACGAGCCCTACAGCGACTGACTTCAAAACTCCCTCCCCTCTTGGACACGGTTTCTATAACCGGATCCCTGATCACGTTAGGTGATCGTGTTTAGGTGTGGTTGTGAGGATGTGTGGCTGGATGTGAGCAGCCGCATATTATCACCTGTTTCTTTTAAATGGATTCTGTTTTGTGATATAGTAATTATAAAGGTATATGTATTTAGTATTTTTATAAAACCCAGGCTCAAGGACTATTTGTTGTAGCACACACCTCCTTTCCCTTCTTCCCTTGACCCATACGTTGCAGACTTCGAGGGTTCAAGCCACTGACATAATGGGCTCTATTCACAGTGCTTCTCAAAAAGGTCTTATCACCTAATTGATAAAAAATAACCTTTCAGCACATGTACAAGCAAAATAATCACTAAAGGAAGTTGTTCCTGATTAAGTTCATTGCAATATTACTTTTCTTACTTTAATTCTATTAGATTTTCATTCTTTGGAAGCTTTAAAAAGTAACATAGATAAGGTGAAAACAGGTGAAAAAGCTTTGTCATGCCCAATCTCTGAGATGATTCCATTCTGGAGTAATGGAGCTTTAAAGGGGAACTGAAGAGAGAGGTATATGGAGGCTGCCATGTTTATTTCCTTTTAAGCAATACCAGTTGGCTGGCAGCCCTGCTGATTCTCTGCTTCTAATACTATTAGCCATAGCCCCTGAACAAGCATGCAGCAGATCAGGTGTTTCAGACTTTAAAGTCAGATCTGACCAGACTAGCTGCATGCTTGTTTCTGGTGTTATTCAGATACTACTGCAGAGAAATAGACCAGCAGGGCTGCCAGGCAACTGGTATTGATTAAAAGGAAATAAATATGGCAGCCTCCGTATACCTCTTACTTCAGTTCCCTACACACGGCTGACTTTTTCAGACTACGGGTCGTTCTGACGACAGTTGCACGTGAGTACAAGCCGTCGTCAGACTGATAAGACGGATTTTGACTCATCCGCTCGGCAGCTTGTACTCAAGTGCAACTGTCGTCAGAACGACCACCCCGTGGGCGGGTCTGACGACCCGTAGTTTGAAAAAGTCAGGCGTGTGTACGTGCCTTTAAAGTGGCGCCTGACCAGGCACTTCATATGCGAGTTATTTGGCATCAGCTTATCAAGGAGCTTTTGCACAGACAGACAGTAGCTTTGTAGCCGATTACCTACTGCATAAATCTAGGAATGTATTTGTGTCTGCAGTGGGACTTCAAAATCTTCAGGCACATCAGGCAGTTTTATTTTACAAATGGGTAAATGCCTCCCATCACCTTTGCAAGCATATTAAACCGTTTTTGAATTTGTCCATTTACTTACATGCTTATATTATATATTTTCCTTCTCGCTGCATGGAAATGCTTCCGGAATGCTGCATGGCATAAATGAATGAGGCCCCTTTCAAACTGCGGCGGTGCAGTGCGTTAATTTTACTGCACCCCACTGCTGGGCAGTGAAAGTCTATGGAGACTTTGACACTGTGGCAGTATGGCGCAATGCATTGGAAGTGAAGTTTTCAGCACATCCCCAACGCTCGGATAGACCTACGTTACCGCGGCGGACTGGAAGTCATGTAATTCTATGGCGACACCTGTCAATGTGAAAAGCCACCGCATGGTTTACGTGTTGTGCATACTAGCGCGGTTTTCTTCGAAGGCCTGTTTTTGGTGGTGTTGTGTGGCCTCCAACGCCAATCCACAGTCTGAAGCCGGTTTGAAGCTAAAGGGATGTGGAGGCTACCTTATTTCCTTTTAAGCAATACCAGTTGCCTGGCTATCCTTCTGATCATCTGCCTCTAATACTTTTAGTCATAGGCCCTGAACAAGGATGCAGCAGATCAGGCGTTTCTGACATTGTCATTAGCTGCATGCTTAATTCTAATGTTATTCACACACTACTGTAGCTGAATAGATCAGCAGGGCTGTCAGACAACTGGTATTGTTTAAACGGAAATAAATATAGCAGCCTCCATATTCTTCTCACTTAAGTTGTCCTTTAAAGTGAGTCTGAAGCGAATGGAAAAAAAGATGGTGCTTACCTAAGGAGAGCGAAGGTTCTGGGTCCTATAGAGCCTTCCCGTTCCTCCTACCGTCCCGTGTTCCACCGCTGGTCGCCCGGTTGCAGTCTTTGACTGATGTCTTTCACTGCTGCTGCCAGAGCCTTCCTTCTCCTTAGGTGAGAATCTGTTGGGTTTTTTTGTTGTTGTTTTTTAACCTTCGCTTCAGACTCCCTTTAATTACTATGTGTGAACTGGCCCTTGCTGAGTAACTTATGACAAGTGAAGTTTGAAATGATGGAATGTCAACTAAAACATAAGTATCCAGCTAAAGCCAGTTCTTTGGTTATTAGCCGGGGCTGGACAGTGTACTGGTGAAAAGGAACCTGTGGTGAGAGACCTATGGAGGCTGCCCTATTTATTTTCTTTTATACAATACCAGTTGCCTGGCAGCCCTGCTGATCTTTCTGGTCAGTAGTGTCTAAATCAAACACCTGAAACAAGCATGCAGCTAATCCAGTCACACTTAAAGCAGAACTGATCCTCCGTTCTCCCGCCGCCACTTTGTTTCGTTCCTAGACTTGTAATTCGAGGCCTGCCCAGCCCTTCCAAGCGTATCCTTTTTACGTGTTAATAGTGCTATTGCAGACTGGAACGCAAAGAAGGATACGCGTGGCCAGAGCCACGCAGGCGCAGTGGCCCGGCAGCAAAACAGAACGTAGCTGGCGGCGGGAGAACGGAGGCTCGTGGAGGACATGCCGGGACAGGACGGCTGCTGGGGGCTTGCAGAAGCCTCAGGTAAGTGAAACAGTTTGTTTTAAAACTTACTTCAGTGCCGCTTTAAGTCATAATCCTCTGATCTCCATGCTTGATCAGGGTCTATGGCTAAGAGTATTAAAGGCCGAAGATCAGCATGACAGCCAGGTGTAATGTGCATTGTTTAAAAGGAAATAAATGTGTCAGCCTCCATAAGTCTTTCACCTTGGGTTCCTTTTTAGGGTTCTGCCTCTCACACAGGAGACCAGGGTTTGAATCTTGGTACCCTGTTCAGTAAGCCAGCACCAATTCATTGAGGAGACCTTGGGCAAGACTCCCTACTACTGCTAGAGCCTATAGAGCGCACCCTAGTGGCTGCAGCTCTGGAGCTTTGAGTCCGCAAGGAGAAAAGCTCGAAATAAGTGTTCTGTGTCTTGTGTAGACATCTCAGATGAAAGAGAACCTTCTCAGAAAATCTTCTGAAACTGTCCTGACTTCTGTTGTGCACTAGAGGGCAACATAAACCTATGGAATTGCTGCTATTCGCTCATTATGGAGCTGAAAGTGTTTTGTTACATCTTGCTAGCTCTTTATAGATAGTTTTACCTGTATATGTTCTGCATGAAGACCTCCAATATCAACAGTGGCTTATGATTATTTTTATTTCCATTTCGATACCCAGGAACAAATAATTCAGTGAATATATTTATGCAGTTAATGAACGCCAAGATGGGGTAGATTTCACAAAGCAAATAAAACAATGAAACAGATGGAAATAGTCCTGCCAGACATATGCATGTACACAGAAACCTTCTAGATACACATATAAATTCCACTAATAATGATTGCCAAATTTTGGCTAGCTCACTGCATAGTTCTTTAATTACATTTATAGAATGTGAAAGAAATCTTTACACTCAGAGGAAACAAAATGGTTATTAACCATTTCAGCCCATGGGGATTTTTAACCTTATGCATCAGAGCAATTTTCACTTCCCATTCATTCGCTAATACCTTTATCACTACTTATCACAATTTATTGATCTATATCTTGTTTTTTCCGCCACTAATTAGGCTTTCTTTGGGTGGTACATTTTGCTAAGAATTATTTTTTTATAAATGCATTTTAACAGGATTAATAAGAAAAAAAATGGAAAAAATGTATTTCTCAGTTTTCGACCATTATAGCTTTAAAATAATCCACACTACCATAATAAAAACCTATGTATTTTATTTGCCCATTTGTCTCGGTTATGACACCATTTAAATTTTGTCCCTATCACAATGTATGGTGCCAATATTTTATTTGGAAATAAAGGTGCATTTTTTCTGTTCTGCGTCCATCACTATTTACAAGCTTATAATTCAAAAAATTTTCGTAGTATACCCCCTTCAAATGCATATCTAAAAAGTTCAGACCCTTAGGTAACTATTTGTCTTTTTTTTTTTTATTGTAATTTTTTTTTCCATTAAAATTTTTATTTCGGTCATATTTTGGTGTGTGAAATAAACAGTTAATTTTTAATGTTACTGTGTGTGTAAATTGTAATGTAAAAAATATGTAGATGTAGTTTTACTATTTGGCCACAAGATAGTCACCTCAAATTTTTCCCCTCCTTGTGCTTCTCGCTAAGCGGAAGCACAAGGAGGATGTGGAAATTTTTACGTGGAGAAAGACCGAAGCCTCTTGTAAGAGCGCTTTGGTTTTTCTGCTGGGGACACGAATCGGTGATTGGGAACCATGTTCCCATTCACTGATCCCAGGGCTACCGAAGCGCGGCACCGGTGCAGAGCAGCCGCCCGGACGTGAGCTTCACGTCCGGGTGGCAGAAATGGTTAAAGCATAATGTTCTGAATTCTTCAATACAGTTTATGGAAATATTTAAAAAAAAAAAAAAAACCCTGAGGTTTTTTTAGTTTCACTTTTGCAGAAGGCACTGGAACTGTTAAGCCTCAGTGTTTACTATACGGAGGAGTACATTTGAAATCGGCGCCGGTAGACTTGGGCGCAGGATACAGCGGTATATAGCTGATCCTGCTTCTGCACAAGTCCGGGCCGATTTAATTATTATTCCCCCTCCAGGCCGACATGGATAGTGGGGGAATGAAATAATTCAGCTTCCAACAATTGCTGAAGGCCGAATTATTATGTTTTTAAGCAACCTCGGCTCCGTCTTCTGACAGAGCCAACGTTGCTCACTGAGCGCTGCAATAGGAATGATTCCTATTGTAGTCTATGGAGGCACCGGCTGCGCCCAAATCTAGCAGCGCTGAAAAGCACTGCTCTGATATGGAGAGCTGCCTCTGCTGAGCTTTCTTGCAGTCTATTCACTGTTGCTGATAAGAGTTAATTATACATGTTGATCTGCCTAAACAAACACAGAACACAGAGAAGTGAATTTCTTCGGCATTTATATGTGGAATAAAGACTTTTCATTGTGTGCGTTGCAAGAGTTTGGGTTCGCTTTAAATAGTACAATGATATTCTTGTTTTTTTTTTCCTGCAGGTCCCATTGAGTTTGAAGAATGCAATGCAGCGGTTGTTGTAGAGGGTGAGCTATACCTGAACTGAAGCGCATTGTTTTTGCTTTGACTTTCAGGCAGGAGCCACAAAAACTGACATATTTATTATCCACAGGAATAAAACAGAAGAAAAGAAAAACATTTGGGCTTCCAACAATTATCAAGAAGGAGAGAGATACAGAATCGGTGTATGTATTTACAGTCTGGCATGTAGACGGGGAACACACTTGTCACTCTGTGCTCGCATTGTCTTTCATGTTTTCTCTCTGCACAAATGTTACATTTTTATTTTGCACCTAAATACAATAGAACTACAAAGGTGCTCAATATGCAGGGAAAAAAAACCTGTAGGTTGTTTTTTGTTTAGTTTTTTCAAAGCAAAAAGTGCAACCCAGATGGATGCAAAAAAATGTTGATTCCCAAGCAGCCTATTGACTTGCATTACAAGTGCAGCAGAGGGCAGTTTCCTGTACATGGCAAAACACCCATTATTCTGATAAGTGTCTTAGGATGCATTTCGGCAAACTTGGGCCTCGTTCACACTATACGCGCTACCGTGCACATTTTAACAAAGCCTATGACGTGCGACACACAACAACGTCAGAAGTGCATAAAGAGCACCTCTGATGTTCAGATTGTTTTCGCGTGGCGCAGCATGCAATGCGCTATCGCACTGCTGCGTGCATATTCACTGTAATGAACGAGATCAGCAATGCATGGCAATGCAGATGGCTTTGATCACGTGCGTTGTGTTTTGAACATTTAGCCATCTATGTTGCCTAAAGTGATCAAGGCCTTAAGGTGGCCACGAACAATCCAATTTCTAGCGAAAAATCGATTGATCAGATAATTCTGATCGGAAGTGAAATCATTCACTACACCGTCAACAAACCAATCTTTGCTTCCTATCTATCCCAACCGACAAGAAAAACCAAATTTTGGTTTGATGAAAATCCAATCGGACGACTATTTTTATAATCGTATATAATCGATTGTGCCTATCAACTGAGATTCTTTACAACCAATCCGATCAGAATTTCTGATCGTTCAAATGATTTTTTGCAAGATATTGTACTGTTAGTGGCTACCTTAAAGAGAACCCGAGGTGAGTTTTAACCAGTTGCCGCCCGCGTCACGCCAATGGGCGTGGCCGCGGCAGCAGCCCCAGGACCGCCTAACGCCAATTGACGTAAAGTCCTGGGGCTCTGTTTTGCAGAAGATCGCGCGCAGGCTGCGCACGCATCTCCTGCTTGGGGGCGGAGCTCCGCCCCGCCTTCAGTCTCCGAGCGGCTATTGCCGCTCAGGAGACTGTTAGACGGCGTGATCGCCGTCTATTTACATTGTGCAGCGCTGCACTGGGGACAGCCGTGTGACACGGCTGTCCCCATGGGGGACAAGAGAGCGATCGCCTCTCATAGGCAGAAGCCTATGACAGCCGATCGCAGTAATTGGCTGGCTGTGGGGAGGGAGGGAGGGGATTTAAAGAGAATCTGTATTGTTAAAATCACACAAAAGTAAACATACCAGTGCGTTAGGGGACATCTCCTATTACCCTCTGACACAATTTCGCCGCTCCTCGCCGCATTAAAAGTAGTCAAAAACGGTTTTAAAAAGTTTGTTTGTAAACAAACAAAATGGCCACCAAAACAGGAAGTAGGTTGATGTACAGTATGTCCACACATAGAAAATGCATCCATACACAAGCAGGCTATATACAGCCTTCCTTTTGAATCTCAAGAGATCATTTGTCTGTTTCTTTCCCCCTCCATCTCACTGAAGAGTTACAAGCTGATTGTTTGTTTACTCTTGCAGACAGCTCTGCCCGGTTGTCTGTAATTCTGCAGTATGTGACTCATCAGTATGTGAACAGAGTATTTATCCAGCTTGTAAAAGATAAGAGAGCAAAGAAAAGCTGGCTAATGTAAATAACACACACACACAGGGGAGTGTGCATAGAGGGGGCATGCATAGCAGATCACACTGAAGAGTTGGCAGCCTTCCAGACACAGGATGACAAGTCCGACAGGGGAAAGATAAGCTGATTTATTACAGAGATGGTGATAGTATAAAGTGCTGCAGTAAGCCAGAGCACATTATAATAGGTTTAGGAACCTTTAGGATGGTAGAAAACACAATGACATTTTTGTTACAGCGTCCCTTTAAAGAAACGAACAACAATATTTATAAAAAAAAAAAAAAACATGGGGGGAGCCATCAGACCCCACCAACAGAGAGCTCTGTTGGTGGGGAGAAAAGGGGGGGGGGGGGGATCACTTGTGTGCTGTGTTGTGCGGCCCTGCAGCGTGGCCTTAAAGCTGCAGTGGCCAATTTCACTAAAAATGGCCTGGTCACTAGGGGGGTTTAGCCCTGCAGTCCTCAAGAGGTTAAGAATCCAATTAGCATACAGAGGCTGGGTCTGCATATAATACCCAGCCTCTGTTGCTATACTGTTTCCCCCCTCCCTCCCCCCCCCCCTGCGCTCTGCTGTCCCCCATAAATCAATCGCCGTGCTGGCGACACGCAGCATGTCGCCAGCCGGCTGTTTACATGTGAAGTGTATGTCTGCCGCTCCCCTGCCTCCTCCATAGCGCTAGTCCCCGCCCCGCGTCCCTTCCCTCCAATCAGCGGGGAGGGAAGGCACGCGGGCGGGGACCGGCGCTATGGAGGAGGGGGAGTGGCAGAAATACACTTCACATGTAAACAGCCGTCGCCAGCACGGCAGTTGATATACGGGGGCATAGCAGAGCTCAGGGAAAGACTGGGGGAGACAGTATAGCAACAGAGGCTGGGTATTATATGCAAACCCAGCCTCTGTATGCTAATTGGATTCTTAAAACCCACCTCGGGTTCGCTTTAAGGTTGTGAACACACCTGTCTGTGCAGAAAACCATGAGTTCTCTGCCACGTGCATTCATTTTTTTGTTCATGCGTTTACGTTTTTTAAATCTGTCTTTTTTGAGGGGGGATACAATATCATATCTCTCTCTCTCCCCGCCCCCCATAGGAAAGCATTGTATGCGAATTGCATGTGATTCATATACAATGTTTGAGAATATCCAACATATTGTTCGTTTTTAAAATAGTACATTGCAAATTGCAGAGATCTGTGATTTTACAATGTGGCCCATAGATTTGCATTGCTGTATTTTTCGGACTATAAGACGCTCCTGACCATAAGACGCACCTAGGTTTAGAGGAAAAATACCGGGGAAGAAAAAAAATATACTAAACCTGGTGCATCCATGATGAAGGGGCATCTTGTGGATTATGCCCCCTTTGTACCTCATGCCCCATTGTACCTTTTGTGTCTTCCTGTGTCCCCCATTTGTCTCTGTCCTCCTTGTGTCCTCCTCTATGCCCCTTTGTGTCTCCCTTGTGTCCTCCATTTGTCCCCCTGTGTCCTTCTCTGCATGTTTTGATCAATGGTAAAAAGAGTGGCACTCACTCAGAGAGGGACAAGGGTGCCCAAGCCTCAAAGGAACCTCCTTCGGATCCAAATAGCAGCAAACACGGTGGAGGCTGGCACTTCCAAAAATATAAAGCTCTTTATTGATGTTTTAAAGTGCCAGCCTCTATCGTGTTTGCTCCTCCTCTGCATGGGCACAGTACACGCAGTCCCTGACATTGCAGTGGGTTGGAGGTTCGTATTGGCAGGTGTTCACAAGTCAGGAACTCCCTGCATTTGGACTATACTCAGCATTGCGTAATATGTTGGCGCTTTATAAATACAATAAATAATTAAGACGCAGTGACTTTGTTCCCCCCACTTTTGGGGAAGAAAAAGTGCATCTACTTGTCCAAAAAATATAGTATGTGCGATTTCACATACGTTTTCCGCTATGCACTAAAACACATTCATGTAATTCAAACTAGTTTGCTCCCAGCCTTATTGTTCCTAAAACTCCACCCCCTCTAACCTGTGGGGGTGGTATTCTACACCCCATCAAATCCCTTTTCTCCAAACTCCCTAAAATTGGAGCCCACTAAGCAAAGCGCTTATAGGCAGTGTTGAGCACAAATGAGTAGCTATGAGTACGTAGCTACTGGTAATACAAATTTAAGTTCGATAGCACTGCCCGCAGCAGAGTGGGGGTTAACTTAGCTATGCCGCCGCCTATAGCCGATGTGTTCCACCTGCGGTCCACATAACTCCACTAATTCCTCTTTCCAAGTTTGATAGTAGAAGTAGTAGTTATGTAGACCACGGGTGGAACGCTCTGGCTATAGGCGGCATAGGTAAGTCAACCAACCCCCCCAGCACTATCTAGCTTAAAGAGTAACTGTCAGGCTGCAAAAGCTAATTTAAACCTCTATTCTCCTGTGTTAAACAGTTTAGAAGGAAGCCAAAAAGGCAATACTGAAGTTAAAAATCTCTCTTACTATGATGTGTGCTGAACTGCAAGGCTCTTTATTCCCAAGCTCCTAAAAAGGACGCAGGCCGCATAACAGATACTGCAAAGCATTCTGGGGCTGCCTCGTCTCCCCACTGCAGTACCTTGGGTCATCCCCCTTCATTTTCCTATCACGCCCTAAGGCCAGTGCTGGTCGTAATGGAGAAAGCTACGCTTACGGATCATTACGCGTAATTTTACGCTATTACGCATTACGAAATTACGCTTACGGCATAGACATTCAATTTCGGTACATGTCTATAATTACGCATAGCACTTACGCAATTACGCGTAAGTATACCGTAATTCAGGTTATTACGTTATAGGCTTACGCGTAAAATCCTACTAGCAATTAATGCGTAAGGTCATGCTGCCAAGCGGAAAAGTTGACGCATGGATCAATGTTAGGTAGCCGCCGACTTTAAGGGTTAATAGCAAAGCCCCCTTAAGTGCTAAGAGCCTCAAATTTGGAGAATATATTAGGGAGATCAGAAGGAATAAGAGGAAAATTTTTTTTTTCAAAAAGACCTTATAGTTTTTGAGAAAATCGATGTTAAAGTTTCAAAGGAAAAATATATACATTTAAAAACCCGCCGACTTTAACGGTTAATAGCAAAGCCTGCTTAAAATTTAGGAACACCAAATTCACAGGGTATATTAAGGGGATCAGTGGGAATAAGAGGAAAACAATTTTTTCAAAAAGACCTTATAGTTTTTGAGAAAATCGATTTTTAAGTTTCAAGGGCGAAAATGTCTTTTAAATGCGGAAAATGTCAGTTTTTTTTGCACAGGTAACAATAGTGTTTTATTTTCATAGATTCCCCCAAGTGGGAAGAGTTTTACTTACTTCGTTCTGAGTGTGGGAAATATTAAAAAAAAACGACGTGGGGTCCCCCCTCCCAGACCTCTTTAACCCCTTGTCCCCCATGCAGACTGGGATAGCCAGAATGCGGAGCACCGGCCGCGTGGGGCTCCGCACCCTGACTATACCAGCCCGCATGGTCCATGGATTGGGGGGTCTCGGAAGGGGAGGGGCAGCCAAGCTTTCCCCTCCCCCTCCGGGACCTTGTCCAATCCAAGGACAAGGGGCTCTTCTCCACCTCCGATGGGCGGTGGAGGTGGAGGCCGCGATTTCCTGGGGAGGGGTTCATGGTGGCATCTGGGAGTCCCCTTTAAAAAGGGGTCCCCCAGATGCCCACCCCCCTCCCAGGAGAAATGAGTATAGAGGTACTTGTACCCCTTACCCATTTCCTTTAAGAGTTAAAAGTAAATAAACACACAAACACATAGAAAAAGTATTTTAATTGAACAAAAAACATAACCACGAAAAAAGTCCTTTAATATTCTTAATTAACCATTAATTCTTACCTGTCCCTTTAAAAGCCAGTTCCCACGCAATATCCTCGGAAATATACTAATCAGTTACAATGTAACAAAGTTATTACAATGTAACAACTTTGTTACATTGTAACTACGCCGCACCCGACGTCACTCACCACCGCCACCGCCACCGCGTCTGTGCTGCAGGACCCGACAGAGCTCTGAACTATAGCTCAGAGCTCTCTAATCATCTTTGTATTTGGGCTCCAAGGAGCCCCATTGGTCCTTAGCAGACCAATGGGGTTCCTTCTGATTTGAAGGAACCCCATTGGTCTGCTAAGGACCAATGGGGCTCCTTGGAGCCCAAATACAAAGATGCTTTCGAGAGCTCTGAGCTAATATAGCTCAGAGCTCTGTCGGGTGAAGGGACGCTAAGTCCCCGCCGGCTCCGTTGCCCTCCCCGCCTCTCCCACATGTCACCTATATACATGCTGGCACCCATGGGTGCCAGCATGTATATGAGTGACAGGTGTGGGCGGAGTGGACGGCGGGAGCCGGCGGGGACTAGCGTGTATGCGGCGGCCGGCGGGTGAGCGGCGAGTGACGTCGGGTGCGGCGTAGTTACAATGTAACAAAGTTGTTACATTGTAATAACTTTGTTACATTGTAACTGATTAGTATATTTCCGAGGCTATTGCGTGGGAACTGGCTTTTAAAGGGACAGGTAAGTATTAATGGTTAATTAAGAATATTAAAGGACTTTTTTCGTGGTTATGTTTTTTGTTCAATTAAAATACTTTTTCTATGTGTTTGTGTGTTTATTTACTTTTAACTCTTAAAGGAAATGGGTAAGGGGTACAAGTACCTCTATTCTCATTTCTCCTGGGAGGGGGGTGGGCATCTGGGGGACCCCTTTTTAAAGGGGACTCCCAGATGCCACCATGAACCCCTCCCCAGGAAATCGCGGCCTCCACCTCCACCGCCCATCGGAGGTGGAGAAGAGCCCCTTGTCCTTGGATTGGACAAGGGCTCGAAGGGGGAGGGGAAAGCTTGGCTGCCCCTCCCCTTCCGAGACCCCCCAATCCATGGACCATGCGGGCTGGTATAGTCAGGGTGCGGAGCCCCACGCGGCCGGTGCTCCGCATTCTGGCTATCCCAGTCTGCATGGGGGACAAGGGGTTAAAGAGGTCTGGGAGGGGGGACCCCACGTCGTTTTTTTTTTATATTTCCCACACTCAGAACGAAGTAAGTAAAACTCTTCCCACTTGGGGGAATCTATGAAAATAAAACACTATTGTTACCTGTGCAAAAAAAACTGACATTTTCCGCATTTAAAAGACATTTTCGCCCTTGAAACTTAAAAATCGATTTTCTCAAAAACTATAAGGTCTTTTTGAAAAAATTTTTTTTCCTCTTATTCCCACTGATCCCCTTAATATACCCTGTGAATTTGGTGTTCCTAAATTTTAAGCAGGCTTTGCTATTAACCGTTAAAGTCGGCGGGTTTTTAAATGTATATATTTTTCCTTTGAAACTTTAACATCGATTTTCTCAAAAACTATATGGTCTGTTTGAAAAATTTTTTTCCCTCTTATTCCTTCTGATCTCCTTAATATATTCTCCAAATTTGAGGCTCTTAGCACTTAAGGGGGCTTTGCTATTAACCCTTAAAGTCGGCGGCTTTTTTATATTATACGGGAGCGTAATATTACGCGATTACGGCAGACTGTGTAATTTCAATGGGAGTTTACTGTCTTACGCGTAATTTGTTACGCGTAAAACGTAACCCTACGGTCTACGCGTAATTAATTACGCGTAATACCGTAACCTTACACGTAACGCTTACGGTGCATTTGTAGTGAATTACGATGCGTAATTACGCTAATGCGTAATTTCGGCCCAGCACTGCCTACGGCTGCTTTCTCAGTGAGACGTTACAGGCTCATGTTACAGCAGATTGTAACAGCAGCCAGCACTGAAAAATCACAGGGCATATGTTCCGTTAGAGTACACTGCATGAGTCCGCTATTGTTCCTAGCCACATGGCTAATTAATATTCACTGCACAGTAGTGTTGTCCATTAGGATCTTTTTTGTGAGTGGAATCATCAGGAAGCAGGGAGGATATGACATCACAATTGGCTTCATAGGAGACAGACAAACATGGAACCTGCCATGAGCTGTCAGGAGCATCATTCTCTGCAAATACAATATAAAAATTCTGTGAAATCCAAACGTGGACAGAGAAATGCATATGTAATGTAAGTACAGGCAATATTTAGCTACTGATATGTGTTTTTTTTTCTCTGAGACCTTATACCTAACAGCTCCACTTTAATACAAGTAGCTGCATACTCATAGTGAACAACACTACTTATTGGTACAATTTAAAATGTTTAGGCGTTTAGAAATAAAAAAAAACCAAAAACCTGCAGTCTAATGAAATGCTGTTAGTGTAAATAAACTATGAATATATAAAGTCAGCGCAGGTCTATAGTAATACAGCTTTCATCATTTTTTGGTATACAGGATCTTCGAACAAAAGGGTAAAGAAGCAAGGCTTACCAGATTCCAACAACCCACATTATAAGGTTGTAAACGAGTTTGATAGGTGGTCCGCAGAACTTTCAAATGGTGTCGTTTCACCAGCGATGTTGCACACTACAGATTCCTCCGGAATATAGTAGATATCCTGAGATCGCAGAGACTCACCAAAGGGGAGTCCAGTAGGATAGTGACATGAAAGAGATATACGGCACATCTAAGTGTAAACCGTCTTTATTACATAACAAGTAAAACAATTAAAAACAAGGATAAAGGAAAACTCACATACGGGGCCCGTGCACTGGGAACCCCGAAAAAGTAGCGCGCATAAAATGGTCAATAGAAGACCTCAAATAAAATGGTGCCGCCTGTCGCCTTCCCGACCGGTTTCGCAATCTTGCGTCAATCGCAAGATTGCAAAACCGGTCGGGAAGGCGACAGGCGGCACCATTTTATTTGAGGTCTTCTATTGACCATTTTATGCGCGCTACTTTTTCGGGGTTCCCAGTGCACGGGCCCCGTATGTGAGTTTTCCTTTATCCTTGTTTTTAATTGTTTTACTTGTTATGTAATAAAGACGGTTTACACTTAGATGTGCCGTACATCTCTTTCATGTCACTATCCTACTGGACTCCCCTTTGGTGAGTCTCTGCGATCTCAGGATATCTACTATATTCCGGAGGAATCTGTAGTGTGCAACATCGCTGGTGAAACGACACCATTTGAAAGTTCTGCGGACCACCTATCAAACTCGTTTACAACCTTATAATGTGGGTTGTTGGAATCTGGTAAGCCTTGCTTCTTTACCCTTTTGTTCGAAGATCCTGTATACCAAAAAATGATGAAAGCTGTATTACTATAGACCTGCGCTGACTTTATATATTCATTGCTTGTGTGGACTTTTGGACATTGTCCTTCTCGGCTGCGGTCGCCTTCTGCCTTGGCGCTGACACTTGTTTTTTATTTATTTATTTTTTTTTTGTTTTTTATTAGTGTAAATAAACTGTCATAAATACAAGCTAATTGTGGAGTCCGCTTTCACCAAACGATGATTATATCTGGTCTGTGGCTTTTATTCTTTACTGTATATAGGGTTTTTATGACATAAAAACAAATGTTAGTTTATGTAGTTGCAACTGTTGGCATGTAGTTAGTCTTTACACATTAGTTGGGGTGATTTATTACAAACATCCAGTCTTGTACATGGGAACTAAGAGAGTAAATCTGCTGATGATATAAAGAGAGAATTTCACCTCAGATAAACAGGCATTTTCTATATTTTGTAATGTGTTTAAAGCTGATTGGTGGTTTGTAATGTAGGCGGGCACAGTGAGTATTTCTCCCTTGATAGCATCAGGCCTCATGTACATGATCGGATCTGTGACACTGCCTGTAGTTAATCACCTTCAGTGAATCGCTGACTCGGAGAAAGCATGTGGCTGGCTAAGTGATGTGCTGTCATGCATTCTTGCTCCAATCAGTGCTGGGGATTTACTTAAGAAGAATGCAGTGAAATGAAGTGCAGTTTTACTGTGTCTGCTTAAAGTAAATCTGAGCTGAAAATTAAAAAAAAACATAAACATGTTATACTTACCGCCTGTGTAGCCTACTCCTCAATCTCTTTCTCCTCTCCGGCGTCCTGTTTGTGCACTACGATCAATGAAATTCTCCGTCCTCCTCCTTAAAAATGGCAATGACCCTGTAACCGCTTCCGGGTCAGCGCACTGTTAAACTGTAATATTGCCCACTTATGCCATAGTGAAACATGGACATTACCTTGCACATCAGTTGTCCTTACAGATATAACTGACAACAACTGATATATTTCAGTTCTGACAAAGTCAGAACTGTAAGAGATTGTTTTTAGAAGAAAATAGCGAGCTTCTGAAAGGAACTAACGGTGAGGTAAGTTTGTAATATTCATTTGCAGCTACATCATGTGTTTATTTTAAATAATTTTACTCAGTTCAGGTTCCCTTTAAGGTGTAGCCAAGGTGAAAAACAAACTAAAATAATAACCAGGCACTTACTTCAGAAGAGGGCAGGCTCTGGATCCTTCAGAGGCTTCCCACGTTGTCATGGCGCCCAGCATTGCCGCGTGAAGATCTATGGAACAAGAGCTGGTTGGATATGTTATGTGGCCACTCTCCTGTTCATGCATGAGTGCAGACGTACTGCGCCTGTGTGAGTACAGCAGCGCCTACGCAGTCAGCCAGAGCTGCGCGTCTCTCTTTCTTCATCCCCTTCCCCCCTCATCCCAAAAAGCACTAGGTACATTTTCTTTCCTCTCTGGATTCAGCGGGTGGACTGGTGAGTCAGGTGTTCTGTATGTCACAAAGTAAGTAGGGAGAGAGGAGTACATGCCAGAAAATATTTCCCAAAATCCCAGAATGACCTCAGAAGCCCTGTGTCTGTGTCCGCATGAAGACATGAGACTGTGCAGTTCACAGGAAACACATGGCTCTAGAGGTCTTGTGTCTGTATGGAGAGGTGCACAGGTGAAGGCCGGCTTGACACTGCAGATGTGCGGTGCATCGGTCGCACCGCCCAAAACAGGCCTTTGGGGATTACCGCTTACTTCCTATTGGGAAATCGATGACATGCGTAATGCTGAAATCTGCAGCGGGTTTTTAAACCACACACGTGTTACCATAGACTTACATGACTTCTGGTCTGACACAGGAGCCCCACGGTAACGGAAGTTTGGAAGCGCGTTAAATTGGGCACTTCCGGCGCAGGGTACTGCAACGTGGGGAGGGTGAACTCTCCTACAGACTTTAATTAGGCTGTGGTTGGTGCGGTAAATTAACCGCACCACCCCAGTGTGAAATGGCCATCAAGCGAGATTCTGCAATTTGAGAAGTTAATTTCCAAAGTTAATACCTTTTAAAATTGTCTTCGGTTTTTGGCTGTAACTGGGTTCTTGCCTCACTATTAATTTCTGTAATACTAGCATAGTCCACAATGTCACCTTACAACTAAATAGCGTTTTGTCTATTGAAGCTATGTAGCATAATGCACTGTCGGACATTACGGGGGCATCCTAGCTGCTATGGAGTTGGTAAGCGCCGCGAAGGAGGCAGGCAGCTCCGCTCACACAGCATTAGGATCCCTCCAGTTTTTGCTGCTTTGTATACGCTTGTATATGCTGTATACGCTTGTATATGCTTGTATATGCTTTGTATATGCTGTGTTGCCTTGTACATGCCTACTCTTGTATACTATGCTGCATGTGTATGTCTCTCAATCTACTGCATGTCTGATACTGTACCGTACCATCACCGACCCTGTATGTGCCAAAAATAATTCCGGGTACAACTCCGTTGTACTTGGTGAAATAAATAGATTCTGATTCTGATTTAAGCGTTCATGCTTAATACCGGTTTCTTTGTTTTTCTTTCAGGGAGAATGCTGATTCAGATTCCATTGTAAGTACTTTTTTTTCACTTTGTAACTCTCCTGTATTTTAATAAGCAAGCTGTGACCAAATGCAGCATTGCAAGATATGTGCTGTCTGCAGTGCCCTAAATGTGTGACTGTGGTCATTGCAGGATATTGTTGCATTTTATTTTATTTATTTTTTTATTGTGTGATTAGAGTAAAATCCTGCCAATTTGAGTGGAGCAATGGGCAAGGTAATGTCAGGTTGTCATTGTTGTCACTGGGAAGACTTTCTCTTGGTGTTTTCAGTGACAGTCATCAGGACAGGAAGTAAATAAGTAAAAGTAGAATCTTTTCAGTGGGGCCATAAAACAAAGTGGACTATATTCCTGCTCTTACCTTGGTGTTTATCTGTTTAAAGTGCACCTGAACTCTTACACAGGACAAAAGGAAAATGCACCCTCTATGTTTTTAGAGAGTTTAACTGATCTAATTCCCCATCATCTGTGACTTATCACCAGTATACCCGTAAAAAAGGGCAATGCGCTCAACAACTCATGCTAAATAAAATATTATAAAACCGTGTATCACACTACTTCATAGCCTGGTTTACACCAAAAAAAAAACGTATTCACATTTTTTTTTTTTTGTTTTTTTTTAAACGGCTATATATAAAACTGGAATGGCCACTGAGATTAGCATTAGACAGTCTCTAGATATAAATCTTCTCAAATCTCCATACAGTTCCAATAAACTCTTAACAGCATCCTCATGAGAAACAATATACGCTCACAGGAACAGTTGGCCAACCTCATACGATCGGCAAATGCGTTTTCTGTCAATCCACACGTCCCTGCAGCTCTCCTTCCAGGTTCTTCAACACTCAGTGCATGCCAGATAAATGCACAGCAATAGTGTAATACCGCTTAACACCGCTTTAATTGCCATTGCCAAACAGTTGCATGCTGGAGGTCTTTTTGTCTATAAACCCACCCTCCTCCCACAGTCTTCAGACACTCCTACTGAGGTCCATACTAGGAAGTGCACTGTCTTATGCCATCAGGAGGAGGTGGAAATACAGGGAAGAGGAATATATTATAGATAAAAAGACCCCCAGCATGCAGCTGTTTGGCAATGGCAATTAAAGGGCCAGTGCTCCTAAAGAACTTTGATGCAAGATGTCATTTTGTACATATGAAACACTTGTAACGATGGTCTGTGCTGAGCCTCTGGTGAGAGGCTCGATTATATGCTGGGTGAAGGCACACTGGGTGCTGTGTGAGAGATCTGGGGAGCACTGGTGATAAGTAGTGAAGTGCTAAGCAGTATTACACTATTGCTGTGCATTTATCTGGCATGCACTGAGTGTTGAAGAACCTGGAAGGAGAGCTGCAGGGACATGTGGATTAACACTGGCAGAGCCAGAAAACGCATTTGCTGATCGTATGAGGTTGGCCAACTGTTCCGGTGAGCGTATATAGTTTCTCATGAGGATGCTGTTAAGAGTTTAATGGAACTGTATGGAGATTTTAGAAGATTTACATCTAGAGACTGTCTAATGCTAATCTCAGTGGCCATTCCAGTTTTATATATAGCCGTTTTTTGGAAAAAAACTGTGAATAAGTTTTTTTGGGTGTAAACCAGGCTATGAAGTAGTGTGATACACTGTTTTATAATATTTTATTTAGCATGAGTTGTTGAGCACATTGTACTATTTTACGGTTATTAACTTTGCACTGAGTACACACTCTGTTTGGCAGTTTGGCGATCCAACATATGCGGTGTATTGAGGAGGAGCTATATGTATTTTTACTCTTTATTATGAGGAGCGCATGGTTAACCTATTGGGGACCTCTGTAGGTTCAGTCAACGTCCGCGCTAAAGAACTGCTCCCGACGCGATCGTGCGCACCCGGAGGGGGAGATTAAGCTGTCATATGACAGCTGATATCTCTCCTGAGTGATCAGCAGCCATCACGTATGGCTGCTGATCTAGTGATCACTACTATCGCCATCGGATCGTAGTGATCACTTTGACAGCGGCGGCGGCAGGGGGGAAAAGAAGAGGATCCACTCACCTCCCTGCTGTTCCAGCGACGATCGGTGCCCCCCTCCGCTCTGGCCGGCATCTCCACTCCGTCTGACGTCAGCGCCGGGTCCCGGGTTGATGACGTCCTCAAGCCGCGACCCGACCTGAGCGTCATTTGGAGCAGAGATGCCGGCTGGAGAAGAGGTGGCTTCTGCGGCTCATCGCTGGAGCCTGGAAGGTGAGTGATTGCTTCCAGCTACAGGGGGGGACACCTGCCTCCATGGGGGACACACTGCCCAGCACACCACAGACGGGAGCCGGCCGCCCGACCCCCCCCCCCCCCCCCCCAAACGTGAACCCTCCTCCACCACAAAATGCCCTGGTCCTTAAGGGGGGTTAGGTTGCCGGTCCCGAAATGTTTAAAAGACCCCCCTAATCACCAGTATAATTTGATCTTTCAGCTGTGTCAGTTGGCTGCCACGGCAGAACAGCTAATTGGTAAACAAAAAAAAAGTAGACACTGCAGATTTATTGCTAGATTTGTATCAGCTGTAACAAAGAAATGTTTTTCTGTAAAAGTTATTATGCTGTTGCTTAACTTTTAGAGCAGAGAGGAATTTCTGGGTTCAGGTCGGCTTTCAATATAGAAAAAAAACCAATCTGTGCTATAGTTCTACTGTGACAATTTACAGATGGCAATGACCTGTAGCTCTGCCTCACTAGCTGTTTCTTGCTTCACCAGCATGGAGGCAGGCAGGGAACGTGTGCAGCCAATGACCTTTAGGAGGATGAGGATCGAGTTCTGCTTAGTCATAGTTTTCCATACAGCGTTATTGGGGAAGACTTTATTGCACACGTGTGTTTGAAGATAAGAAAACACACATCATATGGAGAGATCCATGTGATCCACGCTATGTGAAGCTCAAAGTCAGGATGTTTATAAAATTACACTGGTTTGCATGGAACATATTTTGTTTTTGTTTAGTTAAAGGACATCTGAGGTGAAAACTGATGAGAAAAACAATTGCATCTATCCTCCCTCTCCTAAAATGGCATTTTTCAATATCCCACAGTTTTATTTTATATTTGAATCCAGTTTTTAAGTGTTTATGTATCTAATTTTTAAGTGTTTATGGTTTCATTGTCTGCTCAATGACACCTTCATTGACGTATGCTAGAGCTCAAATCTAGGAATTATTGACACTTTTTATCTCTTTTCTGTTCTCAGAAGCCATTTAATCACAGGAAAGTGTTTTATGGCTATAATTACTTAGAAGGGACAGTCTGACCCAGTCCAACCCAGACTGAAACTGTCACTTGCATACCTGATGTTTGACTCTTTAAGGCAGAGAAAGAAAAAAAGGAACACAGCCTAGTTATTTGTGTGCTTGGCACTGTACATATACATGCCTATCTCATCATGTCACATGTCACCTTGGGTATCCTTTAATCTGCTCACTCCAACCTGAATTATCGCAAATTCTCTCTGTTTAAAGAAAGCAAACTTTTGTTTTCCATAGCATTTTAGTAATGGGGCTTTTAGGACCATTGTAGTCCCTCACACACTCCAGTGAGTTCTGGTTCACCATGAGCTTGCTGGTTAGTCTTTACCTCTCGGTGTTACAAGCCCTACTCCATAGAGCCAAATTAATCCATGCCATGCACTGATGAGGATCAACCAATCCGAAACAGCCTGTATGCATGTTGGATTATTATGGCTCTGTACAAATTTAACAAGCTGACACATCATTGCATTCCAGCGGATCTGGAGGTGTGTCTAGCTTCTAAGGGTAACAATGGTTAATTTGCATATATTCAGCAGTGATGCTGTGGGAGACATCTCAAGCTCACTCCAACCTGAATTATCGCAAATTCTTTCTGTTTTAAGAAAGCAAACTTTTGTTTTCCATAGCATTTTAGTAAGGGGGCTTTTAAGACCATTGTAGCCTGTCACACACTCCAATGAGTTCTGGTTCACCATGAGCTTGCTGGTTAGTCTGTACCTTTAAATACTGAAAGGGCATTTTTTTAATCCGGTAATAGTTATTGCACATTAATGTAGTATGATTGGTGCAGCGGCTGAGAGTAGAGACTCGTGAGCTCAATCCATAGACCTACTATACTGTTTGGGTTGGTGGGCAAGATTTCATACCCTTCCACTTCACGGTTAGGTTTTTGTTGTAGCCTGTCCAGTGCCCCAGTTTGGTATGCTTTCTCTTTCTTCCTTCCCTGCAACACTTAACAGAAGTTGAGGTGAATGACAAAATGTTAGTGAAAAGTGGCTTGGCTGCACCTACATAGCCACGCTGCCTACAGTCCAACCTCAGCTCCGCTGTAGAAGTAGGGAGTATGGTCAGCAGGACCTGACTATGCTTGCTGTGTTTGAGCTTCCACAAGTAAGCCCAGATGCAGAAGAACTCTTTAGGATTCTATACAACCCTTTTTCAGAGTGAACTTAGCAGAGAGGGTAGTAAGGACGAAGCTGGTAAAAAGGAGAAATGTGTGCGTCCGGAGCCGCCCTATAAAATAGCAGGTGCTGAGGCTTCCCGCTATGCAAATTAAATAGATCCATGCACTCAATTTTCTGCCCAATGCCATTAATCGTGGCGAGGGGGGGATTAGGGGCTGGTAGTTAACCCATTAGCAACTTCAATAGAGTTATCTTGTTTGAGATAAATGCACTGCTTTCAACCTAAGTCGTCACAACTTGTGCTGTAAATTTATAGAATGCTTTGATCTCTTTCTACTTATAGAAACGGAAAGCAGAAGTCCTCTGTTATTGTCTCACACTGCCCCCTAGTGACAAATGGCCATAAATAGACATTACAGTAGAACTAATTAAAAGCTTTGAGATGTGGGGGGAGGGGGAGTTCTGTCAGGCATAGGTAGATGGAGGGTTAAGGGTTAGGCATCGGTAGAGGGTGGAGTTCTCTGTGAGCGTAGGGTTAGGTTACGCCATAGTAAAATATCGGTAAAGATTGCCCATAGTTTACGATCGATAGTTTTAGAATATTGGTAATTTTACTGATTTTCTACTAGCGGCAACCCCCTGCACCTTTTTTCCAGACTCCTTTATTATAAGTATGCAGTAAGGATGCTCAGATTTCTTGATAGAGGTTATACAGGTTCACCTTTGTAGGGACCAGGTAGGAAGTGACATTCAGTCCCCCCAGATCTTCCTTAGTTCAGTTTTTTTGTAATGTGCTCGATAAACAGAGCAGGTCTCATTCACACTATGTAGGGTGACGTATAGTCTATGTGAAAAGACTAAATATATGCAGTGTGCAGTAACCTATAGCCACCATCCAGCCTTTCATCTTTTACCATTACTGTTGCTAAATACTGAAATCTTCCTTTGTTTCCTGAGGATTATTGCCGTTTGCGTATTATAACGAACACACCTATGTTTATAGACCTGTCACTCCCTTCAGTGTAATGGGTCACATTGCAGTGCAGCTACACTTAATGACTTTATTGCTGCATAAATGGACATTGTGCCACCTGGGCCTGTGATACCTCAGATGAACTAAAAGTGATCATGTGATAATTACCTCACCCCTCTGCATCTCCAACCCCCACTCTGTAATGAAGGGAACCTCTCTGGAGCCACCGAGGGTGGTGCTCCTCATGCCCTGTGTCTTTGCACCTCAACCTTTCTTTAGCTTTATTTCAAGATGCATTATGTGCGGGCTGAGCTTCCTGCGAGCGTTTAACTCACACCAGTCGCATTGCTAATGAAGTGCTGCCTTCTCGATAGCTGCAAGGTTAAATCGGTGAAGCAGGGCTTAATTGGGTTTGACTTACAATGTTTACTTTCTGACTTGCTTGTTGTGGTGCTTGGAGTTAATAATTTATGGAACACACTGAACTGGAAACACGTCCGTCTTTCGTGCAAAATCTAGAAAGTATTGAGTGTTTTACAGAGGTGCACTTAGGTCCTCCCTTCCCACGCCAATACATTGTGAATAGGAATCTCTTATAGGAACCATGCCTGTTAATCTCTGAGGTTAATGTAACGTTTCACTTTAGATTTATAACTATTACTGCACGTTAAACTGATATTTATATTATTTTGTTTATATGGTTATTTCCAAAGACATGGACCCTCAATGGTTTTTATAAACACATTAAAGTAAACCTGGACTTACTTACCAATTAGGCCAGTTTAATCAATGCCACGGTGAAAAGCAGTCTCTTTTCTAGAACGCCCTGCACTGTCGCACGTGATGAGGCACCACTAGAGGGCATCATAGAAAAGAGACTGCCACAGGTAAGCTAACAAGGAATCCACCCACCTGCCATCTTTACTTTGTACCTGTGTATATCTGGAATTACACAGTCTTTTCAAGAGGTTAGTGCCATCATTTCCTCTACTGACCACAAACCATAATCTAACAACAATGACAGTGAAGGGTCACCTATTACAACCTTCAGCCACCCAAGCAGCCTCCAGGCTACCATTTTCCTACCCTTGGCTTATACCCGGGTCAATCATTTTTCCTGTATTTTTTTAAGGTAAAAGCTGGGGAGTCTGCCTATACTTGGGGTTTGCTTATACTCGAGTATATACGGTATGTGAACAGGCACTTAGGCTTCATTAGGATATACTGGCATATTATTGCTGCATGGGAATGCAGGATCATGTCTGTTGATCTTTTATGCTCAGTCTTACTACCCTTAGGTATTTTTAACAGCAAAACACTACTGTGACAGAAATCCTCAGCTTGCCTGCAATTTAGGCATGTTTGTAGAAGAAAAGGGAGGGGTCGAGTGAGGCTTTCCAGTCAGTATATCTGGATATTCCTTAAAGAGCTTCCTCCAGTCTCATGAGGTGCGTGGGGTCCCTCACCATCCTCTGCTGCCTCACCATTCTCTTCTAATCCCCCCGGTAATGTGGCCAGCCTTGCTCTTTTGTGAATGCGTGGCTTGGCCGCATACAATTCCGTAGCCGGGAGCGTACTGAGACTGCGCAGTAGTACTGCACAGGAGCAGAACTCTTCAATGCACAGGATTGCAGTGGGGGCTAGCATGCGCAGAAGCACATGACTGGACAGAATACTGGGGGGGGGGGTTAGAAGATGATGATGAGGGACCCCCAAGCACCTCGTGAGGCTGGAGGATTCCCTAGATAAGTATAAATATAGCATATAGCGATTATCTTCATCTCAGGTACCTTTTAAGATATGACCATTGACACCCCCAATCATGAGATCAGTGCTACATCTGACCTAAAAGAATCAGATCAGATGACCTTCTGCCTCTCTGTACTGAGTGACTACATCAAGCATGACACACCTGTTCTGATGAGATGACGAGCTATGTCCTGGGCACAGGAAGTTCTATCAGTTTAGAAGGAACCCTGTTTTATTTCTATAGATTGACTTGTTTTACTGCTTTTTTTTTTTTAATAATTGCTGTTTCATTTTAGAATCTTCCTGCGGTTGATGAAGAAGGATATAGCATAAAACCGGAAGAAAACCAGAATTATATCCTTTTCTTGCGTCACTTATTGACTGTTTAAAACGGATAATGTTTAATCTATAACTGGATAAGAGTCCTGTACTGTAATAGCTCTGGCTGCTCTTATCATATAATAATAGGTACATAGCGGTGTCAGGAGCCTATGGAAATGGGACGTGCATTAATGCAGGAGCAGAGAATTTCCTCTGTGCAGAAAGACTCCTGTTCATTTTTCTGTAAATCTAAGCACATGTAGTATCCCATAGGAAAGGCAGGAAACAGAGGTGAGCCATACAAATGATCACTGCCCCCTGTGTGAACTACATTAAGCCTACCTAAGCTTGTAACCAGCAAACTGATTGCCAGTAGTAGGTGTTTTAAGTAAATGTGAAGTCAAAAAAAAAAAAAAAGCAGATACTCACATATGGAGAGGGAAGGCTCTGGGTCCTAATGAGCCTTCCCTTTCCTCTCTGTGTCCTCGTTACTCACCTATGGAGAGGGAAGGCTCTGGATCCTATGGAGCCTTCCCTTTCCGCTCTGTGTCCTCGTTACTCACCTATGGAGAGGAAAGGCTCTGGGTCCTATGGAGCCTTCCCTTTTCTCTTTGTGTCCTCGTTACTCACCTATGGAGGGGGTTATGGAGAGGGAAGGCTCTCGATCCTATGGAGCCTTTCCTTTTTTCTCTGTGTCCTCGTTACTCACCTATGGAGGGGGAAGGCTCTGGATCCTATGGAGCCTTCCCTTTCCTCTCTGTGTCCTCGTTACTCACCTATGGAGAGGGAAGGCTCTGTATCCTATGGAGCCTTCCCTTTCCTCTCTGTTTCCTCATTACCGTGCTGTCACCCCCATTGCAGATGCCTTTGGCGATCCTCATAAAGCTTCATAAGCAATCGCGTCTCCGAGTGTTTCTGTAGATGGGTGGTTCTGTACTACGCATGCACAGTACAGAGCTGCCTGTCCTCGGAAGCAATCGAGCACAAAAGTACTTCTGAAGCCTCCCAAGGGCTCCTGGAGGCGGCGAACAAGATCCAACGCCTGCCCTCTTTATAGGTGACTAGCTGCCTTTTTTGGGCACTAAACGTCCATCCATTTTAGCTTTCTGGATCTCCTCCTGATTGATACAGAGGAACTCAAAATAGCAGTAAAGGTGGCCATACATCAGGCTACTTGGTGGCCGATCGACCATCCGATTTGATTATTATAATCAGAATCAGATGAAAATCAATGCCGCCAAGTGCATGCCCAAACGACAGTGCAACCAATTTTGGTCCGAAATTGGTCTCATATATCGAACATGCTGCAGGATGTTGGGCCGTTGTGGTCGGATGGATGCATGGCGGTAATGACGAGGACGGACGAGGAATATCAGGACGAGCGACTAAACTCCCGGCGCTGCTGCCCTAATGTATAAGGGCTCTTTCACATCAGAGCTTGCGTTGAACGCTCAAAGCATACGTTTTGTTGTATGCGTTTTAATGCGTTTTGATATGCGTTGCACTGCAGTGAGTGTGCGTTTTTAATCCGTTTTCAATGCGTTACAGCACATAGGAAAACGCAGGTAATTTTTTTTTCTTTTAGTTTTCAACTTTCTACATTGTTCCTCTGTTGCATTCTGGGACTGATTGCCTGCGTTAACGGATTAAAAACGCGCATAGTGTGCGTTTTACATTGACTAACATTGTAACGCATAAAGCTAGCGTCGGCTGAAAAACTGCGCCTGGGTGCAGTGTAACGCAACGCACAAAAAGGCTGCGTTATATGTGAAAGCTAAAATGAAAGTCTATGGACTTTCATTTCACCTTGGGTAACGCAAACTTTACCCTTTGCGTTGAAACGCAGAAAATCTGCCCTAATGTGAAAGAGCCCTAAATGTGTATGTAATGTGTGCATTTATACATTACCTGTCCTGCGTCGCAGTGCCCGTCTTCTGAATCCCCGCTCTTCTGTTAGCCCCATACACTCTGTCGGCACATAACACGCCGGTGTGTGACGTCACACACCGCCGCGGCAACATGTATATGTGGCTATGGAAGAGTGGCGAAATCAGAAAATGGGCAGGCACCATGACGTAGGACAAGTAATGTGTGAACGCACACATTACATACACATTTATACATAAGGGGAACAGCGACAGGCCTCGGCCGATTCCTGAGAGATTTTATGCTGAAATTGATCGGGAATCGGCCTGAAGTTTATGGGCAGCCGACAGATCTCTCTCTAATAAGATTCAGTCAGAGAGAGATTTGTCTCTTGGTCGAATCTGCCCATCATCGCTAGATATATGGCTACCTTTTTAGCTGTGTTAGCTTGGGCAAAGCTGTCTGTTTTGTTTCACACACCCATATACAGGCACCAGTATACTGTGTGAAGGACTATGGAGTCTCCGAAGGACTGATTAGCAGAAAGCTTCAACCTAACTTCCTTTGCTTTTCTTTCCTCACATTGCAGCTCAGATGCTACCCTCAATCCAGACAAGCCAAGCTATCGGATAGCTGCTCAGTCCTTCCCGGTAACTCACAACTCTCCTCTACACTTTGCTGTATGCGTAGATAGGTATATTTGCCTCTAGTGATGTTGCAGCCATTAAAAACTTGCATGAATAGTAGGGGGAAGACATTTTATTCATTATAAACTATTCATGTTAACTTGCTGCTCAGCTACCCTGATATTTCTAAAGTTCATATTTGTAAAGGTGACCATAGACCTGACGATTGTGGGCAGATTCGACAAAGAGACAAATTTATCTGTAATGGAATCTGGTTAGAGATATATTTGTCTCTTGTCGAAGCTGTCCATATACTGCAGGCCGATTCCCGTCCGATTTCAACATAAAATCTTTAGGGAATCTGCTGAGCCCGGCACTGCCCCCAATGTATAAACGTGTCCCCCCCCCCGTGTGTGCATTTATACATTACCTGTCCTGTAGCAGCCTCCACGCGGTGGCCGTCCATGCCGGGTAACAGCCGCATATACGCTAGTGGCGCATAACGTCTGACGTCAAACGCTATAGCCGCTAGCGTGTATGTAGAACCCGGCGAGATGGACGGACACCGCGTGGAAGCTGCTACAGGACAGGTAATGTATAAATGCACACACACACATTCATACATTGCAGCGGGGGATTCATTGTTTCGTCACTAGTTCTAAAATCACGCACCTGACCAACCAACTTCGGCCCAACATCTTGCAGCATGCGCGATCGACCATGCAACCAATATCCGGCCCGATATTGGTCACTTTGTCGGTTCAGGCATGCACTTGGTGGCACAGGTTTTCATCCAATTTGATTACAATTGAATTGGATGGTCGATCGGCCGCCAAGTCGCCTGATGTATGGCAACCTTTATTGCTTTAGTTGACATGATGAGTAGTCTTGTAGGAGTGGCTGGATAATGTACTGGTTAAGGGCTCTGCCATTTGACACAGCTCTTCATGTTCAGTAAGCCAACACCTATTCAGTAGGAGACCTTGGGCAAGAATCCCTAACATTGCTACTGCCTGCTGAGCATGCCCTATAGGCTGCAGCTCAAGCACTTTGAGTCTGCCCAGAGAAAAGCGTGATATAACTGTTCTGTCTTGTGCTTTGCTGTTTCCATAGGTTAGATGAGGCTTCACACTCTTCTGTTTTTATGAAACCATCATTACCACAAACATCCTTAACTTATGCACACATACCAAAGAAAACCATTTTTACTCAAGCGATTCTGATGATGATGGTGACGATGGGCCTAAGAAGTTTCATGTGGAAATCAAACCTATGCAGCCAAACAATGGCACCCATCACACGATGGCCTCCCTAGATGAACTGAAGGTCTCGATTGGAAACATCTCCCTCTCCCCAGCACCATCTGTGAGTAGCAGTGTGAAACAAGTAGATCATACCTGAAAACTAGCTGCAATAAAAATGAAAAAATGCATAAATAAAGTCTGCTGCTTGTTTCTAGAGTCTACATTCATCGTTAATTATCTTTTATTTTGTCTGTCAGGAATAGCACATTTATATCTGTCAAAAAGCCTAATCTTAAAGAGGAACTCCAGTGAAAATAATGTAATAAAAAAAGTGCTTCATTTTTACAATAATTATGTATATATGATTTAGTCAGTGTTTGCCCATTGTAAAATCTTTTACATCCCTGATTTACATTCTGACATTTATTACATGGTGACATTTTTACTGTTGGCAGGTGATGTAGCTGCTGCTTGCTTTTTGGGCAGTTGGAAACAGCTGTATACAGCTATTTCCCACAATGCAGCAGGGTTCACAGACAGGAAACTGCCAAGAGTACGTACTCAGAATTTCTTTGTGGGAGGGGTTTCACCACAATATCAGCCATACAGCGCCCCCTGATGGTCTGTGTGTGAAAATGAATAGATTTCTCATGTAAAAGGGGGTATCAGCTACTGATTGGGATAAAGTTAAATTCTTGGTCGGAGTTTCTCTTTAAAATAACATTAGTACAATCATAATAAAAGTACCATAAACATCCAGAATAGACTGATGGTAATTAAATGGCTTTCAAAAGAGAAAATGTATCTAAATAATAAAAAAAAGACTAGAAATAGTTACAGGAACAGGTGAAACTCAAAAAAATAGAATACCATGCAAAAATCCATTTATTTCAGTAATTCAACTTAAATGGTGGAACTAATATATGAAATAACCTCATTACATGGAAAGCTAAATATTTCAAGCCTTTGTTATCATTTTGATGATTATGGCTTACAGCTTATGAGAACTCCAAAATCAAAATCTTAGACCATTAGAATATTGTGCAAATGTTCCATATTCTAGGCTCAAAGTGTCAGACTCTAATCAGCTAATTCATGCAAACCACCTGCAAAGGGTTCCTATTCAATATATTAGTTTCACCTTTTACGGTAAGTTGAATTACTGAAATAAATGTTTTTTTGCACGATATTTTAATTTTCGAGATTCACCTGTAATCTTTGCCATGGTTGATCCCAGAAACCCATTTCTTACAATTCTTCTACAAGAAGAAACAGTTTTCTGTAACTATTTTTGCACATAAAATCTGTTATAGCAAATATGATTTAAACTCATCTATCCACTATTTCAAACTATAAAGATGAAACAAAACTGTGACCTGGTCATAGAAATCCCTTTGAGGGGGATACCATGACAGAAGGAACAAAATACGCAAACTTTATTCACATACACCCAAAAAGTTGCAAACTCACATTTTCAAGGGAGGCTAATATGTTGTTATATTCCTACATTATATATTTTGATGTACAATGGTGACGACACTGGTTTGCGTCGGAACTCAGCAGTCCCAAGCTTTTAGACATTGGAATATGTTATTCTTTGCAAATGTATATATTACAGGGTATGGGTCTTAAAGAGACAGGAGTGTGGAAGACAACATTTGGATTGACAGGACTTCAGATTTCCACAAAATTATTACATTTAATAAATGTACTTTTATTTAAAAACTTCACAAATCTCATACGTTTTGACACGATAGGAGGTAGCATCCCTGTCAATCAAAGTCGCTTACATTTCCTTACCATAGTACCTATTATTGGAAAGGGCGGGACATGATGGTAGGCTTTAGAAAAATAAAGTCCCATCTATCCTGCTGAAAACAATATACATGTAGTACACAAAATGAAGTTGCAGTTATCAAATCATACAGCTCACCTCTGAAGGCTGAAAAATTATCTGAAAAAAAAGTTGTTTTTTGTAAAGAGCTGGTTGCTGAACTGGTTCAGGTGATCATTAGGGATGATCAATGAGATGCAAATATTTCCGAGTTCATGCAGGATCATGTAAATTTTTATGCAAATAACTGCAGCTTGAAAATGGACCAATCAGATTAAACCTGGGTGGGACTTGATTGGTCTATTTTCAAACTGCAAGTTTTTTTTTCAAAAAAGCTGGTTGCTGAACGGGTTCAGGGGATCATTAGGGATGATCAATGAGATGCAAATATTTCCAGGTTCATGTAGGATTATGTCAATTTTGATGTAAATAAATACAGCTTGAAAATGGGCCAATCAGTTTAAACCTGGGTGGGACTTGATTAGCCCATTTTCAAGCTGCATATACTGTATTTGCATCCTCTTCAGTCAAGTCAGCACCATCAGCAGTAAATATAGCTCTTTGTTAAAATAGCAGCATGACAGTCATCCGCTCAGCTGTATTTGCATAAATATTTACATAATTATGCATGAACTTGGAAATATTGCATCTTATTGGTCATCACTAGTGATCATATGTACTATGGAATGTTTTCGGTATTTATAGGTCGTTGGCCTGGTTTTAAATTTCACATTTCCTAAACTATTTTTGCTGTAACCATAATGTGAACTTTATTAACGAAAATATTTTCCTTTATTTCCCCCTAATCTTTTTCTACCTAAATGCGGGCAACAGAGGCAAAGTCCGGTGAGTAATGCTGACTGATTTACATTATGCTAAACCAGTGGTCCTCGAACTGCGAGCCGAATGCAGCCCACAGAGGTTTTTTTCCCTGCCCCCCATCCCCCCTCCCCCCAAACACTAAATGTATAACTGATAGATGTGGCCCACTGCACCTTAAAATATTGGAGACCCACATATAGAATTGTAGTGCTGGCACCACCCATCCACATACTGTAGAAACCAGCAAGCAGTCATTCGCTGGCTTCCAATCCAATTCTGCATCAGGTGACACTGATGTCCTATTGGATGGCAGGTTGTCACCTGGGTATGCTTCACTGTCTGGTGCACAAAGATGTTCTTTGGGCGCCGCATGACTGAATGGCTGCTGCTGGGAGGTCTCCTCCGGGCACGATTGGGGGGAATCAATACCTAGATTCAAGGTAATGTTTTTCAACATCATTTTATGTATGTTCCGGCCCCCCAGCAGTCTGAAATATGTTGATCCGGCCCCTGTCCGAAAAAGTTTTGGGACCCCGTGCTAAACAATCACTATCTGCTGACCTTACTCATAATAGAAGCATATGATCCTGCTATTTAGGATGCACATATTTCTACAACTTGTTGGTTCCTCTTCACAGGATCATGTTTAATGTATATGATTGCCACAGTATCTTACTTTTGAAACCCCTACATTTTTTTATCTATCTAAGCCCCTCTGCAGCAAGTGCTGTAAAAACATGGCAGGTGATTTGGGCGCAGTCGGCACCACCATAGGCCATAATAGGAATTAAGGCTAAAGCAGCGCTCTGAGTGATTTGGGCGCCGTCAAAAGACTGATCACAAATTACGATAAAAAACACTGTAATTTGGCCAACAACAATAGCTAGAAGCCAAATTACAGAATTGAGGTACTCCCCAGCGAAGCAGGTGGATTTGGCGCACGGCGCTCAGCGCCCCATAGCAGCGATGTTATGCTGCACGGGGTGCGTAAGAGTAATCTGGGGCTCAAGCGATTGCTGGACCCCAAATTACACCTCATTCCGAGTTGCGATTACTTGGAGGGGGAATAGTATTTAATGCCACCGGGGAATTTAGCGTCAGCTGGGAGAGCCATCATTTGGCTAGCCCTGCAGCCAACTTACTGGCGGCATACTCACCAGGCCTCCTAATAAGTTTGTAGGGGAAATGGTGGGCCAAGCTGGTACAGTAGAATCCCTTTATAGTAAATTCCTAGGGACCTGGCCAAGTTTTTTTTGTTTTTACTAGATAAGTAGTTTACTTTATCATGCAATGAAATGAAGAAGGCGGATTCCGGAACTCCAAATGCAGAGAATACTTTATTCAAGCACGGTGACAAGCTTACAACAGGTTAGAATAGTGCCAGTGTCGACAGCTGTTTCGCGTGATTTCACGCCTCCTCAGGACACCAAGGCTTACCCTTTCCTCCCCAAGTCCCACCTATATACCTAGCTATGGGGGCGGTTACAAATACTTCTCAGTCTCAGTCTAAGTGTTAACCCTTTAGGGAGGAAACATATACATATATACACTCCTATGCAGTAAAAATCATGTGTACACTCCATTGAATTATCTTTAAAAAGCTGAAATTTCGTTTCTATCATTAAAACCCAGATTCTCCAAAGCATTGGTCATAGATATCAAGGAGGCCTCCTTATGTAATAAAAGTTCCTCTCTAGGTCCCCCTCTAGCCATATCCGAAATTTTCCTCAAGCCGGCCACTCTTAAGCAGTCTGCATCTCGTCCATGGCAAGAATTTACATGGTCAATCATACGGCGTGACCCCACTCCATTTTTGATCGACCTTTTATGTTGCAAAAACCTGTCCTTAAGTGGCTGAGTGGTCTCCCCTATGTAGAATCTCCCACAAGGGCACCAAATACAATACACCACATATCTGGACCTGCAATTAATAAATTCTTTAATATGCCACGTGACGCCCCCTACCTGAGCTACTTTGCCTTTCCTTCTAAATTTACATGCTGAACAATGGCCAAGAGGAAAGTTTCCTTCCCATTTTTTATCCGTAAGCCAGTTTCCCTGTCTTTCCTGTATAGGTTTAAATTCACTGTGAACCAATACTTTTTTAATCGTACAACCCCTCCTAAAGCTAATTCTTGGGGGCCTACTGGCAACTTCCCTTAGGTGATCGTCCAGTGACAATAAATGCCAATGACTACGTATCACCTGGTGGATCTGGTTGGACATAAGGGGTAAAATCAAATACAAAATTGAATCTCCTATCTTCCTGTTTCCTCTTTGACCGTCTGCTTGGTAACTGAGTCCGAGATATCGATCTGGCTTTTTCCAAAGCCTGCTCGATAGATTTTGTCTGATAACCCCTTTGTAAAAGGTGTGTAACTAAATCTGATGCCTGAGCTTCAAATGTCTCTACATCGGAGTTATTTCTTTTGAGTCTAAGAAATTGTCCGTATGGGATGGCATCCTTCACATGTCTGGGATGGTAGCTATCATAGTGGAGAAGACTGTTTGTAGCAGTGGTTTTTCTATAACCCCTAGTGGTGAGACTACCCTCCTCCACTTCAATCATGAGGTCTAAGAATTCCACTTTAGTATCTCCAAAGTTAGCTGTAAACTCCATGTTGATATAATTGGAGTTTATTCAGTCAATAAATTCTTCAAATTCTCCTCTGCTACCACCCCAGACAATCAGGATGTCATCCACATACCGCTGCCACAATTTTAAGGAATGCCTAAAGGGATTTGTGGGGGCCCAGATCACATTATCCTCCCATACTGACAAGAACAGATTAGAATAGGTTGGGGCCACCGGGGTCCCCATTGCTGTACCAGAGAGCTGCCTATACCATTCTCCATTAAATTTAAATGTGTTGTGTTCGAGAACAAATCTCAAACATTCACATATGAACTCTATGTAGTCCTCACTCTTACCAAAGTTGTCCAGTATGTGGTGTATTGCATCCAAGCCTTTCCCGTGTGGGATCCTACTGTACAAGCTAACAGTATCAATAGTAGCAAGGTGAAGACCATTCCGCCACTCAAGGGACTCTATCACCTGCAAGACATCAACTGTGTCCTGCAAAAGCGATTTAACTGATCACAAACAAGGCCTCAGTCTTAAATCCAAAAACTTGGAAAGTGTCTCCGTTAGTGAACCCACCCCGGAGACAATCGGTCGTCCGGAGGGGTTCACCAACGTCTTATGAACCTTCGGCAGATAATACCATATGGGCAGCCTGGGGAACTCCACGAATAGGTCTTCACCCATTCTTTTGGACAAAAAGCCGAAGTCTACCCCCTTCCTCAACAGAGTGCGGAGCCCGGCCTTGTCCTTTTCAATAGGGTTCCCCCTTAACTTTTCATATGTGGAAGAATCCCCAAGCTGCCTGTTGGCCTCATCAACGTACATAGTGGAGGGTATAACAACAATATTCCCCCCCTTATCCGCGGGCTTATAAACCAAATCCTTGGGGGGGAAGTCTGGTCGCCCTGGCTTCAAAGGGATCTGTGCTGTGGGCTGGAGAGCCCACACAGCACAGATCGGACCAGCATAGGCTGGTCCTTAAGTGGTTAACAAATAAATTGGTGATCTGGAGGTGTGTTTAGTTAAATGACAAGTGTAAATATTGATTTACTTCATGTACTGCAAATTTTGCACACATTCTCTGCACAACACACTGCTGGTGTAAAAAAATAAAATAAAACAAACTCCTATAAACTTCTCAATATTTTTTTCATTTGTATGACTATGGGCACACTTAACAATTGTGCTTATTATTATACCTAATGTTGAATAAAGATTTTTGTTATACTTTTTCAAATTTTGCTGTGGGAGGTGCTATTTTTTAAGGGCTTTCTTCTTCTACCATATAATTATGTATGTATCTATCTATCTTATAATGTATGTATACCATATATGTCAGGGCTGTGGTGTTGGTACAAAAATTATTCTACTCCTCAGTTTATGAATCCTCCGACTCCCGGTACCCAGAATCGCTCCGACTCCTTAGTCTACTACTTACCAGGGTTTTGGAGTTGGTACAAAAATCCTCCGATTACTCAGTTTATGAAACCTCAGATTCCAGATACCCTAAAATGCAGATACCCCAAAATTGCTCTAAGGGCTCTTTCCCACCAGCAATCACAAAAGAAAAGACTAATGCAAGCGTTTGCAATTTATCATTCGCATTGAATTTGAATTGCAAAATCGCTCCAGAAAGTGTTTGCGATTTGCAAATCAAATCGTGGTAGTGATACCTACCATGATGCCTATGTTAAATTAGCAACCCTAGCAATTTAAAAATTGCTGCTAGTGGAAAAGAGCCCTGACACGGACTCCTTGACTCTGACTCCACAGCCCAGGTATATATTAAAGCGGAATATATCCCTGCATTTCAACTTTGCTCTAAAACATTATTTACAGCATATTATATGCAACCAGCATTTTTTTTTACTAGACCAGCATTGGAAGGCTTTAAAGTTCCTGGAGAGAACTGCTGCTGCATCTAAAGCTTACATAGATACATTTAAGCAAAACAAAATGTAACAACTGTGGAATGTGAGTCACTCTCTCTGACTGTGCAGGAGCTGGAGGACAGCCAAAGAGTGTGTAACATTCCTCACTTGCTACATTTTGTTTACTTAAATGTATCTCTCTAAACTTCGGCAGTTCTCTCCACGAACTTTAAAGCTGTGTGTAACCCTTCCAATGCTGGTCTAGTAAACAAAAAATGCTGGTTGCATATAATATGCTGTAAATAATGTTTTAGAGCAAAGTTGAAATGCAGGGTTATATTCCGCTTTAACTTGAGTTTGATAGAAAGCATCCTTCCACACCATTATGCTCTTGTTCTTTGAAATCGGTGAATAATTTTAAAATTGACTTTTCTGTTGAACGTTTTAGGTAAACGCTTTTATACAATACATTTAAACGTTCTGTAATGTGTACGAATGCCTACTCTTTATGTGCTATGTCATGAACCATGTCCCAGCTAGTACTTTAGAAAACGCAGCCCTTACAAATATTGACTGTCTCGCAGAGTACAATGTTTCTAAGCTTTATTGCCCGTGTTAAATGCATTCTTGTGTTGTCTTGCTTTTCCCAATCCCTAGAGTTGTATGTCCTTTTTGTTGCTGCACAATAAAAGTCCGATTGAACTCGGATCCACCTCTGTGTACTTTACACATCTATTTGTCTTATTTATGTGGCTATTTATAGTGTTATACTTTGCTCTCATGGGGTGGTGATGCATAGGAAATGCACTATAGCTCACCTTTCCGTTTATTACATGAAACACTGCCTGTCTTGCTATATCTTTTCAGCACAGTTATGGGAGTATTATTTCTGTCTTTAATCTATCTGTCATGTGCAGACAAAGGCAAATGCAGATTTCTTAACCACTTCAGCCCACGGTTTGTTTTTACCTTAAGGACAGCAGCAGTTTTCCCCTGTCAGCACTCCTCCCATTCATTCGCCAATAACTTTATCTCTACTGATCACACCTAAATGATCTATATCTTGTTTTATTAATTGTTTTTGCCACATATAAGGCTTTTTGGGGTTGATACTGGTTTTCAGTAATTACTTTTTCTAGGCATTTTATAGGGAAATGAAAGATGGGCCATTTCTCAAATTTTATACCCTACAGTTTTAAAATAAACAATACTACTATAGATAGATAAAATAATTATAATATACCATCATTATATAGCTCAGACCCTAAGGTAACTATGTATTTCTTTTAAACTCATAGTTTTTTTTCAATACTGTTTCTGTTTTGAAGCAACAGGGTGGGGGGCTAATAAGGTTTTACGGTAATAAGTATTCAATGTATTTTTACTTTTATTTTTCGGCCACTAGCTGGTGATATACACTGTCCTGGAAGTTACCATTAAGGCCAGTTTCACACTGCAAAAACAGGCCTTCAGGGAACGCAATGTTAGTACTCGTTGTTCCCTGTCTGGCCACCAGCCAAGCAGGAAGTGATGCACACTTGCGGTCACTTCCTGCTTTGGGAATGCGGAAGTGCACGAAAGCATATTGTAAAAATACGCATTGCACGCCGCAACATCAACACGTGAAATCCCCGCGTCGCCATTGCCTAACATGATTTCTCAGATCGTTCCAGGTCGCTGCAGAAACCGCACAGTAATTTAGTTTTGTGCTAGCGTTAGATCGAGGACTTCCGGCCCAGAATACCGCAATGTGGGGCGTGTAAACCCCCCATGGGGATACATTAGGCTTCAGTAGCAGTGCGGCAATTCTGCTGCACCGCGCCAGTATGAAAGGGCCCTCAGTGTTCAATCATTTGTTATTGCTACATTTGTGACGTTCACTTTTATCAATCGACATCCCTCGTAATTTGAAGCATGTTTATTAATTGACAGGTACTTCGATTGGCATGGGGAATATGTTCCCCTTCGTTAATCACCAACATGTAAATCCTGCTGTGAACGAGCAGGGGAAGCAACACTGGACACATACTGTATGTGTCCAGATTGATTTATGGCAGCTCAAACTGTGGTTAAAGCGGATCTGAGATGAAAAACTAACTAGAACAAGTAACAGTATATGATTATTTCTTCCTGTGGTACAATGACAGCAGCCATGTTCTGCTTGTGATCATTACACACAGGCAAGCTGCACTGCATCTCCACCCCTCAGCCTGTGAAAACTTCACTCCACTCTCCTCCCCTTGCCTCTGAAATCCCTGGCTAGTAACCTCCTCCTGCCCAGACTGAGCTCCCATAAGCCCTTGCTACATGGGTCTCAGAGTGCCAAGGCACAGGAGGAGATGAGGATGAGGCTTGTTTAGTTCATAGGGAATTAGGATATTGAAACCATTAAAAAAAAGTCTTGGGCTTGAGGAATGCCCTATAAACTATATGTAAGGAACACAATTATGCAATGAGTAAAAGTTTATCTTGGTTCCACTTTAAAGGAAACCAGAGGTGAAGAGTTTTATTCCTCAGTGAGGATTACTCTATAGTCCTGACTAAGTCCTGTCTGGAGAGAATAGTCTAATGTAATTACATATTTGCAGCATAAAATCTCATCGATATAACAAATTTACATGTTCTACAAATCCATTTTCATTCTGTCCCCAGGCACACATGACCCGGAATGCTTCAAGTAAGTAAACTTGTCCTCATAAAATGAGAATCACATTGGCAAATGTTCAGGGCGGTCGTCAATTCTTTTTTTTGTAACTATAAAGGTTTAAAAGTCTTTATTATTTGTCATCTTTCTATCCTCAGCTTGTAATAAGGCAGTAGTCAGTCCGCGGTCAGTTCATCTTAAAGCTTTAGCTAGACTCCATGAGGCTCCAGGCAGCCAGAGATCTGTGGTGGAAATCTGCCCGGGAACAAGTGCACTTTTATTTTATTGGTCATTAACCGGAGCACTGATTTCTCAACCGCAAACTACCATTTTAACCCTTTCATGTGCTTGATTAGGAAGTCTGTGTAAGGCAGCCTTTCTCAACTTTTTTTACCCTGGAGGAACCCTGCAAATAATTTTTGGATCTCAGGGAACCCCTGCAAATAATTTTTGGATCCTGAGTAACCCCTGAATTTATTTTGCAGGAAGCATGGTCTTTAAAAGTAGGTGTGGCTGTTTATTTCATTACCCCCTATTACAGTGCCACTCATTATACTGTCTCCTTATCCTAGTGCTTTTTATTAATGTGCTCATTATTATTCTAACCTCCAATTTAGTGCTTCTTTTTACTGTACCCCCTATTATAATGTGCTCTATTATACTTTCCCCACGATGGGGTAAAATGCCAAGGAACCCCTGCACAGTCCTCAAGGAACCCTGGGGTTCCATTGAACCCTCTTTGAGAAAGCCTGGTGTATGGAGACAGCTGCTTCCTTAATGGTTTATTAACAAGACTTGTAAAGTTTTGTTTGTTTTTACAAATACCGGCCAATCCAAGAAAGAATAGCTACGAGATGACAGCGACCTCAGGAGCCTAGAAAGACGAAAACAATGTGGCATTTTTGTGCTACTGGAAAAGACCTCATGGAGCAGTACTGGAAGCTATAGTGATGGTCAGGTCTAGGAGAACTCATGGAGAAACATGCGATTTGTTTGATCAGCTGATACATTTGCAAAGCTCTGATTTGCTGTGATCACATTCTGCTTTAGCACGTGATTATGACTAGCAAATCAGAGACTTACATACTTATCACCTGACCAGACTAATCACATGCTTCTCCATCAGTTCTCTTAGACATGACCATCTCTACTGGAGGCATTTCAGAAACAGCCAGGTGCGTGCTGCCTAACAAAAGCTGTAGGTTTAGTGGAGCACATTTTTTATATGTGCATGAAAACTTGTACTGTTAAGCTTGAAGATCTTATTCTGTGAAGCCTGTTTAAAGCAGACCTGCCATGATTCACATTTTCTATAAAATGATCAGTGCTGCCAACAGTGAAGTCCAATTTCAGACCTACGTGTTTTCTTATTCCACAGTAGACATTCCCTGCCAGAAATGATATTCATCTAAATATAAGCTTATTGATTAGCTCATGTCAAATAAAACATATTTAACCTGCTGAGCGGTCTGGACGAGCTCAGCTCGTCCAACACCGCCAGAGGCTGCCGCTCAGGCCCTGCTGGGCCGATTTCCACCAAATAAAAAGCAGCACACGCAGCCGGCACTTTGCCAGCCGCGTGTGCTGCCTGATCGCCGCTGCAGCGCGGCGATCCGCCGCGTGCAGCGGCGAAAGAGGGTCCCCCCAGCCGCCCGAGCCCAGCGTAGCCGGAACAAACAGTTCCGGCCAGCGCTAAGGGCTGGATCGGAGGCGGCTGACGTCAGGACGTCGGCTGACGTCCATGACGTCACTCCGCTCGTCGCCATGGCGACGAGGGAAGCGAAACACGGAGGGCCGCTCATTGCGGCCTTCCGTGTTATTTCTTGCCGCCGGAGGCGATCGGAAGATCGCCTCCGGAGCGCCCTCTAGTGGGCTTTCATGCAGCCAACTTTCAGTTGGCTGCATGAAATAGTTTTTTTTTTATTTAAAAAAAACCCTCCCGCAGCCACCCTGGCGATTTAATCAGAACGCCAGGGTGGTTAAGGAAGAACACCATTTTGTCTACCAAGCTAGCCAATTGTGATTTGAAAAAAATCAAGATGTAACTAGAGAAACAAGTTACTTGCTTAACAGTTCTGAGCATGATAGTTGTGTTAGAGAGAACAGAATAACTTGGCTTTGTCAGGGTGAAACAATATAGGATTTTTAATCAAATGTTAGAGGTTTTAATTAAGAAAAGTGCTTTTGAAAGATTAACTCGCCTCAACTTAAAGAGACACTGAAGCGAAAAAAAAAATTATGATATTATGATTTGTATGTGTAGTACAAAGAAATAAAACATTAAGATCAGATACATCAGTCTAATTGTTTCCAGTACAGGAAGAGTTAAGAAACTCCAGTTGTTATCTCTATGCAAAAAAGCTATTAAGCTCTCCGACTAAGTCGTGGAGAGGGCTGTTATCTGACTTTTATTATCTCAACTGTAATTGAACTGTTTACTTTTCCTCTGCCAGAGGAGAGGTCATTACTTCACAGACTGCTCTGAAAGACTCATTTTGAATGCTGGGTGTTGTGTAATCTGCAAATATTATAGAATGATGCAATGTTAGAAAAAACACTATATACCTGAAAATAAAAGTATGAGAATATTTTCTTTGCTGCTAATCTTCTAGTAATTATTCATAGTACACAACCAATTCACTATATCATATTTTTTTTTTTCGCTTCAGTGTCTCTTTAAAAGAGCAGAAAATGCCATTTTAAATTCTTAACAGTTTTTCAAAGCAAATTAATTGTGGGATCAGTCTGAACAACATGATAATACTGAGAGGAACAGGACCTACTACTACAGATCCTTGTTACCTCTTGTCTTTTATTTTATCATGTGCCCAAAACTTGGAAGTAGGATTTTTAGTTGCAGAAGACTGGCTAGCATTTGGGCATTTATTATAATTAGATGTTGGGCCTAGTGTTATAATTCAGCTCTCTGACCTGGAAATATGCTCCTCCCCTTCCTGTTGTCCACAAACCAGTAAACATACTTAAGATGCTAGAAATTGTGGCTACTATTGTATGGAGATTAGGAAGAGGTGGAGCATAGCTACAAATTATAGAGGCCAAGGCCTATATTCAATCTTGACCCAAGACTACAGAACTTCCCTGGGGACACAGAACAGGGATTAACGTAAAACAGGGGTACTTGCAATCACCTTGCTCCATCTGTATTTATGTAATATTTATTTGCAAGGGTTGTAAAAACTGCAAATGTTTGCTTACTTTTCAATGAATGCTAATTTTATATTCTTACATCTTTTAGGTGAAGAGATGACCAAACTAAAAATGTCAGGGACAACAGAGTAAGTTTTCCATATGTTGTTGCTTCATGGTAGTTGGAGCTTGGGAAGAGTGAGGTCTTTACCTATATGATGCCAGCACTCTATAAATACTCAATAAAAATGATAAGTAGGGATGAGCAGCGAGTGCTAATAACTCTGAAGTGATGCTGTTTTTTGGTCGTTTCAAGTAGCAGTCAAATAGATTCTGTTGCATGTTTTTCGTCATATTTACATAGAATTTGTATAGTCAGTGAACCAATAAACATGTTCTGTTTTTTATTCTAAAGAGAACCCGAGCCAGGTCTACAAGTAAAAAAAAAAGAAATGCTGCTTGGTCCATGAGGGTTGCTGGACCAGGCAGCATTCATTACCTCCTCTCCCCACCGCTCCTATCTGCAGTAATCCATCACTTTCACTTCGGTGACCTTATGGTGGCCACTAATGATCCAATCTTTTTCATTCAATCTTACCATTTCTATGTAATATAAGGGACTACCTAAAGTATCCATTCAATGCATTCACTCAGTTTACTCTTCTACTACATAGATTTGGTGAAATTGGATGAAAAAGATTGGATAATTAGTGGTCACCTTTAGGGGCCACAACGCTGCAGAGGAAGGCCTGTGCTCTCCTCTGAGAGCACAGCACTGATGAACATGGAGAGCGTCGGGGGAGAGGAGGGGAGCAGACAGCGGGAGCCTGTTAGAGCCATTAGAAGGCTTTGATAGGTGGGGAAGGGGTGTTTTGCAGGCGTCCCTTATCCTGCAGTGGGAAGCCCCTTCCCAGTAGTCTGCCGACATTATTAATGTTGCCAGATTCCGGGGGTGGGGGCACGGAGAGCGGCGGTCAGGACACACAAAGGCATGTCCTGCAGATGGGAACATGCCTCTGTGTCCCTTTTTTTAGATTTAAAAACCCACCTCGGGTACTCTTTAAACATTGGTATGTGGTAAAAGTTTGCAGTCCTCATCTGGGTAATATTGAAACATAATGAGAATTGCTCAAAGGTTAGCAGATTAGCAGTTATGTGATTGCAGTCTCATGCAGAAGCCCCCAATGCCAACAGATGGCCACACACCATAAAATAAAATTATCCAATTTTACGGCAGTTCAATAAAAACGATTGTTTGTACAGAAGAATTGAAAGCTTTTTTTTTTTTTTATTTGTTCGAGAAATCTGATTGAATTGCCCTTTTTTCCTTTTTCATAAAAGAACATCTGGAGTGGCCGATTTGTCTATTTTTTATAAAAACGTAAGTGTAGGTTAGTGTCAATATTTTGATGTATAGACCCACGCAATTTTTAATTTTTTTTTAATTTTTTTTTTTTGTGTTTTCAATTTATTTATTTTTTTCATCATATGGGAAAAATTGAACACAAGTGTGAAACATTGGGCAGATGTTTTAAATGTTGCAATCAATTGAAAAATTTATTGTAATTCTTGAATTGAAAAGAAGTTTAAAGAATTGTTTGGTGTGTGTGTGGCTGCCTTTAGTGAAACTTCCGCCTGTGAAGGACTAGCCAGTGTGGTCTACAAGATTCCGCTTTTGTACATTCTTTACTACCCGCCATGCAAACTCTAGCCTAGCCCTACCCTCAGACTAATTGTACTTGCCTCCTTAGCGGTAACACCGAGTCGGGCTCGGGATGGAAATCCACAGCTCAGAGCAGTAATCTCGAGTTGGATCCATCGGAGGTGTGGAATGTGCAGGGCTGCTACAGATCTATCAAGTGGTATGATTTTTAGGTTCTGAAAGCTTGTGAAAAAATTGCACCGCTTTTTGGAAAAAAAATCTGGAAATCATCATACTGCCAGGGAGGATAAAGGCCCATACTTATTACTTGTTGCTGGTGCTGTAACAATTGCAGCATCACCATAGGAGAAATGTACTGTAGAGAAGCACGTAACTGTAGCTTTACCTTGAGAGTGGGAGTGCGCTGGAAACTTGTGTCAGAAATGAACACCTTAATTGGTATTGTCCATTCAGATTCTGAAGCAGGATCATTTACATGTTTCAATATTTCCACATTTTGCAGCAGAGTTAACAGTGATCTTCTGGCCTGGGACCCTTTGTTTGGCAACTCAGTTGAGTCCTCTCCCCAATCTTCATCCAGTTCCACAGGTAAAGTTCAGTCATATTGTATTCTGTATCACACTGTGTACAATTTACATCCGTGTATCTGAGCTGCATCATCTTTTCATGTAAATAAAATGTATTCCTGTTACCTACATAGGCAAACTGCTGTAACAGCACGACATAGGCCTGGGCATAGCCATATTACTGAAGGTTATTATCTAACCCCTCACTAGAAAATAAGTCTGTATTTAACCTTCTTACACCTCCATAGTAAGTGGGATACACAAAGCGATTGGTGCGACATCAAATGCCAACTTTGCTCTGTTTTCTCTTTGCCTTTTTTTCTTCTTCTTAAAGCGGACCTGAACTCAGAATGCCCTCTCTGCTCTAAAAGATACACAACAGCGTACTAACATTTAAACAAAAAACATTTCTTTGTTACAGCTGATACCTATCCTAAAATAAATCTGCATGGTTTCTACTTCCTTATTCATGGAAGCAGACATATTGTTAACTTCAAATGGCATTATCTGCCATCTCTACCATAGGCAGTCATGTGACACACGGGGAGAGATCAGATTACAACTTGTGATTAGACACAAATGAGGGGAAATTAAACACGCTACACCCTCTAAATACACACAGGGTGCATTTCTCTATGTATTTCTTCAGTTCTGTGCAAGAGTTCAGGTCCACTTTAAAGCAGACCTGAACTCAGAACTTCCTCTTTGCTCTAAAAGATAAGCAACAGCATAATAGCCTTTACAGAAAAAAAACATTTCGTTGTTGCAGCTTATAGATCTCCTTCAGAGATGCTGCAGTGTAGTGACTTCTTGGTTTGCTGAGAGCACAGAAAGGGTTAACCTCTGTTTACATACTAGCTCTCAACTTGGCAGACAGCTGAGAGCTCAAATTACACTAGCTCATTACTTGCTGAGAAGGGAGAATTAGACAGGCTGTTCTCTATTAACACAAGCAGGGTGAGCTTCTCTGTGTTCTCCTTCTCTGCAAAATTTCAGGTCTGCTTTAAAATGAAGTTTTTGTTCTCTGCTTTATCGGTCTAGACCAGTGTTTCATAACGTTTAAAGTACACAACCCTGCATAAAAGTTCACATTTACCAAGTACCCACTAATATAAAAAGTAGTGAAGTTGAAGGTTGTATTTATTTAATGGAAACTCTGGGAATACAAGAAATGTAATGCCTTCTTTGTGTGGCTCACAATATGTCTAGTACCCCATGCACATATATGGTACATTCATTAGTAGTACACCATAACTGTGTATGAGTGCTGTCCAAAAATAATAAAAAAAAATACCTGTTCAGTTTTAAGCAGGCATACCCGCGGAGCTATGAGAAGCACCCATTGGGTGTGTTTTGTAGGCTAGGCTCTAGTGGGACTGGATTTTTAAACTCCCTGGCGGTATTGACGAGTATACACTTCAATATAAAACATGCTGTGAACAGTACTGATGTGCATACACGTCAGTAGTCTCCTGCAATGTATTCTAGACCCTTGCTTGACACATTTTGGAAAGTTACAGGAAAATAAAAATTATGAAAATTAATTGTATCACTTTTTGCACAGAAATCCTGGGGAAATTAAACACCAGGGACTAGATGTTTTAGCTTCAGAATTTTTGTGAACATTTCTGATTGCAAGCAACAGACTTTCAATGTGTGTGTATTTGTTTCTTCCCATTTCTTCTTCTTCAGCTGCACTAAAGGAGCCTTTTGAGAGTTTCCCTTTTTCTCCCACAACTTTGACCTCAAGTAATATGTCTGAGTTCTCTTTTGACTTCCCAGTGCCTGATCCTGGAGGCACGGCACAATTTGATTTTGGTGCTAACTTTTTCCATAACGTTGGCACCTTGAAAGCTCAGGTAGAAAACACGCAGCCTGCTTTGCCTCAGAGGCCGCGGACCACTCTTTACGAGGGTAACAGCAACAAATACAATAGAACAAGCCGCAAGAAGCTCCAGAGGTTCCATAGCGCTTTTGAGAAAGTTGACAACATGCGCTATTATTTATCTGAGAGAACTCTGAGAAACTATGTTGTTGAAGACTATGTAGGCTTGTCTAATGCCAACTATTGTATCGATGATGTGTTTGTTGAAGAAAACTCAAACCCTTCAGACAAGTCGTCAAAATCTGCCTCTGTGAACTGTAGCCTGCCTACAGGGCATACAAACAATGGTATGACAAGCATGCCTTGTGTCGCTTTGTTGTGCAGTGTACTGCCCCCGAACAGTGGATTTTGGTTACAATCATTTTGTGGATGTAAACCTCATGCCCCCCCTTTTCATCCATATTCTGTACCTGTTGCATCCTGTTATTTTAACACAATTTTAGTTCTTAAACCGTGTGTCTTTTCCAGGCAGCTTTCTTTTATTTTATTTATTTGCATAAGATGTAAACATATTGTTTGTCTACAGTGGATTTACATTTGAGCATACGTTTGAATGTTTTACTGTTTTTTTAAATATGCAAACTTGTCTTGTATTTTGAAATTTGGTGTTTTCATTTGTAGCGCATGTTTCTGTGCATGGTATGATTTATTTTTTTCAATTAATTTTTTTATACTTTAATACATTTTGCAGAGGTTTGTTGTTGTTATGCCTTGCAGTTGTCTGCTGATATGTTCTTAATTGTTTTTGTTTAAATTAGCACCTATTACAGTAGGGTAAACCTACTTGGTTACAAACACTTAGAGCCTAGGTCTTAGGCTGGTTAAAAACGTGCAGGAGAACGGCTCCTGCAGGCGTTGTGGCGTGTAGTCGGGAATCAGCGGTGTGACGCTGAGTAGCGGCTGTAGTAGTTAATTTACCCGAAGTGGAAGCGCCGATTCCCGACGATAAAATGCGCCGGGATGCGTCGTACCGCAACGCATCGAAACGCAGCGGCGGGTGTGAAAGTTAAAATGAAAGTCTATGGACTTTCCCTTTACCTTGGTTAACGCAAAGTATAGACTTTGCGTTAAAACGCCGAAAGAGGGCTCTGGTGTGAAAGAGTCCAAAGGCTTGATTCCCATCTGGTGTAGAAAAGGTACTGTTAGGTAAGTTTTCCTCAGGGCTGTGGAGTTGGAGTCGAGGAGTCTGAGGTTTCATAAACAAAGGATTTGGAGTCAAATGTTTTTTTTTTTTTTACCGATTCCATAGCCCTGATAGGGCTGTGCAGTTGGAGGTGAGGAATCTGAGCAAATTTTTGGATACCTGGAGTCAGTGGTTTCATAAACTGAGGAGTCGGATGATTTTTGTCCTGACTCCACAGCCATGGTTTCCACACCTCCACTCAACATCTTTGTATGTCTAGCAACCATCTAATGTCCACTTATCAGCTTGCCGTTATGTTGAAGAAAAGCAAGTGTTACCGAGCACCGGCTTATCCTGAAATGGCCCCAACCTTGCTTAGGGTCGGTGCGTCATCACTGATAGAGCAACATGGAAAGATAGAGTTTAACTGTCTCTTAAATGGGTAGTAGCCCTGGGGCTAAAAATGTAGATAACCACTGTGCTTTTAAAGTATTTACTTTATCAGTAAGTGAGGCATATACTGTAAACTTTATTGGGAGGCTATGATGAATTATGCCGTGCTTTTATGCTATTCCCTAAGGGCTCACCTGGGGTACATGGCTCATAACATTCTTCAGCTCTGTAAGCAGTGATAAGCAGCCGCTAAAATTGTGTTTTCTTTAACAGTGTCGCCACCCGCACGGCCCACCACACCACTTTCCATTGGCACAATCGTTCCCCCTCCACGGCCGCCATCCAGACCAAAGCTCCCCACGTCCAAGCTCAGTGGAATAAATGAAGTAGTAAGTAATGTTCCTTAAAGCATACGTCTAGCTAAATTATGTTTCAAGCAAAGTGTTCAGATCTAGTCTTTCTGGTGCGTACTCAGTGTCACTCAAAATAAGTGACATTTCATATTTACCTATGCGCTTGTAAAAGCTGGATTATTCTTGGCAGCACCATCTCGCTTTTCTTCTTAAGGCTCGCCATGTACTCCTCAATAATGCACCCTCCTCTAAACCCTAACAGTACCGGCAGGCTCTAGCCCCTTAAGAATCAGAGCCTTTTTTTCTGGATTTCATTCTGTTATCACTGTGATTGGCTTACAGTTATCACTGTGATTGGCTTACAGTTATCACATGGGCAAAAGCCAATGAAATTGGCTCCTGACCGGTGTACGGAGCTCAGCTGTCTGCGAACTACAATGGCGACAGAGCAACTGGAAGAACGGGACCGTGTAGCTACAGTAATTTAGATTAAGGATGGTCGATGAGATGCAAATAATTTTAAGTTGATGCAGTATTATACAAATTTTGTATAAAAATGTATGCAGCTTGAACATGAACCAATCAAATCCTGCTGAGGAAAAATTTGATTAATCCATTTTCAAGCTGCATAAATTTACATACAAAGTTTGCATAATCCTGCATCAACTCCAAATTATTCTAATTGACATCCCTAATTGAGTCTACACCGTAGCAGGAATAACAGGCAATAAACAATGTGCAGATTTCAATTACAGCAAGCATTGTGTAATGGTTAAGGGCTCTGCCTCTGACACAGGAGACCAGGGTTCGAATCTCAGCTCTGCCTGTTCAGTAAGCCAGCACCTATTCAGTAGGAGACCTTAGGCAAGTCTCCCTAACACTGCTACTGCCTATAGAGCGCATCCCAGTGGCTGCAGCTCTGGCGCTTTGAGTCCGCCAGGAGAAAAGCGCGATATAAATGTTATTGGTCTTGTCTTGTTAATTAACTTAATTAACTTTAATTATAAGTGAGAAACAGGCTGTCTGCATGCATGTGGGGTTGACGAGGCTCCGTAAAATGTAAAGCTATAGGCGTTCTAGACACCAGCAGTTCTGGATGTAAGCCTGACTTCAGCGGCATAAAGAGATGATTTTCATATTTAGTAGCGGTTCATTGTGGGTAACCACTGATGTTCACATAGGGCTTGTTCACACTAAGGGCGTTCTTGTCCTTTTTTCAAGCGTGGGCGACTTTCAAAATCGCCCTAAAACCGGTTGTGCAATGATTCCCTATGAGAGAGTTCACAGCTGAGCGGTTCATTTCTGATCTGCTCAGCAAAGCGCTGCCTGTACCTTTTTGGAGGCAATTCCACCTCAAAGGTATAAGAAAACCGCAAAACGCTCACAAAATCGCTTTGTGCAGCGATTGCGTTCGCATTTTTAAGAATAAATACATTGTTTTTATTCTTTTCCGGGGCAAAGAGTTTACTTCCTGAATTGGTGCCAGGGAGAGAATTAAAAAACTGCTCTTGAAAAGCAATTTTAACAAAAATGCACCGCCCACCCAAGTGCCGGGAATTGCAAAAAAAATCGCGTCAAACGCCCGACACAAACGCTAACACGATCGGAACACAATGTGAACAAGGCCTCAAAGCTAAATTATTGTAAATTCCTTCTGTTTTAAAGGACATCCGAAGTGAGAAAAATATGTAGGCTGCCATGTTTACTTCTTTTTAAGCAATGCCAGTTGCCTGGCAGCCCTGCTGATCTATTTGGTTGCAGTAGTATTTGAATAACACCAGGAACAAGCATGCAGCTAATGTTGTGAGATCTGACAATGTCAGAAACATCTGATATGCTGCATGCTTGTTCAGGGTCTATGGCTAAAAGTATTAGAGGCAGAGGATCAGCAGGATAGCCAGGCATCTGGTATTGTTTAAAAGGAAATAATTTTGGCAGCCTCCATAGCCCTCTCATTACAGTTATACTTTACGAAGGCAAATCACGCTAAGCGTTACGTATGACAGAAAATTATTTTTTAAAACCTAATTTTTATTGAGAAGGATAGAATACAAAGTATGAATGTAACGAGTACAAAAAAAACTTTACATAGAAAGGACTGGTTTTTTTTCTCAAATTTGTGACAGAGAATTCTTTAAGGCCTCATTCACACCTAAAATCTAAAATGCAAATGCAAGTGTTTTGCGTTTTTTTTGTTCCCCCCCCCCCTTCCCGGCACTCCACTGCGCGCTGCGTTTCAGATAAAATCACTTTTCTAAGCGCTTTTCCAGAACGGTTTTGTAATTTACTCCCGATGCAAGTCAGGAAGTGAACTCTTTGACCCAGTAAAGAATAAATACAATGTATTTATTTTAAAAAAACGTGAAGACAATCGCAGCGGCTTTGTGAGCGATTAGCGCTCTTCCTATACCTTCCATAATACGAAAATCGCCCCAAAAATTGTACAGGCACCACTTTGCTGGATGCACAGCACACGAACTGCGCTGATATGAACTTTCTCATAGGGAATCATTGCACAAGCGTTTTATGGGCGATTTAAAAAATCTCCTGCGCTTGCAAAAAGGCCGGAAATGCCCCTAGTGTGAACGAGCCCTAAGTGAAGTTCCACTCTAAATAAAACGGGGCTATTAATATTAGGGATGATCAATGGGATGCAAATCCATTCTCCTTGCATTAAAACTGGATGTAAATGATATGCAGCTTGAAATTGGACCAATCAGAATAACTTTTTGTCAATTTTTATTGGTCCAAGTTCAAGCTGCATAACATTTACATTAAATTTGAATGGATTGAGAAGAGATTTGCTTCTCATTGACCATATCTTATGAATATTGTATCAGGGCTGCACAAATGTAAATGAAAGCATGTCAGTACTGTGAGAAATATGGACACTGCTATTTTCTTAGGCTAGGCTAATAGGATTTCCAAAGGACGATAGCAATGCAATTTCCATATTCCTTTCACTACCTGTGGTTGTAATGCTGTATAAAAAAATTGCCTCTCTGAGGGGATCCAAAAAAAGTATGTTTCCAGTCATTTCCTATTATCCAGTGGCCCAGGATGCGTTCTGCACAGTTACCTGCTGTACACATGTCCTGTTGCTGTGAGTGTACGCCCCTATCCCCCAAAGGGATGCACTTTTACGCACACGCTATTAATGCATGCAGTTTAACGCACTTGTTTTCCTGCACTTCTGTAAGTATTGCATCCACAGTGCACCAAAAAAATGCACACAGCAGTGTGTTGTGAGAAAGCTTTTAGCTAAAACACGTACAGTAGATATAAACTGATAGAGAAACATGGAAAATGTCCTTCATCTGTGCTGCAAGTCAGTTGTATTGTATTAAGGAAAGCTCACTGCAGTGCATTCAGTGTAAACCAGTCCTCGCTCAGTGAGCCAAGAGGAGCAGCGCTTACAGGTACAGGACATACAACAGATATACATTATACAGTGTATAGATCACATATACGTAAGGCTTGGAGAGCGGAAACAAAGCAATGGTGGCCCTTTAGGAAGGTTAGAAGTGATATTAACCAAAATTATTATTCTTTAAATGCTGTTCCTTTTAGCATATCACCTTCTTCACAGGTATCTCTCCCCAGACCCCCCAATCCCTGCAAGAATTGTATATATAACAGTCGCCTTAAAAATTATCTCTGGGTTAAGGAGTACCTCCAGTATAAAAAGACAGAACCCGTCTTGCCAGGCTCTGACTTAATAATGCAGGATTGGGGAAGAGGGGTGGTTGTCTCTAAATAATTAACTCGGAGACCCACTTCCCCCCGCCCCCCAAAGCCTGCATTGTTAAAACAGCTTGTCATGACAGGCTCTGTCTTTTTATACTGGATGTACTCTTCAATGGAACTCAACAAGGCACTGTATATATACAGTTGAGCCCCTCTTATCCAGAACTCAACCAACCAGCACAAATCACCAGCAGTACTCACAGTGGTTAAGGCCAACTTTTTAAGGTGTTTGTCGGCTCTGCTGTGCTTAACGGAGTCATCAGGGAAAATCCGCTTCACCCCCCACCCCCACTCTCTACTTACCCGGGGCTTTCTCTAGCAGCTGACACGTCCCACGCCGCAGCTCTGCTCTCAGCCGTCGACTCGGTGTTCTCACCGGTGCAGAGGGTGACCTTAAGATCGTCCTCTACTATGCCTGCACGACACCGCTGTCAATCAAGCCCTCGTTGCCTGCGGTGTACTGTGCAGGCGCAGAACTACTGTGCCTGCAAAGTACACCGTGGACTTGAACGCTCACACAGGCGCACTAGAGGAAGTCATCCTCTTCACCGGCAGGGACCCCGGGCCAGCGGCTGAGTGGAACTACGGATTGGGACATGTCAGCTGCAAGGGGCTGGCGGATGCGCCGGGTAAATAGAGCTGTGGGGGAGCTGTTTTCCCTGACGACTCCTTTAAATACTGGGTTCCACCACTCCCCCAAGGTTAATATACTTTCAATTACTGTATTTTAACATTTAAAACCATTTAATAGAGAGTTCATGTTGTGTATGTAGGTGGGTATATAGAACTGTATTAGCCAGGCCTATTTCTAACATTGAGTCGTAAGCAACCAGAAAGCAAACTTATCCGGCATCAGCTGATCCCCATTAGTGCTGGATAACAGAGACTCTACTGTATGTGCCTAGAATTATTTTTAATGTGTCTCACAAGCAGTTTATTCAAATGTAATAATTCCCTCCGTAATATAAGAAATAAGAGTTGTACTTTCTCTTTAATATCAGCAATAACATAAATGTTTTGTTTTTTTAATTAAAGCCACGACCTTTCAGCCCTCCAGTGACATCTAACACTAGCCCCCCTTCCTCTTCCTCATTGCCTCGTGCAGAAAGCTCCTCTTCAATATCCTCATCTGCGTCAATTAGTGCAGCAAACACCCCCACATTCGGTAAGTGCTGTTTGCATCCGTCACATGCCTGCAAGGACACTTTCTCTCACATCCTCACTGTCGCTGCTTGCTTATATCAGACATTGCATCACATGACCAGATGACTTGTAAAGGTGGCCACTAATGACACAGTATACTGAACGATCGTTTTATGAATGATTCTTCATATGAACGATCGTAACCAGGGAAAATTGATTGTGGAGGACTGAGCTAAAGCGGAAATTTTAAATGCTTGCTTTGCTTCTGTCTTTACCAAGGTGAGGCCTTTAACTCTAAATATGGCCCTGGGTTGTTCCCAGTCTTCCTCATTCAGCATGAATTGCCTAGTACAGGAAGGTGTGCAGGAACGATTAAGTAAGATTAAGATAGACAAGGCACCTGGCCCAGATGGAATCCACCCCTGGGTATTAACCACTTAAGGACCAGCCTATCTTCCTGATATCGGTGCTGCGTGGGTTCTCCAGCCCGCAGCACAGATCAGGATTTAGCCAGGGCGATCAGTCTCCCCCCCCCCCCCCCCCCTATTTCCCCACTAGGGGGGATGTCCTGCTGGGGGGGTCTGATCGCCGCCGGCTTGCTGTGCTTTGCGGGGGGGGGGGGCTATTCAAAGCCCCCCTCCGCAGCGTTTTCTGCACTCCCTCCCTCTCCCTCCCTACCTCTCTCTTCATGGGCTACCCAGGACGGATATCCGTCCTGCGCATTGTAGAATAGGCTTCAGCCTATCATATGCCGGCGATCCCCGGTCAATCAGAGGCCGGGGATCCCCAATCTGCCTTACGGCGCTGCTGCGCAGCAGCGCCATATGACGTAAACAGCGGGGATTTCTTCCCCGTGTTTTTACATTACGTGTGCGAGCCGCGATCGGTGGCTCGCACACTGTTCACGGAGACGCCCTCCGTGAACTGGCATGGAAAATCCATGCTATACCACTAACGACCCGCCGACGCCTATCGGCGTTAGGCAGTCGTTAAGTGGTTAAAGGAGTTAGGTTCAGTTATTGATAAGCCACTTTATCTTATTTTCTGTGATTCTCTTTCAAGTGGGTCAGTTCCCTATGACTGGCGTACAGCTGATGTTTTCCCCTTATTCAAGAGGGGGGAAAAAATCAGAGCCAGGACACTATAGACCAGTAAGCTTAACATCAGTTGTTTGTAAACGGTTGGAAGGTATCCTACGGGATGCTGTACAAAATTATGTAGCACAGAATAATCTTGTTTTAATTCGACAACATGGTTTTACCTGACTGCTATCTGGAGTCGGGAAGGAATTTTTCCCTTTTTAAGGCTAATTGCTCCAGGCCTTGTAAGGTTTTTTTGCCTTCCCCTGGATCAACTGGGATATGTGCAGGTTCAAGATGGTTTTATTTTTATTATATTTTTTTTATTTTATTTTTTCTTGTTGGACTTGATGGACGAATGTCTTTTTTACAACCAAGCTATGGAATTATGTAAAAGATCATGTGGGGCCACTAATGGATAAAAATCTCCTAACCAATCTGATCAGATTAATTTAATAAAATCGATCTGAAATTCAAAATTATTTATCTAATTGGATTGGTTAGCAGAGTTTTGTCAATTAGTGGTCCCAAATGATCATTTATGATCGTTCAAACGAAGAATGGTTTGTAAACGATCGTTCAGTAAGTTGTATCATTAGTGGCCACCTTAAGTTGCAGAAGAATAGTAGAAAAACAATGGAGCATAAGAAAGAATAAGCTATAGCATTATGAATTTTCCTTTTGGTCTTTTTGGCTTGGAAAGGTAATATATTTGTTCTACTCTACAACAACAACAAAATGCTACCCTAGAAGACACGCAGTGCTCCAGAATATTTATGTTCCCTAGCAGTGGAATATTTAATGTAAAGAACATGACCTGTCCATTTTAGCGAGTAAAGGTTCCCATATATCAGACAGTGTATTGGCAGATTGACCATGAGACAGATCTCTCTCTGATCGGAGAGGGATCTTTTCGGCCCCATAAACTGCCAGCTTCCCCCACATTTGTGAACCTTCAGGCTTACTAGCTTTTACTATAGTTATCACTGTCTGGCATTGCAGGCTCCCACTGTGCTTGCATCTTACCCCCCAACACGCCATTCCCAACTCTTATGCTGGGGTTACACGGTACGTTTCTGTACCGTGTATCGAGCAGCTGATCCGGCCAGCTGATAATATTCAGCTGCCCCGATCACGCTGCTCGACCCCCGCCGGCGGACAATGGCAGGAAATCGAGCAGCTGATGAGGAGCACCGGCAGGGACGAGCAGTAATCGATACGAGCGATCTGGCGGATAATCGGCCGCCGGATTGACCCGTATAATACCACCATTAGAGCCTTCACCTCCTCCTGCAGTGGTCAGTGTTCTGCCTCTTTACAACATTCATCTGACCTCTTCATAAGCTTAGCAGTCTAGCATCTAGAGAGACCAGCAGGAAATGTTAACGAATTCCATGACTGTACACAGAGCAAGGAGTGAAGCTGGCTCTGACCCTCTTGGTCTCCATGCTGATTGAGAGATTAGAGGAGCTCAGATATGCTTCAAATTTTTGCTTTTATGGTAATCAATTATTGAGAGGAAATGGCGATGAAGAAAGATGGTGGTGAGTCACAGAGAAAGTGTGATTATGGATTCAGGAACACGTGAAGAGCATAAAATGGAATTTGTCTTTTAAAGTAGCTTATGTTAGCTATATGTTTTACTGTTCCTTAATGGTCTTTTATTGACTATTTGTAGGTATCTCCAGGGGGCCCAGTCCTGTCACCCTAGGAAGTCAGGACACACTGCCTGTTGCTGTGGCGCTCTCAGAGTCGGTTAATGCTTACTTCAAAGGAGCAGACCCAGCAAAGTAAGTCATTGTCACAGTCTGGTGACTGTAGTTGTAGTTTTTTTTATTTTTTTTTTACTGCAAACCTGAAGCTTACTTGGGCCAAAATATTGGATACTCACCTCGGGATCCTCCAGAGGCCTCCCACGTCCTCCACCAGCGCTGGGTTCCCAAAGCTTGTGGCCGCACTGCACCTGTGCAGTAGCACTGAGCTGCTCAGGCTTCAGCTAAAAAAGCTGAGCCTGATCGGGTCCATTTACTGCGCAGGTGCAAGCCCCCGAAAAAATCTTGTTGACATTTTTCGGCTGGAACAGCAGAGGAACAAGCAATTTTGGGCCTAAATTGCTCGCTTGTATTGATTGAACAAGCTGTAAGATGTTCAGTTTTTGGCTGCTCTTACCGGCGCACACCCGATTGTGCTCGATCAGGTGCATGGCGGTAACAGCGTGTGATATTGGGACGAGCAACGAACATGACGGAAACCCTAGTGCTTTTGTTTTGTTTTTTTATGAGCTTGGCTATTCCCTTTAAAAATAAATAAATATGGCAGCCTCCATTTCCAATGCAGGTGTACTTTAATGAGCACATTTAGACTACCACTGTTAGTTTACAGTCACAGGATGTAAACGGCAAGTGACAGTCTGGGAAGATACAACATGTAAAGCATGGACACCAAGCTGCAAAATGAGTTTAGATGTTATCCATATTGTTTATATTGTTTTTTTGCAGATGTATTGTGAAGATAACTGGAGATATGACTGTGTCATTTCCAAGTGGAATTATAAAGGTCTTCACAAGTAACCCCTCTCCAGCAGTGCTTTGCTTCAGAGTAAAAAACACTAGCAAGCTTGAGCAGATTCTACCAAATACCCAGCTTTTATACAGGTATTTGGGTGTGGTGTGGTGTGGTGTGGTGTGGTGTGCAGTGTGTGTGTGTGTCGTAGACATAACATGTGTGGACTGTTTATGGGCAGAAAATAAGATCTAGCAGTGAAAGTCTAGGGAGGTTTTTTTGTTTTGTTTTAAATATCTAATTTATTTTCCTCCAAACTTTGCTCCATGCACATCTCCATTCCTGTGAGACAAGGCTGGTGCTTTCCAAAACTTCTAAAGCAGGGGTGTCAAACTCAATCACATAAGGAGCCAAAATCTATGGTCTAAGTCATGGGCCACATTGTTTATTAAAAGGTAACTGTCAGGTATAAAATAAAAAAATTATTCTTTATTTTTATTTGGTAAACAAGTAATAAGGATGCTAACCAGGCAATCCAAAAGTTAAAAATCACTCTTACTTTTCTTCTCCATAAAACATCATTCCCCAGTTTCTGTGGCTCTTATTTGGTACAGCTACTGCACAAAGGAAGTTGCAGCGTTTGCTGGGTTTTCTTTTTTTCTTCTTTCTTTTCCCCTCAGACACAACTAATGCAGCCTGATTGGCTGATCCCTGTTTCCCGTCCCACACCTCTGTTCCTCTCTGATTGGCCAATATTTCTCATGCTGAGACAATGCACTTTCTACTGCAGAATTGGTTGGGAGTGTCTGAAGACTGGGAGGTGGGTGGGCAATGATAGACAGAGTAAGGGAGGAAATGATATCAGGATTGGCTAGATAGACACAGTCAAAATTTTCTTTTTTTACTATAAAAAAAATCACTAAAATCAAAATGTGGACAGTGCAATACATATGCTATGTAAGTAGAGCAAGTATTTATCTACTTATATATGTGTTTTTTCTGAGATAGTATGGCTGACAGCTTCTCTTTAACCATTTAACGGCATTCGGACTTATTAAAACGTCCTGTTTAAGCCTGTTAACGGCAACAGGACATTTTAATAAGTCGTGCGTTCCCGCCGCCGCTCCGCACGTGTGCGCGCTGCTACCGCCGCAGTTTCCATCGGGATTTCCTGTTCTGCGATTGGGGAAGAGGACCGAGAGCGGTCCTCTACCCGATCGCAATGCCTGGAATGAATTGACGTGACCGCGAACAGTGGCCACGTCCATTCACAAAAACAGGAAACAGTCACAGGTTGGTAAAATGTAAAAAAAAAAAAAAAGTGAACACTTCCTATAACGGAAAGTGTTCACTAGCGCCATCTTGTGGGCAAAAAGTAAAATTTCACATACAGGCACATACAAGCATACACAATATGAATAAAATTAATACACGCGTACACACGTAAAAAAAATCAGTTTAGGAAAAATACATAAATAGTTGCCTTAGGGATATATTTTATGAGGGAAAATTACTTTTACTTTACTACATAGGGGCTTGTAATTATGGACCGGACAAAAAAAAAAAAAACACAGAAAAATAACACCTATACTTCCAAATAATATATTGTCGCAATACATTGTGATAGGGACATAATTTAAACAGTTTAATAATCGGGACAACTGGGTAAATAAAATGTAATGCTTTTATCCACAGGAGAACATTTAACTTTAAAACTATAATGGGCGAAAACTGAGAAATATTTTTTTTCCATTATTTTCTTTTTCCCGTTAAAACGCATTTAGAATAATAAAATTCTTATCAATATGTACTACCCACAGAAAGCCTAATTGGTGGCGGAAAAAAACGAGGTATAGATCATTTTGTTGTGATAAGTAGTAATAAAGTTATTAGGGCATAAAAGGGAGGAGCATTGACAGGTGAAAATTGCTCTGGTCCGTTAGGGTAAAAACCCCTATGGGGTGAACTGGTTAAGATATAACATTTACAGAACAGTCTAAAACTAAGTGGCTAACTATAGTGACTGTGGGGAGCGGCTCCTCCCCTTTTCTGCAGGGTAGTGCATTGGAGCAATTTGATATTTACCTTCTCCAGTGCTGCTTCAGGTCTCCTCTTATCTTCCTGATAGCCACACGCTCTATGCAGCATACACCTGGCTCCTGAGCTCACATGATCAGGAGAAGGAGGTATGAAGGCGCAGAGTGTGTGCGACTGCTACGAAGAACAGAAGAGACATGGTGCATTTTTGGTGCAGGTAAATATTGCACTGCTCTGCTGCACTACTCTACTATGTGGGGGGAAAGTGTGTGTGTGTGTGTGTCTTACCAGCTATTCGTATGCCGTAACATTGTGTTTATTTTAAATAATTTCATTCTGTTCAGGTTCCCTTTAACCAGCCGGGCGGTATGGACGAGCTCAGCTCGTCCATCACCGCCGGAGGCTGCCTCTCAGGCCCTGCTGGGCTGATTTTCATGAAATAAAAAGCAGCACACACAGCCGGCACTTTGCTAGCCGGGTGTGCTACCTGATCGCCGCTGCAGCGCGGCGATCCGCCGCATGCAGCGGTGAAAGAGGGTCCCCCCAGCCGCCCGAGCCCAGCGTAGCCGGAACAAACAGTTCCAGCCAGCGCTAAGGGCTGGATCGGAGGCGGCTGACGTCAGGACGTCGGCTGACGTCCATGGCGTCACTCCGCTCGTCGCCATGGCGACGAGGTAAGCAAAACAAGGAAGGCCGCTCATTGCGGTCTTCCTTGTTAATTCTGATCGGCGGAGGCGATCAGAATGACGCGTCCGGAGCGCCCTCTAGTGGGATTTCATGCAGCCAACTTTCAGTTGGCTGCATGGAATAGTTTTTTTTTAATAAAAAAAAAAACCTCCCGCAGCCGCCCTGGCGATCTTAATAGAACGCCAGGGTGGTTAAAGGGCCAATGAGCAGAGGTAAAAAAGCAAATCCGGACTTACCTGGGGCTTCCTCCAGCCCCCCGTAGCCCGCAAGGTCCTTCGGTGTCCTCTGGGTCCCCTCTGTGGAGCCCGTTGGCGGCTCGGTAAACCTGGCAACTTCAGCTGAAGTCGCGCATGCACGGCCTGTCCAGGCACCCGGTGTCTCATTGCGCGCGTCGCCGTAAGGGCAGGACATGCAAGGTTTAGTCTTTCGCGTACCACACATGTGCAGGACCCTTAGGGCTACTGGCAAGTGATCACGCTGGGCGCATGGACAGGCCGAGCATGCGGAGCTTCAGCCAAAGCTGACCACAGGGGGAACCCAGAGGACACCGAAGGACCTTGCGGGCTATGGGGGGCTGAAGGAAGCTCCAGGTAAGTCCAGATTTTCTCTTTTTACCTCTGTTCAGGGTCCCTTTAAGCCTATTCTGACATAAACTTAGTTATTTTACTATATCAGTATAGTCATTAGCAGATATATCTGAGTATGTTAAGTCAGTTTGCTTTACCCATGTCATGTTTTTATGAATAGGTTTATAAATCCTGTTTTATTTTTGTGTTATGTTTTCAATGTTCTCTTTATAGTGATCCCTCGCAGAGCGACACCAACTGCAAAGACTTCTGGATGAATATGCAAGCTGTCACCTCCTACCTCAAGAAGTCTTCTGAGCAGAACCCCTCAGCCTCATATTATAATGTCGACATCTTAAAATACCAGGTGAGCACATGTCAGGAAAGGTGGAGTTGCTGTCAGTATGGACACTTGGAAAAAGTGCCAAACTGCAGTAACCAATATACGTGGCTTGCAAATCAGCAGTGTGTGGGCCATTCAATTTTTTTTTTTTTTTGTGCCAGCTTCGGTTGTTGTGCAGATTTTCTAGGTGCGATCCAGGTTAGGCAGGCAGTAATGTAGATATCGGGATGTATCTGTGCTCTAATGAATTACAGTGAGTTATGCCTGTCCTAGCATTTGCATTGGGTAAGATAACCAGCTATACCATACCACCTATACCATACCATTGCTGGGGTTTATAATCTCTTAGTGGGTTATTGGAATCGGGAAGACAGGCTGCTAGTTAGGCAAAGGCACACTGCATCTAAACCAGACTTGCAAAACAGTGGCTTTTGCCCTTTCTGTGCTCTGTAGATAAAAAGAAAAATGACTACGATAATTCATAATACTGATTACCGTGTATGGCCAGGGACAGGAGGGGCAATATTTGGTTTTGGGACATAGTTATACTTCCTCCTTGCAATCAGGTTAGGCAGATATTTTTACAATGGGCTCCTGAAATTATGCTGCTATGTACCGGGACAGATTCAAGGCAGTTTTGGAGATCTTTAGATGCTTTCAACACAGCATGTTTAATTAAGCAGTCTAAAAATCCCTTCAAGTTTTCTTTTGGCTACGGTCACAGTGGGGTTTTGCAGTGCGTTGCCTTGGAGAATATAAACACTTTGCTAACACAATACAATTATAATGTAATGATATGTTAACAGGCATAGATTTAAAGAGGGCAGCAAGTAAATTTGTATGCGGGGTAAGGCCGAAATTCTACTGAGGCTTAATCCTAACACTAATCTACCCTCTAGCTAAAACTAGCCCTATGCCTAACACTGCCCAACTCTTTAACGTATTACATAAAATTCAAGGAAAAAGTGTGTGTGTGTGTGGGGGGGGGGGGGGGGGGGTGAGGGGCATATGCAACAGATCTGATCAAGACAATTTTCAATATAAAAAATACACAAAATCTGTATTAATTATAAATTCTGAGATGGCAACATTAAAAGACACAGAGAATGCCTCATGGAATAACCACTCGGCCACGCACGCATGCACACAAACACAGACATACACCTAGGATCACCTAGTTTGATCTGGGATCCCAAATGTCACAATCAGGCCTGTGTGGAGAAATATTCCATTAAAAAATGGAGTTCATCCTCCTACAGTTAGAAGCAGCCAAAAGTAGCAAACTGGCTACGAATCTTCCTGTTGTGAACTTTTTCAGTGTGTCAGAAGCTAGCAAGCAACAAAGTTCAGCCTGTATAAGAGCAGCAAGCAAATGGTATTAGTCCAGCTTACAATATGAAGCAGCAACAGGCAGCAAGCTGAAAAAGTTCACAGCAAGTAATGCCAAATGCAGCCTCCATGGGAAGAGTAGCAATAAATAATCCATACTATACCAGATCCGGACGCAACATGGTGAGTACCGGCTGGTATTCTGCTTGGAAGGGCCGGTTGAAGATTCAGGTCTCTCAAAACCGGCTGCCGGAGCTCACGGGTGGGGGAGTGACCACAAAACCCTAGTAAGAATCCACTTATCCATTCAATATTCCAAAGAACGACAGTGGAAAGGATTGCACCAGCAGGGGTCCATACGGTGGTAGATAGTACGATCCCAAGCTAACGCTGTGCAGCATGTGCTTGCATAGCCTCTGTGTGACTGTGTGGGGTAAACCGTTTCTGCCACGCTGGAGTCAAGCACACTGATCCGGAAAGCAGCGGACCAGTCAGAAAGTGGCGGCGGCAGCAGAGGGTGATGATGGTGGTTTGCGCGGGGAGCGGAGTCCGCAGCACGTCTCTGTGTCAGGAACACGCTAGCAGCCCTTTAACGTCATTTGGGCTTTAGCTATGTCTGGCTGTGCCACTGTAACTGCAATTAAAATTGCAGTCTGACGCTACCCAAATTAGCAGGGCACCCAATGGATCTGCCTCGTCACATCAGCGCATTCGCTGCATGATGCAATGGATCTGTTGGCAATGCATGCAGGTCAGAACCGTGTAATGTTGCATGTTAAAGTGGACCTGAACTCTTGCAAGGTACAGAAGGTAAACGAAGAAATGCACTTTGTGTGAATTTGGAGAGTTTAGCCTGTGTAATTCTCCCTAATCTGTGACTAATGACAACTGTAATTTGATCTCTGAGCTGTGTCAGCTCAGGAATCTCTGAAGACCTTGGCAGAACAGCTAATTTGTAAACACCGGATGTTAACCCTATGTCTGCTTCCATGAAAGCAGGAAGTAGACACCTCAGATTTATTGCAGGATTTGTATCAGCTGTAACAAAAAATGTTTTACATTAAAGTTCATTATGCTGCTGCTTATCTTTTAGAGCAGAGAAGAAGTTCTGTGTTCAGGTCCGCTTTAAGAGTTGCAGCGAAGCATACTTTGTATGTACTGTATACTTCACTGCATGTGTCACACATGCGATGCGACTTTTCCCATACGTTGCAATTCTTTTTTTCTTTACAGAGGATGCAACCCACATCACCCCAATGTGGTAGCAGCCTTAGAGCCAGTCCACACTAGGTCCGGAAACGTATCCGTGGCTGCGTTTTCAAACCTGATGAAAAACGGAGTCCCAGATACTAATGTTCAAAATAGCAGCCAGCCTCACCCAAGTAAAAAACGGATCCGTCTGCGTTTGCGGGGATCTGTTTTCAAAACCTGAACGGAAGGTCCGGATCTGCTGCATTTTCACGCAACGGATCAGGACCACGGATACACGCAGGGGGTAGTGAAAGCAATGAGAAAACGCATCTCCAGCTCCACAGGCAAAAAACGGATGTTAAAACGGATAGCCTGAGCTTTATGATTGGCCCCAAAAAATCCTCCCACTCCTTCCTAATGATGGAGACGTTTTCTGTCAGGGAAAAACCTGAACGGAAACTGATACAAAACTGATGCACTTTCATCAGTTTGCAGTACGGTGGGTACTTCCCCTGATCCGGACTGCAGTGTCCGTCCTGCAACTGGGTCTAGTGTGGACCCACTCTTAATCTATTTATATCTGCAGTGGTTGCTTTCATGTATGACATGTTAGAGCTACTCTCGGTTCAAAGTATGACTCCCTAAGGGGAAAAGGGCATAGCTATTCTTCCCTACCCCTCCTCCTTTGCAACATGTTGCATGCTGAAAAATATCAGGTTGATTTTAGTTGCTAAGGAAATCCCTTAGGAGAATTCCTGTGCATATCAACATTGTTGGCTTGAACACAGGATCAGTTTAGATAAGGCCAAAAAGCAGTTGGAGCTTAGCAACTTCCTAATGATGGCTGCCTAGAATCATTTGCTGATGGACGTGTTTTTGCCAAGGCCCTGAATTAGAGGTATGCTCTATGGGCATCATGAAGGCCGCAGAGAAATGCTTTCTTTCTTGGCACAAGACATCCGCTTTTATATATCTTATATTGATTGCAGTCCCCCTTCAGCATCGCTGGCAGCGAATCCTCTCTCCAGAGCGTGAACTTGTGGTGTGTGCATGTCACAGGTCTGCTCTGTGTATGGCGGGATGTCAGCTTCTGAAGGATATGGTGTCTGCATTGAATTTACTGGCTGTGGATGACTTCTTAGCTGAAGTTCCTAGGTTTCTTGTAGATCAGTAGTATGTGGTGGGAACAGTCAGAAGTAGTTAGCCGTGAGAGCCAGTGGCATGCATAGAAACACAAGTCATGGGGATTATTTGAAGTAAAGGTGACTAGTTTGGTGTCCAGTCAGCAAATATTTCATTTGTAGGAATCCAGGGAGAAGTTGGCAGACATTTTGGTTTATTTACAGTACTTTTTCTTAAATTAAATTGTATTTTGTGTGTTACTGTCTAAAACACTATGCATTGGTGATATAAAAAGGATCTTCAGCATTATATGTCCCCTAATACTGTTACCTCAACCATCACACACCTTAGACTAGTGGTTCTCAATTTTTTCAGAGCACACACTCGTTTGTGGGCATCACCAATCCAATGTACCCCCCTCTGTTTTGTCTGTAAGCCGAAAGCTTATTTCGCATGGTACATTTTCTAAAACGTGCATGTGTGTGTGTGCGCGTGCGTGTGTGTGTGTGTGTGTATATATATATATATCTATATCATTAATTAGACAGTAGTTTACCCCGAAATGGACATAATTAACAGCGATTGACCCAGAGATCTACTTTATTGGCAGTGGTTGCCCCACCCCCCGGGGAATACATATAATATGGCAGCGTTTCCTCCCAAAATACATATGAAGTGGCAGCATTTCCCCACAAAATACACATAATTAGGCAACTTATGACAAGAAATGCAGCATTTTTCCCCAAGATACACATAATAAGCAAGTTTCCCCCAAAAATATATGTAGTTAGGCAGAAATGCACATAATTGGTCGCATCCCCCCCTTTCAAAGTACACATAATTTCCCCCAAAATACATGCAATAAGGCAGTGTTTCCCCTCCCAGTACACATAATGTGGCAGAGTTTCCCTTAAAATACATATAATTAGGCATTTCCCCCAAAATACATATAATTAGGCAGCTGCCCCCCCCCCCCCCGTATACCGTATTTTTCGGACCATAAGACGCACTTTTCTCCCCCTACAAGTGGGGGGGGGGGGGGAAGACCCGAGGGGAGAACAGTCCAATAATCACGAGCCCGCAGTGTGTTTTCCCGATCACCTCTGTGGTTGCCCCAGTTATGGCCGGTAAAGTGCATGCCGCTATCGCTTCTATAGGTGCCCCAGTTGGATGTTGCAGATTGGTGGGCGATACAGCTTTTCAAAGTTATGGCCGGTAAAGTGCACTCCGCGGTTCCCGATCAGCTGTGGAAGTAACCACCGAGAGACGCAACAGGAGGCAATTGGCTAATCAGGTGCGGGCACTGCCTCTATACGCACCAATCACTGCTGCCCGCGTGCTGACAGGACGCGATGGTCTCGAGGGCGGGACATAGCTCAGTCATTAGGGCCAATCACTGCTATCAGCTCAGTAACAGATATAGCTGGATTTTGCAGTAGGATATGTTCTGAATCCTGGTGGCAGCCTGTTACATTTCCTCATTTGGCAGAGCTTTAGCAGGCAAGGTGAGTGAAAGTTCAGGTCAATCTGTCAGAATATGTGTTAAGTAACACATGAAAGCATTCCTGATCATGGTACCCACCAGCTGCATGTTTGGTAAGTGATCCATTCAGAGCTTAGCATGTGTATAACACAGACAGCAGAATGCTGTTTAATGCTTTTCACAAAGGGAGGCATTAAGCATTGTGCAGCCTAGTTAATAAGGGATTTAGCACCAGGACATGTTTTGAATCCTGGTGACAACGTGTTTAAGAAAGTTTGAATGTACCTATAAGGCTGTTGTAGGTGGTGTTCCCATCAGATCCTCTAATTTACATACTGCAGTGTTATTTGCCCTTAATTAAGTGCTTGATGTATATGTATGTGTCCATAAGACACCCCTGCACCATGGAAGCACAAGGTTTAGTTTTTTGTTTTTTTTCCTGGTTTTTGCCCTCCAAACTTAGGTGCGTCTTATGGTCCGGAGCGTCTTATAGTACGAAAAATACGGCAATTAGGCAACATTTTCTACCCTATAAAAACACAGAAGTCATAATTCCACACAAATCGACTCCAGTGCTGGACTTGGGATGCCATTTTCCCAAAGACCTCCTGCCGGAATACCACGGAGACTCCTGCAGCCATGCCAGACACCTCACCTACACAACCTGGAGGTGAAATCTGCCATTTTGTCTTCAGTTCCTGGGGGTCACCCTGACAGTTGCTAATGTACCCTCAGCAGTTCGTGGACCCTAGGTTGAGAATTTCTGCCATAGGCCATAATGCTGATGAACAGCATGCACTTCTCACTTCCTTATTACACATTGCACAGATATGATGTTGTTATTGATTTATAAAGCACCTATATATTCTGTGGCGCTGTACCTTCTAACCAATTATACTAGCTTATCGCAATATTTTAACATCACAGGTTATCAACAGCTTTAAAAGGATACAAAAGGGAAGACACTGTTTTTACTAAAGCAGGGGCCATTTGTCTTAAACTTCTAGGCATAATTAATAGTAACAAACTTATATCACACAGTAAGCAAACTCTTTGCTTCCATTTATTTTTGCATGTTATGCATTGAATATTGGAAACATGATATTAGCAGTAACCTAGCAGGGTTCCTGAATATTAACACTGCCCTGCGAACGACCCTAATGTAGGAATCCCTAGCTGGCTACACACAGGTGTCCCTGAGCAGGGCACTGAAATGTCATATAGCTCCTCTGTTACCATGGCAAAGGAAGTGAGTTTAGCTTCTCTTTATCTACAGGCTTATGCATGTTTTAAAGCTTTTTCACATTGCTAATCCTAATAATCTACTGTGTCCTTTTTATGTGGAAATGCTGGATTTAATTGCATCTCCAGCTTCCTCTGCAGTTTTGGTTTCTGCTCTGTAACAGCAAAGTGTACCAAAAGTCTAGTGTGATGAGGAGAAGAGCTGGAAGCGCAAAGCATAGCTACAACTGTGGGATAGGGATAATCTTCACAAGTGGGACACTGAGAAACAAAAACCTGGCAGAACTTCTAACCTTACCTCCAAAACTATTTTCATTGGAGTTACAAGTCCTTATTGTAATAAATGATTGGTTAGTCACAGACACAGATCATTTATATCGCACTTTTCTCGCAAACTCAAGCGCCCCTAGGGTGCGCTCTGTAGGCAGTAGCAGTGTTATAGAGTCTTGCCTAATGTCTCCTTATTGAATAGGTGCTGGTTTACTGAACAGGCAGAGCTGAGATATGAACCCTGGTCTCCTTTGTCAGAGGCAGAGCCCTTAACCAGTACCCTATCCAGCCACTCATTAGGGCTGGTTCAGACGGACGTTTGGAGGCGTTGCGTTTGCTGGCGTCGCGTTCAGCAGCGTTCGTGTGCGTTTGGATGCGGTCGCGTTTTTTCTTCCCCTAGGGGGACATTAGCCGTCGCGGTTAACCTCCCCTGGAAGCTACATGTAGCTTCCAGGGGCTCCTTGAACGCCAGGGAAAATCGGGACCCGAACGCTGCGTTCGTGCAAACGAGCTTGAAAGCTTGGTACAAACGCTCCCATACACTTGAATGGGAGCGTTTAACACCAAGCCCCGAACGCTGGCAGTAAACGCTCTGCAAACGTCCGTCTGAACCAGCCCTTAGACTGTTATACTCTCTGCTTCAAAGGAAAAATACCACAATCCAAATAAAGATCTTAACTCATTTTGTTAAGTATTCATTGAGTAACTTTGCTGTGATGTCGTAAATGTTCGGCTTGCTATCTGATGCTGTAGAACAGTGCTGCAATTTCCAGATTAAAGCCCTAAGTTACGCTCCTGAATTTTTCATTGTAGGTAAAAGTGAAAAGATAATTACGCCATTCCTCACACAGTGTTCATTTCTGATGCAGCGGTTTCATAGATATTGCAAACCGTAATAAGCAGCAGGCGCGTGTCTCACCTGATCAGGTGGACCGGGGGGGGGGGGGGGGGGGGAAATGGAGGACACAAAGAGGTATGGAGGAGAACACAAGAAGTACAGTGGGGGCATAATAATGGGGGGGGGGGGGGGGGCTGGTGGACAAGACACCTCTGCACCATGGACAGACCAGATTTAGTATATATTTGTTGCCCTGTTGTTTTGTCCTCTAATCCAAGGTGCATCTTATGGTCAGGAGCGTCTAATAGTCTAAAAAATACGGTAGTTAACAAAAAAAGAGCAGTGCAGAAATGGTTTATGGGAAATGCTCAAAACTTTATGCATCGCGAATCGGCGTTTATTCCACAAATATTATCTAGGGCTTTAAGTAATTTTCTGTGGCTGTGGCAAGTTCTGTGCTGTGGCAGGCAAAGAAAATGTTAGTATGTAATGCATATTATGTCAGGCCACCAAGACAATCGTATTTTTCACTTTAGCAATAAAGAATCGTTTGGTAAATAAATGCTGAACAACTGCCTGAACTAGACAAGACACAGAACATTTACAGGATCTGGTGCTTTTCTCCTGGCGGACTTAAAGAGTAACTGTCAGGCTGCAGAAGCTAATTTAAACCTCTATTCTCCTGTGTTAAACAGTTTAGAAGGAAGCCCAAAAGCAATTAGTGAAGATAAAAATCTCAGTTACCTTTGATGTGTGCTTATCTTAAAGGCTGTTATAGACCCATAAGGACGCAAGCCGCATACTAAACTGCAAAGCATTCTGGGGCCCTCCCCTCGGCTGCTAATGAGACGTTACAGCAGCTTGTAATCAGTCCAGCGCGTAGCACTGATAAATCTCCGGGCAGAGTACACTGCAGGAGTCAGCTATTGTTCCTAGCCACATGGCTCATTAATATTCACTGCACACTGTGTTATTTAGTACCAGCTTTTCTGTGATCAGGAAGCAGGCAGGACATGACGACACATTTGACAGAAAAACATGGAGCCTGCCATGAGCTGTCAGGAGCATCTATCTCTGCATATACTATATACAAATTCTGTGAAATCCAAACGTGGACAGTGAAATGCATATGTAATGTAAGTACAGCCAATCTTTAGCTACTGATATATGTGTTTATTTTCTCTGAGACCTTATACCTAACAGCTCCTCTTTAAAGTGCCAGAGCTGCAGCCACTAGGGTGCTCCACGGGCAACTAAGATCATTAGGGAGCTTTGCTCAAAGCCTCCTTACTGTTTTATGTACTGGCTTGAGATGGGATTCGAACCCTGGTCAACTGCTCAAATCCCACATCCAAGGCCTTACCAGTACAATATTCAGCTGACCCAGTGCCTAGTTCCCTTTATAGCCAATTCAGTTTTATGCGGTTTCATTTACTCCAAGAAGTGCGGTTACCTCTTATATGCAATGTCTTCACACAATATTGTTTAATAACTTAGTTCTTTTCTCATTTTAGGTAATATCAAATGGGATTCAGTCCACTCCTCTGAACCTCGCCACCTACTGGAAATGTAGCGACACAACAACTGATGTCAGGCTGGATTACAAATACAATCCAGAGTCTATGGCTCTGCCCAGTCCGTTATCAAATATACAGGTTGTGGTTCCGGTGGATGGTGGCGTCACAAACATGCAGTCTCTTCCTACAGCAATATGGTGAGAATGTTTTTTTTTGTGTTAAAAAGTATTTATATAGGATATGTTGCCCTTTTTTAAGCATGTGGGGATGTGTGTTTCTAGTGACACTAGCTGATTAGGCCCACACTATCTACCCTGCATTTAATAACACTTATGAATACCTTTTGTCAGTTGGGTATTGAACCTTTTATGACAGTAATATGAGACTTCTGTAAAAGAAAAGATGACAAAACTCTTGGTCTGCATTAGTGTCCAGAAATAGAATGTGAATTTATCTCCAAACAGAAAGAATTTGCGATAATTCAGGTTGGAGTGAGCGCCAAGATGTCTCCCAGTGCTTGACTGCTGAATATATGCAAATTAACCATTGTTGTCCTTAGAAGCTAAACACACCTCCAGATCCGCTGGAATGCAATGATGTCAGCTTGTTAATTTGTACAGAGCCATAATAATCCAACATGCATACAGACTGTTTCAGTTTGGTTGATCCTCATCAGTGCATGGCATGGATTAATTTGTCTCTATGGAGTAGGGCTTGAAACACCGAGAGATACAGACTAACCAACAAGCTCATGGTGACCCAGAACTCATTGGTGTGTAAGGGGCTATTATGCATGTTGGATTATTATGGCTCTGTACTAATTACTTCTAAGGGCAACAATGGTTAATTTGCATATATTCAGCAGTGGTGCTCTGGGAGACATCTCAAGCTCACTCCAACCTGAATTATCGCAAATTCTTTCTGTTTTAAGAAAGCAAACTTTTGTTTTCCATGCATTTTAGTAAGGGGGCTTTTAGGACCATTGTAGCCCCTTACACACTCCAATGAGTTCTGGTTCACCATGAGCTTGCTGGTTAGTCTGTACCTCTGAATTTTATCTAAAACCATACATAAAGCAACGACAGAAAGCAATAAAAACATACCATGGGACATGTAGCATGAGTGACGTGTATTACGTCCCACAGTTTTGGAAACACAAGATTTAGCAAAGCAGATAATTCCAGCACTGAGCGCCATCTCTGGGGGCGAGTCCCATATCGGAACATTTGTGTGCTGTGGGCTGTTATTTGCATGCTCAGGCACAACTTGCCATGTTCACTATGCAGATCAATGATGTATCAAAAGTGGGACTAAGGCCCCATTTACACTTAATCAGTTGGTGTGTGTTAGTGTGCGTTGTACGCCTTTTTCCATAGCAGTGTATTGTGAAAAAGATTTCAGTTAAGTGTGAAAGGTGCCATAGGAAAACATGGGCATTACTTTGAAAATCATTTTTCTTTCAGTTATAACTGCGAGCAACTAATTTAGTAGTGAGAAATGTAAAATGTTTAACCACTTAAGCCCAACTGGACGAGATTTCTCGTCCAGTTGGGCTGCGCGCACTCCCGCGGGTCGCGCGCGCGCCCGCGGGCCCCCCCCGTGCGCGCCCCCGCTGCTGGCCGCTAGCCCACCGATCAGTGAAAGGGATTATAAATCCCTTTCGCTGATCGGACCCCCCCGGAGAAAAGCCGACAGCGTCTCTTCAGACGCTGCGGCTTTTCTGAGCTCTGGTCTCCTTTCTTCATCTCGCTCCCAGGACTTTTTGACTCTGGCCATCTTGTGGCCAAATAGCAAATTACACCTAAAAAAAAAAAGTTTTAAGAATAAACCTATAAATATATTAAAAAAAAACCCTGTTTACCTCCCACACCAAAAAATACCCACATACAAGTTTAAATTAAAAAAAAAAAAATTACAATAATAATAAAAAAAAAAAAAAAACCATAAATAGTTGCCTAAGGGTCTGAACTTTTTAAATATTCATGTCAAAGGAGTATATCAATATGATTTAATAAATTATGGGCTTCTAAACAGTGATGGACGCAAAACGGAAAAAAATGCACCTTTATTTCCAAATAAAATATTGTCGCCATACATTGTGATAGGGACATAATTTTAACGGTGTAATAACCGGGACATATGGGCAAATACAATACGCGAGTTTTAATTATGGAGGCATGTATTATTTTAAAACTATAATGGCTGAAAACTGAGAAATAATGAATTTTTTCCATTTTTTTCTTATTCTTCCTGTTAAAATGCATTTACAGTAAAGTGGCTCTTAGCAAAATATACCACCCACAGAAAGCCTAATTGGTGGCGGAAAAAACAAGATATAGATCAATTAATTGTGATGAGTAGTGATAAAGTTATTGGCAAATGAATGGGGGGTGAAAGTTGCTCGGATGTAAAAAAAATGTCAACCCTTCGGGCTTAAGTGGTTAAATTAACATAATTTATTTCCCTCCTAGGAATGCTGAACAGATGAAAGCCTTTTGGAAAGTCTCTACAATTTCTGAAAAGTCAGAAAATGCAGGTAAATCATTTTTTATGCTTGTATGAAAAGCAACTTATTATGTAGCATTTTACGCAGTATAGTGACCAATTCTTATATCTTATGAGGTGTTTACAAGATATAAGAATTGGTCACTATACTGCGTAAAATGCTACATAATAAGTTGTATATGGTGCATACACTATTAAAGAAAAGCTGTAACTAAAAAAACCTCCCCTGTGTGGGGAGGGGGAAGCCTCTGGATCCTATTAAGGCTTCCCCTGTCCTCCTGTGTCCCACGGCGGTCTCACTGTGCCCATCCGAACAGCGGGGATGTAAATATTTACCTTTCCGGCTCCAGTGCAGGCGCAGTATCGGCTCTCTGCTCGGAGATAGGCGGAAATAGCCGATCGCTGTCGGGCAGCTCTACTGCGCAGGAGCAAGTCTCCTGCGCATGTGTAGTAGAGCAGACCCGGCAGAGATCGGCTATTTCCGTGCTGAGAGCCGCAGCAGCGCCACCCGCTGGAGCCAGGGAAGGTAAATATATCAAGCCTTATCAGGCTTGTCGAGCCAGGATTGTGGGACGATTCGGAGGAGCCAGCGCTGGATTGCCTTCAGCTACAGGGGAGGGGGGAGCCTCATTGGGACCATGAGGCTTCCCCCTCCCAAGGTGAGTAACCCCCAGGGGATTTTTTTTTGATACAGGGTCCCTTTTTAAGCATTTTTTTATAGGTGATACATACTAAAAAATTGACTCTAATGTAATCTTAATTGTTGTTCGATTGTTTTGTCTCTTAAATGGGCTAGGCTATTCTGTATCCTATTGAGGTGGGTGGGGGAGTGGTGCACAGTCAGTGTTTCCCAAAGCTTTGTAGTATATTCAGCTGTACAAAACGAATGGCTGTGATATTGCATTGGATGAGTGCTTGCTTTCAGCACTATTATTACTTTTAGTAGAGACAAGCTGTGGCGTGTGGTCTTTATTTTCAATTTACTTTTCTTTTTTTACCACATGCCTGAAAAATTGAAAGCAAAAGGATTTATACTTACCTGGGGCTTTCTTCAGCCCCTTGTAGTCCGTCTGCTCCCTTCCACTTTATTGAATAGCAAAACAGGACAGACAAAAGTTTGTCTGTTCTGTTTTTCTATTCAATAAAGTTATGGACTTGTTTCCATTGTTTGTATCTTCAAGCAGACTGATCTAGTGCCAGTCACTGGGCACACCTGTACCATTCACATACCTTCACCAGCCCTGCCGAATGGTGTGGTTGACTTTTCCTTCTAACCATATAGTATGTAATTGTGAGCATTTTTCATCACTGGGATGCTACACTCCAATTCTGTTTTAACCTTTTTTAGCCTGCAACAGTTTTATATTAGTTTTCTTATAATTTTAGGATCTGGATCACTCAGGGCAAAATTTGATGTGTCAGAGGGACCTAGTAACCCCAGCACATTGGCAGTACAGTTTGTCAGTGATGGTGGCACCCTGTCTGGAGTGGACGTTGAACTTGTGGGCACAGGTTATCGCCTTTCCCTAGTGAAAAAGAGGTTTGGCACAGGTATGTTTTTTCTTCAGTGCTGCAATGTGGGTTTTATGATTGTTGTAAAGTTTTGGTAAACCCTTCAGGTAGTATTATTTTCATAAGTGATGTTTGGGTGTGAACTGAAGAGTATGAGGGTACCCTTAAGGCCTCTTGCACACTGCAAGCAATTCAGATTCAGATTCCGCTTTTTAATCAGTTTTTACCTCCGATTCAGATTCAGATTTGCTGTGTGCAGGGAGCAAACTGCAAATCTGAATCTGAATCGGAAGTAAAAACAGATTAAAAAGCGGAATCTGAATCTGAATTGCTTGCAGTGTGCAAGAGGCCTAAGTCCCATACACACGTCAGATTTTTTTCAACGGCCCGTCGTTTGGACGTCCCGTCGTTCGGTTGTCTGGACGGCAAATCGGGTGTGTGTACAGTCCATCGTTCAGCTGATAAGACTGGTCTTGAGCGATCCGCCTGGCGCGGATCGCTCAAGACCAGTCTTATTAGCTGAACGACGGACTGTACACGCGTCCGATTTGACGTCCAGACAACCGAACAACGGGACGTCCAAACGACGGGTCCTTGAAAAAAATCCGACATGTGTATGGGCCTTAAACCTGATTGCACAGAAACCAGAGGTTTGCCTTCAGTTTTGCTAAAATAGATCCTTCAGCTTTAATTTTGTAAAAGTCAGGCACTGCCTAGACTAAATGAAAGTACAGTAACTTTTCTCTACCTTCCCTTGTCATTGTGACCTAGCCCCAGGTAATTTGTAGTGGATATAAACTATATAACCATAGATGTCCTCTGTGTGATCCTTTGTTGTACTCCATTCATCACTATTCAGCTGCCTGAATTTGCTTCTGAACTGTATTATTTAACCTCCTTGGCTGTGATTCTTTATGCATTTTAGTGTCTAAAATGCAGTGCAATTTTTTTTTTTTACTTATGCAATCCAGAAAAAATCAGCAGCCCCTGAACAGAACTCTCCTCCCTGGGGATCCAGCACTGCATTTTTTCCCTCCTGTCCTCTGGATGGCGCCCTATTTCTATGGGGAGATCGCCCCCCCCCCCCCCCCCCCTCCTTTGTTGTGGGGCAGATGGCCGCTCTGCTGCTTGCTTTGCAGTAACCTGCCCAGCGGTTGCCCCAACCCAGGCTTGCGATTACCGCTTGCAGCATGTTTGTTTTCACCCAAGTCTGGGTCGGGAACACTGTTAGGGAGGTTAATAAACCTCTAAACTGAGGGATATGGAGGCTGTCATATTTATATCCTTTTAAGGTCGCACGTTATATAGTCTTATAACGCAGCTTACCGCACTGCAATGCTAATCCTATGGCCGTTCACAGTGCAACGTTAAAATCGCGTTAAAAAATGTTGCTTTGTGGTAACTCACTGCTTGCAGTGCGTTACCTCTTAAAGAGAACCTGTACTGAGTAAAATTATTTAAAATAAACACATGAGGTAACTTCAAATGAACATTACATAGTTACCTTGCCATCAGTTCATCTCAGAAGCTCCCCATTTTCTTCTTACAGTGATCCCTTCCAGTTCTGACAACATTTTGTCAGAACTGAAATATATCAGTTGCTGTCAGTTATATATCAGTTGCTGTCAGTTACAGCTGAGAGGAGAACTGATGTGTCCATGTTTCCCTATGGCTCAAGTGGACGATGTTACAGTTTAACAGTGTGCTGACCAGAAAGCGGTTAGGGGGTAATGGCCATTTTCAAAATGGAGGACGGATAATTCCATTGATCACAGTGGACAAACAGGATGCAGGAGAGAAAAAATAGATTGATGAGTACACTATACAGGAGGCATGTATGACTTTTGTGTATGTTTATTTTGACTTTTAATGTTCAGTTCAGGTTTTCTTTAACGCAGACACGTTGTGACTTTAATGTCGCATGAAACCGCAACATCCCACTGTGAATACAGCTTTAAACTATACCAGTTGCCTGGCAGCCCATGGCTGCAGTAGTGTCTGGATCCACACACACCTGATCTGCATGCTTGTCCAGGGTCTATTGCTAAATGTATTAGAGGCAGGGGATCAGCAGAACAGCCAGACAATGTGCATTGTGTAAAAGGAAATATGTCCGCCTCCACATACCTCTCACTTCACGTGTGCATTTATACAATTTGATAAAGCAACTTTCCTGTCCCTTGCAAGACCAAATATTTCCTCTGGGTAATGCATGATCTATCCATGATATTGCTTCATACCTTATGTGTATTTGTTCTGACTTTCCCTTTGTTTTTTCTCTCTTTCAGGAAGATACATGGCTGACTGTTGATATTCTTAACTTAATTTAAAATTTTAATCTCGGGATGTAAGCAAATGGCTTTCCTTTTAATTTATCGGAAATCTTCTACATGCTGTTTTAATTATAGATATATATATAAATATATAAATATATATTTTAATTCTTGACTTGTTTAGAAGGTATTTCTATATTGCTGCCAACTACAGAGTCTAAGAATGCACTTTTTACGAGTCTTTTTGTGGAATACCCATTTGATTATGTTGTAGCACTGAAGTTTTCTGCGGTCGTGGTAAAAATTCAGCTGTTTTAAAAACAAACAAAAAATGTGTATTTGTATAAAGAGGAGACTTTCCTACACAAACCACCGTTGTTTTATCAGAAAACTGTTACCTTTTGTAACAAAGCATACAAGAGCAATCGTGTATACATTTGTACAAGTTTTTTTATACTTGTAAATAGCCAATGCATTAATATTTAACAATCTAAATTCCTTTTGACAAGGTCTCACCTGTGAGCAATTCAGGGTATCATTTGTAACCACCTTATGTGGACCTCCTGCTTACACAACATGGTGGTGATTCACTAAATGAGATGTACAGCCTAGCTTTGTTTACGTCAGACATCCTATCATGCCCAATCAGATCACTGCCACAGACGTTCCACCTCTCAGACAACCTAGTGTTGTAAATGACGCCCACTCTTTGACACACACCCAACCCACATCTTTCCTATTGCTGTAAACCACACCCCACCATCTTTGACACACTCACAACCCACATCTTACCTAGTGCTATAAACCACGCCCCACTATCTCTGACACACACCCCAACCTGGACTGCAATGTAACCTAGCCTCCACTCTCTATAAAATAAGGGCCTGCAAGTTGGGTCGACACATACAGAAAAGTGTGAACGATCATTCAATCTCTGTGGACTGCAGCAGCAAATTATAAAATACCTCTTTTTTGGGGCTGATATTTTTATTCCTACCATAGTGATTTCCATATCCTGGTTTGTACGTTATTTATTATTATCTTGCCCTTTTATATAGTCAATTAGTATTGCCTTCTGGAGTGCAGTGCTTTTTAGAACATTCCCTTAAGTGTTAGAATAACCCCAACCAGGAAGCAACCAATCATCGAACCCCTTCTCTCCCTTTGCGTACTTAAATGCATAGATAGTTGAAGGGTAATAGGGGAAAGCGGTGGCATAATGAGGAAGAAGGGTGACAAGGTGGTACAGATGGTGAGAAGTGGCACTAGTGGTAGAGGGGCAGCAGCAGTGCTTGCAGTGGTGGTTGCATGTGGCTGGACTTTGTAGTGATGTAGGAGGAGTTAAAATATGCCCTTCCAGTAATAGCCCCTATATAAGCACAAGTCTCCAATGGTGGAACCCACGGGTAAATCCCTTCTGTGCCAAATGGGACTGACTCTGCTTGAACATGACGTGTTTGACATAAACACTACGCTATTGGCTCTTCACCATGCATCTCTTTTAGTAAATAATCCCTGTGGGGTAGCCATTTTGTGTACTTCTCAGTAATAAACCTATGAATGCACTACATTATTGTATGAGTAATGAAACCAAGTTGTATACTGGATATTGTCTGCAACAAAATTTCCCATGACCACCACTACTGCCAGTAATGATCCGCAATAAGCGATGATCGCTGTATTTATAGAATGGCTGGTCAGCTGATCACCATATTATAAATCCCCAAATAAGGTTAGCTACTTTGAAAGCAAAGAACGCTATTGACTTGAATGGGGCAGAGTGGTGAACATGTGTGTTTATTTCCAACCACTTTAAAAAGTGGTAATATGTGGCCACAGTTGTGGTCTGTGGTGGTCTTTATTCTTTTGCATGACTTTTTTGCTGCTTATGACCTGCGGCTTTACTCAAGTAAGCGGAGCAGTGGATCATTATTTTAGGCGATCATAGCACTGGTCTTCACCGTTGAAGATCTAATTTTTTTAATCTATAAAATTATTACCCAAGTTATATCAGCTATAGTCGATCATTTTTATACCTTTTTTGCCCTTGCTTGTAATCTGGTCTGAAAGATCACAAAAAAAATGCATTTTCACCCCACCCCCATAAAGATTGTTTTATGTTGTGAATTTGATTGACCATTTGGTGGGCTACTTTCACATTCCATCAGCAGTGATCAGAAATTTGTTTCAAACTCAGCTTTTTCTCTATGAATTAGTAGTAGTATTAGTAGTTCTTTTTCTACAAGCAAGTTTGACTGAACTCACAACATGGCTACGCCCAAAAAATGGCAGCAAAAGGTCCATTGTATCACTGATGTATCTCAGAATTCCCTTTCTGCAAGACAATAATTTTTTGTTGTGTATTCTGTTTTTCAAGTGAGACGAGGTTTTTTCTAAGGAAAATATCTTGAACTCCATATTTTTCTTTTACTTTACTTTTATTTTTTTATTTTTAAATACATTCAGCATAAGTGCAATTACAGAAGAAAGAATGAATGACACAACAGAGTTTTTGTAATGTCCGTGTCAGCATATTTATTTTATTTTTTAAGCATGCTTGGTTTTTATATGCATTGACATCTGTGCCTTTCCCAGTCTGCTTTAGCCACCATATCGTTCTTGAGGTTTGATTTACTAACTACCACAAAGGGCTACTTCAACCTCACATATGCAATTACTGAAATGCCATGCAGACCTCAACCGTGGCGTCTACAGGACAAGCATGGCAGCTGATCACCGCGGGCTATACTTGGGTCTTCAGGTTACTTTGCACTGGGAGAGAGACAAAGGCAGCACAAATACACACACCAAATCTAACCAGAATCCTCATGAAATATACCGTAGTAAGGGCAAAATGACAAGGCAAAGTGAAATCTCATAATATCCACAAGTTACTGTTCTTGAAAAGCTGCCCAGTGAATAATACTGATCCTATAGGCGTAGATTCAGTTTATGGGTTTTGTTGCCCTGACTGCAAGCACCCTGATGTCAGTTTTCTGCGTTTCATTTTTTAACCCTTTAATGCAGAATTAGTCACTGAGCACACGAATGTCAATTTCTTTTTTTTTTTTTTTAGATTGTGTAAGTGACTCCTCATTCTTTGCAGGTATACGTTCAATGAATTTGTGCAGTTACTAGAAGCCAGTGTTAAATATGTTTGCACATTATGTGAATAACATTGTTTTTTCTTTTCTTTTTTTTTTTGTTATAATAATGAAATATATTATTATGGACCTTTTACATTTTCATTTAATTATACTAAAATATTGTTTGCAATCAGCAGCCGGTTTAACCTGAATTGTTTTTGCATGTAGGACCCTTCTCCAACTTATGTAGTAGAATCCTATTCTTACCGGTATTTATTAGAATGAGTCTTTTGATCTTACCCAGGAGACTTGTAGAGGGTGCATGATGGCTGCACCCTCACAAATTCTACCCCTTCAAATTGCCACGTTGAAGATGAACAATGGGCACTAGTTCTTGATTAACTTTGACCAAGAAATTAAATCACGTTTCATAAATGTTTTTTTTTTTTTTTTTTTTTTTTTTTAAAGACGGCCATGATTTTCTTTACCTAAATAACACAAATGCATCTCCTATGTGGGTTGCCAAAAAGTAATTTGGGTTTCTGCCCCTCCCATTCATCTTAGCTGCTGTAGCTCTGCTTTGTACAGATGCTGCTGCTGCACCTAACCTTTTTAGAAATCATTTAAGGGACACTTTTAGATGAATTTTAAAGGTACTTGCTCCCAATTATGAGTTTTAAAGAGACTCTGAAGCCTCTTAAAAATCCTTTTTTTATTAAAGAGAACCCGAGGTGTGTTTAAAGAATGTTATCTGCATACAGAGGCTGGATCTGCCTATACAGCCCAGCCTCTGTTGCTATCCCAAACCCCACTAAGGTCCCCCTGCACTCTGGAATCCCTCATAAATCACAGTCGTGCTGTGAGGCTGTGTTTACATCTGTAGTGTCTATCTCAGCTGCTCCCTTCCTCCTGCATAGCTCTGGTCCCTGCCCCCGTCCCTTCCCTCCAATCAGCAGGGAGGGAAGGGATGCAGGTGGGGACTGGAGTTCTGCAGGAGGCGGGGAGAGCAGCAGACTGACACTACAGAGATAAACACAGCCAGCTCTGACAAGCTGTTTGTCAGCAGCGTGGCTGTGATTTATGAGGGATTGCAGAGTGCAGGGGGACCTTATGGGGGGGGGGGGGTTGGGATAGCAACAGAGGCTGGGCTGTATAGGCAGATCCATCCTCTGTATGCAGATAATATTCTTCAAACCCACCTCGGGTTCTCTTTAAACCATCCTGTTTAATACATTAGTCCTACCTAAACCGCCGCATTCCCACAGCTGTAAGCTATCTAAAACCCCCCTAACTCCCCGGGGGGTGATCCGGGGGGCCCTTCCGTGTGAGTCAGGGCTATGAGCTGCAGCCCTGCCTCACACGCGTCTGTCAGCAGCGGATCGCCGTCTCTCTCCGCCCCTCTTAGTCTTCCTTCGCTGAGAGGGGCGGGGGAGAGGCGGAGATCCGTTGCTGACAGACGCGTGTGAGGCAGGGCTGTGGCTCATAGCCCTGCTCACATGGAAGACTAGAGGGCAGCAAAATCCACAACCAAGAAAGTCGTGGATTTTGCAGGGGAGAGGGAGGGCGGGTTAGGTGGGTTTTAGATAGTTTACAGCGGCAGGAATGCAGCGGTTTAGGTAGGATTAAAGTATTAAAGAGAGTCTGAAGCGAGAATAAATCTCGCTTCAGACCTCATAGTTAGCAGGGGCATGTGTGCTAAAACGCCGCTATCCCGCGGCTTAACGGAGGTCCCTTCACCCCCAAATCCCCTCCGTACATCGCGGAATCTCTTCCGCATTGGGGCAGGGCTAACCGCCGCAGCCCTGCCTCCCACGCGGGACCCCCTTTTAGCCGCGGGATAGCTGCTAACTATGAGCTCTGAAGCAAGAATTATTCTCGCTTCAGTGTCTCTTTAAACAGGATGGTTTTATAAAAAATAAAAAAAAAATTTAAGAGGCTTCAGAGTTTCTTTAATGCTTTAGACTATGTAAGGAGGTTAAATAAATGGTGATGAGGCAGCATAATATTGCCACCTTACCTCTTCAGCGAGGCTTTCCCTTATTGGGAATAGGAATTTCCTGATCCTCATTCGGTCCCTAAATTAAAGCAAAAAAAAAAAACCAAAAATCAAACTTTTAATGAATTGTGTGTGTAGTACAGATAATGAATTTTTTTTTATAAGATTGCATCATACTGTCACAGTCACAATTTTAAAACCACACTCTTAAACTATAAAACAAACCAGGAGTAATGACCCTTTGAACTTTCCTGAAGTAAACCCTTATCTCAAGCTGTCCCTCACTGTTTCTTGGCTGTTTAAGTGTCTCATGAAACAGGACTGTATTTGAAGACCTCAGAGAAGGTCTTTTGCATAGATAACGGTTTTTTTTTTAATCTCTTCCTGTACTGGAAATACATATGAGACTCTTTTCTTTGCTACTAATGTTCTAATTCTTAGCTGTACTGCACATAGAATTCAATATATCAGAAGTTAATTTTTGCTTCAAGGTAGACTTCACGTTATGGCTTTTGCCTCTGTAGTTATGCAAATAGCCCAGACCTCCTCATCTTTGTATTTGACATCAGTGATGTTCTGCCTTGCGAATAAGTTATTCTGCACTACATCATTTTACATTCGGCCAAGTTTTCTGAGCTCAGTAGAAAATAAAAAAACTTATTTCCTTAAAAGATAACTTCCTAAAACAAAATTGTAGCTGAGCTAGTGATAAATGGAACTTATCAATCAGACCGCTTAGCCCTTTTAACTTGATTCTTGCATTTTACTCAACCCAATGAATTTTTACATCAAAATTATTTCTTTAGGTTTCCTTTAACTTTTTGATGTCAAAGCTCCCCGCTCTTTCCCAAATTCAGTTACTTTAAGATAAGGAGTTAAGACTCTGCACAGATTTCTTCACCCTTTTAATTATTTACTATACAGACATTTGTCTGCCTTATGCCAAGCCAAATACAGTATGTTTTATATAGCTAAGTGTGGAGAATTTAAAGGCCTGTTTACACTTGCAATAAAAGAGGTTTACAGATGACCTCAAATTGAGGGGGTGGGGGTTATACTCAATTGAGGCATGAAGATGGGTTCCAGCGCCGTCCCCCGGCGACGAACATTTCCCGGTCCATCTACCTGCCGGCGAGTAAACTCGACGGCACACGACTGACATGAAGGGAAGTCAAGCAATTGCGGTACGTACTTAGTCGTCAGGTATCTTAAAGATCCAATTTGCCTTTAGGGTCCTTATCGCCTCGCCTGACATCGTTTGCATAATTGTGTCCTTGAACCCAGTTGCGAGATCCTTCATTGCTAAAAAAAAAAAAAAAAAAATTGCCATAGAAATTGTGTAGTGGGTACAGGCCTTAATAGAATTGCTCATTTTTTATTTGGGTATAACTGGATCTCAGATCCAAGGCAGGTAGCACCCCTAACTAGTAAAAGCTACTGAATAGTCTCAAGTGTATATAACATAACCTAAACTGGAGGCACTCTGCTAAAACATAACATTTAAATCTAAAAATGAGTGTAAGCATAGTCCGCTTACCTCCTGATGGAAAACATGTAGAAGTTTTTTACTGAGCACTAAATGTTTTGTGAAACCAGCTCACTTCAGGTATCCGTGCCTTGGTAAAATCGTACATTCCTAAGCACCAAGTACAAATACATCCTAAATAGTTAAATGTGTTTTCAAATTTTGAAATTGTATGAGAGCAGTTATTACATGGTTGAAATATATTTTCAGAAATCAAATGTCATTATTACATTATAAAACCATAGATGATCTTTAGGACAAATGCCATGGTTTAACTGTGAGAAGGCATGACTGATCTTAAAGGAAATTCCTATATTTAAAAAAAAAATGCAAAAATATAACTAAGAAAATTAAAAACTAAGAATAATCAAATTTAAGATTTTATAAAAAAAATTATATGTATTAATTGGTATGAAATTAAATTCCATATAAAAAGTATAGTTATTGGTTATATAAAATGGCCTTTCTCTGTACAAACATGCTGTTTGTCTCTCTGACAGTTAGTAAGTTGTTGCAAAACAGAGAGGGGAAGGGTGAGAACAAGCAGTACCAAGCGACCATTCCTTTGTGATCACATAACCCTGATAGGGCATGCTTCCAGACACTTGGAAAAGATGCCCTAAATCAGGGCATTCCAACTGTCGGGCCGCACCCACTTGCCTAGACTATTTCTTGTGTCGGGCCCCATTATCTGACAGGCCCACGGTTTTGTTTTCACTTGGCTCCACCCCCTCTCGCCAATAAATATGGTGCTAGACACACCCCCTGCCCACGAAGTTGGACAGCACTGCCCTAAACGATCTCAGACAATCATTTCCGGCATCGTACATTGGAAGTGTATACAGGCCTTTACTCTCCAACATTCTGTTAATTGTGGTCATTATAATTGAGTTTTGACACCGAGTACATCCAAACTAAGCTGAAACCGCATTTTATAAATCTGAGTTTGTTTGATTGTGTGTATATATTAAAAGCAAAAAGTGACAGGATCACTTTTAATATTACCAAGCACTAAAATGATCTTAATAGTACAGAACACAGATGTTGATACTATTGAAACAAGCATTACAAGACTGCCTATCTCATCTAATAGACTGTACAAAGACATTAACCACTACGTTACAGACTGCAAGCTCTGCAGATGTTTATACATATACTTTACAATGCATATATCATTACTATTCAACTCTCCACTACTTTGCAATAACCATGCCTCTCTTATTTACACAATACAGAAATCTCTTATTTTTAGCAATAAGACTACGCAATACAATGCATTTATTATGTTTTCGTTTCCTTATTGGGGGAGGGTTGTATCACTTTTAACAGTTTGAAAAAGCTAATGAATAACTCTACAGGCTGTTTCTTTTTGTAATTTGTTCAGCATTAATTCTCTGAAGACAAAACACAGAAAAATATGCACGCCTGCATAAAAGGTCTCCTCAGAACTCTGGAAACTATTTGTGGACACCGTAACCAAAAATAGTGAACTTTGTAAATAGTATTTTTCTCTTGTTCCGTTATGTTGGTACGGGCTTGTGAGGTATCCAATGTGCTCAGTGTGAATTGTTTACTGTAAATAAAGCTTATTCAGGGCTGAACAAGAATAGGAACAAGGGAATTGGTGCATGTAAAGTTATCTGTTATGGAAATATATTTACTGTTTTGCTTACGATAGGACTGGTGCTGGCACAGACGTACATTTAGATAGGACTGGTGCTTGCACAGGCGTACATTTAAATTGGCATGGCCAAATTTTGCTGCTGAACGTCCAGGGTGGTGTTAATGCTATCCCCCCTCTGAGTAGAAGCAACTCGCCACATGTTGTTCTAATTTGAACTCTGTCGAGTAGCTCCACTATAGCTGTATTTCACATTATGGCCTATAGGGGCGCCCAAATCATCTGCACAGCTCTGCCAAAATTGGCCATCTAAGGGGCACAGTGCCTTTACCTCTTCTGCTTTTTACTTCTTTTCCTACAGTCCAAGAAATAGGTGGGAGGAGCCACAAATTCTGTCCAGTCCAGCTGGTTTCTGAGCTCTGCAGCATAAAGGGAAATCAACACTAATATGGCAGGTATGTGGCCTCTCCTGCTGAAGCAGAAGAGACGCCGGTGCTGTGTCCAGGTCTCCTGTACTGATTAGTCCCTTATTTTAGTTTTATATCTCCTTCTGTTATTTGCCTGCCAGTTGGACAGTGACTGATCAGTGGGAATATTCTTACTAACCTTCCAGCAAGCTTGCAAGTAACATAACAGCATACATATGGGTTTGGAAATGCTATTTGGTGCTGTGTTCATTCTAACAAACTTGATAACCTGTTTTCCACTGTCATCATTCATGGTGCTGATCCCCACCCCCATGCATAAGCGTAACCCCTACTTGACCATTATCCCATAAAAAAACCCAAATTTAACTTTGTGTTAACCCTCTTATCCCAGAATTCATAATACTAACTCAGACCTATACCCTGTAAACACTGCCTCACCCTAGTTTGTCTCATTATTTTGCTAACCATAACAGCACGATCTCCTAATTGTAACGTAACAGATAATTCTAGCTTCGTACACACTAGACTGTTCTTGGCTGAGGCAGTCGGTCAGCACTGTCTCGGCCAAGAATCTAACCTGAACAGTTGGCCCCTGAATGTCTGCTGAGGTCACTTAATCATCCGGCGTGCCTGATTTTTAAAGGGACCCGAGTGGTACATAAAATCGAAATCTGGACTTAAAGCGGAATGAAACCCAGCATTTCTACTTTGCTCTAATAGATTATTTACAGCATATTATATACAACCAGCATTTTTTTTTTTTTACTAGAACAGCATTCAAAGGGTTAACACAGGCCTTAGAAGCCTCCCTGCCAGCAGAGCTGGACGCATCCGAAGTTGTAGATAATGTTATCTTGTGTTTAATTGTATCAAGTGAGTAATGTAAACAAAGCCTTCTTTGACACTGCCGGGTCTCCTAAAGACAGTGAGACAATCAGGCCCGGTGCACACTGGGCAGATCCGCCGGCCGAATCCGCCTGAAAATCCGCGTGGCTAATGTATCTCTATGGGCTGGTGCACAGGCACGTTTGCGGTGTGCTTAAAACCTCAAACCGCCGGTGTGCACCAGCCCATAGAGATACATTAGCCACGCGGATGCGGCCGGCGGATCTCATACAAAATCCGCTCGGTGTGCACCCGGCAAATATCGGCACTCTGCTCCCAAAACCGCTAGCTTTTTGACGATCTGCTAGCGGTTTTGGTGTGAACTGGGCCTCAGAAAGTATCAGAAAGCATTTATGCTTAAGTTAGACGATGAATAAAGCAGTTATGAATAAAATACAAAGTAAGCTCTGAGTAAAAAAAAGTTTACTTTGGGAACGTATAATTTCTAAATGAATAATAATACTTATGCACAAAAGCAAATATGCTAACTGTATGGCATATAAGAAGTAGGAAAACATGTTTTATTGAATATTATGTCAGGGTTTTATGCCGCTTTAACTGGGCCTTCCTCTGGCCCCCCATAGCCCGCAAGGTCCCCCGACATCCTCCTCTTCCCTCTCCTCGGGACAGCTTCGATAATCGGTAACATTCAGGTGAAGTTGCGTGTGCGCCGCGTCATCATGCCGGTCGCCGTAAGCCTCCTGCGTATGCACAGTTCAGTCTTTAAAGAACAGCACATGCGCAGGAGGCTTACGGTGACCAGTGTGATGATGAGACGGGCGTGCACACATGACTTCTCCTGAAAGTTGGCAATTACCGGAGCCGCCAGCTTCCCGAGTAGAGGGAAGAGAGGCTGCTGGGGGACCTCGCGGGCTACGGGGGCCTGGAGGAAGCCCCAGGTAAGTCCAGATTTTATTTACTGCTCAGGGTCCTTTTGAGCAACAATTGGTTGCAGAGTCCACAGTTCCGCTCCATCATACCCTACGCTGTTGTCCTTCTTTATAGACACAGAAGAGTCGCTCAGCTGTCATCTAGCGATGTATCTGTACAGCATTGGGAACACTGCAGTGTCACCTGCAGGATCTAGTTTAGTAGTAGGCGACACAAATGAGGGAAAATCCTCAATTACCTCAAATGCACCTTTTGCGTAACACTAACTAGTCCAGACGTTCACCTATAGAGATGGGAAGTCCTGGTAATTGTGTTTGTGCTCCTCTGCGTATAAACAGAGGTGGTAACCGCTACAGCAAATTGACAGTGTGCTGCAGAGTTATACATCTTTTCTGAGATAAGTTTCCATTTACAATATGTACTTGAAATCTAAGTATAACTCTATTCACCTGTGACTTTTATTGCACTACTAGGCAGAAACGGCTCGCTTTATCCATAAGTGAAGACAACTGAATTCATTGTGCAGCTTATTATAGGATAACAAGTAGACATTTTGTTTTTCTCCAAAGCACACCCAAACTAAAAAATAAAATATGAGGTGGCCGTACCTGGGGCTTCTTCAGTGCTCTGATAAATTATGTGGCACCTCAGCTTCGTCAGGTTCCCCTCCGCTTTGCTCCGCCTCTGAAAAGGGTGTATGCTATGTCCACTCGCATGTCCTCTTTTTGAGCTTTCCCCCCACGACTGTGAGCAGGAGCATCTTGGGCATGCGCAGTTACAAATGTCTCTGAAGCGCACACACGTCCAGAACGCACCAGGCTGCAGATGTTCAGGAGTATGTCTGCAGAGGGGGAGGACAGAGCATGCGCTCTTGCTCCAACTGGGATTGAAGCTTTAAATGGGGGTATACCACAGCAAAGCTGAAGGTCCACAGAAATGATATGGGCTCTTAAGCCCCAGGTGCAACCACCTCTTGTATTTTTGCTTAGTTCAGGTACCCCATAAGTAAATTGTGAGTGCTGCGTGAAAATTCCTTGTTTATCTTTAACTGAAATATATAGCAGAATATCACAGACGTTAGAACATGGAGACTTTTCTGCTGGGCACAATGGATATATCGCACGCTGCTGTAGACATGGTGGAATGGCACAGGCAATAAATACTATTTCATTCATTATTTGACTGTTCCTTTTTTGGAGAGCCGAGGTTTGTCAGATGTGTGTGGCACGTTTTAGCCTTAATCTTCTGGAATGAGAGTGCAGATTACAAAAGGGCAGCCGCACAGCTTTCTATGGGAATTTTCAGTAGGGATAAATGAACTGGGATGGTTACAGGTTGATGCTGGTATCTGCCGCGTGTAGCGTTCAGCAGGCTGGCCCTTGCTCTCGCACACGGTCACATCCTCCTAGCTGCCACTTGTTTAGATGACTTTGTAAACACTGAGAAGCTAAAGTACACCGGAATTTTTATGGAATGTTCTTACTTTTGATTGTAAATTAAAAACAAAGCAAGTTTATCTTACGGAAGACTTATGTAAATATATTTGATTTTTTTTTTTTCATAATGTAAATTTTACAAAATATGTTGCATCTGTAATAAACATGTAATATATACATAATTTACCAAACACTGCATCCTTTGTTTTGTTCTGTTCATTGTTATTGCTTTACGCTGGTTACCCAGTCAGTGTACATGAGCGAGTATGAAGATGGATGGGAGAGCATTATGGCTAAACACACGCATAGGTCTGTGCCAGGAGGAGGAGAGTTGGGGGAACACTCTACTGCAAAGCAAAATCTATGTTGTAAATGGACACCTTAAAGATCTGCAATTGGTCATTTAGTTGCACATTAAGAGGTTTGTACATGTTTCAGGACTTTTGAGCAGTCCAACTAATATTTAGAGCACATGAGAAAATAGCTTTCTAGATAACAGAAGTTTGTCTTCTTGAGGACCACTATTGCGAAAATCGTAAAATGCATGTAAAAACATACTAATAAAAAGTAAAGCTGGCCACTAACTGTCCAATTTCTAGCGAAAAATCGTTCGAGCGATCAGAAATTCTGATCGGAAGTGAAATATTGTAACACATCATTCACTACACCATCAACGAACCAATCTTTGCTTCCTATCTATCACAACCAACAAGAAAATCCAAATTTTGGTTCGACTAAAATTCATCTGGACAACATTTTTTTCACTCGTTCATAATCGATTGTGTCCACCAATGGAGATTATTTACAAACAATCCGATCAGAATTTCTGATCGCTCGAGCGATTTTTCGCTAGAAATTGGACCGTTAGTGGTCACCTTAAGTTTCTTCCAGAGTAAAAGGAGCTTTACATTACTTTTCTTCTATTTTGCTGTCACTTACAGTAGAAAGTACAAATCTGAAAGAACCGACAGGTTTAGGACTAGCCCATATCCTCATAAGAGATTCTCAGGGTTTTGTTTAGTTTCAAAAGCACTTAGTGAAAGCAGTTGCTCTATCCAACTGCCAAAAAGTGTGTAGCAAGCAGGGAAGCTGGCTAGTATCATTGTAAAAATCATTTTCAGGGAATGTCTTTAAAGAAAAAAAACATTGCAGAGAATCCCCCATGAAGAGATGAACTAGTTCAAAACATGTCGGCTCTGTCAGATTTCTTCTACCTATTGTAAGTGACAGTAGCATAGGAGATTTAAGGTGGCCACTAACAATACAATCTTTTTCATCCAATTTTACCAAATCTATGTAGTATAAGGGTAAACTGTGTAAATGTTGAATGGATAATTTAGGCAGTTACCTTATATTACATATAAATGGTAAGATTGGATGAAAAAGATTGTATCGTTAGTGGCCAGCTTAAGTTATTTATGGCTCCTTTTACTCTGGAAGAAACATACTTCTTATTTGTATTGTTTACATGTGTCACAAGCCCCCTACTGGCCGGACTGCACAATGCCTTCCAATCGGTTTCAGCACACAGACCATCCAATCTCGTGGACGCAATCGATGAGCTGAAACCGCTGGAATTTTGGCAGTAGACAGACCAGAGGGAGGCGTGCGATCTATTAACCACAAAATACTAGGCTGCCACCACCTCTTTTTGATGGGAAGAGGAGCCCCAATCTGCCTAACAAACACCTGCAAATAGAATGATAAAAACACACCCTGTTCTGACTAATAACAATTCTCAGTAGCGATCTTCAGAAGCTAGAATTCGGTTTGTGCGACTGAATAGCAGGGGTAACTGAACAATAAATGACTTTTAGAAGTCTTTTATTATAAATGCAATATAATTCATTAATGTATACAGAAAATCATTACAATCAACAATTCTAGAGACAATCGTAGCGCAGTATAAAAATAAAAAGGGAAGAAAAATACATATACTTAAGGTCAGGTGAAAATAGGTCCTTTCTGGGAAATCTGAGCACATGGAAAATGTCCTTTGTTTCAGTTCAGGAAATGGCCGCCAGCCACATGGTCCCCTGGCTGACTTGATCAGGTGATAGTAGGGAGGACTGCCCCTCCTTGTATGCATCCTGGTTTTATGGAAGCTAGTTTTGGGGGTGGAACAAAGCCGGTCCCCTTCGGTTCACAAACCAATCACAGTTCATTCCCTTGGAGAGAGATTTTAGATTTACCTGTAAAGTGCTGTAATTCAAAAAACGGAAATACCATATTTGTGCGGATGACAGATTCATACTCTTCAGAATATGACAATTCCTATATCGTCAGACTTGGCTACCATATTATGTTTAGTTCCTGAGAGGTTTAATACTTTGTCGTGGCTTATCCCTGGCCCCCTAAGACTGGTATCAAAATGTCCAACAAGACACCCCGAATCAAATGATATAACTTTCTTACCACTCTTTCAAACGGTATTCCTTAAACAGGCTAAAAATCATGTAGCACATTTATGTTCCCTCTGTCTCCAATGGAGTCAAGAAGTCTGATCTCCTGCTAGGTTTATCCTGTCTCTTCAAAAGACAGCAACATTTTGCCATTTGGGCTTACTGCTGGAATGCTTTCACACCTAGGTGTCTCTGGCCCAGGAAGGAACTTCTCTTGATCAAGTTAATTTACACAAACAGGTCTTATCAGAGAACATACTTGGCTCTCATGAAAAGAACTCTGCTAACATCTATGAAGAAAACAGAGACCCCACAAGCTGACTGCAAGGACCTACACATAAGATTTTGGTCTGGCACGTCAACGACAATCGGTGCAGCAAACCAATTGCGATTGCGTTCTCTTTTCTTGCGACTCTTCCGTGACATGTATTTTATATTTTACAATTTTTTTGCGATAGTGGTCCTTTAACCACTTTACCTCCACGCGTACGGATTTCTCCGCCCCTTTTTTCCCTCCTAAAAAAACAGGGACGGAGAAATCCGTACCTTCCGCGCTACCGCCGCTCGTGCGCGCGCACCCGCCGCCCGTGCACGCCGCCGCCCGCTCGCCCGGAGATCAATGAACGGGAAAATCCATTCCCGTTCGTTGATCTAAGCCCCCGTAAGGATCTGTTGCTTCTTTCAGAAACAGCGAGATCATTGTGAGTCTCCCAGCCTCCTACTGCTTCCTGTAAGCGTCCTTCCAGACGCTTACAGGTCGCATGTAAACAAACACTCTGTGGCCATCTTGTGGCCAAATAGTAAACTACACCCTAAAAGCATTTTACATATACAAACATTATATTTACAAAATAAATTAACTCATTACCTCCCACACTCCCCAATTTTTTTATTTTTTTTTGTAATTAAGAAAAAAAAAATACAATAAAAAAAAAAAAACATAAATAGTTACCTTAGGGACTGAGCTTTTTAAATATTTATGTCAAGAGGGTATAACACTGTTACTTTATAAACTGCGGGCTTGTAATTAGGGATGGATGCAAAACTGAAAAAAATGCACCTTTATTTCCAAATAAAATATTGTCGCCAAACATTGTGATAGGGACATAATTTAAATGGTTTTATAACCGGGACAAATGGGTTAATACATTTCATGGGTTTTAATTACAGTAGCATGCTTTATTTAAAAACTATAATGGCCGAAAACTGAAAAATAATAATTTTTTCCCACATTTTTTCCTATTTCCCCATTAAAACACATTTAGAATAAAATAATTCTTGGCATAATGTCCCACCTAAAGAAAGCCTAATTGGTGGTGAAAAAAACAAGATATAGTTCATTTCATTGGGATAAGTAATAATAAAGTTATAGACGAATGAATGGAAGGAGCGCTGAAAGGTGAAAATTGCTCAGGTGGTCAGGGGGTAAAACCCCTCAGTGGTGAAGTGGTTAAGCACTTAATGGACAAGCAGACTTATAAAAACATCCTGCCAGAGCCTGTTAACGGCTCCAGGATGTTTTTATAAGTCAAACAGTGCTGCTGCCGCTGTGCACACAGGCACAGGAAATTAGTGGGGGGAAAAATCCATAGAAAAAATACACCTTTATTTCCAAATTCTATATTGTCACCATACTTTGTACTAGGGACATAATAAAAATCTTGTGATAACCAGGACAAATAGGCAGATAAAATGTGTGGGTTTTATGTACAGTAGCCGTGTTTATATTAAAACTAGGGGATGAAATTGGAGAAAGAGTATTTTTTCATTTTTTTTTTCTTGTTTTTCCCCTTAAAATGCATACAAAATAAAGTAATTACTGAAATCAAATATGAACCCCAAAAAGCCTAATTGGTGAAAAAAACAAGATATAGATAATTTCATTGTAATTAGTAGTGATTAAGCTATTGGTAAATGAAAGGGATGAGCACTGAAAGTTGAAAATCGCTCTTGTTCGTTAAGGCTCATAAGCACGTTGGATTTTTCCAAACGACCCGTTGTTGGGACGTCAAATCGGGCGTGTGTACAGTCGGTCGTTCAGCTGATAACGCTGGTTTTGAAGGATCCGCCAGGCGGATCCGTCAAATCCAGCGTTATCAGCTGAACGACCGACTGTACACACTCACGATTTGACATCCAAACGACGGGTCGTTTGGAAAAATCCAACGTGTGTATGTACCTTTAGGGTAAAAACCGATTTGAGGTGAAGTGGTTATAGAAGAACTTAAGCAAAAAAAGGGAAAAAAATAAATCCATACATAGCAAAGTGAGAAGTTAAAAAATAGAAAATCGATCAAATAATTATTGATAATGCCATGTAATTTGTTCACATTGCTTGATCCACAATCCACATCTTTACTACTGGCAGACATGAAAAAAAGACAAACGGACAGCACCATCTGCCATTATTTATAACCACACCCCCTGAGGATGCGCTAGGCTAAAAGGTTTTTTTTTGTTTTGTTTTTATAGATATTCATATGCACAGATGGAGATACTGGTTTCTTGGCAGTTGGAAACAGCTGTTATTTCCCACAATGCAACAAGGCTCCCACGGTGTGATGTCAGAACCTAGGACCTGACATCACACTGTGGGAAGGGGTTTTACCACAATATCAGCCATACAGAACCCCCTGACAATCTATTTAAGAAAAGGTAAAGATTTCTCATGGGGTATCAGCTACATATTGGGATGAGGTTAAATGCTGGGTTACAGTTCCTCTTTGCAAATATCTTCAGTTTTAGGCTTTTTGGTCCCTTTCACCCCCTTACACACTCCTAGGAGTTCTGGTTCAGCATAAGCTTCCTGGGCAATCTGTAATGTAATGTATCTATAGTCGTATTCCTAAATAGGACTTTCCTAGAATCTTGGTCATATTTGGGTTTTAAAGTCTTAAGGTGCGTACACACACACACACTACTATAAGGAACGGTGGGTCCGTCAGACCCTCCTGCTGAGCGGAACGTTCAGAAACAGTGTTATCAGTCTGCTGACAGACTGTACACACCCTCTACTAGTATCGCTGGAACGCCCGCCCAGCGGGAAAGACCCGTCGTTCCTTACTGTATAGTAGTGCGTGTGTACGCACCTCTAAACTACACATTAAAAGTTTTGACTGCCTCAGGTGAATGATTATGTTGATCCAGCTCTCATACACACAGATCTTGAACTTTTCATCTGATCACTGCAATCACAGGTTTCTCAGCCACACAGGAGACTTATGGCCTCTGATCAGGGAGATGCTGTATATACACTATTCTAACTTCAGAAAAAAGCTTTAATTTGGAGCCCTGGATTCTTACCGTTTATAGCTAAGAAAGAGAGGAGCATGCTAGTTCTAGGGATGGTCGGAAATGCCCATTTCTGATTCTGCGGAAATTCAGATTTCCGACAGTTTTCGTTTTTCCAATTTGCGCTTTTTTGATTTCTGAGGATTTTATTAGTAATTGTTTGCATCAGTGAAAATGGGAAATCGGATAAAATCACTGCGGTGATCTGATTTTTACAGAAAAATTCTGCACTCTCTGATTGGTCCAATGCTTCCGAGTTCTGAGATTGGGCTAAAATTGGAAAATCAGATTTCCGCAGGATTTCGATTTCCGAATTCCGATCGAAAATGCCGATTTCCAATCTGAAATTTCAAGTCCGCAGAACCTGAATGAGCATCCCTAGCTAGTTCTATGTCGGATTGGGGCTGTACATGCTTGTTTAACTCATACTACATCAGGACCCATATAAGTTGTTAGAAATGGAGAGGCTGTTCTGTAAAAGTCATGAAATGTCCTCTACAATAATAATGGTGTCCACTTGGAGCTTACTTATCATGACTTGGATAAATGAGTACTTTTCCCATAAATATCTCTTGATATCTACAATTTAACCACTTGAGGACCCACGCTTTACCCCCCCTTAAGGACCAGCGCTGTACTCTGTGATCTGTGCTGGGTGGGCTCTGCAGCCCCCAGCACAGATCAGGTAGCAGGCAGAGCGACCAGATCGCCCCTCTTTTTTCCCCCCTATGGGGATGATGTGTAGGGGGGGTCTTATCGCTCCTGCTGGCTGAGGTTTGTGGGGGGGGGGCACCTCAAAACCCCCCTCCGCGGCGAAATTCCCCCCCCTCCCTCTCCTACCTCCCTTCTCCTCGGAGATCAGAGGCTGCACAGGAACGGATCTGTCCTGTGCAGCCTCTAACAGGCTACTGCCTGTCATGTGACAGCGATCCCCGGCCGCTGATTGGCTGGGGATCGCTGATCTGGTACAACGCTGCTACTGTAAGCAGCGTTGTACGAATGTAAACAAAGCGGATTATTTCCGCTTGTGTTTACATTTAGCCTGCGAGCCGCGATCGGCGGCCCGCAGGCTATTCACGGAGCCCCCCGCCGTGAATTGACAGGAAGCAGCCGCTCGCGCGAGCGGCTGCTTCCTGATTAATTAGCCTGCAGCCGGCGACGCAGATCTGCGTCGCTGGTCCTGCAGCTGCCACTTTGCCGACGCGCGTTATGAGTTTGCGGTCGGCAAGTGGTTAATAATGTTCAGGTGAGAGGGTTCGGTTGGACATAATATAAGATTGTCACCAGCAGAGGGGGCACCACGTGCAGGTATACCCCCCTCCCTAACCACTTCCCAGATACTGCATACTGCAAAAAAAAAAGATTTAAAAACGCACTAGTGCACATGACGGGCCCTGAGCTCTGCCACCGCCTGGGACCCCCAAATCACCCCAATAGGGGGTGAGAAGATGAGCAGTGCAGTGCTTCCCAGCCCGTCAGCCAATCAAGTGCAATGGAAAACACCTGCATCAGCAGTACCAAATCTAGCTGTGTGCACTAGTGTTTGTGGTTTAAAATGCTTTTTTTTTTTTTTTTTGCAGCTTCCAGTATGCGGTGTTGTGTAAGTGGTTAGGGAGGGGTGCAATGTGAGAGGTTTACCTGCACGTGGTGCCCCCTGCTGGTGACAATATTCAATTATGTCTGACCGAACCCTCTCACCTGAAGTTGCTGAACGTGTGCAATTCCTGCTAGATGTAGTACTGCAGACACGGGTCTGCAATCCCTCTCGGCCACTCAGCCAGCCATCCGCCTGGTGGATCACAGTGTTTTCTCCACTTATCCCACTTGTCATGTGACATCACCCATGCCACTCGCCCCCCACATTGGAACTATGTGTTACTAGCGTGCATACATTAATCTGTCAGCTTCAGCCCAGCCATGTTACCTGAGGGATCAGTAACCAGTCCCCAATGAGTGACATGCCTCGTACCCATGCACAAGGCCTACACGGGTGTTGCTAGGATCCTAAGACAGCCGGGGGACTTTTGGGCACTCCAGCCAAAAATGGGTGTGGTCATCATGGGTGGGGCTAAATTTACTTGAATTTAACAGTTGTCTAACTAGGCCTGCCCAGCAAAATGTTGGATGTAGCTCCCTCTCCACTAATACAGAAAATATAAAATGCAGCATATCACATAACAAGGCAGTGCCACTTAAAGGGGTTCTTTCGCGAATGAGGAAAAAAAAAAAGTGGTGTATGCATAAACTATTAAACATCCTTCTAACATAGTGTAAAAAGTAAAAAAAAAAATGAATGCTTTCATCAATACAACATGTAATGTAAACAGTGACGGATGACTGACTGGGAGGCTAATCCATTTGTTAGGGGTGTTTTTGTTTGTTTGTTTTTTACTTTCTTTTCACAACCATAACTCCTGCCTACATAGTTTTCAGTAGTATAATCCACTGCTAGCAGGAATCGTTATAGACCTAACAGCTGAGCAGCTCAATATGTGTTTACATTGTTGCTAGGCAACCAGAGGCCGGTGCAGAGACTGTTTGTGAAAAGAGTCATAAACTGCTGGGAGAATCAGTCCTATCTACACCATATGATTCTTTGTCAGATTCGATTCAATTTGATTTGATTCATTGATTTGATTTGATTCAATCTGACATGTCTGATTCATGATTCGATTTGATTCAAATTGAATAGAATCATGAATTGGACATGTCAGATTGAATCAAATCAATGAATCAAATCAAATTTAATCGAATCTGACAAAGAATCATATGGTGTAGATGGGACTGATTCTCCCAGCAGCTTATGAGGCAGGGAACACACTTGACTTTCAGTTTTCCGCATGCGTTTTTCTGCATACTTTTTCTGCACACCAAGTGTGTTTCCATGCAGGAAAACGCGCACGTTTTTTCACAGCAGCTGATGTAAATGATAGAGGAAACTGCCAAAATGTGCAGAGTCATCATGCAGAATGTCAGTTTTTTTTTTCTGCGTGCGAACAACACAGTAAGTGTGCACTAGAACATTGATTACCATGAGTTCTCAGTTTTTCTGTGCAGAAAACGCGTACGAAAACTGTCAAGTGTGTTCCCTGCCTGACTCTTTTCAGAAATGAGTCTCTGCACCGGCCTCTGGTTGCCTAGCAACAATGTAAACACATATTGCGCTGCTAAGCCGAGCTCAGCTGTTAGGTCTATAACGGATTCCTGCTAGCAGTGGATTATACTACTGAAAACTATGTAGGCAGGAGTTATGGTTGTGAAAAAAAAGTAAAAAAAAACACCCCTAGCAAATGGATTAGCCTCCCAATCCGTCACTGTTTACATGACATGTTGTATTGATGAAACCATTCATTTTTAAAAAAAACTTTTTACACTATTTTAGAAGGATCTTTAATAGTTTATGCATAAACCACTTTTTATTTTTTTCCTCATTCGCGAAAGAACCCCTTTAAACATATGGGATATACTGGGTGCTATGTGGTGCCATGCTGGGCACTGTGGAATCTCTATGGGGCATGCTGGAAGCTGTGGTGCCTGGAGCCTACATAGGAAGCATGCGTAGTCATGGGTGTCCTCACTGTTCCTCCCCCTGACCACCTTGACAGAGTAGCACCAGTGATGCTCGGATAGTACTTTTTAAAATCCGAATTGACCCCAATCCGGATACCTAGATATCCGGATCCGGCTCGGATATCCGAATCCGGCCTTTTAGATATCCGCGTGGACGCGGATATCCGGTCGCATTATCCGCAGATATCTGGCCTATTCGGATATCTGGATAGAAAAACCGGAAGTGCCCTTTAAATAGCTTTAAAAGGGGTTTTGAGGGTAAATGAGGCATCTATCATCATTATTTTGCAAAGGGAAACACTAATTGATGATGTGGGGACTTCGAATCCCCCCCCCCAAAAAAAAATGACTGTCAATTAACATTAGGCCTAGATTCCACACAGCGGTCTTGCAGCCCACATTGTGTCCAAAGTCCAACCACCGCACAACTGGGACATGACAGTTTTCAGTCAAGACACCTCCAAAAATTGATGCTGCTATTTTGTTTTGTTTTGGGTTAAATATAGGTGGTATCGTGGCCTGTGGCACCCTGTCCTGGCGGTGGGAGCTGCACAGGCAGCAGGAGCAGGGCAATGCAGCAAGCAGCAGGTGTAACGTGTGCCAGCCTGGAGCATGACGGACGTGGTACGTGGCACTTGCCAAGTGTCACGTGACAAATGCAGAGCGACAGACAGCAGAGGAGAAGACACTAACTGGTGCACACTAACACATTAATGAATTAACTATAGTGGAGTGATAGTGAAGGGGTTAATCACTGAGCTTATCACTGTGTACAGACCTTGGCCCAGCAGCAGCACTGCAGCTGTACAGCACACACTCTAACTGTCACACTATGAGACATCAGTCAAGCTAATTAACGATTACTATAGAGTAGTGAAGAGGTTAATCAATGAACAGCTTTAGGTTTATAACTGTGTACAGGCAGCCCTTGCTAGGCCACCAGCATTGCAGCATGTCTCTCAGGAAGCATTCAGCAAGCCATAATGATCTGTCCCATCATGGCAGCCCTCCTTATTATACAAGGGGGGCTGGCCAGTGTTCCTTTCTGTGATTGGGTGCCAGGGCTTAGGCTAGGAGGCCTCTGATTGGCTCAATGAGGTCAGGTGGGGCTGGCCAGGGTTCCCCTCTGTGATTGGTTGCTTGGGCGTCTGCTGGGAGCCCTCTGATTGGCTCCAGGATGTCATCACCTTAGTTACAGTATTTCGGATCCGGATATCCGCAGATATCCAGTAGAGTTGGGCCGAACGGTTCGCCTGCGAACGGTTCCACGCGAACTTCGGTGGTTCGCGTTCGCGTCCCGCAGGCGAACCTTTGCGGAAGTTCGGTTCGCCCCATAATGCACATGGAGGGTCAACTTTGACCCTCTACATCACAGTCAGCAGGCCCAGTGTAGCCAATTAGGCTACACTAGCCCCTGGAGCCCCACCCCCCCTTATATAAGGCAGGCAGCGGCGGCCATTACGGTCACTCGTGTGCTGCCTGCGTTAGTGAGAGTAGGGCGAGCTGCTGCAGACTGTCTCTCAGGGAAAGATTAGTTAGGCCTAACTTGTTCCTGTCTGGCTGCATACCTGTTCTGTGAACCCACCACTGCATACCTGTGCTGTGAACCCACCACTGCATACCTGTGCTGTGAACCCACCACTGCATACCTGTGCTGTGAACCCACCACTGCATACCTGTGCTGTGAACCCACCACTGCATACCTGTTCAGTGAACCCACCACTGCATACCTGTGCTGTGAACCCACCACTGCATACCTGTTCAGTGAACCTGCCACTGCATACCTGTTCTGTTCAGTGGACCCGCCACTGTATACCTGTTCATTGAACCCACCACTGCATACCTGTGCTGTGAACCCACCACTGCATACCTGTTCAGTGAACCCACCACTGCATGCCTGTGTTGTGAACCCACCACTGCATACCTGTTCAGTGAACCTGCCACTGCATACCTGTTCTGTTCAGTGGACCCGCCACTGTATACCTGTTCATTGAACCCACCACTGCATACCTGTGCTGTGAACCCACCACTGCATACCTGTTCTGTGAACCCACCACTGCATACCTGTTCAGTGAACCTGCCACTGCATACCTGTTCTGTTCAGTGGACCCGCCACTGTATACCTGTTCATTGAACCCACCACTGCATACCTGTGCTGTGAACCCACCACTGCATACCTGTTCTGTGAACCCACCACTGCATACCTGTGCTGTGAACCCACCACTGCATACCTGTTCAGTGAACCTGCCACTGCATACCTGTTCTGTTCAGTGGACCCGCCACTGTATACCTGTTCATTGAACCCACCACTGCATACCTGTGCTGTGAACCCACCACTGCATACCTGTTCTGTGAACCCACCATTGCATACCTGTTCAGTGAACCCGCCACTGCATACCTGTTCTGTTCAGTGGACCCGCCACTGTATACCTGTTCAGTGAACCCGCCACTGCATACCTGTTCTGTTCAGTGGACCCGCCACTGTATACCTGTTCAGTGAACCCGCCACTGCATACCTGTTCTGTTCAGTGGACCCGCCACTGTATACCTGTTCAGTGAACCCGCCACTGCATACCTGTTCTGTTCAGTGGACCCGCCACTGTATACCTGTTCAGTGAACCCGCCACTGCATACCTGTTGTGTTCAGTGAACCTGCCACTGCATACCTGTTCTGTGAACCCGCCACTGTATACCTGTTCTGTTTAGTGAACCCGCCACTGCATACCTGTTCTGTTCAGTGGACCCGCCACTGTATACCTGTTCAGTGAACCCACCACTGCATACCTGTTGTGTTCAGTGAACCTGCCACTGCATACCTGTTCTGTGAACCCGCCACTGTATACCTGTTCTGTTTAGTGAACCCGCCACTGTATACCTGTTCTGTGAACCCACCACTGCATACCTGTTGTGTTCAGTGAACCTGCCACTGCATACCTGTTCTGTGAACCCGCCACTGTATACCTGTTCTGTTTAGTGAACCCGCCACTGTATACCTGTTCTGTTTACATTCCCCATTCCCCTTCGTGATCATTACCTTGCCGTGGTGAAGGGGCTTGCGTATCACAATGAAGCAATGACCGGCGCCTAGATGAGTGTCTCGGGGGGCACACCCACGATAATAAGGTCGTTGCCTCATTGTGGTCAGACCAAATTTGATCAGCTGGACAGTCACTGTTCTGTCATTCAGCTACATCATTCAGCTACATCAGCCAGGCGACCATATGGGCTGTAAAGCCACCAAAACCTGCACTCTCGCCATGGTGCGCACCAGTCCAGCACGGCCGTCACTACACAAACAGCTGTTTGCGGTGCGTTACACGGTGAGTTTGGTGTGTCAGTGTGAAGCAGTACCTTAATTACACTACCTGATTGATGTATACACATGCAAGATGTTTGAAAGCACTTTAGGCCTGTCATTTAGCATTCAATGTGATTTCTGCCCTTAAAACGCTGCTTTGCGTCAAATCCAGATTTTTCCCCGGGACTTTTGGCGTGTATCCCACTCCGCCATGCCCCCCTCCAGGTGTTAGACCCCTTGAAACATCTTTTCCATCACTTTTGTGGCCAGCATAATTATTTTTTTTTTTCAAAGTTCGCATCCCCATTGAAGTCTATTGCGGTTCGCGAACTTTAACGCGAACCGAACCTTCCGCGGAAGTTCGCGAACCTAAAATCGGAGGTTCGGCCCAACTCTAATATCCAGGTCATGCGTCAAACTATCCGCAGATAGCTATTCGGATTTCTATAGCTAACCGGGATCCGGAGTCTGACCCGGATAGCGTAAAAAATGCTCGGATATCCGGGTTAGTCGGATATCCGGGATCTAGATGAGCATCACTAAGTAGCACAGCAGGAGGAACTACTACTCTCCTCCATCCACTTCCCAAGTCTGGAGACATCCTCTGTAGTTGGCGATTCTCCCCCAGCATCTGAGAATCAAACGCTAGGAGCTCTAGTGCCTGATTCATTCTCAGACACTGGGGGGGGGGGGGGGGGGGGGGGGACACTGAAGAGAAGATGTCTGCAGAATCTGGATTTCAAGTGACCGGAAGTAAGTACTGCCACCCGCTGCCTGGGGACATCCGGGGCACATGCCACTGATCTTTGGGGCTAGCAACGCCCCTGGGCCTACAGCCTCTTGCTGCTGGTTAATTAACCAGCTAGTGGGCTGAATGTGGAGCCTCTATCACGTGAATCATTTTTTGTTGACGACTTCTTAGTAACAGGTGCATTTCAGGTCAAGGAACAGACGGAACTAATAAAACTGCTGCTTCATTTGTCTGATCCTCCACCATGAAGAAGCATTGATAAGACAAATGTCCCCTCAGGGGATGGACTCTGTGAAGAGGTGAAGTGTTGTTAAACATATTTGCTTGCCTTACACACTGAAGTGGCTTAGTACACACATCAGTGCTTTCAAACAAATGTAAATGTATTTTCCACCTGGCCTGTGGAAAAGCATCCATTTACTGGCTGATTCTGTCTCCAGCACATCGCGATTAAACACCACCTAGACATTGCTTGGTTATTACTGGAGTCAGTGTGCTTATGGGCTTGTGCAGCTAGACACGCTTATCATGGCCATCCTAATAATGTTGACACACTGCATATAAAATGTTATTTCCATCCATTCATAAGACCTATTAGTTAGGTGAGGATTAGGCTGATGCACCTGGGCTTTTAGTTGGATACATTGATGCGATGTTTCCAGTGTAGGGCAAGCTGATGTGTGCTTCTGGTTATATCAGTAACTATATATTACACTTCACCTTTGGACTTTCAGGCTCAATTGATACTTTAAACAGACGTCCATGGCAGGTTGGGTCGCAGAAACACAATAGGCAAACATGGGCACGATGGAAGCGGAAAAGTACAAATGGGTCAATGCAGAGCCGGATCATCCACAAGGCAAACCTAGGCAGCTGCCTAGGGCCTGAAGAGAGTCTAGGGGCCTGGTTGATGCAAGCCCCCACCAAAGCTTACTAAACAAAAAAGACAGATTTTTTTATTTATTGTACTTATAAAGCGCCAACATATTATGCAGCACTGGGCCAGATGACCGTTAGTGGTGGACAAAAGCTGTTATCTTGCCCAGGGCCCCATTTCATTTTAATCCATTTCTGAGTCCATGTTTCCTATAGGAAGCTATGGGTTTGTTCTGCGTGTCCATTGATCTCCACCCATCCACTCTGGGAAGCAGTCCTTGTGTGGACAGATCTATCATGAGAGTGGGATAGTAAGTGATCATTACCAAGCAGCAACTGACTATTAACGGATGTGGCAAGAGCCTCCCTGGCAAATTAAAGGCACATATGGTGCAATACAGTAGTCTGCATTACCAGAAATCTCAGGAGCTCAAACAGACTATATTCTACAAAGAGACATCGGTTCCACATAACAATGGAATTGCGTGTTGGCACAGGCAGGCTTTCTAGTTCCCCCATCTAACCTCTCTCTAGCGTAACCTAAACTTAGGGAACATTTGCTATGTGACATGGGAGCTGCATTACCTGGAGGGCACCATAGGTCTCCGAAGGTGGAAAAGCAGTGCCCCAAGCCCTCTCATAAACTAGGAACATACCCGCAACTACACCCTGGGTGTGGCAAGCAGCACAAGTGCTTTCACCGCCTGGAAAAACTACACCCCAAAGGAACAGAACGTTTTAAACTACTATGACTGTGAACAGTGCCATAGGGATAACTGTACTTGCGCACCATGAATAATAGCCTCCAATGTCCATCAAAAAAATTAAACAAGATGTTTGCATAAAGAGTTTCAGCCAATGTAGTCTAGTGTTCCTCCTAAACGCACTGGCAGCTATAAACATAAACAACAGTGACTGTCTCTCCAAAGAAGTGTTAGAAGATGCAGAGAACCTGTAAGGGGTAGCTTTTAATAACAGCCTAGACGTCCTCCTGTATACATCCTTGCTTCTTGAGATACTGGACATAAGAGGTAGCAGCAAGACTACATGGGAATAAAGTATATCCTGGTACCCGAATGTCCTCAAATTACACCAAATGGGAAGCAAGGAAGGATCCTTATGGACATTAGTCCATATAATGTAGTAAAAGTAAAGAACATTTCCTCAAGATATTGTGCAAGTATAAAAGTAACCGTTTATTATTATTATAAGCACTTAAAATTGATCATAAACCATATAGTATAAAAGTCTCAATGTTGCACTCACAGAGGCAAACAGGGACAGTGTGTCAGTAGCTGCCTATGTGTATGTGGACATTATACTGCAGCATGACTACAGCAGAATCGCAATATAGAAACCTTTATAGTACAATACAAGCATTGAATTGTAGCTCTTTGTGCATTTTGTATATTTACTCACTATTTCTGCACTGCATGATTGATGTTTTTTATGGGATTGATCAATGGTTCATGATAGTTATCTTGCAATAGGCTGTGCCACCTTACACATTAAATATAATTTCAGCCTGTGATGAGTCTGGTAAATGACGAAACGTGTAGGGCGGAGCCAGTACACCTGACGCAATCACGCATACAGACAGCGGTGGAGCGCGGAAGGAAGCCTGGCTAGCATGGGATCTCCGGTGAGCGGGATGCTTCCCGATAACCTATATACAGCCATCAAAGGCCCTAGGAACGCCACTGTGATATACTCTTTACTTCTGGGATTTTGTAAGTTGCTAATTGGTGCGAGAAGCGTGGATGTTGGCAGATTATTTTACTTCATGTTGCGCGATGAAACTTTGTTTTATTGAAGATTAAATAAATTGGAATTGGATCTGGTTATGGTTCACTGATGTACCTTGGTGAAGCATAGTGCAAAGCATGAGACCCACCTGACAAGCGAGGTGGCTACAATCTGGTGAACCTCCCTGATTACGGGGTGGTGGTTTTATCACGAATGACGGAACTAGTTCACACTGCACTGGAAGTTTGGAGTGTTGTTTTTGTAAACAGTATTACGCAATGTACAGCTTTTTCCTTTTGTAGGCAGCTGATCTGCTGGTGAGAGTGCAGTGGATGTAAGAATTCAATGATTTATGATAGTTTCCTTCTGATCACAATTATTGGACCAGAAGGTCGTTCTGCACCGTTAATGGGCACCCTAAGATGCTGACACACATCCAATCTTGATTGGCCGATTTTATCATGTAGTATGAGGACCGACAGATTTTGAATACTTTGAACAAATTGTGCAGATAAGCTCTTATATTTCATGGAAGTAGTAAAACTGACCAATTAAGATTTGATGTATGTACTTAACTTTATAGAAACACTTTTTCATTATGGTAAACGCTCAAACTGATCATAAACCGTGTTTGATCCTCAACCTTTAGAGATAAAATATAAGTAAAAAAATTGTTTAGTTTTGAATATTTTGGAAAGGCCTTAGTAACCTTTTAACATTTTATTGCTGTTCTGTCCACATCTGTGGGTATTTTGCTCGCTCCCACTCCAGGCAGGACTCTCCAAGAGTGACAAGGATGGCAACAAAAATGTATCCCGAGGAAGAGTTAGAATCTCCAACAACCTTCTACTGCTGTCTGTCATTTCCTGTTCCTGGGATTACTAGTTGTTATACAAAATCCATGAAGGTCCAGGGACAGAAAGTGTTGGGAACGCAGCTAAAAATAAAAACCTCCCAACTTTTTAATCCTTTTCCATATTAATCAAAAATAAAAGTAAACCTGTAAGAAAAGGAAAAAAATACATCCCTCAAAAGTAGAAAGCCTTTGGATGAACTAGAGGCTTCCCAGATCCTCCTTAAGTCCACTGCGGCTGCCCAGGGCCCTCTTCTTGGCCATGCTCCCATCCAAGTATGCGCTTCTCCGTCCTGGGCATGCATGAGTATAGTTTCCCATGCCCAGTAGAGTGAGCTGGCTTTTTCCTTCATGCACGAGCCGCTTTTTTCTACTGGACATGTGCAGACTGTGCTTACACTTGCCCAGCTTGAGGAAACTCGTACATGGACTGGAGCTCAGCTACGAGAACATATCTGACAAGATCTTGTCGGATACGATTAGAGGGATCCAGCATTGGAGTAGTGGAAACCAGGGGGATCCAGGATTCTTCTGGACTAAGTAGTGGCTTCCCCCTACCAAGGTATCTCCTCTTCTTTTCTTTTTTTTCCTTCAGGTTCACTTTAGGAAAAAATCCCGGAGTTTAGTTGGAGTGTACTTGAGATGAATTTACCAACAGAACAAAAAAACAGTTCCATGCATGATTTTCATCTGACCTAATAGTATCCCTATTTCCACTAGAGGTACAAAACTGCTGAGCCCAGATTTCTGCCTTTTTTCTCTTTGTAATAATAATCATTATATACTTTTACTGCCATCGTTCGATGCCATTTAAAGGACCATTATTGTGAAAATTTTTAAAAATTAACCACTTCCCAACTGAGGGGTTTTACCCCCTTGACCACCAGAGCAATTTCCACCTTTCAACGCTCCTTCCATTAATTTGTCTATCACTTTATCATTACTTATCACAATGAAATGAACTAGATCTTGTTTTTTTCGCCACCAATTAGGCTTTCTTTAGGTGGGACATTATGCCAAGAATTATTTTATTCTAAATGTGTTTTAATGGGACAATAGGAAAAAATGTGGGAAAAAAAATATTATTTTTCAGTTTTCAGCCTTTATAGTTTTTAAATAATGCATGCTACTATAATTAAAACCCATGAAATGTATTTGCCCATTTGTCCCGATTATAAAAACCGTTTAAATTATGTCCCTATCACAATGTTTGGCGCCAATATTTTAATTGGAAATAAAGGTGCATTTTTTTCAGTTTTGCATCCATCCCTAATTACAAGCCCATAGTTTATAAAGTAACAGTGTTATACCCTCTTGACATAAATATTTAAAAAGTTCAGTCCCTAAGGTAACTATTTATGAATTTTTTTGAATTGTAATTTTTTTTTTTTAATTACAAAAAAAAATTAATGTGGGAGGTAAGGAGTTATTTTTTTGTGTAAAACTAATTTATTTGTATGTAAAAAATGCTTTAGGGTGTAGTTGTACTATTTGGCCACAAGATGACAACAGTAACTTTTTGTTTAATGCGACCTGCAAGCGTCCTTCCGGACGCTTGCAGGAAGTACTAGGAGGCTGGGAGAGTTTTTTTTTTCACAATGATTGTGCTGCTTATCGGAGAAGCAGCGGATTATTGCGGGGCTTAGATCAACGAACGGGAATGGATTTTCTTGTTCATTGATCTCCGGGCGAGCGGCCGGTGGCGTGTTTACCAGCGGGAGTGCACGCTAGAGGGAGCGCGGGCAGCGGCGGGATCGCGGAAAGTACGGATTTCTCCGTCTCTGGGGGTGAAAGGATGGAAAAAGGGACGGAGACATTGGTACGCGTGGGGGTAAAGTGGTTAAAATACACGTAAACAAAAACAAATAAGTATGTTTCTTCTAGAGCAGTGCTGTCCAACTGCGTCCTGTGGGCAACATCCAGCTCGCCAGGCCTTCTGTTGTGGCCCGCTAGCGTTGGCTCAGCACAGTGCAAGTCTTTTCCCCTCTCCAAAGTTTGGGTAGACAGAGCGGCAGCGGAGCGATCTTAGCACATTCTAGGTCGGCTAGAATGAGTGCTGACATAATGCGGAGCGATACACACTCCAACCGCATCACCCGGAACTCATTACTAGTCGAGTCAGTGTGAGGCGGGAGATTTGCAGTTGGAGCTGCTACCCTGAAGACTGGAGATCGGCACTAGAGGAGTCACCACCCAGGTGAGCAGTATTTTCTGTTTTCCAGTGCCTAAATGACACCTGGGATATCAGGAACACAGCAATATTTTCCTTATCAATGGCATTCTGCCTGGTGTTTTTGATGGGGATTAGAATTCTGACAGATTATGCGGATTTGGGAGAAAATGGTGCCAGGTTATCTGTATTTTGTGAAAAAAAAATCGATGCCAGATCAGGTGTATTTTGTGGAAACCGGCAGCCAGATTATGTGTAGTATTTTCTTAGAGGGGGGACGCTGTCAGATTATGTGTATTTTATCCCACTATTGGTACTGCAGGAACCCTATTTATTGAAGTCGGCCCTCCACCATGTAGTCTGAAAAAAAATCGTCCCTCCTTGCCAATGATGTTGGGCAGCACTGTTCTAGAGTGAAATGAGCCATACGTTACTTTCCTCCTGTGTTGCTGTCACTTAGGCCTGGTGCACACCAAAACCCGCTAGCAGATCCGCAAAATGCTAGCAGATTTTGAAACGCTTTTTCTTCTTTTTCTGTAGCGTTTCAGCTAGCATTTTGCGGTTTTGTGAAGCGTTTTTGGTGTAGTAGATTTCATGTATTGTTACAGTAAAGCTGTTACTGAACAGCTAGTGTAACAAAAACCGCCTGGCAAACCGCTCTGAAGTGCCGTTTTTCAGAGCGGTTTGCGTTTTTCCTATACTTAACATTGAGGCAGAAAAGCATCCGCAATCCAAAATCTGCAGCAGCCCGGGAGTATGCGTTTCTGCAAAACGCCTCCCGCTCTGGTGTGCACCAGCCCATTGAAATACATTACCCTAGCGGATCCGCACCCGCAAGCGGATCGCAAACCGCAGCAGAACCTCTCTGGTGTGCACTAGGCCTTACAGTTGTTAGTAGAAATCAGACAAGCTTTGGACTAGTCCATCTCTTCATGTGGGATTCTCAGTATTTCATTTATTCTTTACAACAGCATTTCCTGGAAATGATCTATACAAAGATGCAAGTTGACCCCTCTACCTGTTAGCACACAATTCTGGCAGTTGGATTGAGCAACTGCTTTTCACTAAGTGTTTTTGAAAATAAAGAAAACCCAGAGAATTCACCATAAGGAGATGGGCTAGTCCCAAACCTTTCAGTTCTGTCAGATTTCTACTACCTACTGTAAGTGATAGCAGCATAGGACAAAAATAATTTATAGCACATTTTACTCTGGGAGAAATGTACTTTTTATTTGCGTTATTTTTATTTGCCTTATTTTCGTAATAGCGGTCCATTAACTCTGGTGTTTATATGAGAAAAAAAAATACTTTAGCACCTTGTTATTCTAGAACAGCTGCTTTTTTTGCTGCTACCTTTTGATTAATTGCTATTAGGAATGAGTTAACAGCCGTGGCAGAGAGAGGACCCGAGCTGAATGTTTATAAATGAGGCTGTGTATCCAGCGTGTTATTTAATATCTCTACCGTCTGTCCTGTTCTATACTGGAGAGAAAACAGCAATTTGCACTGTTTGTATTATCAATATTCACACACAAGCTGCCTCCAGCCCAGCCCTTTCTAATGACACTGTAATGAGTGTGTTTTATACTAGTGTAAATGCATTATTGTTGAGGGATGTAGCTGCATTTGAAGCTTATAAGTAATTACCATTAATAATAACTTGCTATTCAGGTTTCTCACAAAGCATGTCCTGGGAAAGCATCATGCTGAAGGCTGTACTTGAAGCAAGCATGAACTGAAAAATAAAAGTCAAAATAAACACACGTCATACTTACCTCCTGTGTAGTCTGCTCATCAAATATTTTTCTCCTCTCCCGCCGTTTGTTCACTGTGATCAATGGAATTCTATGTCCAAGATTTTAAAAATGGCGTGGACCCCATAACAGCTGCTGGGTCAGCACACTGTTAAACTGTAATATCACCCACTTGAGCCACAGGGAAACCTAGACATTACCTTGCACATTAGTTGTCCTTTCAGTTATAACTGACAGCAACTGATATATAACTGACAGCAACTAATATATTTCAGTTCTGACAAAGTCAGAAATGGAAGGAATTATTGTAAGAAGAAAATGTTGAGCTTCTGAGAACAACTGACAGCGAGGTAAGTATGTAATAGTCATCTGCAGGTACATCATGTGATAATTTTACTCGGTTCAGGTTCCCTTAAATTATTTTCATGAAGTGTAACTTCACCGTTTCTAACAAAAAATACAATCCTCACCAGGTTAGCTGTACACATAGCCGGCCTTTTACCTGAGTGACCGGAGCGGTCGCTCAGGGCGGTGGCTTCCGAGGGGCAGAGCCGGGACAAGGTCCTCCAGCACCCAAGGCTGAAACACCAAAGTGCGCCCCTCCATCCCTCCACCCCAGCCGTCACACACTGATTGCTATTAGACTAAGAGGCGCCACAGGGCCCCCAACACCTTAATATCTAGTTATCTGGCTTGTAGTCACTGCCATGTATCCCCTTTTCTTATTTCTTTCTGCTTCAAACACAATTAGGAATGACAGCTGAATGAATTTTGAGCCCCCTCCTACACTGCGCCCTGAGGCTGGAGCCTCTCCAGCCTATGCCTCGACCCGGCCCTGCCGAGGGGGCACCTATAGCTGGCTACCTATACTGAGGACACCTACATCACTATACTGGGGGCTCCTATAGCTGACTACCTTTACTGAGGGCACCAACACCTGGCTACCTATACTGAAGGAACCTACGCCTGGCTACCTATGGGGGGGGGGAGACCTTCAACTGACTTCCTATGCTGGGGGCACTATGCTTGGTTGTCTTCCTATATTGAGGGCATCTACCCATGAGATCCTATACTGGGGGCACCTATACCTGGCTACCTACCTATACTTAGTCTATAACAAGTGCCCCTTACGCCTTCCGTATAATATGTGTGTCACTCCTCAGTACCGCTGTAGAGCAGGTAGAGCTATTGATGAAGTCCATATAGTAAGTATCACCCATCAGGCTTTCTGTACACCAAGTGTGCTCATCTCTCCCCCCCCCCCCACACACACACACACCACCACCACCACCACCAAGTGCTGCCTGGTTGGGGCACATTCATAGTGGTTCAGGGAAAACTTTAATGAACTTAAAGAGAACCTGAAACGAAAATAAAAAGTCAAAATAGCCATACATAGGCCATACTTATCTCCTGTGCAGTCTACTCCTCAGGGCCCATTTCCACTATCGCGAATTCGCATGCGTTTGCCTCATGCGAATTTGCATAGCCAATACAAGTGAATGGGACTGTTACCACTTGTCAGGATTTCTGAGCGTTTTCGTCCGCGTCAAAAATTTGCATGGCAGAGCCATCAGAATTCGCATACCGCATACCGCTATGCAGGTGTATGCGAATTTTCATGCGAATTCGCATGGAATCAATTGAAAAGCACACAGGCACTGCCATGGTTAAATTCGCATACAGTGTCATTCATGTGAATTCGCATGAAAATTTGCATACAAACGCCTGCGAAATTTGCATCCACATGCAAATTTTTTCCACGGCGATTCGCACCGCACAAGTGGAAATGGGCCCTCAATCTTTTTCTCCTCTCCTGCGTCCCATTTGTCCGCTGTGATCAATAGAATTCTCCGTTCTCCGTTTTAAAAATGTCCATTACCCCATAACAGCTTCCTGGTCAGCACACTGTTAACTGTAATGTCGCCCACTTGAGCCATAGGGAAACATGGACATTACCTTGCACGTTCGGTTGTAACTGACAGCTGCTGATATATAACTGGCAGTAACTGGTATATTTCAGTTCTGACAAAATATTGTCAGAACTGGAAGGGATCACTGTAAGAAGAAAATGGTGGGCCTCTGAGAGGAACTGACGGTGAGGTTAGTATGCAATATTCATTTGCAGCTACGTCGTGTTTATTTTAAATAATTTTTCTCACTACAGGTTCCCTTTAACCAATTAATGAGTGGAAGAGCAAAGAACACATAGAAGAGTAGGGATGAGCGGGAACACTTCCGATCCTTCCGCACATTTTTGCTGAAATTAACTCTCAAATTCTGTTAAATTCAGTGGGCCTTATGGTTTTTTACCTAAAATTGCAGTTAAAGGGAACCTAAACTGAGAAGGGTGTGAATTTTTCCTTTTAAAATAATACCAGTTGCCTGACTCTCCTGCTGATCCTGTGTCTCTAAAGCCCAATCTACACGATACGATTCTATTTACGATCCGATTAAATCCGACATGTCCGATCGAGATTCGATTCGATTCAGTTTGATTTGCCATTGTTTTGCAATGTCAAATCGAATTGAATCGAATCGAATCCTGATCGGACCTGCCGGATTTAAACAGACCGTAAATAGAATCGTATTCGAATCGTACAAAGAATCGCATCGTGTAGATTGGGCTTTATACTTTCAGCCACAGCCCCTGAACAAGCATGCAGATCAGGTGCTCTGACGGAAGTCAGATCGGATTAGCTGCAGGCTTGTTTCAGGTGTGTGATTCAGCCACTACTGCAACCAAAGAGATCAGCAGGACTGCCAGGCAACTGGTATTGTTTAAAAGGAAACATCCATATCTCTCACAGTTTAGGTTCCCTTTAAAGGAAACCTAAACTGAGAGGGATATGGATGTTTCCTTTTAAACAATACCAGTTGCCTGGCAGTCCTGCTGATCTTTGGTTGCAGTAGTGGCTGAATCACACACCTGAAACAAGCATAGGGCTAATCCAGTCTGACTTCAGTCAGAGCACCTCATCTGCATTCTTGTTCAGGGGCTGTGGCTAAAAAGTATTAGAGACACAGGATCAGCAGGAGAGTCAGGCAACTGGTATAATTTTAAAAAGAAAAATCCATATCCTTCTCAGTTTAGGTTCCCTTTAAAGAGAACCTGTACTGAGTAAAATTATTTAAAATAAACACTTGAGGTAACTTCAAATGACCATTACATAGTTATCTTGTCATCAGTTCCTCTCAGAAGCTCCCCATTTTCTTCTGACAATGATCCCTTCCAGTTCTGACAACATTTTGTCAGAACTGAAATATATCAGTTGCTGTCAGTTACAGCTGAGAGAAGAACTGATGTGTCCATGTTTCCCTATGGCTCAAGTGGGCGATGTTACAGTTTAACTGTATGCTGACCAGAAAGCTGTTATGGTGTAATGGCCATTTTCAAAATGGAGGACGGAGAATTCCATTGATCACAGCGGACAAACAGGACACAGGAGAGGAAAAAGAGATTGATTAGTGGACTACACAGGAGGTAAGTATGACTTGTGTATGGTTATTTTGACTTTTAATTTTCAGTTCAGGTTTTGTAACGATTGTGGAATTCTCTCCGAGATCAGCGCACAAGACGTGTGCTGACACTGCGGAAATCCTCCACAAGCGTATAATTTGCGGGAACCCAGCAAAAGGTGCAAAGCACCTGTAAAGGGAAAGTCCTGTCGACAGGGGGAGCTGTGGAGTGCAGAGGAACAGCTCCTCTGCCCTACCACACACGCCAGACAGGAATTGTACGAAGGGCAGAAACGCAGGGCAAGATAGCCCTGAAAGGGAGAGATCAAAGTGACAGAGGGTATGTGTGTTCACCAAACTAGTCGCCACCCTGCGAGGATGAACACACAACCAGGAAGACAAAGCGAGAAGGCAATCGCCGGAGATGGCGATTGCTAACAGCGACACAAGACCGAATAAGCACAGATGAGGAATGTATGTTTGTCCACCAATCTAGCCGCCACCTGCGACGGTGGACACACAACAGAAGAAACCAAGTGAGAACGCAATCGCAAGAGAAGCGATTGCGGAAGAGAATGAGCACAGGGACAGATTGTATGTGCGTGCACCAAACTAGTCGCCAACCCGCGACGGTGCTCACACAACAGCAGATATGAAGTAGGAACGCAATTGCGAGAGAGGCGATTGCCAGAGGTGACACAAGGCTACAGCAAGGCAGAGCACGAGAGTAGCAAAGGCACAGCAAATCATACAATGAGGAGATACGAAAAATAACAAACGCTAGCTAAACGCGAACACTGCACTCATTCGCAACAGTGCACGCGTTTATGCGTGGTCTCCACGTGATAAGCACAATAGAGACAAGCACGCCTAACTAACCACCAACAGGCAAACATGAAACAGAGGACGCGAGTGCTTGCTTAACGGTTACCTCACCGAGCCTCCAGCAAGCGGTCGCAGCAGACAAGACAGACACACGAAAACATGAACAAGCGAGAGATAGGATCCACAGCACTAGCGAAAGTGGCTAGTGCGATCCAAGTACAGAGTAGCAGACCAGAAGGATCCACAGCACTTGCGCAAGAGGCTGGTGCAATCCAGGAAAACAGATCAGAAGGGGCTACCAGTAACAACCGCTGTTCCGGTTAGCACCCAGACACACAGAACGATTTCCTGTCGACCACCGCTGGGACAGGACAATCGCAACAGACAAACAAAACAGATAAGCAATCCTAACTGCACTAGGGAAACCTGCCTAGTGCAGTTCCAGGAACTACACCAAGCTAATCTTCAAACAAAGAGCAAGGCTGACACTCCTCCAGGAGTGTTTCACAGGAAGAAATCCTTATGACCAGCCCAGGTCTGTGATATCACATAGTATTTATAGAGCAAGCCTACAAAGGATGTGGCTGGGCAATCTGCATGACAAACATATGCAAATTCCTCAGCAGCAAGCTGCAATACTGACAAAAGGTCTCTCTTCCAGAGACCTGCAGAATGCAGACCTGAACAGTGGTCAAAAGGCTGCCTGCCTGCGCAGGCAGCCACGCGGATCCTCACAGTACCCCCCGCCCCCTCTAGGGTCGGATTCCAGACGACCCTCTAACCTGATATTTGCAAAAGACTCTAACTGAAGACTCATGAAGGTCAGGACAGCCCGACAAGGCCCAATTCCACAGTCAGTCCAGCCGAAACCTACCTCATTGGAAGCAAACGCCACCGAAACATGTCCATCAGTACTACCAGTCTCAGTATAACACCCATCAGGACTGTGAACGCCAGAGAAGAAGCCATCGACACCCTCCAGATAATACCCACCACCTTCCAAGGAGCGTCCGAAAATACCAAACCTGCCACAATGCCTGTTCGAAGTGTCCCTTACAACACAAAAGCCACTGTTGATCTTATCCAGGGTACCAAGCAAAATTTCTCCCGGAATCTCCCAGAACCTTTTGAAGCTCCACAGAGATCCCAAGAGGGCAGAACAATCACCAGGCTCACATGGAGAACTATCAAGAACCCCTATGGAACCCATGACCATTCCGGATTCAGAATTACGAGGACACCCATCAAGATCAGGACTTTCAGGGACCACTTCTGGGCATGCAAGCAGGCAGGCCATATCAGAGCATGTCTCCACCGAGGAAGCATCTGAGCATGCTGGTAACCGAGGCACACTTGGGCTTTCTGGGTCACAGAGCACATTGGGGTACACCAGCACATGAGAAACCTCAGAACATGTCGGGGAACTGCCAACCTCAGAGTCCGACACGACAAGACCAAAACCAGTACCAGGCAGAGAATCATCATGAGCAGTGGTCTCAAGCACTGGACTTTCAAAAAAAAACTCGGACTCAGGCTTAGAAGTCTCAGTGACTGTAATGGTATCTGACAAAAACTCATCCTTGACTACGCATAACTGAAGCTCCACCAGAGCTGAAAAAGTAGCCAGCAAGGCAGCAATGCCTACTGAAGTGGGCAACACCTCAGAAGGACTTGGGGGGCAGGAGACATCTCCTACAAGTTCTGCACCCTTTAGGAGGAACTCGGAGGTCTCCAGGACATCAGGCAAGACCTCAGGAACATCATTTTTCAAGTTTTCTAAGAAGGATTCTGAACTATCCATGTTACAGGGCAAAACTAGAACTTTATTTTGTGGACAGGACAGATGTCCCAGGGAAGGTTCCACCATAAACTGAGACTGAATTTCATCATCATGAGCGGAACGTACAGGAATATTTACTGGAACACACACTGACTCCCTAACTTTAATCTCACTGCACCCAGAAGTCTGCGTAGCAGTCAAACTAGCTTGCAACTCGAAAACTGCAGAAAAACAGGTGAGTATAGTAGCAATACCTAGACGAGCCTCTAGGGACACTGCAGGAGACACTAAACAAGGCCATATTAACTCATCCAGAGTACAGGGTGCAGAATCAGCATTTTCCTCAGAACAAGAAAGGGACTCACAAATGTCAGTGTGATTGGACATCATATTGTTATTCATGGTACAGGGCAGGCTCAGATAAACTTTCTCTGAACCCAGCAAAGATGCTTCAGAGTCAGATTCGCAAAACCGAAGTGCTGTCTCACTCTTAGATTCGGCTAACAATGTCAAATCCGAGGAGTCAGAACGCAAAACTTGCGAATCAAAAATCGCTTTAGGTTGTGAAACTGACGCTTCCATAGCGCAAACCTCCGCGATCTGCGGGGCAGACTGTAAGGCGTTCAGGACAGAAACACTGGAGCAACTGTCACCAGGCAACGGGCCCTTACAGGTGTGAAAAGGGTGAGACAAAGACGCATCTACAGTAGAAATGGCAACAACATTAGGAAAAACTTTATTAGACATATTAATTTTACTTTTGATGCTGCAAAATTTAGGAATTTTCCCCATGGCAGGATCACAGATAGAAGATCTTAAAGATCTGTCTCTAAATGACAAGGGGTCCCACACATCCTTGAGAAAACTGGCACATTCATGCTTATCACAATCTGCAGGAACATCAGAGAAACAGGCATCAGATCGCACAGATTTAAACTGCACGCAGTCAGGAGAGAATCCTCCAGGATTCTCACAGGAATCAACCACAGTGGCACACCCACTCATTTCAGATTGCACAATGTCACGACTCACATGCTTTACCCCAGAAAAGCAGGAACAATCATCCGACAACGATGTCTCTTTATTGGAATCAATTGGTTGGTGTGTGTGCAACTCATCCAAAATCGTCTGCCATACATAAATCATCAGATCGACATCACCCTCGTCACATTCATCGGAATCAATCAATAGGTACATAGAATCGAGACAATCATTCAAGACATCTTCGCTTTTTGCGATGTAAAAAATCGCAAAAGGCTTTCCAATCAAAATCAAATTCCTCCATCAAGGCCCCAATGTCCCATGAGGCAAATGGAGGTTCAAACAGGCCAGTATCCAGATAATCTCCATATGGGTGAAGTTCAGGAACAAGAACAGATTTTTTAACTGCTTTAATATAGTGGGCGATCCTACCTATAGTAGGATCCACACAAGCTTTGGATTGAGGCAAAAAAAACGGAGACAGATCAACATCATGGTAAACATCATTATCATATTTATTTATTTATTTATTGTATTTATAAAGCGCCAACATATTACGCAGCGCTGAACATTAATTTAGGTTACAGACAATATTTAGGGGTGACATACAGCAATATGACAATACAGGAATAATAGAAAAACAGATCACACGGCACAGTATGAGTGCCAGGTAATGCTTAGTCATTGGATTGAGCATTGTAGATTAGGCAAGTTAGGTTCACTCAGATGCATAGCATGGGTTCACAGTAATGGAGGTGCATGATCAGGTAGGACACAAAAGGAGGAGGACCCTGCCCAAAGGCTTACAATCTAGAGGGAGAGGTAAGGACACGAACGGTAGGGGACCAGAGTTCAGCTGTAGGTTTAGAGCACTTGTGAGGGGTAGTAGGCCAGAGTGAAAAGGTGAGTTTTGAGGGCTTTCTTGAAGATGTTGAAGGAGGGGGCTGCCCTAATGGGTAGAGGTAGGGAGTTCCATAGTGTTGGAGCAGCTCTTGAGAAGTCCTGGAGGCGTGCATGGGACTGGGTGATGCGGGGGGCGGTTAGGCGAAGTTCATTGGAAGAGCGGAGTGAGCGGCTAGGTGTGTACCTCTGAGTAAGATCGGAAATGTAGGTTGGACAAGTTTTGTGGACAGATTTGTAGGTCAGACACAGTATCTTGAATTTGATTCTGGACTGGATAGGAAGCCAGTGGAGGGATTCTAGGAGGGGATCTGCCGTGGTGGAGCGATGGGAAGAGTGGATAATTCTGGCTGCCGCATTCATGATGGACTGCAGTGGGGCTGTTCGGGTCATAGGGAGACCAGACAGCAGGGCATTGCAGTAGTCAAGGCGGGAAATTATGAGGGCATGGATGAGGAGTTTGGTGGTGGCAGAGGTCAGGAAAGGGCGAATCTTACAGATGTTACGAAGGTGGAAGTTGCAGGACTTTGTGAGGTTTTGGATGTGGGAAGTGAAGGAGAGTGCGGAGTCCAGGGTGACACCCAGACAACGGGCTTGAGAGGTAGGGCGAATGGTAGTGTGGTTAACAGTGACATGCACATCTGGGAGGTTCGTGGATGGTCGGGGTGGGAAGATCATAAATTCCGTTTTGTCTAGATTTAGTTTCAGGAACCTAGCGGACATCCAGGAGGAGATGGCTGATAGGCAGGAGGAGACCTTGTCCATGGTAGTGGTGGATATGTCAGGGGTGTGGAGGTAGATCTGGGTGTCATCTGCATACAGATGATAGTTAAAACCCATGGAGGAGATAACCTTGCCAATGGAGGATGTGTATAGCATGAACAGTAGGGGGCCAAGGACCGAACCTTGGGGGACTCCCACCGAGAGGTGGTTGGGGGTGGATGAGGACTCATTGAAGGCGGTTGTGAAGGAGTGGTTGGAGAGGTAGGATGAAAGCCAGGACAGGGCGAGATCGTGAATGCCCTAGGACTGGAGGGACTGGAGGAGTAGGGGATGATCTACTGTGTCAAAAGCTGCTGAAAGGTCAAGGAGGAGGAGAATGGAGTATTTACCTTCAGCTTTAGCTAAGGCAAGGTCATTGACCACTTTGGTGAGAGCAGTTTCGGTTGAGTGGGCAGGCCGAAATCCAGATTGCAGTGGGTCTAGGAGTGAGTTGGCATTGAGGTACTGGGTCAGGCGTTTGTGAACCAGACGCTCCAGGAGTTTTGAGGCAAAGGGGAGGAGGGAGATAGGACGGTAGTTAGAGGGTAGCGAGGGGTCGAGGGAGGGTTTCTTGAGCAGGGGGTAGTACAGTGGCCTGCTTGAAGTCTGATGGGAAGGTGCCTGTGGATAGGGAGAGGTTGAACAGGGTAGTGAGGACTGGGGCCAATTCCGTGAAGTGAGGCTGGAGTAAATCAGAAGGGATGGGGTCAAGGGGCGAAGTAGTGGTATGGGAAGTCTGCAGTAGGTGGTTGACTTCCTCGGTGGTAGTAGGAGTGAAGGATGTGAGGGGAGAATACGGTGGAGGAGGAGCTGGTTGGGAGGGGGTGGGAGGTGGAGATTGGATATTTCTTGGTGGATGGAGACAATTTTGTTGGTGAAGTGGGGGGCTAAATCTGTGGCAGAGAGGGAGGAAACGGAGGGTGGGGGGGTGGGTTTAAGCAGGTTGAGTTGAAAGTGGCAAAAAGACGCCGGGGATTGGAAGCTTGTGCTCCGATAAGCTTGGTAAAGTATTCCTGCTTCGCATGAGCAAGGGCAGCGTGGAACTGCAGCAGGTTGGTCTTGTACTGTAGGAAATCCTGGTTAAGTCTAGTTTTTCTCCATTTCCGTTCAGTGGCACGTGTTTTCCTCTGGAGGTTGCGAGTATGGGTAGTGCGCCAGGGCTGGGGGTTAGGGGGTCGGTGGTGGCGAAATATTGGTGGAGCAGCTTTCTCTAGGGCTGATGAGAGAGTTTGGCGATACTGAGCTGCAGCAAGATTAGGACAAGTTAGGGTGGGGAGAGTGGAGGAGAGGGCATGGAGGGGGTCAGCAAGGACGCTAGGGTTGAGCTTGCGTAGGTCTCTCTGCCATCGACCAGGTGGGTGGGTGGGTAATTTGGAGGTGCTTTCCGTGAGGAGGTTGAAGGTGAGAAGGTGATGGTCTGAGGGTGGAAAGGGTGCGATGTCAAGGTCTGCAATGGTGGTGGATACTGAATGGTTTTGCACATTTCAGACTTGACAGAAATAACCTCTTTAGTTGTGGTTGCTATGGGCAACGAATCTTTTGGCTGACAAGCCAAATCAGCAGATTGGCCTGCAAGCACCAACTCATTAACATATGGTAATGACACAGAAATGTTGCATAAGCTAATCTGATCAGCATCATGCTCTGCAGGAAAAAACTCATAGAAATAACCTGGCAGGGGAATTCTAAGCTTACGAGAAAATACATGACTCAGAAATCTGCGAGGGTTATGTCTCAGATTCACGTGTTTGGCACACTCATCCGCCCACACAAACAGATCCTCTTGGAAAAGATTGTAAGCAATCTGATCACTCCAAGTGGAAATTCTGGTGGCCTGAAATTCAGGATTTGCCAAGAATCTGATATAAAGTCATCTCTGGTTTCAGAGTCCAGTATCTTAAACCTCTTAAAGATACAGGACCCATATTCAACAAAATCGTACAAATCAGAAATTCCCTCTACACTGGGAATTTTGGTTGGGCTGGTCATACTGTAACGATTGTGGAATTCTCTCCGAGATCAGCGCACAAGACGTGCGCTGACACTGCGGAAATCCTCCACAAGCGTATAATTTGCGGGAACCCAGCAAAAGGTGCAAAGCACCTGTAGAGGGAAATTCCTGTCGACAGGGGGAGCTGTGGAGTGCAGAGGAACAGTTCCTCTGCCCTACCACACACGCCAGACAGGAATTGTACGAAGGGCAGAAACGCAGGGCAAGATAGCCCTGAAAGAGAGAGTTCAAAGTGACAGAGGGTATGTGTGTTCACCAAACTAGTCGCCACCCTGCGAGGATGAACACACAACCAGGAAGACAAAGTGAGAAGGCAATCGCCGGAGATGGCGATTGCAAACAGCGACACAAGACCGAATAAGCACAGATGAGGAATGTATGTTTGTCCACCAATCTAGCCGCCACCTGCGACGGTGGACACACAACAGAAGAAACCAAGTGAGAACGCAATCGCAAGAGAAGCGATTGCGGAAGAGAATGAGCACAGGGACAGATTGTATGTGCGTGCACCAAACTAGTCGCCAACCCGCGACGGTGCTCACACAACAGCAGATATGAAGTAGGAACGCAATCGTGAGAGAGGCGATTGCCAGAGGTGACACAAGGCTACAGCAAGGCAGAGCACGAGAGTAGCAAAGGCACAGCAAATCATACAATGAGGAGATACGAAAAATAACAAACGCTAGCTAAACGCGAACACCGCACTCATTCGCAACAGTGCACGCGTTTATGCGCGGTCTCCACGTGATAAGCACAATAGAGACAAGCACGCCTAACTAACCACCGACAGACAAACATGAAACAGAGGACGCGAGCGCTTGCTTAACGGTTACCTCACCGAGCCTCCAGCAAGCGTTCGCAGCAGACAAGACAGACACACGAAAACATGAACAAGCGAGAGATAGGATCCACAGCACTAGCGAAAGTGGCTAGTGCGATCCAAGTACAGAGTAGCAGACCAGAAGGATCCACAGCACTAGCGCAAGAGGCTGGTGCGATCCAGGAAAACAGATCAGAAGGGGCTACCAGTAACAACCGCTGTTCCGGTTAGCACCCAGACACACAGAACGATTTCCTGTCGACCACCGCTGGGACAGGACAATCGCAACAGACAAACAAAACAGATAAGCAATCCTAACTGCACTAGGGAAACCTGCCTAGTGCAGTTCCAGGAACTACACTAAGCTAATCTTCAAACAAAGAGCAAGGCTGACACTCCTCCAGGAGTGTTTCACAGGAAGAAATCCTTATGACCAGCCCAGGTCTGTGAGTGATATCACATAGTATTTATAGAGCAAGCCTACAAAGGATGTGGCTAGGCAATCTGCATGACAAACATATGCAAATTCCTCAGCAGCAAGCTGCAATACTGACAAAAGGTCTCTCTTCCAGAGACCTGCAGAATGCAGACCTGAACAATGGTCAAAAGGCTGCCTGCCTGCGCAGGCAGCCACGCGGATCCTCACAGGTTTTCTTTAAGTAAGTAAAAAAAAAAGTTTCACTTACTTGGGGCTTCTGTCAGCCCCCTGCTGCCACCTTGTGTCTGCGACATTGCTAAACGATCCTCCGCTCCCCATCCGCCGATCTGTTTCTTTACTGCCAACTTACAAGTTGATGACTACAACAACTGTACAGCCCTGGCTGCGTACTTCCTTGCTCCCACTCACGTCACCAGGAGCGTCCTGCGCAGTATGAGATAACCTCGTACTGCACCAGCGCTGTGGCCTGCCGACTCACAAACCGAAACTAAGCCGCAACGAGGGACCGGAGGATCGTTTTGCCCCAGCACAGGATGTCTACAGGGGGCCGGTAGAAGCCCCAGGAAAATGTAACACTTTTTTTTTTTTTTTTCCAGCTTACAGGTTTCAGGCAGGGGTCTTTCAGTTTCTACACTTTTCAGAAAACTGAAAGACAAATGTGACCTCTACCTTACAACAGCTAATGTAATTTATAGAGAAAACTGACAAATTGCGCAAGATGTCAGTTTTTTTTCTGCGTGCGAAATCTACATTCAAGTGTGACCTAGCTCATTGATTAACATGAGTTCTCAGTTGAAAACAGTTTTTCTGTGCAGAAAACGTGCACGAAAGCCGACAAGTGTGACCCCTGCCTTAAAGTGAGCAGGCAAATAGGAATTTTATGTGTTGGACAGCGTACAGAAGGCACCAGAAACATTAAGCTGTGCAAGGGGGACCTGTGGTTGAGAAACGGTGGTGCTATGTGGAAGGAGGAAAGAAGGGGGAGGAGAGGAGATGAGGATAGCTGCACTTGTTATGATCATAAATTAATAAAAGGCGCATGGAAAAAAGGGCGCAGGGAATTGCTGCTAGTAGAATAACACTAATATTCTACTGCTGGATGTTTACCGATATTTTACTATGTCTTACCATACTGTCACACAGAACTCTCCCTCTACTGATGCCTAACCCCAACCCCCCTGGTGGTGCCTAACCCCAAGATCCCCCCTTCCCCCAGTGGTGTCTAACCCTAAAATTCCTCCCCCACCCCTGGTGGTGCTTAACCTCCCTGGCGGAAAGCCTGACCTACGTTCGGGCTAGCCGCTGCAGGGGATAACATGGCCCCGGGAGGATTTTTTAAAATAAAAAGTGCTTTATATTGTTAAGCTAGCACTTTGCTAGCTAACCATGTGGCCCAAGTGCCTCCGGTCCCCCCCCCCCCCGATCACTGTGGTAATACGTACCCCCAGGGATCCCGAGATGGCGCAGCCACAGCCTTCACCTCCAGGCTTCGCTATGGGGAGGATTGGAACTGCGCATGACGTCATGTCCGATCGTCGCCATAGCGACAAGTGAAGCTGAATGGAGAAGCCGCGTCTCTCGCGGGATCGCGGACGGGTAAATATAGCCGGCGGCGATCGGGGGGCTCAGAGAGGTGCCGGGGGACTTGGAGCACATAGTTAGCTAGCCTAGTGCTAGATAATAAATAAAAAAAATGTATTTAAAAAAATCCCTCCCACGGATGCACCCACTAAAACTGCATACTGCCAGGGAGGTTAAATGAAAATTGTTGCATTTAGATTCTTTACCTTCTGGAATTAATGGCAGGGAAGGTAAAATAACCGTGAACCAACGGGCGCTGCCGTGCACCCAAATTTTTGTCCTTTGCTGCAAATCACGGTTTTTATAATAGGCGCTTGTGGTGGCACCATTTTTTCTGTAAGGGCTCCTGTGCCCTTTTTCCACGTTTTGAGTGTGACGGCAGTACTTTTATATAGAACAATATGGAAGCACATATAATGGGTGAGCAGTGAAATGGCCTTTCCAGCGCGTACAAGAGGATTCGCCGCTGGGAAACTTGGGCTCAGGATACAGCCGGAATATAGCTTATCCTGCTGCTGCACAAGTCCCGGCAGCGTTAATTAATATTCCCCCTCCAGGTCCACGTGGATAGTGGGGAATGAGGTAATTTGGCTTCCAGCAACAGTGTTTTAAAAGTAACTTCTGATGGCGCCGAAGTTACTCACTGCACCGCTATAGCCGTAATTCCTATTATGGTCTATGGTGGCACCCAAGACTCCTGCGCTGGATTGCCAGCGTTTGCTTGCCAGCTGCCTTTGACCCCCCTGTTTCCCTAACTCCATTTTGCATGTCTCAGTAATCTCTGTATCATTTTATTGCTGGTAGCAGACTTTCCTCACGTAATACGTTACATAGCAGCACACCTGAAACTAATTATACAAACACCATAACAAGTGGTAAGAACAAGGAAATATTTCAGGGGAGTGATTATGAGTCACATTGCCCTTTGTACCTGCAGATAACGGATAATTATGATTTGATTTTTTTGCTTTGTTTGCTCTCATGAGTTGGCATGACTCCACAGTAAGGCAGGGTTCACTGTTATTATTGCAAAAAAACTGACCATTTTTTTGGCATGCGGTATTTCATGGTAAAATGCATGTTCTTATGATCATTTTTTCACAAATTGTTTTAGGGCTCGCTCACACTAGCAGCCTTTTTTCAAGCACAGGCGATTTTTAAAATCGCCCCCAAAACGCTTGTTCAATGAATGTCTGTGAGAAGGTTCATATCAGCGCGGTTCGTGCGCTGTGGGTGCAGCAAAGCGGTGCCTGGACCATTTTTGAGGCGATTTTGCCTCAATGGAAGGTATGGGACAAACGCAAACGCTCACAAAATCTCTTTGTACAGCAATTGCGTTCGCATTTTTAAGAATAAATACATTGTATTTATTCTTTTCCAGGTCAAAGAGTTCACTTCCCGACTAACGCCAGGGAGTGAATTAAAAAGCGCTCAGGAAAAGTGCTTTTCACAAAAACGCTCCGCCCACCCAAGCGCCGGGAATAAAAAAAATTGCCTCAAAAAAAGCCCAACGCCAGCGGGACGCAATGTGAACGAGCCATTACTGTGGCTAATGAAAGTCAGTGGGAATTGGCATGCCATGTGCTAATTTGAGCTGCAAGAAGTACATTTTTTGCGCATGAGAATTTTAGCAGAAGTGTGATTCTCCATTGATTCTCATTAGTTGCACTTTTTTTTGCACATTCGCAAAATGCACATGGATCTTAATAATTGTGAACCAAGCCTAAGGCACTTTATTGACCCTTTAGAGATTTTAATAGATTAAAAACGCTTAAGCTCACCAACTGGGCCAAAGTGTTCCCAATCTGCTGTGTCCTACTGTAACCATGCAAAAATGCTAGTTTTTTTTTTAGCTTTCTAATGGGAACTATTCCAAAAGCTCAAGAGCAGGGGGGTAGCAATAGTTATAGCAGCCATAGCAGCTGCTATGGGGCCCTGGAGCAGAGGGGGAGTATTCGCCATTAACTTTCCTGTGTTTCTCCACCCTCAAACCTTGTCCCAGTGCCCATGAACTACTGTATTTGCAGTGTTGGCTGCAAGAGAATGTAAATTGCTGAATTAACTCATATCCCTAGAGTAGAGGCAGGATGCATTGCGTAAGAGTGCCTACATCTGAGGACCGCATGAAAGTTTTGCTATGTGGCCCTCTCTATCTACGTCACTGCTAAAGAGTCAATGAAACGGGAAAATGCTATAGACTGAACTCTCTGAATATGTGCAATCTGCTCCAGGGGCGTATCTAGGTAATATAGAGCCTATGGCAAACTCTGAAATTGCGCCTCCCCCCTCTAAAAACAGTATCCTTTCTCGCGTACATTTGTTATGATTGCTTGTGTTTTTGGGCTATTGCTGAAGTTACTTTTTTGGAACTATCTCTTCTTATTCCCATTCTACCATCTTTTCTAACACTAACCCAAGTGGGCCCTACATGTTCCCCAGTTAACATAATTAATCTGATCTGAGGTATGAGTGATGGGAGGCACGGCAGTGCAGCACAGAAGCAGGCATGGCTCCCCATGGTGCTGTGGTGCCCATGGCAGAAGCCATGGCTGCACCCCTCTAGATACGCCTCTGATCATTTATATACTTTAGCTGTGCTAGAGGTTGGCGAGGTGCCTACACTAACTTCCTGGCGCTCAGCTATAGCTACTACCTAATCCCAGCACCCAAACTAACCTCCTCCTATAGCTGAGAGGCCACAGTGAAAGCTGAACCGAGGAACCATGCACAGCTCAGCTATGCGCCCATTGTCACTATCTCTGCCGCTATCCACCGCCACTTGCCGGACTTTGGCTATACACTAGATGAGCTCTAGCCAGAGTCACTGCTGCTAGCCAGAGTATGGATATATAATACCCAATCTCCACCACTCTGATTACCTAGTTTGTGCTGCCATAGCTGCAAATTACATTGTGGCCTAATAATGGTAATGCTCAATTGTCAGGTTTTGCAGATAGAGATGACATTGGGCGTTCGCATAAGGATTTGCGGGTTTGTGAACCAATGAATGCAAGCAATTTGCTCATCTGGTTTTCACCTGGCATACTCCGCCACACTGCTATGCATCCTTCAAATCCCTGCCGCTCCTACCCTGCCTGCTTGTACAGAGATTTCTCAGCATGTTTTATTATACTTTCTAACAATAACAGTTTCTAACAGTTGTATGAAATCGAACAAAAGTGAATTGATCAGATATTTTTATGCCAATAGATGTCTGATTCAGGCAAAGCCATCTAATCAACTGGATGGATCAATACATATATGCCTGGAATTATTCTCCTGTATACTAGAATTTGGTACCCACATTGGGAGAGGCAGGGCTAGCACTACAGCCAATCTAGCTTGTTTTTTTTTTGTTTTTGTTTTTTTTTTACAGGTGGACGAGAAAGCAGTGAGGAGAGCTCATTGATGACCTCATAAGAGTACAGCTGCTATTCACAGTGCTGAATTAACGTTAGACATACAGTCGAACATGTTACAAAAGCCTTTCCATTTTAGTCTGCAGTCACCAATGACTTTGTATACCACAAATAATTCATAAGAATAAGACACAGTTTATAATTCAAACCACACTGGTCCTTTCCATCATCAAAAATTTCCTTTGATGTTAACATTTGAAAATAATAAATATCTTAATTTATAGGATCGAAATAAGGTTTAGAATCTATTTTTCAGTAGAAATGTAGAATGCATTCGTTTTATAAGTATAGTAAGGAAAAAAAATTACATTTACTCACCCAGGGCATCCCTCAGCCCCCTGAAGCTGGATGGTGCCCTCGCAGCCCCGCTCCGATCGTCCTGTCCCCGCCGGCGGCTACTTCCGGGTTCGGCGACAGCCGCCGACAGGCTGGGAACGAGGCTGATTTTCGGCGTTCCCACTCGCTATATGCTGCTATAGCGTATATAGCTACGCTATAGCAGCATATAGCGAGTGGGAACGCGGAAAATCAGCCGCGTTCCCAGCCTGTCAGCGGCTGTCGCCGAACCCGGAAGTAGCCGCCGGCGGGGACAGGACGATCGGAGCGGGGCTGCGAGGGCACCATCCAGCTTCAGGGGGCTGAGGGATGCCCCGGGTGAGTAAATGTCATTTTTTTTGTTTCCCTTAAGTATTCCTTTAAGACAGACCTATAAAAGAAAAGCAACGGCATAATAACATTTAAAGGAAAACGTTTCTTTGTTACAATTGATACAACTCTTGCAAAAAAATCTGCAGTGTGTCTACTTCCTGCTTTCATGGAAGCAGACTTATTGTTAACATCCTGTGTTTACCAATTAGCTCTCTGCCAAGGCAGCCAGCTGACACAGATGTGAGATCAAATTACTTGTGCTTAAGGTGGCCATACACTTATAGATTTGCAGCAGATTCGACCATCAGATAGCCTTCTGGAAGATGCCTTTTAAGTCCAATCCTACAGGAATCTATCTGATGGGTGACACACTAGGAACAGATTTCCAATAGATTTCAGAATGAAATCTATTGGAAATCGATCTAAATGCATTATTGGACCATTAGATCCAATGCAACTCTATGGGCCAGCAGCAGATCGACCTAGATTTTCCATCCTGTCAGATAGATCAAATCAATCGAAATTGATCGAAATCGGACGCAAATCGATCGAATGTGGAATTTAGTAGAATCGATTTCTGATCGATCAATTATATAGAATCAATCGATCGATTGATGGCTGAAATTGACCAGTGTATGGGCCCCTTAAGGGCTTGTTCACACCTAGGGTGTTTTGCGGGGTTTTTTTGAGCGCCGGCGATTTTTAAAAATGCCATGAAATCGCTAGTGCAATGATTCCTTATAGGACAGTTCATATTAGCGCGTTTCATCTGCTTTCCACTCAGCAATGCACTGTATGTACCATTTTTGGGGCGATTTTGCTACAATGGAAGGTATAGGAAAAGTGCAAAATGCTCACAAATCACTTTATTCAGCGATTGCGTTCATGATTTTATGAATAAATACATTGTATTTATTCATTTCCGGGTGAAAGAGTTCACTTCCTGACTGACGTCAGGAAGTGAAAATAACTGAATCGTTCTGCAAAAAGCACTTACAAACGCGCTTTGTACAAAATCGTAGCGCACAATGGAGCTCCGGGAGGGGAAAAAAAACAAATATCGCGGGCATCAGCAATTTCGATTTTAGATGTGAACAAAGTCTAAATACATACAGGCTGCTTTTCTCTATGTTTTCCTTCTGTCCCGTGCAAGAGTTCAAGTCCACCGTAAAGTGCATCCGAGATAAACTTTTACTCATTGCATAATTGTGTGCCTATCCTATTGTTTATAGGGCATTCCTCAAGCCAAATACTTTTTTTGTTTTGTTTTAATACTCTAATTCCCTATAAACTAAACAAGCCTCACCCACAGCTCCTTTTGCGCCTTGGCACTGTAGCAAGGGCTTATGGGAGCTCAGTCTGGGCAGGAGGAGGAGGAGGTTAATAGCCATTGATTTCAGAGGCAGAGGGGAGGAGGAGAGGGGACTGAATTTACACACAGGCAAGCTGATAGCATCTCCAGCCCTCAGCCTGTGACAATTCCTTCTGTCCCGTGCAAGAGTTCAAGTCCACCATAAAGTGCATCCGAGATAAACTTTTACTCATTGCATAATTGTGTGCCTATCCTATTGTTTATAGGGCATTCCTCAAGCCAAATATTTTTTTGTTTTGTTTTAATACTCTAATTCCCTATAAACTAAACAAGCCTCACCCACAGCTCCTTTTGCGCCTTGGCACTGTAGCAAGGGCTTATGGGAGCTCAGTCTGGGCAGGAGGAGGAGGAGGTTAATAGCCATTGATTTCAGAGGCAGAGGGGAGGAGGAGAGGGGACTGAATTTACACACAGGCAAGCTGATAGCATCTCCAGCCCTCAGCCTGTGACAATTGACAAACAGAAAATGGCTGCCCTCGTATCACGGGAATAAATAATCATAAACTTTTGAAGCTGTTTGCAGCTAGATTTGCTGAGTAAACTATCTAAACTTTAGATAAGATATATAGACAAGTTACTTGTTATAGTTAGTTTTTCATCTCGGATCCACGTTAAGATGGAGATGCTGTACATTGCAGTGCATTAAGTGGAGGGCATATGGGGTCCTTTTGGACCACCACAAACAATACTGGCATGGTTCACATCACATCACCTGCGTTTTTTTCATCCATTTGTTTTCAGCTCTCCTGTATAATCATACCTTATCTCACAATCTTGCAACGTTTCGCTATGAAAGTAAACAAATTAAAATTCCTCAACGGCCTTTGAAATATGCCCAGTGTTTACAGTGCAAACCTGCTGAATGTGAGGCCTGGAAGAGCCTGGCGAAGAATAGCAAAGTGTGCTGTTCCTCCGAACATTAGAGGTCAAGAGAAATACAAACCTGCATTATAAGGGAATGTATTACTTTTATAGATACAGTGTGTTCTGCACGTTAGGCTGTAAAAATATAACATAAACATTTTCTACCAACTATATTATGTCTGTCAGCAGAAGGTTGTGAAGACTTTGAACTATACACATTATATGTAAAATATGCAAAATGTTACCAGCATTGCAACTTCTAGGAGGATTTTAGGAGGAAATGTTGTGCTGATAGGCAGCAGGCACAACACTCCCACAGCAAGAGTAAAATAGGGATGGTCAATCAATGTAATACAAAAAGTTCCAATTTGGGGCAGGATAATTGCAAATATATGCAGATTTGTCTGACTATTAATTAAAACCTTTTCTCTTTCTTTATTTTTTTCTTAATCTTTCTTTAGGGTGGATTTCCCTTAGCACCTGCCATCTACCTCCGAGACGGACTCCGGCATTTGTGCACACAGATTACGCATCTGAATTCCTGTAGCCGTGCATGGCAATTCTGAAGCAGTGCTGCATTATTTTTTTACACGCACTAATTCACAAGCAGCCTATTGGTTTCAAGAGGCTGAGATTCCGGATCCGCATTAGTGCGCGTGAAATCGGGCACAAACAGCCCCAGTGGAAATTGGCCCTTAACCTCTTCCCGACCGCTCCACGCCAATTAGCGTGAACGCGGCGGCAGCCCCAGGACCACTCCACGCCATTTGGCCTTCAATGGGGCTAGCAGGAGATCACGAACGCCGCCTTCAGTCATGCTGTCATAGGCTGCCGCTGGGAAGGAGGGACCTGGAAATGTGTTTTTTTTTTTTAATTAAAATTTTATTAAAAAAAATATTTATAAAAAAAATAAATAAATAAACAACCTGGAAGCGATCAGACCCCACCAACAGAAAGCTCTTGAATCTGAACCTTTAACTTCGAAATATTGGAGACCATAACTTGAGTCTCAAATAATTTAGTCACTTGGAAGGAGGAGGTGCCCCCAAAATAATGACATACTGTATATATATATATATATATATATATATATATATATATATATATATATATATATATATATATATATATATATATACTGTAAAATAAGATGAAATAAAACTGTCTTACTTTTAAAATGAAGGGACAAGCCACAATAGGTAAACAAGTTTATTAAATGGACAATTAGACATTCGGTAGATAACGTGTTTCGCAGATTGCAGTCCGCTTCCTCAGATCAGTAAAAAACAGTGTCTAACAGTAAGCGAGTATCTTGCCGGGAGCACCTCAAAGGCACCCTTTTACAATAAATTATTTGAACACCCCATTAGTGTTCGAAACACAGGATCATATGCATGATATCCGTCTTCATAATGTACAGTATTTTTATGATACAGCTATTTGATTATATATTTGTTAATTTTGTTAAAATTTCAATAAAACATTGGACATAGAAAATACCACAGGCTTCCATTGGTCCATTTTCAAGCTGCATACGGTACATTTGCATAGTTCTGTATGAATCCAGAATTATTTGCATCCCTAATACTACACATTTGCTCATAGTCTCAATCCTACGAGGTTGTTTTTTAAAGAGAATCTGTATTGTTAAAATTGCACAAAAGTAAACATACCAGTGCGTTAGGGGACATCTCCTATTACCCTCTGTCACAATTTCGCTGCTCCTCGCCCCATTAAAAGTGGTTAAAAACAGTTTTAAAAAGTTTGTTTATAAACAAACAAAATGGCCACCAAAACAGGAAGTAGGTTGATGTACAGTATGTCCACACATAGAAAATACATCCATACACAAGCAGGCTGTATACAGCCTTCCTTTTGAATCTCAAGAGATCATTTGTGTGTTTCTTTCCCCCTGCAGCTCTCTTCCACTGAAGTGTCAGGCTGTTTCTTCCTGCAGAGTGCAGACAGCTCTGCCTGTATGTAATTCCTTAGTATGTGAAAGCCCAGCCAGCTCAGAGGAGGATTTATCCAGCTTGTAAAAGATAAGAGAGAAGCTTCCCTAATCTAAATAATACACAGGCAGTGTGCAGAGAGGGGCCTGGAGGGGGAAGATGCATCACAGAACCACAACACTGAAGAACTTGGCAGCCTTCCAGACACAGGCTGACAAGTCTGACAAGAGAGAGATAAGTTGATTTATTCCAGAGATGGTGATAGTAGAACGTGCTGCAGTAAGCCAGAACACATTAGAATAGCTTTTGGAACTTGTAGGATGATAAAAAACAGGATGCAATTTTTGTTACGGAGTCTCTTTAAGGAGGATTTTTAACCACTTGCCGACCGCACGCTTATACCGTGCGTCGGCAAAGTGGCAGCTGCAGGACCAGCCCGGCTGCAGGCTGATTAATCAGGAAGCAGCCGCTCGCGCGAGCGGCTGCTTCCTGTCAATTCACGGTGGGGGGCTCCGTGAATAGCCTGTGGGCCGCCGATGGCGGCTCGCAGGCTAAATGTAAACACAAGCGGAAATAATCCGCTTTGTTTACATTGTACGGCGCTGCTGCGCAGCAGCGCCGTAAGGCAGATCGGCGATCCCCGGCCAATCAGCGGCCGGGGATCGCCGCCATGTGACAGGGGACGTCCTGTCACTGGCTGCACAAGACGGATAGCGTCCTGTGCAGCCCGGATCACCGCGGGGAGAGGTAGGAGAGGGAGGGGGGTGAATGTCGCCGCGGAGGGGGGCTTTGAGGTGCCCCCCCCGCAACTAGCCTGCACGCAGGAGCGATCAGACCCCCCTGCACATCATCCCCATAGGGGGGGAAAAAGGGGGGCGATCTGAGCGCTCTGCGTGCACCCTGATCTGTGCTGGGGGCTGCAGAGCCCACCCAGCACAGATCACAACAAACAGCGCTGGTCCTTAAGGGGGGGTAAAGGGTGGGTCCTCAAGTGGTTAATGTTTTTCTTAGGTTAATGATGATACTATAGGTTAGTGATGATTGCAATGTGCTACTTACGATTTCACTAAATTTCGCATCATTTTTGTAATTATAATGAAAAAATCATAATCACAAAAAAAATCACGTAACTACGACTAAACACAAAATTTGCATTATTATGATCATTTCCGTAAGGAAATTTCCAGAATTCCGAAAATTTTTCAGGGCAAAATTTTTCATAAAACATGAAATTACAATCTTGTGTTATTCATAATTAAGTGTAATTTTGCATAATTATGCTAAATTACAGCTTAACAAATGAAACAAATTTATGATTTAACATGAAATTACCGTACAAAATGAAATTAAGAATTACAAAATTATGAATTAAGATTTTTTTTTCTTTTTTTTTTTACACTAAATTGTCCATTTACAGAGATATTTCTCCCACCCAGCATGGGTATGTGTAAAAATACACCCCAAAACACACTATGCTACTTCTCCTGAGTACGAAGATACCACGTGTGTGACACTTTTTTGCAGCCTAGCTATGCAAAGGGACCCAAAGTCCAATGAGAACCTTTAGGATTTCACAGGTCAATTTTAGTTATTTGGTTTCCAGACTACTCCTCATGATTTAGGGCCCCTTCCGAGGACAAACTCCTCCTTCCCCACGGGACAGTGTGGAAAGTGCAAATTGCACATAGATATGGCAAAGTACACTATGCACTTTGTCCCAAGTGGTAGGAGAGGTTTCTGGCAGCCCTGTGTATTTGGGTCTCTCCAAAGCTGATGTGTGATTTCACACTGCATATTGGCGTATCCGGTGGGTCGCGCCCGCACCGCATCGCCAAAAACAGACCTTCAGTGTATTCTGTGTTAGTACATGGTATTCCCTGTCTGGTATTAGGCCAAGTAATCTTTGCATCGCCACCTGACTGACGCAAATTGCCGCAGGAGCCTTGCAGCAGCGTAGATATGCACTAGCGTTAACTCACACACTTCTGGTGTAGTGGGGATCGCAAAGTGGGACTTTCGCTTGGCAACGCATCGCGCCAGTGTGAACGAGCCTTCAGAGACCTTTGTGTGCCTACTCTGTGTCTCGTTTTCCCTACTCTAATAGCGTACCTGCTCATGGTAGTTCTCAAAACACTCCCCTACGCATAGGGCAGGCTGGTCAGAACAGTAGGGACAATAAAAAGCGGTGTCACGCCTTATTCCAGCCCTGCTGCAGACACAACAACGTTTTCTTGGGGAACGGTACCTGGAAAAACATAGGGTAGTGTCTTTCATGTAGCCGGCTAACTACATTTTGGGGTTGGGCCACGGCTCCTCCTGGATACAGGAGTTCCGAAACGATCTCTTCCTGAAATTGAAGGAAGGTTCCTTTAGTTCTCCCAGCCATACTGTAGAGAACAAAACCGTTGTAAATTGCCAACTAAATCAAATAAACGGACACCTTCTTATACCAGCGTCTGGTTCTGCGGGAAACCAAATAGGGAGCCAACATCTGGTCGTTGAAGTCCACCCCTCCCATGTTAAGGTTATATTCGTGGATGGCGAGGGGTTTTTGAACAACCTCAGTTGCTCGTTGAATTTGGACTGTCGTGTCTGCGTGAATGGTGGACAGAAGGTAAACGTCCCTCTTGTCCTTCCATTTCACAGCGAGCAGGTTTTCATTACACAAGGCAGCCCTCTTCCCTCGTGCAAGTTGGGTACTAGTGAGCCGTTGGGGGAAGCCCCGGCGACTAGGCCGCACGGTGCCACAGCAGCGAATTCCGACTATCTGTAAATGCTGATAGAGGGCCATGCTTGTGTAGTAATTGTGCACGTAAAGAGATGGTACCCCTTCTGGAACAAGGGTGACACCAAGTCCCAAACAATCTTGCCACTGCTCCACAGGTAGTTAGGGCATACGACCAGCTTCAATTTTGAGTCTTTTCCCTCATAGACCCTAAAACGATATGTATAGCCTGTGGCCCTGTCACAGAACTTATACAGCTTGACCCCATACCGGGCGCGCTTGCTTGGGATGTACTGCTTAATGCCAAGGCGCCCGGTACAATGTACAAGGGACTCGTCTATGCAGATGTTCTGTTCTGTTCTGCAAATTTGGATAACAGGTGGTCTATGAGGGGCCGAATTTTGTGGAGCCGGTCATAGTCAGGGTGGTCTCTTTTATGACAGGTTGTATTGTCATTGAAGTGCAGGAAGCGCAGGATGTATTCAAAACGTGGCCTGGACATGGCAGCAGAATACATGGGCATGTGATGTATTGGGTGATTGGGTGCGTAGACCAATAGGACCGCAATACATTTTTTAGTGAGACCCATTGTGGTGATATATTGGGGTGCTGATGCTGTTAAGGATAATAACAGAACATATTTCTGTCCTGTTTCTGTCTAGTACTGGGTAAAACCTCAGATGTGTATTGGGCTTGGGAGTAATTGGTCACCTGGCCAGAGTAAACTGAAGTCTAATGTAATTCTGTATGTAGATGTCCATTACCTCTGCCCCATTGTCCAGCAGGGGAAACTGTGTCTACTGCTAATTAGCTGCCAATTGAGGAAGAATAGGCTGGTTGGCATGGCTTTTGAGTCTGGTGTCAGCCATTGTCCCATTATACAAGGAAAGCCTGCTAGAGTCTTGAGGAAAGGGGGAAGCTGACACCTGAATGTTTGAAATGTATTTGACAGCCTACTGGAAATTATTGAAGGGGTGAAGTCCTTTTGATACCATTTTCTACCTGTGGAAATTGAATTATTGGTGGAGGTGCAAACTCCTTATCTTTGATCAGCTAGGAAGTACTGTCAACAATGGGGTTGTCACCTGTAACTTGGACTAGGGAAATCTTTTCATGTATGTGGATCTCTGGAAATCCCATTTATGTCTGAGATTTAATTAAAAACTAGTTCCTCCCCTCCCCAAGGAAGTTGCAGCCTCCAGGTGTATTTCATAGTATAAAACCGCAGCTAGGATAGCCACAACTTGTAGTTCTTGGAGGTAGCTCACATGGCTAGAACTAACCTGGTTCCTGACCAGAAGTGCGTACCCCCCGCAACAACGCCAGATCGATACGCTGGTACGTTTATTTTCCCGTTTATTTTGGTAAGCAAAATCGCTTTGTGTGTTATCTTTGTAACCTCTTATTTTTGTAACTTTTATCTTGTAACATTTTTACTTTGTCTTTTCGTAATCTTTTGTATATATTAAGTTCTGCATAGTTCTATGTTTTTATGGAATATTAAATCATTATTTAATAAGCTTGACTTCTGCTGTACTAAACTAACACTCATAGCCTAGAAGAGACTGCAGTATAGCTGTGTATAAGTCCGTGCCTAATTGTATGCTTGAGCAACACTACCATATGAAATTGTAATTGCATTGTGTGTGGGGGCGTTTGTCATACGTTGGCCTAAAGCGTGCAGCTGACCCAACGTACGAAACGCCAGTGCGAGTAGCTAACAGTATCGTTCGGAACGACTGTTAGTGGTTTTGCGTCACTATAGTGTAAGATTGCAACGGTGTGTGTGTGCGTGGCGCTCTCGTATTTGGCCTAAGCGCAGAGCTGACCCAAATACGAAAACGCAGATTGCGTATTGAGCACTCGGTAGCTGAGTGAACGTGTCTAGTAACGCTAGTGGTGGCAGTGGGAAGTGTTTGAGGGGTTCCAGCCTTGTTTGTAGCTTAAATAAGGCTGTTCCCCGCTTAATCTGGTCAAACCCGCAGTCGGGAACCGTATACGCAGGCGTGCCGCGGGCCGGTTCCTGACATAATTGGCTGGCAGTGGTGGGATCGTTTGGTACATTAGTACGCAGTTTAGCTCGCTATTCTGAGTACTAAAGGCTGGAAGCTTGCTAGAAGCAACTAGCCTACAGAAGTCTACTCAGTGCAGAATCTATATACGTTTTTTTTTTTTGGTTCAAAGATACACACTTGGTATTTTGCTTTCCCTTCCCCCCTTTTTTCTTTTTCTTTTGCAACACGATGGCTCAGAAAGCATCTAGCTATGCAAGGCAAAGCAAAGAGATACTACTCAACCTGTGTGAGCACAAAGGCATCGAGACGGTGAGCGGCCAGACTAAGGAGCAGTTAGTTCGTGCGCTCGAGGAGTATGATGAGGCAGAGCAAGCCCGTGCTTCAACGTCAGCGGATGCAGCTCACGACACGCCAGAGGAGGAATCGCTCCCGCTGCAGAACGCGAGTGGAGACGATGTCCTGGACGATCTGCCGAACACGGAGATGACATCTCTGGAAGCCGATCTACAGCTACTGAACTCAGCGGATCCTGAACTGCGCCTAAAACTGATCCTACTGCACCGACAGGCAGAGAAGGAACAAGCGGCACAGCGACACCAGGCCGAGAGGGAAAGTGCTGAACGGAGACACCAGCTGGAGCTGGCTAAACTTCAGCAGCAGAACCGGTCTGCTGGACCCGCAGAACGCGAAGGTGAGCGAGTCCACAGAATCCCCCTGGATAAGTTCCCCGCTATGGACAAGGACTCTGACATAGACACTTTCCTACAGGGGTTTGAAAGGACTTGTCGGCAGTATGGGGTGCCCCGTGAGCAGTGGGCAAGATACCTCACACCAGGGCTGAGAGGCAAGGCCCTGGAGGCGTTTGTGAGTCTCCCCCAGGAGGAAGAAACAGACTTTGAGGCGATTAAGAAAGCCATTATTGCGCGATACCACCTCACGCCAGAGGTGTATCGCAAACGTTTCAGGACAGTGCAGCGAGGTCCTAATGACAGCTACCTGGATCATGCTTGCAACTAGAGTGACCAGACGTCCCGGATTGCCCGGGACACGTCCCGGATTCGGGGTCCGCTGTCCCAGGCTTAATGAGGTCCCGGGAAACGTCCCGCTTTGAGCAGCGGGACGTCCCGGCCTCGGGACTCTGGCCACTCTCTCCTCAATGAACTGGCAGCGGCGTCTATAGACGCCGTGCCAGTTCATTGCCTGCAGCCCCGCTCCAGCCTCCTCTTCCGGTGTCTGTTTCCGACACCAGCAGGCGAGCAGGGCTACGGCAAGATGGCTGCCGGAGCCCTGTACTGGAGACCTATTTGTGTCACTAGTACAGGGCTTCGGGCGCCATCTTGCCGTAGCCCTGTCAGCGCGGGAGACCAGAGCAGGAGGAACAAGACGGTCCCGGGACGGAGCAGCGCGCCAGAGGCCGGACACTTCTGCCAGGTGAGTAAATGCTTTCTTTTCCAGGTGAAATGTTTGCCCGCATTGTTTCTTTTCTGGTGAAATGTTTGCCCGCATTGTTTCTTTTCCAGGTGAAATGTTTGCCCGCATTGTTTCTTTTCCAGGTGAAATGTTTGCCCGCATTGTTTCTTTTCCAGGTGAAATGTTTGCCCGCATTGTTTCTTTTCCAGGTGAAATGTTTGCCCGCATTGTTTCTTTTCTGGTGAAATGTTTGCCCGCATTGTTTCTTTTCCAGGTGAAATGTTTGCCCGCATTGTTTCTTTTCCAGGTGAAATGTTTGCCCGCATTGTTTCTTTTCCGGTGAAATGTTTGCCCGCATTGTTTCTTTTCTGGTGAAATGTTTGCCCGCATTGTTTCTTTTCTGGTGAAATGTTTGCCCGCATTGTTTCTTTTCTGGTGAAATGTTTGCCCGCATTGTTTCTTTTCTAGTGAAATGTTATTGTTTGCCCGCATTGTTTCTTTTCTGGCGAAATGTTTGCCTGCAGTGCGTTTCTTTTCTGGCGAAATGTTTGCCCGCAGTGCGTTTCTTTTCTGGCGAAATGTTTGCCCGCATTGCGTTTCTTTTCTGGTGAAATGTTTGGCCGCAGTGCGTTTCTTTTCTGGTGAAATGTTTGCCCGCAGTGCGTTTCTTTTCTGGCAAAATGTTTACCCGCATTGCGTTTCTTTTCTGGCAAAATGTTTGCCCGCAGTGCGTTTCTTTTCTGGCGAAATGTTTGCCCGCATTGCGTTTCTTTTCTGGTGAAATGTTTGGCCGCAGTGCGTTTCTTTTCTGGTGAAATGTTTGGCCGCAGTGCGTTTCTTTTCTGGTGAAATGTTTGCCCGCAGTGCGTTTCTTTTCTGGTGAAATGTTTGCCCGCAGTGCGTTTCTTTTCTGGTGAAATGTTTGCCCGCAGTGCGTTTCTTTTCTGGTGAAATGTTTGCCCGCAGTGCGTTTCTTTTCTGGTGAAATGTTTGGCCGCAGTGCGTTTCTTTTCTGGTGAAATGTTTGGCCGCAGTGCGTTTCTTTTCTGGTGAAATGTTTGCCCGCATTGCGTTTCTTTTCTGGTGAAATGTTTGCCCGCATTGCGTTTATTTTGTACCGACATGTTGCCCGCATTGCGTTTATTTTTAACTGACATGTTTGCCCGCATTGCGTTTATTGTCTGGTGAAATGTTTGCCCGCATTGCGTTTATTTTGTACTGACATGTTTGCCCGCATTGCATTTATTTTATACTGACATGTTGCCTATTGCGTTTATTTTCTGGTGTCCGGGGTAACTGTTACTGCATTTATTATTTAATGGTCATAGATGGCTATGTTTGCTGCTTTGTGGTTACGGTATACTATTAGCATCACACAGTTTCTGCACACCCATGATACAAAGTCTCATTTGTCCACATCATGGCGTAAACACTGCTTTCTTATGCCTCGCTGTTACATCATTACGTTAGCTCCGCCCATACAATGTCATGGCCACGCCCATTTTTTCGGCGCTGCGCGCGCCGCAACCCCCCTCCCCCAGTCTTCGCCACTGCACGCTCCTCACTCCTTCCCACTTTTCGCCGCGGCGCGCTGCGCGCGCCGCCCCCCCCACGCCCCCCTCCCCGTCCCAGGTTGGACCCACAAAAATATGGTCACTCTATTGCAACCTGCGCACTGCCTTCCAGCAGTGGGTAAAAGGACTGTCGGTTGAAACCTTTGATGCCCTGCAGGAACTGATAATAAAAGACCAGTTCCTCCACACTTGTCCTGTTGAGGTCCGGCAGTTTGTATGGGACCGAGAGCCGAAGACCGTGGATGAGGCCGCAAAAGTTGCTGATGCCTACACGTCCAATCGAGCATCTGACTTTCGAAGGACTACGGCGCCCAGCTGGAAGGAAGAAAAGCCTGCGAGACCTTTTCCTCTGAGCACCCAGCGAAGCCAAGTCCCGCAGCCGCCTGGAGGTAGAACAGCCACCGTTGACACTCGGAGATGTTTTGCCTGTAACAAACCGGGTCACATCAGTGCTACGTGCCCAGAAAAGAAGAAGGAAGCCCCAAACTCTGGCGGGGCCCGAAATGCGTTGTGTGCCACCAGGAATGCAGGTAGCTATGCAGAGAATCTGCAACCTGTCACGGTTGGGGATACGGTTACCACCGGTCTAAGAGACACTGGAGCAGAGGTGACTCTAGTGCACCCCCAGCTTGTGAACCCTGAGGAGTACATTCCTGGCAAGACTATGGCTGTCAAAGGAGTTGGGGGTGTCACCCCCGCCATACCCACCGCCTTGGTCCACCTGGATTGGGGGGCCGGCAGCGGAATGAAAGAAGTGGGGGTAACGGATGCCATCCCCACGAACGTTTTGTTGGGTACTGACCTGGGACGGTTAGTGGCCCGGTATGAGCCTACTCCAAACCCCATGGAGCCTGCATCCCCCGCAGAAGTTCAGGACTCTTGCAAGGTACTGTGTGATAATGCTGTGCAAGCGGGGAGTGCTGGTGAGGCCCCAGGGGCTACGGACTGTGTACTAGGAGCCAGCCCTAGTGAGTCTCCAGTGCCCAGGCCTGGAGGAGGACACGTTGTTACCATGAATGCAGATAATGTTGATGTAATATGTGATGTGTTGCATGATGACATGTGTACAGTGAACGCTCCGTCAGCTGCAGTGGTGACCCGCAGTGCTCACCGGGCTGCAGCAGACGAATTGTCCACTGAAGGGGCTGATGTCACTGGGTCGGGCTCTTCCACTTCAGAGCCTGGCTCTGAGGACTCAGAGGCCTCTCGGTTTGCCACCTCCCTGGTGCCTGTGGCCGACAGCGCTGAGTTCTCCGAGGCTGTGCGACTTGATAGCAGCCTGGAAGAGCTCAGGAGTCTGGCGGGCAGGGCACCGGGGGAGGGCGACAAAGTGAGGGTGTACTGGGAGCACGGCAGACTGTACAGAGAGGTTATTCCCTCTGAGCCGTCTGAAGTGGAGGAGGCCGACCGGCAGTTGATTGTCCCCCACAGGTACAGGGAGCAGCTATTAAGAATAGCACATGAGGTGCCCCTGGCTGGTCACTTGGGGATCCGCAAGACCAAATCCCGGCTTGCCCACAATTTTTATTGGCCCCACATGGGGACAGATATTGCTGATTTTTGCCGGTCTTGTGTCGCCTGTCAGCGGGTCGGCAAAGCAGGTGACACCGACAAAGCCCCACTGAGGCTCTTACCCATAATAGAGGAGCCCTTCCAAAGGGTTGCTGTTGACATAATTGGGCCTCTAGCAATACCCAGCAGCACAGGGAAACGTTTCATTCTTACGGTGGTCGATTATGCCACTCGCTACCCTGAAGCTGTAGCCCTGAGCTCCATACGGGCAGACAAGGTTGCAGACGCATTGGTGCGCATTTTCTCACGGGTCGGTTTTCCCCGTGAAATGCTCACCGATCACGGCCCGCAATTCATGTCGCGCCTAATGGAATGCCTCTGTAAACAAATGCATGTAGAACACATCATGGCCAGCCCTTACCACCCCCAGACAAATGGGTTATGTGAGCGGTTCAATGGTACTCTGAAACAGATGCTAAGGGTGTTTGTTGAATCGCAAGGGAGAGACTGGGAGCGATACCTGCCCCACTTACTGTTTGCTTATCGTGAGGTGCCCCAGGCATCCACCGGGTTCTCGCCATTTGAGCTCTTATATGGGAGGAGGGTACGCGGACCCCTCGATCTCATTCGAGAGGTCTGGGAGGGGCAGGATATGGGTCCCGGGGTCTCCATAGTGGAATACGTTCTAAAGTTCCGGGAAAAGATGGACACCCTGGTGGGGTTAGTGCGAGAGAATCTTACTCAAGCCCAGGCCACCCAGAAGCAGTGGTATGACCACGGGGCTAGGGAGAGAGTTTATGAGGTAGGTCGCAAGGTATGGGTCCTAAACCCGATGCGACAGAATAAGCTGCAGGCCGCTTGGGATGGGCCCTATACCATACATAGGAAGATTAGTGATGTGACCTATGTGGTCGCGCTGGATGACCGAGGTAAGCAGCTGAAAACGTACCATGTCAATATGTTAAAGGAACATCATGATAGAACCGCTTGCGCTCTCCCTGTCTGCAGTTTGCTACCGGACGGTGAAGCAGAGGCCCTGGTTGACATCCTGGCCTCCACCCAGGAAACCGACTCTGTTACCGAGGTGCAGATCAATCCGGAGTTGACAGCAGAGCAGCAGGCTGGGCTATCTGATGTGCTGACCCTTTACCGTGGTACCTTTGCAGCCCGCCCTGGTCTGACCAGCCTGGCTGTACACCATGTTGACACCGGAAATAACAAGCCGGTTAGACAGTCAGCCTATAGTCTCCCCTGAGGTTCAGGCCCACATCAGCAAGGAGATTGAGGAAATGCTGTCACTAGGGGTGATCCAACGGTCGCACAGCGCATGGGCATCACCTGTAGTGCTAGTACCCAAACGGGACCAGACCACTCGGTTCTGTGTAGATTATCGAAAACTAAATTTGATAACTGCGTCAGATGCTTACCCAATGCCGAGGGTCGACGAATTGTTAGATAAGCTAGCTGGCGCGCAATATCTAACAATCGTGGATTTGAGTCGGGGATACTGGCAGGTCCCTCTAACAGCGGAGGCACGGCAGAGTTCTGCCTTTATCACCCCCTCAGGTCTGTTTGAGTTTAATGCGATGCCTTTTGGGATGAAAAACGCCCCAGCCACCTTCCAAAGGGTTGTAAATGGTCTCCTGGAAGGTTTGGAACACTGCGCTGTCGCCTACCTAGATGACATCGCCGTGTTTAGCGCCAACTGGAACGACCACTTAGCACAGCTGTCACAGGTTTTGGGGCGCATCACTGCAGCAGGACTAACAGTCAAGCCTAGCAAGTGTCAGATAGGTATGAAACAGGTACAGTACCTGGGACATGTGGTGGGGGGGGGGAGAGCTTCATCCAGATACTGGGAAGGTAGATGCCATTGTGTCCTGGCCCACCCCCCAAACGAAGAAGCAGATTCAGTCCTTCCTAGGGACTGCTGGGTACTATAGAAAGTTTGTCCCCAACTACAGTGCCCTTGCCAAGCCATTGACAGATCTCACCAAAAAGAAGCTGCCCAAGCAGATTCTCTGGACGCCAGAATGTGAACAGTCATTCACAGCTCTGAAGAGGGCCCTAGCCAGCCCTCCCGTGTTGCAAGCGCCAGACTTCAGCCGACGGTTTGTGGTCCAGACGGACGCCTCAGCCTTTGGCCTAGGTGCTGTGTTAAGCCAGGTAAACCAGACTGGGGAAGAACATCCGATTCTGTATTTAAGTCGGAAGCTGCTACCCCGGGAGGTAGCCTACGCCACCATAGAGAAAGAGTGCTTGGCAATTGTATGGGCCCTACAAAAGCTGCAGCACTACCTCTATGGTCGCGTATTCACGGTCGTCACCGACCACAACCCTCTTAGTTGGTTACATCGGGTTTCTGGTGACAATGGAAAATTGCTGAGATGGAGCTTGGTTCTCCAACAATATAGCTTCACTATTCAACATAGGAAGGGGAGCAATCATGGGAATGCAGATGGGCTGTCCCGTCAAGCAGAACCAACAGTGTAGGTGCTGGCAGGATGATCTGGGAAGATCGTCTGCCTTGCACCAAGTTAACGGTGGAGGTGTGGTGATATATTGGGGTGCTGATGCTGTTAAGGATAATAACAGAACATATTTCTGTCCTGTTTCTGTCTAGTACTGGGTAAGACCTCAGATGTGTATTGGGCTTGGGAGTAATTGGTCACCTGGCCAGAGTAAACTGAAGTCTAATGTAATTCTGTATGTAGATGTCCATTACCTCTGCCCCATTGTCCAGCAGGGGAAACTGTGTCTACTGCTAATTAGCTGTCAATTGAGGAAGAATAGGCTGGTTGGCATGGCTTTTGAGTCTGGTGTCAGCCATTGTCCCATTATACAAGGAAAGCCTGCTAGAGTCTTGAGGAAAGGGGGAAGCTGACACCTGAATGTTTGAAATGTATTTGACAGCCTACTGGAAATTATTGAAGGGGTGAAGTCCTTTTGATACCATTTTCTACCTGTGGAAATTGAATTATTGGTGGAGGTGCAAACTCCTTATCTTTGATCAGCTAGGAAGTACTGTCAACAATGGGGTTGTCACCTGTAACTTGGACTAGGGAAATCTTTTCATGTATGTGGATCTCTGGAAATCCCATTTATGTCTGAGATTTAATTAAAAACTAGTTCCTCCCCTCCCCAAGGAAGTTGCAGCCTCCAGGCGTATTTCATAGTATAAAACCGCAGCTAGGATAGCCACAACTTGTAGTTCTTGGAGGTAGCTCACACGGCTAGAACTAACCTGGTTCCTGACCAGAAGTGCGTACCCCCCGCAACAACACCAGATCGATACGCTGGTACGTTTATTTTCCCGTTTATTTTGGTAAGCAAAATCGCTTTGTGTGTTATCTTTGTAACCTCTTATTTTTGTAACTTTTATCTTGTAACATTTTTACTTTGTCTTTTCGTAATCTTTTGTATATATTAAGTTATGCATTGTTCTATGTTTTTATGGAAATAAATCATTATTTAATAAGCTTGACGTCTGCTGTACTAAACTAACACTCATAGCCTAGAAGAGACTGCAGTATAGCTGTGTATAAGTCCGTGCCTAATTGTATGCTTGAGCAACACTACCATATGAAATTGTAATTGCATTGTGTGTGGGGGCGTTTGTCATACGTTGGCCTAAAGCGCGCAGCTGACCCAACGTTCGAAACGCCAGTGCGAGTAGCTAAAGGTATCGTTCGGAATGACTGTTAGTGGTTTTGCGTCACTATAGTGTAAGATTGCAACGGTGTGTGTGTGCGTGGCGCTCTCGTATTTGGCCTAAGCGCAGAGCTGACCCAAATACGAAAACGCAGATTGCGTATTGAGCACTCGATAGCTGAGTGAACGTGTCTAGCAACGCTAGTGGTGGCAGTGGGAAGTGTTTGAGGGGTTCCAGCCTTGTTTGTAGCTTAAATAAGGCTGTTCCCCGCTTAATCTGGTCAAACCCGCAGTCGGGAATAGTATACGCAGGCGTGCCGCGGGCCGGTTCCTGACACCCATGTTGAGGAGAAGGCCCAAAAAGACTTTAAATTCGCAAACTGTGACTGGTTTCCACCGAAACGGCTAGGAATGGAAGCTGCTCGGATTGGCGGTGATAAATTGTGTGGCCTTACGGTTGGTCTCTGCCACGACTAAGTCATAAAGATCCTCGGTGAAGATTAGATGAAAAGCATCTAGGGCCGATCCTAGATGATCTGTCTCCACCTGGACTCCAGACTGGGTGGTGAAAGGGGGCACTATGGGTGCGGCGAAACGAGGGGGTTGCCAATCGGGATTTGCCAGCACCTCTGGGAGTGTAGGGGTTCTACGGGCCCGTGTTCCTGGTGGCTGCGACTGGGATCTTACTGCACGTGCCACCGAACCAGTTTCAACTGCCATGCTGGTGTTCGCCACTTCACCAGGGTCTACAGGAGTACTGGTTCCAAGTCCAGGATGTGCTGCACTGCTGGTGCATGCCTCACCATGAAAACCTGGATCAGCACTAGCACCACTCTGCTGCCCTTGAGCTTGATCCTGTGCCACCTGCGGTCCACTGACATGGGGTCGGGTACACCTGGTGCTAGCAGGGACCCCAACCTCGTCATCATCGCTATCGGTCAGAGAGTCACTGTCCTCTACAGGTTCGTATTCTGAGCCGGATGATTCGTCGGATTGGAAGTCCCAATCACTCTCACCCAACTCGGCCAGAATCATGTAGGCCTCTTGCAGGGAATACCCCTTTCTTGCCATTTTGGGATGCTAAATTTACGGGGTATTCCTCTGAGACTACCCAGGAGTGCTTGTGAACTAAAAAGCTGCGGTTGCTCAGTTTCAATAAAAAAAATCAAAACTGATCTTTAGAGCGCTGCAGCTACTGTGTTTTTGCAGTGATCAGAAAATAACAATTTCTGTCACTGCGGTGGGGCGGGCTGAACGCAAGTGCGGCCAAACGATCAGGCCTGATCGGGCAAACACTGCGTTTTTAGCGGATCCTACTCTAAAGTGACCTTAACGTACTTATCAGTATCACTTACAGATACTATATAGTGACAATGCTGATTAGCGACAGTGATGACGCTAATTAGTGACTGCGGTGTAGTGAGCTGGGCGCTAACTACCTAACAAAGGGCCCTAGCTAACTCACTGGCCTGTTTTTAGATCACTAAGATAGTGACGAGGGGGTGTGATCAGATACAATCTGAGGCAATCAGATAGCAATTGAAAACAATCAAATGCAATCAGAAGCAATTACAAACAGCCAGAGGTCAATCAGACCCAACCAAGAGGCCAATGAGATGCCAATCAGAGTGAAAACAGGAAATCGGATGTCAATCACTGTGCAGCTGTCAGATGCCATCCAATGTAAACAGCAATTGAAATCACAGGGCAATCAGAGATGATCAAAAACCAATCACAATGCAATCAATCAATCAGATGTCAAAAAACAGTGCACAGGCAATAGATGTCACTCACATGTCACTCAGATCTCACTCAGACCTCAAACAGAGCTGTGGCAGGCGACCAGATGTCACTCAGACCTCAGTCAGACGCCTGTCAGGGCAGTGAGGGGGCAGTGGGGGGTGATCAGCGGCGATCGGGTGGGGAATCGAGCAGGATCAGTGTGGGGAACTCACAAGCATAGCTGCCATCCTCTCTGGTGGTCGTCCGGAAACGCTGTGACCACCAGAGGAGGAGGCAGCCAGTATAATACACGTTGTTTACATTACAACGTGTATTATACACTTTCCATTGGCCTGTTTGAAAGATCACAGCCCGACGGCGCTGCTAATTGGCCGGCAGGCTGAAGACAGAGGGGCGCTGCAAAGCATGCCGGGCGATGCGCGCGCATGCGATTGCCGGCAAAACAGAGCTCCAGGACCTGACACCAATTGGCGTTAGGCGGTCCTGGGGATGTCGCCGCAACCACGCCCATTGGCGTGGGGCAGTCTTCAAGTAGTTAAAGGGATTTTGCAGCGCTTCTATACATAATGAGTGCAAATGCGCCCAAAATGCTGTATGTCCTGCAATTGCGATTAACCCTAATTGCAATCGCACTAGTAAGATCCCCACCTTTTAGATACATTGACAAAAGCATTTATTGGAATCGCCAACGATTTTGCAGCGATCAAAAAAAGCTGCCAAAATCTTGTGTCCCAGTCCTAACAACAGATAATTAAAAAAGAAAAATTAAGCCTAAGGTCGCTTGATCACTTATTCATACAACATAGTTATTTGGGTTTAAAAAAAGACATACGTCCTTCAAGTTCAACCTGAAAATAAGGAACAACACCAGCCTGCTCCCTCACATATCACTGTTGATCCAGAGAAAGGCAAAACACCCTTACAAGATATGGTCCAATTAGTCCCAAAAGGGAAAAGAATATTCTCTGATGCTATCCACTGTTCTGCAATCTTATTGGATAAGCTCCATCAGGTTGTTTTATTGGTGTCTGTGCTATAAAATCATTAGGGCGCACTGGCGAACTCAGGGGGCTGTTCCGGGTGTCTGGAACCTCCCCCCTGCACTGAGCTGTGTATTCAGCCAGGGAAGCCCGCATAATATAAACAGCCTCATTCTCCCTCCCTTCTTACTTCTGGTGCTTCCCTCCAGCTAATAGAATGAGAGAGGCAGCCGAGCTTCCCTCACAACCCTCACAAGAAGATGCAGCCTACAGTGAGAGAATGTTGATTATGGAGTCCTGGACTCTCCACAGCACAGAAGTGTCAGACATGATGAAATTAGAGTGCAGGCAAGCTGGTAAATATGCACAGCATGATGCAGAGCTTGCCTGGACTCAGGGTCTGTGGGCAAACATCTGTCTGGTCTCTCCCCATTGTTATAATGACTGCATGTGTGGATAAGGTGTGGAACTGTGGATAACAAGCTGAAAAGTTTTTGACAGTCCCTAGACTCCAGGAGGGCTTCTTTCTGACTTGTGTGAGAGACTGACAGGGACAGGAGTCTGATTACAGGCAAGTAGCCTGTCTGATGTGGGACTGCAATACAGATAAGTTCTCTGCTCCATCTCAGGCTATTCTCAATTTCTCCACTCCTCTCTCTGGGCTAGTGCACGCCAAAATGACAATAGCAATCGCTAGCAATTTGTGAGTGTGATTTTGTGAAGTGATTTTCAGAGCGATTTTTGAATGAATTGCTCAAAAACATGCTACATGCAGTATACCTGCGATTTTGAAAAAATCACAACGCTGCTGTGGGAACACCCTCATAGGGTAACATTAGCCAAGCGCTTTTCAAATCAAGAGTGCTTCTGAGCGTTTTTCAAATCAACAGTGGTGTGCACCAGCCCTCTCTCATTCACCTTTGTTTCCCTCTTCCCCTAGTGCTGGCTGGCTGACTGTGTGTTCTTGTCTTACAGGAAAGCTAAATAAAAGTGCAATCCTGGTGAGGCAAAATAATATTATTTAGTATTTATGTAGCGCCGACATCTTCCGCAGATGCATATATCCCTGCATCATATGGGTATCGCTTGCGCTATGTGAAACTATGTAGCATATTCCACTGAATTGTTCAAACTAAGTCTATCTCCTGTTCCTCTCTTGGGGAGTTGTTCCAGCGCTGTCCCCCGTTCACATTTGCTGCTACCAGAAGCCCTCAGAAACACTCGTGTCCTTGAGTACTTCCAAAGATAGGCAGCTCCGTAATACGCCAGCGCACTTTTGTGCATGGGCAGTATGGAGCCACCTGTATTCGGAAGCACTCGGGACATACGTGCTTCTGGACCTTTCAGGAACCCCCCCCTTAAAAATCCTGCGTTTGCCCCTGGGGCAGGGCCCTCCTATTCTTTCTTGCCTTTGCTGTACTCCTACCAAAGCCACATTTGCTTGGATCAGAAAAAGGTTAGTCATTCTATAGTGCAGGGCCCAAGGCAGAGAAATGGTTTTATATACCCCTTCCTTCACCTGTTAGTTATTATTTGGAAGGGTGACCAGGCATGATGGAAAAGAGGGCGATGTGAGATTGCAGTGCAATATACTGTATTTGTGGGACTACAAGACTCACTTTTATCCCCCCAAAGTGGGGGGAAAAGTGACTGCATCTTGTAGTCCGAATGCAGGAAGTTCCTAACTTGTGAACGCCTGCCAATACAAACCTCCAACCTACTGCAATGTCGGGGACTACCTGTACTGTGGCCATGCAGAGGAAGACACAGGGGGACAAACTGAGGACAGGGGGACACAAAGGAGCATAGAGGAGGACACAAAAGGGCATAGCGGAAAACACAAGAAGGACAGAAGAGGACACGGGGAGACAAGAGGTACAAGGGGGCATGGGGTGCAAAGGAGGCATAATCCACAAGCTTCCCCTTCACCATGGATGCACCAGGTTTAGTATATATATTTTTCCCCCTGGTTTTGTCCTCTAAACCTAGGTGTGTCTAATGGTCGAGGAAAAAAAATATGTTTGAAGTGAGCAGATTCTCTCTACTGCTCTTCAATGGCATTTCTCAAGATCAGCATTTTATCTGCAGAGCTCAGAAGGATGAGAATGCTTTAGTGAAATATGTCACGGCCAGCTAATATGTGTAAAACAGTGTCACAGCTTCTGTAACAGCAAATGTAAATGAAAACATGATATGTGCATGACCAATTGCCGTCCTGCGGACAAACCAACCCCTTAATTTTACTTCCCCCCTTTTCCTTAAATAACATCAAAACTCTATGTTTAATACAAAACACTCGGACTGCATATTTGACTTTGGAATTTTAAGGCCAATGCAGCCCATTTATTAACCTTAATAACATTTTAATATAAAACGATAACTATTCACTTGCAGGGCAAAGCGTCCAGAGCTACTTCAACAATCGAAATTAAACAACACATTCTCTTTCTGGGCATGCGGCTCAATCCGGCCCCCAGCCGCACCAACAGACTCGGGAACAGCGGCATGCCCCTTATCAACTGTTCTTCTTATCGCTCCATTAGTTTGTTACGTGAGGAAGTCACCTAAGTGAAATCCTCAAAGTCATCCTTCCTTCACCATTCTCCAGACACCTTGCCCCGCCAGCTGCAATGACAAACCACCTACCTATCTACCCTTAACGGGCGGGTGGGCGGGAAACTTTCTCCTGCGTCTCCCTTTGGCTTCTGACTCCTCCCTTCCTTCCAGCTCCTTCTCTCTCTCCCAGCTCTGTCCTGTCACGCCTCCTCCTACCACTTCCTGCCTCTTTCTCCAACACTTAACCCTCACCCTGCCGGACTATGTCCAGCACTATCATGTTGGCCTTCCTTATGCTCCCTCCTGTCACTTATTCCAGGCCTTGCTTGATATGTGCATGACCAATTGCCGTCCTGCGGACAAACCAACCCCTTAATTTTACTTCCCCCCTTTTCCTTAAATAACATCAAAACTCTATGTTTAATACAAAACACTCGGACTGCATATTTGACTTTGGAATTTTAAGGCCAATGCAGCCCATTTATTAACCTTAATAACATTTTAATATAAAACGATAACTATTCACTTGCAGGGCAAAGCGTCCAGAGCTACTTCAACAATCGAAATTAAACAACACATTCTCTTTCTGGGCATGCGGCTCAATCCGGCCCCCAGCCGCACCAACAGACTCGGGAACAGCGGCATGCCCCTTATCAACTGTTCTTCTTATCGCTCCATTAGTTTGTTACGTGAGGAAGTCACCTAAGTGAAATCCTCAAAGTCATCCTTCCTTCACCATTCTCCAGACACCTTGCCCCGCCACAGCAAACAAGGGGGAAACCTCACCCTTGCGCCGCCCGCACCGCTAAGGCTTTTTGAATTCCCTCTTCTAAAGCTAACGACCACAAGTCTATCCCGATGGGGTTCAGATGAACCCCATCAACCTCCAAAAATAGCACCGTATCCACTTCTAGCTCTAAATGCCTAACCGCCACACCCCCGTGTTGTACTATGCACCGAGACACCTCTCTGTTGAGCTTCTTTCGTGCTCGATTAACCCTCTCGACTGATCGTGCCAGTCTCCACTTGCTCCTACTCACCATCTCCGACCACACGATCACCGTGTCGGGTAAAGTAGAGCGCAGTTCCAAAAGATCACCTTTTATCTCCTTGGTTATTGCTCTCGTGGTCCTTGTGGCCAAATCATTGCCTCCCGCGTGTATAACTAGGACATCTGGTGCTCTGTCCTGCGTCACCAGACTCCGTATTTTTGGCAGCACCTTGTCCCACATCAAACCTGGGAAACCAATCCATCTCAGCCTCGCCGTTGCTCTTGGAATGCCTAGCTGCCGACCGTCCGGTCTTACAGCAGCTCGCTGGGCACCCCTTGACACATAGGAGTGCCCCATAATCCATACCAGCCGAGGGGAGATGCCAATCACTGAAAGAAAAAGAAAAGGAAAAGAGGGAAAACCAACCACCAACTAACTACACAAACTAAAACGTGTTATAATACTTAAATCAAATGCGGCCTAACATACAGCAGAAACCGGGATGACTCCCACCTTCCTATTCGCTTTATATGCTCGTCCGCGAGCCCCCACCTGGCCGCTTCCGTTGCTGCCCCTATCCTGAACGAGTGAGACGCAAATTCCCTTTCGGCTAACCCCAAACTGGCTAAAGCTTTCCTAAAGACTGCCGTAAACTGGTACTTAGATAAAGAAGATCCATCCTCGTGACACAGAAAGGAAAGACCGTTTCTGCTCCGTACCCTTAAAAACTCTGCGACCCTGAAAACTGGGCATGCTGCAGACCCACTAATCTGGAATAAATAAATTGTCCTACCTACACCAGCACGATCCGTCTTTGATCTACGGAGAAAAATTTCCACAGATTCTGAAAGAAGCTTAACCTCCTCCCGCAGTATACCTCCAGAGAAATGCTTCCCTTTACTAACCAGTTCACTGATCCTAAATGCCCCGAAAAACGCGAGCGAGAAAGCCGCCCCGAACAGCAATTCCTCATACCCTGACTTGCACAGTGATCCCAGTCTGTTCACCAGCGACTCAAGCAGCTGGAACGTGACTGGACGCCTGGAGTTCTCTGGTATCCGTTGCTGCGCCCTGAAACCCCTTAGTGCCATACGCACCCTAAAATCCTTTGTCACGTCCGGCAATCCCTGTAATTTAAATGCAAAAGAAAGTGCTGACAAGTTTTTTGATAACGCCGATGCAGATACTCCCTCCGCTCCTTTCATAGCCATGAACTGTAACAGCAGATACACTTGATCCTGTTCCGTCTCGCCCCTTCCGAACTGGTGCTGTAATTCACTCCATTGTCTCCACACTGTCGTGTATGCCGACCAGGTGGCCTCTGACAATGAGTTCGATATCCACTCTCCTATGGGCCCAGGGGTATCTCCCACAAATCCAAGGGACAAGACTCCCCTTGCCGATCTGCTCCCGGCGCGACGTCCCGGAATCTCTGCCATTGAAACCGAGAAAGAGCGTCAGCCACATCATTCTCCACCCCCGGCAAGTGAACGGCAAAATTGAACAGGTTATATCTCAAACAACTGAGAACCAACTGTCTCAAGACCTTCACTACCGGAGGTGAGGATGCTGACAGGCTGTTGACCGCTGTCACCACACCTAGGTTATCGCAGTTAAAGCGAATCCTCTTGTTCCGAAGCAACGTACCCCACAATTCTACCGCTACCAGAATAGGAAACAATTCAAGTAGCAGTAGGTTTTTTGTAAAACCTAACTGCACCCAGCGCCCTGGCCATGCTTCCGCGCACCACTTACCTGCGAAGAAGGCCCCGAACCCACACGATCCTGCAGCATCCGTGAACAACTCCAAATCATGATTGCCCGTACTCTCGTCCATCCAAAGGGACCGCCCATTGAATTCCTCCAGAAAGGACAGCCACATGCGCAGATCTTGCTTATGTGCCGTTACCAGACGAACCCTGTGATGAGGCAGCTGAATGCCTGCAGTAGCCCTTGCCAATCGCCTGCAGAAAATCCGGCCCATGGGCATGATCCTGCAGGCGAAATTTAACTTCCCTAAAAGAGACTGCAGCTCTTGTAGGGTAACCTTCTTACAGCCAAGGACTCTTTTTATAGTACCCTGCAAATCGGTCACTTTGTCCTCGGGTAACCTGCATTCCATCTCAATGGAGTCTATCGTGATCCCGAGAAATTTTATGATTGTCTGGGGGCCCTCCGTCTTTTCTTCTGCTAATGGAATGCCCAATCTGTCACATACCCACCTCATTGTATTCAGTAAATGTGCGCAATCACGTGACGCAGCCGGGCCCACGAATAGAAAATCATCCAGGTAGTGAATGGCCGTCCGGAGCCCCGACTCGTCCTTCACCACCCATTCCACAAAAGAGCTAAACCGCTCAAAATAAGAACATGAAATCGAACAACCCATTGGTAAACAACGATCGATATAATAACCCCCCTCCCAGAAACAACCAAGCAACCTGCAACTTGCGGGGTGGACCGGTAATAATCGAAAAGCCGCTTCCACATCCGTTTTGGCCAACAAGGCGCCCTGCCCTGCACGTTTCACCAATCGAACCGCCGCATCGAACGACGTGTAAACTACTGAGGAGGATTCCGGGTCAATCCCATCATTTACTGACGCGCCTTTTGGATATGACAGATGGTGTATTAACCTAAATGAATTCGGCTCCTTCTTAGGAACCAAACCTAAAGGCGACACTACCAAATCTTCCACAGGGGGTTGCTGAAAGGGGCCGGACATTCTACCTAAACTCACCTCCTTCTCCAACTTCAGCGATACCACTTCCGGATGGGCCGTAACTGATTTTAAGTTGCGAAATGGGGGTTGCGAACTCAGGACCCCAAAGCTAGGGATTCTGAAACCCTCCGTAAACCCCTTTCGCAAAAACTCAGCTACCTCCGTATCAGGGAATCTATTTAGGTACTGTTCCATCCTTGCTACCTTCACCGGACTCCTCCCTTTTTCCAGAGGAGTCTGCGTACTGGCCCTTTCCCTTTCTGTGGCATTTTGTGACCGTATGACTTCCACCGCAGGCTGAGCATTCGTGCTTAAAGCGACATGTGCTCCCAAATTTGCATGCCCCTTCATTGAACTTCCAGCAGACCCCAGGCTTTCTATTGGCCAGCTGACCCGCTGATCCAGGGCTGCTGGCCGTCCCCTGAAAGGGCTGATTTGCTCTCGTGCCTGGAATCATCAGGCTCATCCACAAATCGATGTTCTTATGATTCCACCTAATACCTGGGTGAAAAGCCTTTTCTTGCCTGAATTGTTCATCATACCTCAACCAGGCGTTTCCACCATACATCCTATGAGCCTCCCCGATCATATCAAAATAGCAAAAAAGTGCTGAACAGCACTCCGGTTGCTTCTCCCCTAGCACGCTCGCATATATCGCAAAGGCTTGGTACCAGTTTTGGAACGTCCTCGGTATCAAGCGATACCTCCTACGCTCTTCGTCCTCTTTTTTGGTCTCATCAATTCTGCCCCTATCTAAATTGAACTTACCCAAAGGGAGCAATGAGAAAATCTCAATGTACTCCCCTTTCCAAATTTTTTCACGCACTTCTGGTTTCAAATGCTTACCCATAGGCCCCCTCATACATAAGTAAACATCACCTTGCGCCTTATCTGATAGGCGAATCATTTCTGTGTCTTTTTCCCCCGTCGTCTCAAGTGTCTGAGTCGACCCCGTAGTTGTCTGTACACTAGTCTGCCTAACCTGCGTCACTTCAGGTGGCGTTGCAACTATCGCCCTTTGCGCAGGTCCTGACCACGCTGCTACAGGAGTGGACCTCGTAGCCGTCTGACCTTGCAGGGTATCTCGAATACTCAACAATAACGACGTCATCATTGACAACGCCGCACCTGAACCTTCTCCTAAATTCGACAAATTGCTCCCTATTGCCTGGTTAGACCCCTCGCTTTCGCCTCCCACCCCTCTACTCACACCAGCATTTAAGGAATTGGTAGCTCTGTACATTGGCTCACCTCGCTGTACCGGATGGTCCCCACGATCCTCCGGGACCCTTGGACTCTCCCTCCTCGGTTCCTCGTCCTCCCCGGACCCCTCGGATGCGGTATCGCCCGTGCGGGCCGATCCGCTGACATTCCTGTGCCGGTTGGCCTCTCTCCCTCGACCCCTTTCCGTGCCGCCGTTGTCCCTCCTCTGCTGTACCTCCGACTCGTGGCCCCTGGAGGACTCGCCTCTTCCTGCTCTGCGGGGTGGGGATGGCGAACAGGGCCTGTTTCGGGTGGCTACCCTGCCCCCTTGGTCACTTGGCTGGCCGCTAGACCCCTTCCTCTGTGACCGCAGGGCTGTCTCCGGCGTGGTGGTCTTCACCGCCTGCTTCCCCTTGCCAGTACCTCTGCTCCCCGCTTGCTGGGCCTTCTTCTGGCTTGAGGCTGGTTGCGCTGCGGCCTTCTGTGCCCTGGTGCTGCTGCCTCCCTTCTTCCGTGTGTCGCCTTTTTGCGGACGCCCAGCCGGGGTTGCTGGCGTGTGCTGTGCCCCTTGCGTTCCGTGTGGCTGTTCCTCGTTGGGCCCAGCATCTCCCTGGCCCGTCATCCCGTCACTGCTAGCGCTGGTGCCCGGTCGTTCCTCCTCCCTATGCGACTCCGGCTGCTCCGCCGCTCTTCCGCCTGCTGCTTTTCCTTTTTTCTTGGGGGGAGCCGGCGGACCCTGAGACGGACTTCCGCTCCGCCTAGTCCCTCTGTGCGATGGGCTGGGGCTCAGCCGCTCCGGCGGTCGCGATATGCGCGCACTGCTGCGCCCTCCAGGCTCTCCATCCGCCCCACCCGCCATCCTGGTCATCTGCTCTGCGACCCGTGAGGGGCCGCGGGCTGCGGCCTCCGTCCGGACCATCTGCAGCAAACTCTCCACGTCCTCCATCATAGATAAACAGGAGCAGCCAAGTTCAAACTTTCTCCTGCGTCTCCCTTTGGCTTCTGACTCCTCCCTTCCTTCCAGCTCCTTCTCTCTCTCCCAGCTCTGTCCTGTCACGCCTCCTCCTACCACTTCCTGCCTCTTTCTCCAACACTTAACCCTCACCCTGCCGGACTATGTCCAGCACTATCATGTTGGCCTTCCTTATGCTCCCTCCTGTCACTTATTCCAGGCCTTGCTATCATTCAAGGTTGATTTAGATAGAAAATCCCCAGCTACAAAGCATTGAGGCACAAGAGCAAACTGTATGAGAGATAAAGACATCTACAAACAGGATGATGTAATTTACACCACAACACTAGACGTAGCATATAAAGCACATTGTTCAGTGATGCTCGGCACACAGCACATGTGACATTTGAATCCAAGGTGTGGTGAGCCAGTGACGTGCTATTGTCCTGCCTGCCCACTTGGATTCATCTTAACAGTGTTTTGCAGCAAGTAACCTGTTTCTTTATACATAATGTTGCTTGCACAGTCTTTAATCACCTACATACTGTAGTATTAAAGCAGCAGGGACAGGCATACTATCCCAGAAAGAAAAACACTTATAAGTAGATAAATTACTTGTTCTACTTACATAACATATGTATTGTACTGTCCATGGTTTGATTTCAGTGAATTTTATGTAGTAAACAAAGAGTAAACTGTACCTGGCATTTTCCATCTTTACTGCCTCTGACTGAAGCCAATCATAATGTCATTTCCTCCCTTACTCTTTTTTTTCTCCTAGAAACTGCACTCTCATATCTAGCTTGCTTTGTAAACAATGTGAGTAAAGCATTGATGGTATTTTAGCCGCTTCTGCAGAGGGGTGAGGTGTATTTCCTTTCATAGCCTTGTGTCATACTGAACTGCCTGCAGCCAATCACTGAGGAGCAGGAATGTGGGAGGGGAGATAACAAGCTGTCAGTTGCTCCCTTGGACTGGTGTGATGCTTGCTAGTGATTGGCACAGGCAGTGGAGAGGCGGGCCTCTGTATTGAGTCACATCTGTGTGAAGCCTCAGCTGTGCTCTGAACTGTTTTTTTTTTTTTTGCTGAACGGTAACCACACCTCTTGTCATGCACTAACATGTGCGAGGCTACAAACTCAAAAATCAATTGTATGCAGCCAGAAGGTGCTCAGTGGCTGAACTGTCCAACAAGCGTTGTGTAAAAGAGGCCAACAGAAAATAATGTAATTAATGATCATATTTACCGGTTGAAAGGAAACAAATAAAATAAAATAAATAAAGTGAATGTAGTTTGAACTGGAGCCTCTGGAGTAGCTAAGGTGCTTTGGGCCCCGGTGTGGGTTTTACATTGTTCCCCCAAGCACTCTATACATAGCAGTTGATACGGCGCACCAAAACCTGCCAAGGACAGCCACAGTGTCAGAGGTGCAAGAAGGGATTGGGGAACGGTTTGTTGTTAATGATTACCCCTATTCTAAGCATCTATAGAAGTGATTATTACCAGCTCAGGACTAATAGAGAGCTAATACAGCGACTGAGTGAGGGCCCTTCAGAACCTTTCTGGCCCAAAGTCCCCGGTGCGGTTGGAACCTCTGCATCCCCTATTGCTACGTCACTGACTGGAACTTTGCACAGGGCTGATCAGATTCAGAACAGGCTAGTTAGGCAGGGGACACACTTGTATCTACACTGTTGGCCGCCAGCCAGTGGAGAACAGCTGACTATCGGCAATAGGGACTTGAACGCGATGTGTGAAAAAAAAGGAGCAACATTTTTTTCATTTACAGTTGCGGGAAAACGCACATCGCTCCCACTGCATTGGGAAGCATTATGTGTATTTTTATGTGTGACTCCTGCTTGAACAATCAGTCTGTCTGTCCAGGTGAGCCCTGTGCAAACTTCTGCGTTGTCCTTCATTATTGTAGTTCCTGCAGATGTAGGTAATCTATGAAGAAGTCAGATTATTATTAGCAGCTCATCTAGATTTGCCAGTTAAGCATGACTGTGCCAGTCTCCTCTGGTTCCTTGTATAAACAGAAGAGTGAACAGCCTATTGCACTCACAGTATGTAATGGGACAGCACAGCCAGGCTAGTCATCAGCTAGCACTGCCCAGGTGACAGCACAGACTTCTCACACCCACACCTGGCTGAGTGATTGGTCTGGGGCAGGAGAGGTGTGATCAGTCAGAGGGAGAGCTGGCTACACACGCCCAGTGCAGCTTTGTGGATCAGGTGTTACAGCTCAGCTCCACTGCAAGGTGCACCTCTGTCTGTCAGGTAAGAAGGGACTCCGCTGACACTTATCAGCATGCCACACATTCCACTTCAGGACAGATATGTATCACTTCTCACCTTCACATAACACTGCAGATCATGGTAGGAGTTTGTTGCAGTTCTCTGTGCATTGAAACATACAATGGTTTATTTTCATGAGAAAGGAATACAATCCGATAGCAGAGCAGAGATCCAGCTGCACATTCGTGTTCTGTGTGGATATGCCAATGTATGGCTTATAGAATAGTCATACTATGATTCGTATTGTTTATAGTATGTTTGTATCCCACTTCAACTCATAAACTTTTGTTATCCTTTAATTTGCATGTATTGCAGCTTTTAATAATTTATTATGTTTTAATTAGAAGGGTAATTAATTGACCACACTCATGGGAGTAAACAAAGCTTTTAGCCCTGTTTCCACCTGACCTTGAGACTGATATTAATGTTTAGTATTAACAGGCGTTACCAGCAGCTCTCCATGCTGAGCTCACCTTGCAGAGTTCCCCTTGTCTGAGGCGTGTGTAAAATGTAGGAATGTCTTCATAATTCAGGGCATAGGCTAGAAAGGCCAGGAATACTGGGAATAAGCTGAGATTTGTGTAGCTTCCCCATAATATTGAGGATATCCTATAAATGCATACAAATGCCAAAAGATGCTTCCAAATGCTTCACATGTAAGGCAATAGCTTATCTTCACTTTTTTTTTATTTATTTTTTCTGGATAGAGCATGAAAAGTTGGTATCTGAGGGTTTTTATTGCTGTCTTGGTCCAAATGGGGGGGGGGGGATTAAATCACTTCCAGTTGCTTAGAAAAGGGTCAGAGGAGTGGAGAGGGTTTTAACCTTCCTGGCGGTAAGCCCAAGCTGAGCTCGGGCTATGCCGCGCAGGAAGATATCTCAGCCCCTGGTGGGGCGATTTTCTTCATTTAAAATGCTGTACGCGCAGCTAGCACATTGCTAGCCGTGCGTACAGCTTGATCGCCGCCGCTCTGCGGCGATCGCCCGCACGCAGCGGCGCAAGAGGCCCCCCCCGCCAGAGCCCTGCGCTGCCCGGACCAATGAGTTCCGGGCAGCGCTATGGGCTGGATCGGAGGCGTCTGACGTCGTCGGCTGACGTCCATGACGTCATTCCGATCGTCGCCATGGCGACAGGAGAAGCCAAACAGGGGAGCGTGTTATATACGCGTTCCCCTGTTTGCTATTGATGCCAGCGACGAATGCACTAGAGGGACACATGCGTCCTCTAGTGGTGTTTCATGTAGCTACCACTCTGGTAGCTTTACATGAAACAAAAACAAAAAAAAAAAGGATTTTTGCCTTTTTGGCAAAAACAATTAACCGCCAGGAGGGTTAAGCCTCTGTCAGGTTTTATTGCCGCATATGCCACTAGAGATTTTATCTGCTGCCTCACTTTCAAGAGTGTCACAAGTGAGGGGAGGTGAGGCAGAATCTGGCCAGTGGGGTCACAATAACCCTTCCTCATCTAAAACTGAAGAATAATATAAATAGAATAACGTTAGATACTAACCTCACTATAGGAGAACCTCTTTGAGCCCGTCACTTGTCGATGGGACCCTCTTCTTCTTTCCAACACGCCCCTATCTGTGAATGAGCATAGCCGCACTGACGCGAGCATCTTGCACCCGCGCAAGCCTATTCAACAAGCCCTTGTTAAATAGATTCAGAGGGTCCCAGCGCTGAAATGGCAAACTGATGGTGGGGGGCTCTGGACAATCCAGAGACTTACCACTTCTAAAGTAAGGCCCCGTTCAGACTATGAGCGTTCCTAGCCATTTTTAGAGAATGCATACGGGCCGAGTTTCCGCATAGAAACAGCTAGTAATGTTTTTCAATGGGCTGGTTCACATGTATGCGTATGAGACGCATACGTTTCTCGTCCGCATTGCTGCATGCAGTTCTGTGTTCTGTGTGTTTCCTGTGTGAAAAATGCAATAGAAAACGCATTAGAACGCAAAAAAAACTCATGCAAGCGCATGCATTTTTCAACTTGCGTTTTCTTTGCATCTCTATGCATCCTGCAAACGCGCATAGTCTGAACAGGGCCTAAGTATCTAACTTTTTTTCTCCAGGCAGGTACACTTTAATGTCACACTCACAAGCTGTTCCTCACAATGGAGAAGACTTTGGTTGGCATTT